>NW_027362831.1:3587500-4330000 GCF_046119375.1 Phyllobates terribilis
ACAGACGATCAAAACATTGTATATACCCCAAAATGATATCAATATAACCATCAGTTTGTGGTGCAAAAAACTAGCCCTCACGCAGCCCCATTCCCGAAACATGGAAACGCCGCGGCTTTCAGATCCCGGAAAGTGGAGACACAAGCAAATTATTTTTAATCACTTAAATATAAATCCTATAAATCGTCACTTAAGTAGAAGAGATGAAGCTTTACTACCTCCTGCTCCAGCTCCAGCACTTCACCGCTGCCGCTGATCTTTACTCACTGGCTTCAAGGGTGACATCATGACTGCAGCTCTGCAGCCAATCACTTGGCTCAGTGGCCACGCTGACAGAGCTTCTAAGCTCAGTGATTGGCTGCAGCAATGATGTGTGCTGAAGTTGAGCCATCACCCCTGCAGCCTGTCACAATAGAGCACAGGAAGCGCTGAAGATCCAGAGCTGGAGCAGCAGGAGAAAGTAAAGCTCTGTGTGTTTTCTCTACCACTGGGAACCTCCTATATATTACATAACAACATTCCTGAAAACCCCTTTAATCTGACTTTATAGAAAAAGTCTATATCCGGCTACTGTCCTCCCCTCATGAATCACAAAATATGCCAAGTGTGAACAACTCCTGTCCCCAAATGAGGACTTGCAGGCGATCAGTTGATAGTCGGGGGTCCGGCAGTGACCACCCTCAGCAATCAGCTGTGTTTTGCTGGACGTAGCGGCCTCTCCAGGACACATGTGGTATTACATGGTGCTCTTTCAGAATAATATGTAATATGTAATACATGATATCTTGAAGTCTTCCAGAAGAAGATATTGGCAGACAGGTAATGACTTATTACCTACCAGCCATTGTCTCCTTCATCACTCGCTAGTTCTTATACACATTTGGATGATTTCACATCTTCGTTGGAAGCCGTATTAGGAACCTCCATCGCAGATTTTATCATACAGGACGAGTTCTCAGCCAACAGCTATTTGGCCATTGTTCACATGACGTAAGCCTATGTTATATACAGCAATATGCAGCAGGATACACGAGATCCAGGGAAATATCCGATCGCCAGAAAAGGGGTCAGGAAGGAATTTTTTTCCCCCCTGAATCAGAATTCTTTTGGGGGGTTTCTTTGCCTTCTTCTGGATCTTTGGGTCCCAATGACTCTCAGGTGGTCCCCAATGACCGCAGCTCGTTTTGTGGTCTCCACCGGGGCCAATCTGAGAGTGACTGTGACCATAGTTTAATTTCTTAAAGGACCAGTAATATTTTCATTACAATGCTGCTTATTGCTATTTCAATAAAAAAATTAATTATATATATATATATTGTTTTGTGTGGGTTTTTCTCCTGGATTTCACCTTACACAGTGAGAATGTTGAGAGTAATCACAAAATATGGGGGCTCCATACACAGAGAGAACTCTGGTACCAAATTCCATGACAATTGTTCTGGGGTTCAGTCTGTGATGGAGCAGTAACATTGTATCCAGGACGTCGTACACACCATGCTACAGAAAGAAGACTGAAGAACGGGACGCAGCCGCAGAATACAGGAGACACAGGGGCTTGTGTAACAGTAAAAAACAGGAAAGATGTTCAACAAGTGGCCGGGGGGCTCCAGGACCAAACCAGGAGGGAGGCCTCAGTCATCAGTGGCCAATATTCCCATGATGTGGCCACATTTACCAACCGTTCTGCAGCCACTCGTTTACCTTTCTCCATCACCTCCGTCGCTCCTTGCAGTTATTAGGCCACCACTGAAATGCTTTTCTGACTACACACAGACACGTACATAGAAACCGTGCATGCCGCCATCACCGTCCACAACCAGAGTCCTGGTCCAGACCAGTGGTCTTTCCAATTCAAGTCTACTTGGGTTTAAACAAGGGTCCTGTCTCTAAGAGAACCATGTGCTTGCCACTTGGAACAGCAGTAATACAGTAACACCAGGTTAATATTCTTCGGGCACAGAGATGCACAGACAGTGAACCCTCTTAAAAAGAAGAATTGGACTGACATTCCCTAAGCAATAAGTACCCACACAATTGGAGGGACAGATTGCTAGCCCTTGCTGCACCATGGTGTACGCCCAGTGGTGGCCACTCTTAGTCTAAGTTGGCTCTTCAGATTGCATGGTGATAAAGAACCTGAGGGCCATATACCTTCAAGAAAAAGATCTCATAAGGACACGTCGCCTTGAATTGTGAAGAACACAATGTTTTCCATACAATTCTATTGTGTTCTATTCAGGATATATTAAAAAAAAGTCTGGTCCTTAGAAGTTATAAAATGAAGTCAATACAACCTCAGGTGAACAACACATCACAAATTACACCAGGTCATCGAATATTTACCAAAAAATAGACTTAAATGCAGAAACAGGGTGTGAAAAATTAAAGGGGTTGTCCAATGAAAACAAGCTCCAATCTACAGGAACCTTCACCCCCTTTAGATTGGAACGGTGGTCCGCATGCTAAAATGCTGCTCCATTCATTCTATATGAGGCGGCCATGAAGTGCGCCCGACGTTTTTGGACCGATGAGACAGAGTGGCCTTACAGAGAAGGGTCCTTGGATTGGACACCGAGTTACGGACCCCAAAGCAGCACTGAATATGATGTACTAGTGGGAGTCACGAGTGCAAGGGTTCAAGGGCGCCAGTAGTGGAAGACATAGTGCGCGAAACCGAAGAACAAGTAAGCAGACCTTCTGATCAGCACTGCAGTGCTGAGGCCGAGTTATGGAGAAATAGGGAGCGACAGTGCGCCTCACCAGTCCTGGAGTATATTACAGAGGAAGGATACTGTGTAGAAAATGCTTCATACTGTAAAGGAAACCTCCAGAACACTTTGTGCCCCCCGATATCCCTTGTATGCCGGGACGTTGCTAGGGTCCTAAAAGATCAGGGGCCAAAGCCCCAAAGTAGGTGTTTCCCCATACAACCTCCCCGCCACTTAAAAGAGGACCTATACATATATAATTACAGTACACCATTGTTACTAACCTAAAATACACAACTGAAAGACCAATATTCCCAAAATTACTTCTATACAAGGCAATAATAATCCCGCTACACAATGCGCTCTACCATCAACACTACACAGTGAGTACATAGTATTATGATATGACCATTGCCTCTACATAAAAAACACACTGTACAAAGACCATCTGACTTCTCACATTTCCAGCACCGTCCCCATCTATTCCCACCCTGCACAACCTCCCCATGCTGCCTGCTCCTCCGACGTGGAATAGGAACCTCAATACTTCAAAAATTACGTCATTACTATGATTACCCTCCACCAATTAATGCTACAAAGACTGTGTGCCAGATAGAGGGGACCTATAAAAATAATAGCGTCCCATAGAAAGTAGTAAAGACCCCACTGTGCTACCTAGCAAGTAATAATGCCAGATATGCTCTTATGAAAGTTTCAATATCTGAAGTGTTCCCTCCAAGCAACAAATACCGTTGAGTATCCCCTTTAAGTAATAATGCCCCCTTAAAGCCACAATCAAACTACACCCAACTACAAAGTTCTTCTTCAAGTCTATGGACGATGATTTTGGGGTGGTGAAAGAAGAAATTTCTGATGATGCACCCATTTAAAAAAAATAATGTCCTGAGTGCCCCCATAGCACCCTGTATATTGTATGATAGTCCCACAGCTCACTACACACTGTATGATGGCCCCACAGCTCCCTATGCACTGTATGATGGTCCCCACAGATCCCTATACACTGCATGATGGTCCCCATAGCTCCCTATGCACTGTATGATGGTCCCCACAGCTCCGTATGCACTGCATAATGGTCCCCACAGCTCCCTATGCCCTGTATGATGGTACCCACAGTTCCATATGCACTGTATCATGGTCCCCACAGCTCCTTACGCTCAGAATGATGGTCCCCACAGCTCCCTATGCACTGTATGATGGTCCCCACAGCTCCCTATGCACTGTATGATGGTCCCCACAGCTCCCTATGCCTCTGTATGATGGTCCCCACAGCTCCCTATGCACTGTATGATGGTCCCCACAGCTCCCTACGCTCTGTATGATGGTCCCCACAGTGCCCTATGCACTGTATGATGGTCTTCACAGCTCCTTATGCATTGTATGATGGTCTCCACAGCTCCCTATGCATTGTATGATGGTCCTAATAGCTCTCTATGCACTGTATGATGGTCCCTGCTGCTCCTTATGCACTGAATGATGGTCCCCACGGCTCCTTATACACTGTATGATGGTCCCCACGGCTCCTTATGTACTGTATGATGGTCCCCGCAGCTCCCTACGCTCGGTATGATGGTCCCCACAGCTCCCTATGCACTGCATAATGGTCCCCACAGCTCCCTTTGCCCTGTATGATGGTCCCCACATCTCCCTATGCACTGTATGATGGTCCCCACAGCTCCTTAGGCACTGTATGATGGTCTCCACAGCTCCCAATGCATTGTCTGATGGTCCCCACAGCTCTCTACGCACTGTATGTTGGTCCCCGCAGCTCCTTATGCACTGCATAATGGTCCCCACAGCTCCCTACGCACTGCATAATGGTCCCCACATCTCCCTATGCCCTGTATGATGGTCCCGACATCTCCCTATGCACTGCATAATGGTCCCCACAGCTCCCTATGCACTGTATGATGGTCTCCACAGCTCCCTATGCACTGTATGATGGTCCCCACAGCTCCCTATGCACTGTATGATGGTCTCTACAACTCCTTATAACTGGCATGATGGTCCCTACAACTCCCTATATCCTGTATAATGGCCCTCACAGCCCCATATATACAGTACTATATGATGGCCCCCGCAGCCCAATATATACTGTATGATGGCCCCCACACCCACTTGTACACTATATTATGGCCCCTACAGCTCCCTTTATACTGTATGATGGCCCCACAGCCCCTTATAAACTGTATTCTGGCACCCACTCCCCATTTTATATAATATGATGGCCCCACTGCCCCTTATATATAGCATGATGACTCCCATAGCCCCTTACAGTATGATGGCACCCACACCCCTTATATATACAGGTGCATCTCACTAAATTAGAATATTATCAAAAAGTTTATTTATTTTAGTTCTTCAATGCTGAAAATGAAACTCATATATTATATAAAGTCATTACAATCAAAGTGATCTATTTCCAGTGTTTATTTCTGTTAATGTTGATGATTATGGCCAGGGGCGCACATAGAAATCATGAGGCTCCATAGCAGAAGCTCTCATTGGACCCCCCCACCAAAAAAATAAATATTTGTCTGTGTCACAGAAGAGCCGATCTCACAACTTTCCAGCCTTTACTTCGTTTTTCTAATTTTCCTCCTACTGAAGTCCTAGATCCTAGGCTCCTCCGCCACCGCAACCTCCCACCCCCCCAATACTCACCTATCCTCCTCGCTCCCCCGAGGCTCACGGGCCCCATAGCAGTGGTGTGGCCTGCCACCATTGGCGGTACGCCACTGATTATGGCTTACAGCCAATGAAATCACAAAAGTCATTATCTCAGTAAATTAAAATACTTCATAACATCAGCTTGAAAAATGTTTTTAAAATCCGAAATGTTGGCCTACTGAAATGTATGTTCAGTAAATGCCCTCAATACTTGGTCAGGGCTCCTTTTGTATCAATACTGCATCAATGCGGCAATGTGGCATGGAGGCGATCAGCCTGTGGCACTGCTGAGGTGTTATGGAAGCCCAGGTGGCTTTGATAACAGCCTTCAGATCGTCTTCTTTGTTGGGTTTGGTGTCTCTTATCTTCCTCTTGACAATACCCCATAGATTCTCTATAATAGATTCTCTATGGGGTTAAGGTCATGTCAGTTTGCTGACCAATTAAGCAGAGGGATACTGTTGTTTTTAAACCAGGTATTGGTACTTTTGGCAGTGTGGACAGGGGCCAAGTCCTGCTGGAGAATGAAATTTCCATCTCCAAAAAGCTTGTCGGCAGAGGGAAGCATGAAGTGCAGTAAAATTTCCTGGTAGACGGCTGCGCTGACTTTGGTGTTGATAAAACACAGTGGACCTACACCAGCAGATGACATGGCTCCCCAAACCATCACTGATTGTGGAAACTTCACACTAGACCTCAAGCAGCTTGGATTGTGGCCTCTCCACTCTTCCTCCAGACTCTGAGACCTTGATTTCCAAAGGAAAATTGGAACTCTGGGACCTTGTGGATGGTGTCAATGACTGCCTTCTTGGCATTTGTCAAGTCAGCAGTCTTCCCCATGATTGTGGAGCCTACTGAAACAGACTATGGGACATTTTTAAACACTTAGGAAGCCGTTGTAGGTGTTTTTTGTTAATTATTCTAATTTACTGAGATAATGACTTTTGTGTTTTCATTGGCTGTAAGCCATAATCGTCAACATTAACAGAAATAAACACTAGAAATAGATCTCTCTGTCTGTAATGACTCTATATAATATATGAGTTTCACTTTTTGTATTGAACAACTGAAATAAATTAACTTTTTGATGATATTCTAATTTAGTGAGATGCACCTGCATATGATGACTGTTGCCCCCAGTGGAATATATGCGGTGTCTATTTTGGGATATTTTAGTATACCCATGATGATACTATAGACAGCCATTATACCTGGAATGGCCCCTTCCTTGCGTGCCTTGCTTTTTTCGCTTACATGTCTAACAATCACATATGTGTTGTGTCCCTTCCCCCATCATCCTATTTTTCTATTGCTGAATAGATATGATAGATTTTATACTCCCTGGACTCCTTTGATGGTCTTTTACCCTGCGGGGTTTTCTTTCATATATGGACTCACTGTGTGGTGGTGATGGTACAGGACATTGTGTAGCAGGATCATTTTGGCCTTGTATAGTAGTAATTTTGGGAATATTGGTCTTTGTATAGTGTATTTTAGATTAGTAACAGTGGTATACTGTAATTATATATGTATAAATCCTCTTTTAAGTGGCAGGGAGGTTATATGGGGAAACATGTACTTTGGGGCTGGGGTCCCTGATCTCTTAGGACCCCAGCCACGCTCCTGCACTGGGGAAAAGCAGGGTCTGGAGGCCACTTTAATATGATCATTTTATGGATATGACGCCAAAGAAACTAATGAAGTGCTTTGCAAAGTGCCAGAATTTTCACATTTCTGAAAAACATTGTAAGTTTAGTTCCACTATAAGTGATGTTAATTCTGTTCTGAGAGCTAACCTTCTGAGACAGTTTATCCATGCGGTGTGTGAATTGTCACATGAAGCTTTGCTACATCTATACATAGTGAAGTTCAGGATCAAAATGCTGCAGGTCCCATCTCTTCTACAGAACAATCCCATGGAAATAAAGCTGATCATTTTATCAGACGGGATAATTAGAACTTACCTGGTTGGATCCTTTGTTTCTGGTGGTTTCTTTCCCAGGTCGTCATTAAGGCCCTTTACAATAAGCTCCAAAAACTCATCGGACTTTCTGAATCTTTCAAGCGTTTTCTCAATCACAGAAAGGACAGAAAGGAGGCGCTTATCCTGGCAGAAGAGAATCACAGATATATTGTTCTACATCTTCCAGATGTTTGGATTTATCTACAGACTAATGATTAATCTCGCATGAAGAATGATAATATTATAACAGATCACAATTTTGGGTTAAAAATATTCAATTTTAAAAAAATATATATATAGCAATTACATTATTCTGACAAGACCAAATTTTTTTTTTCTTCCCCTTTTTCCCAAAAATAATAACTTTGTTTTTTCATTCACATAGACGGAGGGCTTGTGTTTTGTGGGACTAGTTGTTATTTGGAATGACAACATTCAATTTAGCACATAAAGTATTGAAAAATGGGGAAAAAATCAAAGTAAGGTTATTATTTTTGTTTGTTTGGGTTTTTTTATGAACATTTTAAAAAAAATGTGGTTTGTGACCCCATTTTCATCTTGCGAAGACCTAATTTTATAAAATGATCCCATTGATGGAGTTGTCGGCTTTTTCTTGTGGAGCGATCAGTAGTTACAAGTTTCTGATTGCATTTTTGGGAGGGAAGCAGAGTGACCCAAAAACCACAACCACAACCCTGGCACTTTACTGTCCTTTACAGCATTGACCCGACGTGTAATAGATTTATAGATTTACACTGTGTTCCAAATTATTATGCAAATAATATTTTCTCAGATTTTCCCCAATTACCTATATGAATTGCAGTCATTGTAATTTTCCAGTCAAATAACTATTAGAGTACAATTGAAAGGTTTTTGTACAAACTGCCTATGATAACAGTATATTTAAAAAAAAATAAAAAACTCAAACTGCACTCAAAATGCATGTTCCAAATTATTATGCACAGCAGAGTTTTCAACCTTTTCATTTTAATAAAGAACAAAAAAATGGTCATTTTTGAAATTATAAGCATTAGCAGGTTATTACAAACTGAAATCAAACAGTTTTCAACTCAAAACTTTATTCTAGGTGATGTTACATTTGCACATAGGACCCCTTGTTCGAAAGGAGCTTCTGAACTCTCTCGTCCATTGAATTTGTCAGGTTTTGGATGGTTTCTGCTTCAATTGTTTTGCATGAGGACAGAATACCCTCCCAGAGCTGTTGCTTAGATGTGAACTGCCTCCCGCCATCATAGACACTCCTTTTGATGATGCTCCAGAGGTTCTCAATGGGGTTGAGGTCAGGGGAGCATGGGGGCCACACCATAAGTTTGTCCCCTTTTATGCCCATATCAGCCAGAGATGCAGATGTGTTATGTGCAGCATGAGACGGGGCATTATCATGCATGAAATGATCTCGATGGTCCAGATGGATGGAGTGGAGGATGGCTGGTTGATGGACACCCCATGCAAATACAGCTACGGCGCTAACAAGGAGGAGGTGGAGTAATGTTTTGGGCTGGAATCATGGGGAGAGAGATTGTCGGCCCCTTTAGGATCCCTGAAGGGGTAAAGATGAACTCCATAATGTATGTGGAGTTTCTCAAACAGCACTTCCTTCCATGGTTCAAGAAGAACCGTGCATTCCGCAGCAAGATCATTTTCATGCATGATAATGCCCCGTCTCATGCTGCACATAACACATCTGCATCTCTGGCTGATATGGGCATAAAAAGGGACAAACTTATGGTGTGGCCCCCATGCTCCCCTGACCTCAACCCCATTGAGAACCTCTGGAGCATCATCAAAAGGAGTGTCTATGATGGCGGGAGGCAGTTCACATCTAAGCAACAGCTCTGGGAGGGTATTCTGTCCTCATGCAAAACAATTGAAGCAGAAACCATCCAAAACCTGACAAATTCAATGGACGAGAGAGTTCAGAAGCTCCTTTCGAACAAGGGGTCCTATGTGCAAATGTAACATCACCTAGAATAAAGTTTGAGTTGAAAACTGTTTGATTTCAGTTTCTAATAAGCTGCTAATGCTTATAATTTCAAAAATGACCATTTTTTTGTTCTTTATTAAAATGAAAAGGTTGAAAACTCTGCTGTGCATAATAATTTGGAACATGCATTTTGAGTGCAGTTTGAGTGATTTATTTTTTTTAAAATATACTGTTGTCATAGGCAGTTTGTACAAAAACCTTTCAATTGTACTCTAAGGCTGAGTTCACACGATGCGTTTTTAATGCGTTTCCGCGGCGGTTTTGCATCTGCGGAAACGCATTAAAAACGCATGGTAGAAGGGCAGCAATGTTCCCCAATTGAAATCCGCATGTGCTGTGCCCATGATGAGGATTTTTCCGCAGCTTAAACGCTGCGCTCAAAAATCCGCAGCATGTCAATTAATTTTGCGGAAACGCTGCTCTTTTGCCGCCATTGACTTGCATTAGACCGCATGGAATCCGCATCACTGTATATGTTGATGCGCATTCCATGCGGTCTAATGCGCGGATGGTACCCGGGTGTGGATGAGAGGACTCTCATCCAGACACAGGTACCATTAAAAAAAAAAGAATAAAATAAAAAATATATATATACTTACCTTCTGACGGCCCGCGCAGCGCTCCTGCTTGGTTCCCGGCACATCGCGGTTGAATGAAGAAGGACCTTCGCTGACGTCAGAGTCATGTGACGGGTCACGTGACGCTGACGTCGGCAGGTCCTTCAGTCTTCACTGCCGGCAGCCGGGATCGAGCGAAGCAGCACACTGGGGGCCATCAGAGGGTAAAGTATATATTTATTTTTTTGACATTCACACACTATATAAATCCATGCCGGCTGCATCGATTTATATAGTGTGAAGTTGACAAGCACTTTCCAAGTGATGCTAAAATCGCTTAGGAAGCGCTTGTCAACCCGCATGCGGAAATGAAAGTGAAGACCGCTTCATTTCCGCATGTCCCTGGCAGGGAACCGCATGTACAATCCGCATGTACAATCCGCATGTGGTTTTTCCTGCCAGGGAGATGCAGAAATGCTCAGGAAAAAATCCTGAGCATTTCTGCATCGTGTGCACATACCCTAATAGTTATTTGACTGGAAAATTACAATGACTGCAATTCATATAGGTAATTTGGGAAAATCTGAGAAAATATTATTTGCATAATAATTTGGAACACAGTGTACATATTTTGAAAGATTGTACTTATGTCAATGCAGCAGTAACAAATATTGTTTTACGCTTTTTCTTTTTTATAGTTGGCCAGAAAACCGCAGAACCTTAAGTAGAAAATGACATGAATGAGAACATCTGCCCGGCTTGTACCGGATCCGGGGGTGTTACGTACAAGGAAAAGTTCCCAGAATAAGGATTTGGTTCATTTTGGTGCAGAGTTTCTAGTAGTTTCTGGTTACTACTGTTACAGGCAGATGCCGTCTGCATAATACAGCCAGCACCGCCTCAACCCCTCCATGCATGTGGACCCCGGCACAAACACTCAGGTACATCCTTTTATGCTAAGACATTAATAATTCTACAATTATCACACACAACTTATATACAGAAACCCCCCAACCGTCCCCGATCCAATGGGACTGTCCGGCTGTCGCTGGAGGTCGGGGCCATGTCCTGACGAGCTGTGTTCTGTCAGGACAGTCAGTGTAGTACAAGAATGTCTCATGCCGTGCATGCTGCTGTGATCGCTCCTGGAGAGGGGCAGCATCCGCTCCGTACACCTCGTACACACACGGCTCCGCTCCGCACGCCTCGTACACGCGTGGCTCCGCTTCGCACGCCTCGTACACAAACCGCTCCGCTCCACACGCCTCGTACACGCCCGGCTCCGCTCCACACGCCTCGTACACGCCCGGCTCCGCTCCGTACGCCTCGTACACGCCCGGCTCCGCTCCGCACGCCTCGTACACGCCCGGCTCAGCTCCACACGCCTCGTACACTTCGTACACTCGCGGCTCCGCTCCGTACGCCTCATGCACGCCCGGCTCCGCTCCGCACGCCTCGTACACGCGTGGCTCCGCTTCGCACGCCTCGTACACAAACCGCTCCGCTCCACACGCCTCGTACACGCCCGGCTCCGCTCCGCACGCCTCGTACACGCCCGGCTCCGCTCCGCACGCCTCGTACACGCCCGGCTCAGCTCCACACGCCTCGTACACCTCGTACACTCGCGGCTCCGCTCCGTACGCCTCATGCACGCCCGGCTCCGCTCCGCACGCCTCGTACACGCCCGGCTCCGCTCCACACGCCTCGTACACGCCCGGCTCAGCTCCGCTCCGCACGCCTCGTACACACGCGGCTCTGCTCCGTACACCTCGTACACACACGGCTCTGCTCCGTACGCCTCGTACATGCCCGGCTCAGCTCCGCACGCCTCGTACACGCCCGGCTCAGCTCCGCTCCGCACGCCTCGTACACGCCCGGCTCAGCTCCGCTCCGCACGCCTCGTACACGCCCGGCTCCGCTCCGTACGCCTCGTACACGCGCGGCTCTGCTCCGTACGCCTCGTACACGCGCTGCTCCGCACGCCTCGTACACGCGCGGCTCCGCTCCGTACGCCTCGTACACGCGCGGCTCCGCTCCGTACGCCTCGTACACGCGCGGCTCCGCTCCGTACGCCTCGTACACGCGCGGCTCCGCTCCGTACGCCTCGTACACGCGCGGCTCCGCTCCGTACGCCTCGTACACGCGCGGCTCCGCTCCGTACGCCTCGTACACGCGCGGCTCCGCTCCGTACGCCTCGTACACGCGCGGCTCCGCTCCGTACGCCTCGTACACGCGCGGCTCCGCTCCGTACGCCTCGTACACGCGCGGCTCCGCTCCGTACGCCTCGTACACGCGCGGCTCCGCTCCGTACGCCTCGTACACGCGCGGCTCCGCTCCGTACGCCTCGTACACGCGCGGCTCCGCTCCGCACGCCTCGTACACGCCCGGCTCCGCTCCGCACGCCTCGTACACGCCCGGCTCCGCTCCGCACGCCTCGCACACGCCGGCTCCGCTCCGCACGCCTCGTACACGCCCAGCTCCGCTCCGCACGCCTCGTACACGCGCGGCTCAGCTCCGCACACCTCGTACACGCACAGCTCCGCTCCGCACGCCTCGTACACACGCGGCTCCGCGTGCCTCGTACACGCCCGGCTCCGCTCCGTACGCCTCGTACACGCGCGGCTCCGCTCCGTACACCTCGTACACGCGCGGCTCCGCTCCGTACACCTCGTACACGCGCGGCTCCGCTCCGTACATGCGCGGCTCTGCTCCGTACACATAGTACACACGCGGCTCCGCTCCGTACGCCTCGTACACGCGCGGCTCCGCTCCGTACGCCTCGTACACGCGCGGCTCCGCTCCGTACGCCTCGTACACGCGCGGCTCCGCTCCGTACGCCTCGTACACGCGCGGCTCCGCTCCGTACGCCTCGTACACGCGCGGCTCCGCTCCGTACGCCTCGTACACGCGCGGCTCCGCTCCGCACGCCTCGTACACGCGCGGCTCCGCTCCGCACGCCTCGTACACGCGCGGATCCGCTCCGCACGCCTCGTACACGCCCGGCTCCGCACGCCTCGTACACGCCCGGCTCCGCACGCCTCGTACACGCCCGGCTCCGCACGCCTCGTACACGCCGGCTCCGCTCCGCACGCCTCGTACACGCCCGGCTCCGCTCCGCACGCCTCGTACACGCGCGGCTCAGCTCCGCACGACTCGTACACGCGCGGCTCCGCTCCGTACGCCTCGTACACACGCGGCTCCGCGCGCCTCGTACACGCCCGGCTCCGCTCCGCGCGCCTCGTACACGCCCGGCTCCGCTCCGTACACCTCGTACACGCGCGGCTCCGCTCCGTACACCTCATACACACGCGACTCTGCTCCGTACACATAGTACACACGCGGCTCCGCTCCGTACACCTCGTACACACACGGCTCCGCTCCGTACACCTCGTACACACACGGCTCTGCTCCGTACGCCTCGTACACACACGGCTCTGCTCCGTAGACCTCGTAAACACACGGCTCTGCTCCGTACGCCTCGTACACACACGGCTCTGCTCCGTACGCCTCGTACACACACGGCTCTGCTCCGTACGCCTCGTACACACACGGCTCTGCTCCGTACGCCTCGTACACACACGGCTCTGCTCCGTACGCCTCGTACACACACGGCTCTGCTCCGTACGCCTCGTACACACACAGCTCCGCTCCGTACACCTCGTACACAGACGGCTCCGCTCCGTACACCTCGTACACACGCGGCTCCGCTCCGTACACCTCGTACACATGCGGCTCCGCTCCGTACACCTCGTACACACGCGGCTCTGCTCCGTACACCTCGTACACACGCGGCTCCGCTCCGTACACCTCGTACACACGCGGCTCCGCTCCGTACACCTCGTACACACGTGGCTCCGCTCCGTACACCTCGTACACGCGCGGCTCCGCTCCGTACACCTCGTACACACGTGGCTCCGCTCCGTACACCTCGTACACGCGCGGCTCCGCTCCGTACACCTCGTACACACGCGGCTCTGCTCCGTACACCTCGTACACACGCGGCTCTGCTACATCCACACTGTAAACCCCTCCTGACCCCACACATAAACTTCAGCTCATCCAGCACCATGACAACCAGCACAGCAGAGTCCTGCATCCACTGAGGCCCCTGATCATGTGACCCCTGACTCCTCCCCTCCTGTGACCTCATCACAGGTCCTGTGCGCACAGAGCAGCCATATATGTGGTGGCGGCTCTGCAGGTGGAGGTATGTGGAGACCCCATTACTGGGCGCAGGGGGCATTAACCCCTTCAGCACGAAGACTCTTTTGGGGTCTTGTGTTGCCCCTTTATAAGAATCATAAGGTTTCTGTTCTGTTTCCTGTAATAGATACATACGACCCAACTATGGAGACAGGAAGGGAGGAAACGTATTGTTCTCATAGTACAGGACCCCTTTACTGCCCCACAGTGTAATGCCCCCATTATGCCCCTTATGCAGGATGTATGATGCCCCCACACAGTGTAATGCCCCCATTATGCCCCTTATGCAGGATGTATGATGCCCCCCACAGTGTAATGCCCCCATTATGCCCCTTATGCAGGATGTATGATGCCCCGCACAGTGTAATGCCCCCATTATGCCCCTTATGCAGGATGTATGATGCCCCCACACAGTGTAATGCCCCCATTATGCCCCTTATGCAGGATGTATGATGCCCCCCACAGTGTAATGCCCCATTATGCCCCTTATGCAGTATGTATGATGCCCCCCACAGTGTAATGCCCCCATTATGCCCCTTATGCAGAATGTATGATGCCCCCCACAGTGTAATGCCCCCATTATGCTCCTTATGCAGGATGTATGATGCCCCCATTATGCCCCTTATGCAGGATGTATGATGCCCCCACATAGTGTAATTACCCCATTATGCCCCTTATGCAGAATGTATGATGCCCCCCACAGTGTAATGCCCCCATTTTGCTCCTTATGAAGGATGTATCATGCCCCCACACAGTGTAATGCCCCCATTATGCCCCTTATGCAGGATGTATGATGCCCCCACATAGTGTAGTTACCCCATTATGCCCCATATGCAGGATGTATGATGCCCCCACACAGTGTAATGCCCCCATTATGCCCCTTATGCAGGATGTATGATGCCCCCACACAGTGTAATGCCCCCATTATGCCCCTTATGCAGGATGTATGATGCCCCCCACAGTGTAATGCCCCCATTATGCCCCTTATGCAGGATGTATGATGCCCCCACACAGTGTAATGCCCCCATTATGCTCCTTATGCAGTATGTATGATGCCCACCATTATGCCCCTTATGCAGGATGTATGATGCCCCCCCACAGTGTAATGCCCCCATTATGCCCCTTATACAGGATGTATGATGCCCCCACACAGTGTAATGCCCCCATTATGCAGGATGTATGATGCCCCCACACAGTGTAATGCCCCCATTATGCCCCTTATGCAGGATGTATGATGCCCCCCACAGTGTAATGCCCCCATTATGCCCCTTATGCAGGATGTATGATGCCCCCCACAGTGTAATGCCCCCATTATGCCCCTTATACAGTATGTATGATGCCCCCCCCACAGTGTAATGCCCCCATTATGCTTCTTATGCAGTATGTATGATGCCCCCCCCCCACAGTGTAATGGCCCCCATTATGCCCCTTATGCAGGATGTATGATGCCCCCCACAGTGTAATTCCCCCATTATGCCCCTTATACAGGATGTATGATGCCCCCACACAGTGTAATGCCCCCATTATGCTCCTTATGCAGGATGTATGATGCCCCCACACAGTGTAATGCCCTCATTATGCCCCTTATGCAGGATGTATGATGCCCCACACAGTGTAATGCCCCCATTATGCCCCTTATACAGGATGTATGATGCCCCCACACAGTGTAATGCCCCCATTATGCTCCTTATGCAGGATGTATGATGCCCCCACACAGTGTAATGCCCCCATTATGCCCCTTATACAGTATGTATGATGCCCCACACAGTGTAATGCCCCCATTATGCCCCTTATGCAGTATGTATGATGCCCACACAGTGTAATGCCCCTTATGCAGGATGTATGATGCCCCCACACAGTGTAATGCCCCCATTATGCCCCTTATGCAGTATGTATGATGCCCACACAGTGTAATGCCCCCATTATGCCCCTTATGTAGGATGTATGATGCCCCCACACAGTGTAATGCCCCTTATGCAGGATGTGTGATGCCCCACACAGTGTAATGCCCCCATTATGCCCCTTATGCAGGATGTATGATGCCCCCCCACAGTGTAATGCCCCCATTATGCCCCTTATACAGGATGTATGATGCCCCCACACAGTGTAATGCCCCCATTATGCAGGATGTATGATGCCCCCACACAGTGTAATGCCCCCACTATGCCCCTTATGCAGGATGTATGATGCCCCCCACAGTGTAATGCCCCCATTATGCCCCTTATACAGTATGTATGATGCCCCCCCACAGTGTAATGCCCCCATTATGCTTCTTATGCAGTATGTATGATGCCCCCCCCCCCACAGTGTAATGGCCCCCATTATGCCCCTTATGCAGGATGTATGATGCCCCCCACAGTGTAATTCCCCCATTATGCCCCTTATACAGGATGTATGATGCCCCCACACAGTGTAATGCCCCCATTATGCTCCTTATGCAGGATGTATGATGCCCCCACACAGTGTAATGCCCCCATTATGCTCCTTATGCAGGATGTATGATGCCCCCACACAGTGTAATGCCCCCATTATGCCCCTTATGCAGGATGTATGATGCCCCCCACAGTGTAATGCCCCCATTATGCCCCTTATACAGGATGTATGATGCCCCCACACAGTGTAATGCCCCCATTATGCTCCTTATGCAGGATGTATGATGCCCCCACACAGTGTAATGCCCCCATTATGCCCCTTATGCAGGATGTATGATGCCCCACACAGTGTAATGCCCCCATTATGCCCCTTATACAGGATGTATGATGCCCCCACACAGTGTAATGCCCCCATTATGCTCCTTATGCAGGATGTATGATGCCCCCATTATGCCCCTTATACAGTATGTATGATGCCCCACACAGTGTAATGCCCCCATTATGCCCCTTATACAGTATGTATGATGCCCCCACACAGTGTAATGCCCCCATTATGCCCCTTATGCAGTATGTATGATGCCCACACAGTGTAATGCCCCCATTATGCCCCTTATGCAGGATGTATGATGCCCCCACACAGTGTAATGCCCCTTATGCAGGATGTGTGATGCCCCACACAGTGTAATGCCCCCATTATGCCCCTTATGCAGGATGTATGATGCCCCCCCACAGTGTAATGCCCCCATTGTGCCCCTTATACAGGATGTATGATGCCCCCACACAGTGTAATGCCCCCATTATGCCCCTTATGCAGGATGTATGATGCCCCCCACAGTGTAATGCCCCCATTATGCCCCTTATACAGTATGTATGATGCCCCCCCCACAGTGTAATGCCCCCATTATGCTTCTTATGCAGTATGTATGATGCCCACCCCCCCCCACAGTGTAATGGCCCCCATTATGCCCCTTATGCAGGATGTATGATGCCCCCCACAGTGTAATGCCCCCATTATGCCCCTTATACAGTATGTATGATGCCCCCACACAGTGTAATGCCCCCATTATGCTCCTTATGCAGGATGTATGATGCCCCACACAGTGTAATGCCCCCATTATGCCCCTTATACAGGATGTATGATGCCCCCACACAGTGTAATGCCCCCATTATGCCCCTTATACAGTATGTATGATGCCCCACACAGTGTAATGCCCCCATTATGCCCCTTATGCAGTATGTATGATGCCCACACAGTGTAATGCCCCTTATGCAGGATGTATGATGCCCACACAGTGTAATGCCCCCATTATGCCCCTTATGCAGGATGTATGATGCCCCCACACAGTGTAATGCCCCTTATGCAGGATGTGTGATGCCCCACACAGTGTAATGCCCCCATTATGCCCCTTATGCAGGATGTATGATGCCCCCGTTATGCCCCTTATGCAGTATGTATGATGCCCCCAGACAGTGTAATGCCCCCATTATGCCCCTTATCCAGGATGTGTAATGCCCCCATTATGCCCCTTATGCAGGATGTATGATGCCCCCCACAGTGTAATGCCCCCATTATGCCCCTTATGCAGGGTGTATGATGCCCCCATTATGCCCCTTATGCAGTATGTATGATGCCCCCACACAGTGTAATGCCCCCATTATGCCCTTTATCCAGGATGTATGATGCCCCCACACAGTGTAATGCCCCCATTATGCCCCTTATCCAGGATGTATAATGCCCCCACACAGTGTAATGCCCCCATTATGCCCCTTATCCAGGATGTATGATGCCCCCACACAGTGTAATGCCCCCATTATGCCCCTTATCCAGGATGTATGATGCCCCCACACAGTGTAATGCCCCCATTATGCCCCTTATCCAGGATGTATGATGCCCCCACACAGTGTAATGCCCCCATTATGCCCCTTATCCAGGATGTATGATGCCCCCAGACAGTGTAATGCCCCCATTATGCCCCTTATACAGGATGTATGATGCCCCCACACAGTGTAATGCCCCCATTATGCAGGATGTATGATGCCCCCACACAGTGTAATGCCCCCATTATGCCCCTTATGCAGGATGTATGATGCCCCCCACAGTGTAATGCCCCCATTATGCCCCTTATACAGTATGTATGATGCCCCCCCACAGTGTAATGCCCCCATTATGCTTCTTATGCAGTATGTATGATGCCCCCACACAGTGTAATGTCCCCCATTATGCCCCTTATGTAGGATGTATGATGGCCCCCACAATGTAATGCCTCCATTATGCCCCTTATGCTGGATGTATGATGCCCCTTATGCAGTATGTATGATGCCCCCCACAGTGTAATGCCCCCATTATGCCCCTTATGCAGGATGTATGATGCCTCCACACAGTGTAATGCCCCCATTATGCCCCTTATGCAGTATGTATGATGCCTCCACACAGTGTAATGCCCCCATTATGCCCCTTATGCAGTATGTATGATGCCACTACACAGTGTAATGCCCCCATTATGCCCCTTATGCAGTATGTATGATGCCACTACACAGTGTAATGCCCCCATTATGCCCCTTATGCAGGATGTATGATGCCCCCCAGTGTAATGCCCCCATTATGCAGGGTGTATTATGCCCCCACACAGTGTAATGCCCCCATTATGCCCCTATGCCCCTTATCCAGGATGTATGATGCCCCCATTATGCCCCTTATCCAGGATGTATGATGCCCCCAGACAGTGTAATGCCCCCATTATGCCCCTTATGCAGGATGTATGATGCCCCCACACAGTGTAATGCCCCCATTATGCCCCTTATGCAGGATGTATGATGCCCCCACACAGTGTAATGCCCCCATTATGCCCCTTATGCAGGATGTATGATGCCCCCACACAGTGTAATGCCCCCATTATGCCCCTTATGCAGGATGTATGATGCCCCCACACAGTGTTATGCCCCTTATGCAGGATGTATGATGCCCCCACACAGTGTAATGCCCCCATTATGCCCCTTATGCAGGATGTATGATGCCCCCACACAGTGTAATGCCCCCATTATGCCCCTTATCCAGGATGTATGATGCCCCAACACAGTGTAATGCCCCATTATGCCCCTTATGCAGGATGTATGATGCCCCCCCACAGTGTAATGCCCCCCATTATGCCCCTTATGTAGTATGTATGATACCCCACACAGTGTACTGCCCCCATTATGCCCCTTATGCAGGATGTATGATGCCCCCACAGTGTAATGCCCCCCATTATGCCCCTTATGCAGTATGGATGATGCCCTCACACAGTATAATGTTCCCACAGTACCGCCTGAGGTCCTGCAGTGGAATAATCCCGCTGCACTTGGTTTTTCCTCTGCCTGCTCCCCTACATGTAGACCCTTGAGCATGTATACATGCATGTAGGGGAGCAGGCCTTACCAGATATCGAGGCTTTGTACAGTAATATATCGCATGAGGATTATATCAGAGGAGTAAGATGTTTATAGAAATTGAGATCAGTAGAGTGTAGAAGACATAATGACTTCATGGACAATCTTCTAAAATTCATTGTTACTCATAACGTCTTTCTTTTTGACAGGAAGTACTTACCCGAGCTCAGGGTTACTGCGATGGGGAGCCCCTGTACCCCCTCATCTGCTAATCTATTCCTGGTCTGGTGGGAGGAAACCAACATACTCAGGGATGATTATAAGTGGTGGCATCCATATATTGGGGCATGATATAGATATATTGACAACATTTTTATCATCCGGTCAGGGACGAGTGAACAGTTTCTTGAATTTGGAACTCAATATCCATAGAGTGGGCCTTAGATTTATATCAGAGTTTAATTATTACCAGTTGCCTTTCCTTGATGTACCAATCAAGAAAGTACGGGATGGGAGCCAGGGCTGTGGAGTCGGTAAGCCAAACCTTCGACTCCTACTCCTAAATTTCCATGACACTGTCTCCGACTTCACGACTCCGACTCCCTCATACATGGCTCATGTTTAAGTGATAAATTTACAGTAGGACAAATTTTTCTCAGCTAAAAGTCTAGACCCTTAGATCAGGAATAGGAAAGACATTTATAGGACATTTCATAACTTTCCCAAATTCTTATGAAAAAATATTCCTCACAAACTGCATTGAACTACTGTACCCAATTTATTACATATTTTAGGCGCCGGAGTGGGTCAATTTTATACCGACTCCAACTCCACCAAAATGGGCACTGACTCCACAGCCCTTGTTTGGACCCTAGGGACACTCATCTACCATAAACTATTAAAGTGGCATAGCCACCACCGCATCCTACTTAAAAAAAAAAAAAAAACAATATCCAAGGGCCAATGTTTACAGTTGAGAAGAAACTGCTCTGTCACAGATCTTAATATACAGGCAATAGACAAACACCAGATTCAGGGAAAAAGGTACCCACAGTACATTTTGGATTCCGCATGATTGTTTGCAGAAAAACAGGAGAGACAGACACTCCTCCATACCTAACCAAGACACCAAGAAAAATATGGGATAACACAAGTAATAGGAATTTGTGACAATCAGAGTGACCATATCTTTAATATCCTCAGAAAACACTAGGATGTACTTGTGGCCGACCTGGACCTGAGGGTTCTGTGTGATCTACTCCCACAATAACTTTCAGAAAGGGTTGGTCAATTAGGGACCGTTTAGCGCATAGTTTCTGAAAAAACTGCACCCAAGGGGACATGGCTAGATAGATGAATCTGTGGTTTCTTTAGATGTGTAGAAAGTTGTACATGTAATTGGATGAGACCATGTAAATCTTTCTTGAGTTCCTCTACAGGTGAAACCTTTTTCCAGAGGGATTATTCCAACTGTAAAACCTCAGGACTTGTATATGTGGCCACATGCACCTGCCCCCTAGATTATGTATGCACGACCAAGAGGCCGTCTTAGAGGAGTGTGGAGGGGGCATTTGGGCAAAATACGCCATGGTTGGGTGCCACGGGTGTGTCAGAGGTGACAGTTGCCCTGCAGGGGTTTGCAGGAGATCTCCACGTTTGGCAATGCAGGCAGCTGCCTAGATGGGAGGCTGTGTTTAGGACCCAGATTCTACCTCCATTTAGTCTGGGTGTATATATACCTGGTGTGTCTATGTTGACGTCGCCGGGTATACTCATTTCTACTTGGAACTTGGCTGAAGCAGCATCACGTTCTCTTTGGAGTCTTTAGGCCGTGTGCCCTGTTGGAGTTTCTTCTAAAGCGAAGTTGTAATTCCCCTGTGTTGTCTTCCCCTTTTGTCTTTAGAGTGCTAGCGGAGGTTGACTAGCGCTCATCTCCTTCCACCCCCAGCTATAACCTTATGCCAGGGATAGTTGGGCGAGGCATGTGATGGGCAACAGCTGCGGAGGCTGTATAGGGACGTTAGGGGGAGACTGGATGATGCTAGTCCAGATTAGGAGGTCACCTCTTCCCCCTTTTCCCTAGTGTCTGGGCTCCCTTTCCCTTTCTCCTCTGTGTTGCACTTACACCTGGCGTGACTCTGTGTTGCACTCACACCTGGCGTGACATCGGGACACCCCATTAGTGAGACATATGAACAGTGCACATTGAGGTGAAACAAGAGACTTCTCCTTTTGTATCATTGAGGTGGTTAAACCCAATGTGAGAGGTGGTGATCTCAATAGATGTATACTCAAAAAGGAAAGTGAGTGGATTTCCAGACTGGATTCACAAGGCCCTAAGTGACTGAGCAAATTTCCTATGCCTGTTTTGTATGAATACAGACCCATTCCGGATTACATTTTAGGATTTTATACTCTACTCATTGCTACTCAGTTCCCTGTGAACGAGGTTCACATATTGTTTTACTTCATCAGGAGATCTGAGCTTCTATATCAGAATTATTTCTTATCAGTTATATCCCACTTATACTATTAAGTAACTAACAAGTGTGGTGATCCTTGTGTATCTCTAATTATGCAATAGGGGTCAAATATGACCATTTAGGAGTATACTGTGGGCCACCATCCCATATATTTTGTAGTGATAAAGTAGATCCACATGCCGATTGCATGATGGGGGGATGTGCAATACTTATTTTTAGTCTCCCATGATATTGATCTCAGAGAGGATTTTTCTGTTGGTGGAATGCAATGCAATACCATATGCTCTCCAGAGACATGTGGGCATGCGCATTTGTGGACAATGATCCTAGATGGAATGATAACTACGGGCATGCGCAGTCACAAACTGATTGCCGCCGCGCAACTCGTACCTATCTGGTGTTTCAGCATAAAGAACGTCACTTCCGGACATGCACACTAGGTGATGGACATTATCGAACCTCTAGCTCATGAGAAGTAGCGTAGGCGCAGTATATTATTGTAGACAGACTCTATTCTGTATATCCTGTGACAATTCACCTCTAGGAATGGGAATGGGTCTCCTAGTCTGGGAGGGGTTTTCGATGAAGTGGGATATTTAAACATGGACACCTGGCTATTAGGCACACTATGCTGAACATCATGAATTATCATCCCTCTATCAAGCCTCCTAATGAACCTGTTGGGAAAATGCGTTGAGGCGGATTATTGAAACATTCTCTGAGTACCATACCCTTTCCTTTATACATATTGTAGGGGTTTTACTCATTAGGGCACAATGGGAGGAAACCAGGAGGCATGTTCCTTTAAAAGTTCATGTGCGTTTATTACTTCATAAACCCAGAAGCCAAACAGAAAAGCAAATCGCCTTTAGATCAGGCAAACAAAGTAAATGTCCTTAGCAGGTCTCTGCTCAGCCAGGCCTGTGTGGCACACAAGCTGGGGTAGCGTCCAGTGTCCTGGCTTGGTCTGAAGACAAACATACACAGTAGGCCTTCTACCTCCAAACACACAGACCATGTGCCAAACAACTGACTTCATTTTATAAGCTGTTAACCACACCCAGAGGTGAGGTATGTGGGTAGCTGGACCCGCCCATTCTCTCCTAGCTACCTGTAACCCGGCTCCCAGGTGCACCAAACGATCCTCTTAGTGCTTATCTGTCCTAGAGAAACACTCCGGGTTACATCACAGAGACCAGCCATCTCTGTGACACATACCTCCCATTTACTATGCGACCATTAGCCACCTTACATTCCCCCCCCCCTCTGCCTAAAGCCGTGGGCTTGACACCTTTTATTACCAGACAGGGGATTCCCGAGAGAGCATCGGCATTACTATGTAGCTTCCCTGCTCTATGTTCTACAGGGAAGTAGGAGTCCTGTAGGGCTAAAAACCCGAGGGTGACTCTGGCATTTTTTCTCTTTTTTCCCTCATCCATCTGAGTGGAGCATAGTCGGATAATAATCTAAATTTTCGACCTAACAGATAGTACGATAAGGTGTCCACCGCACACTTTATAGCCAAGCATTCCTTCTCTATGACCGAATAATTTTTCTTGCAGGAGGACAGCTTTCTACTCAGGTAGAGGACAGGGTGCTCCTCCCCGTGTATCTCCTGGGAAAGGACTGCTGCTAACCCGACATCTGAGGCATCTGTCTGGAGTATAAACTCTTTCTTGAAGTCCGGGGCAACCAGGACCGGTTGCCTACACAGAGCCAGTTTCATCTTTTGAAAGGATGTCTCCGCCTCTGCAGTCCACTTGGCCTTGGCTGATTTTGTCCCTTTAAGGAGGTCAGTCAGGGGTGCGGCCATCATGGCGAAGTTTGGGATGAATTTCCTGTAGTATCCCACGATTCCCAGGATGGCTCTGACTTGCTTTATCGACCCTGGTCTCAGCCAATTTTGGATTGCTTCTACTTTAGTATTTTGGGGGTTTAGCTTGACTCTACCCACTACATATCCGAATTACTTGGCTTCTTATTTCCCCATGCCACATTTCTTCGAGTTTATTGAAAACCCCACCTTCCTCAGAGCATCAAACACAGCCTGAATCTTTTCCAGATGACTCTCCCAGTCTGGACTGAGGATAGTATTGTCCAGGTATGTTGTGGCATATTTCTTATGGGATGCAAGGATGCAATCCATAGCTCTCTGGAATTTTGCAGGGGCCCCCTGCAGTCCAAACGGCATCCAGGCATACGTAGAAAACGCAGTCTTCTCTTTGGCTATCTGTGCCATGGGTATCTGCCAATATCCCTTCGTCAGATCCAAGGTGGTTATGTGCCTTGCTGGCCGAAGCCTCTTGATCAGCTCGACGACGCGTGGCATTGGATATGCATCAAATTTGGAAACCTCATTCAACTTCAGATAGTCGTTGCAGAATCTCCACTCACCATTGGGATTTGGGACCTAGACGATCAGGCTCGACCAACTGCTCTTGGATTCTTCAATGACACTGAGCTTCAGCATACAAGCTACCGCTTTGCATATCAACTCTCGTCGGGCCTCAGGTATCAGATAGGGCTTCAAGTTCACCCGCACATGTGGCTCCGTCAGAACCTTGTGTTCTATGACCCTTGTGCAGCCCGACAATTCCGAGAACAGATCCCTGTTCTTCTGCATCAACTCCCGACACTGCTGTTTCTTGGCCTTCATTAGCGTTTCCGCTATTGCGACTCCTCCAACGTCACCTTCTAGCTTGCCCAGCAAGCATGGAGCTTCCACAGCCTCTTTGTCTTGGCACGGCTTGATGAGGTTGATGTGGTATATCTGGTACGGCTTACGTCGTCCCGGTTGATGACCTTGTAGTTCACATCACCCACTTTTACCACCATCTTATACGGCCCTTGCCACTTGGCCAAGAACTTACTTTCCACCATAGGAATTAGCATGAGGACTCCGGTCTCCCGGATTGAATTGCCTCACTCTGGCTGACCGGTTGTAGACTTTAGCATAAGCTTCTTGTGCCTGGAGGAGATGTTCTTTTACGATGGGCATCACCTTCACAATCCTCTCCTGCATCAGAGCAGCGTGCTCGATGACAATCCTGTGGGGAGTGAATTCGGCTTCCCAGATTTCCTTTGTGACATCCAGAAGACCCCGCAAATGTCGGCCATACAGAAGTTCGAATGGCGAGAACCCTGTAGAGGCCTGTGAAACCTTTCGGTTGGAGAACAACAGATACCGTAGGAGACAGTCCCAGTCTCTACTGTCCCTTTCTATGTCCTTCCTCAGTATACTCTTCAGAGTCTTGTTAAACTTTTCGACTAAGCTATCTGTCTGAGGATGGTATACTGAAGTCCTCAGTTGGGAGATTTGGAGGGCTTTGCATAACTCCCTCATCACCTTACTCATAGTCACCGACCAGGAAATTCCCTCTATGTCCCTTTGGTAAGCCTGTTGGGGAAAAAACGTGGACCAACTCATGGGATATATTCTTTGCGGAGGAGTTTCTCAGTGGAATCACTTCTGGATAGCATGTGGCATAGTGCAGGATAACCAATATAAATTGATGCCCACGAGCAGATTCAACCAGGGGACTGACCAAGTCCATAGCAATTCTCTCGAACGGCACTTCAATAATGGGCAATGGCACGAGGGGACTTCAAAAGTGAGAGGTGGGGGCAGTTAACTGGCACATAGTGCAAGACCTGCAATACTTAAATATTTCCCGGTGACATCCGGGCCAATAGAACCTTTGTAAAAGATAATGCCTTATCAACACCAGATACAGCAAGCCTCCATGATAAAGGCAAGGCCAGCACATGTGAAAAATACTGATGCAGACAGCCACTCACTAACCTACCAATTCATGGAGGGGGTGGCTGTGTAGTATTATACATGCACACCGATGGAGTCTGCATAGGCCGCCAGTCACACAGATATGTGCGATGCCCAGTTTCTGGCTTGCAGCTTGTTGATGACTCCCATACTATTAGATCAGACGGGCTGCCCCGCACTATATACGTGCACCCCCACAAGACAGACGCCCCAATTCACCCAGCCAACACTCAGGAGGCCTGGCCGCATCCTGCAGCAAAAAAATGTGCAAAAAGATGAAAAATAGTGTAGAAGATAAATACACCACATGAGCTATTGCTCGATATTTTGGCCAAAATACACAAGCTCGCAACCCAAACGTCAAGGGTCCTCATACTTGTCAGTCCTAACACTAAACATTAAAAATGGTGAACATAAAACATCACAGTAAGGCTGTATGCCCACTATCCGTTTTTTAAGCGTTTCCGCCACGGCAATTCCGCTGCAGAAATGCTTAAAAAACGCTTGGTAGAAGGTCTGCCATGTTCTCCAATGATAATCCCATGTGCTGTGCACATGCTGCGGAAATTTCCGCTGCGGATTATCATTGCGGAAAAATCCGCAGCACTACCAATTATTTTGCGTTAGCGCGGTGTTTTCGCCGCCATTGACTTGCATTGGAACTCATGGAATCCGCATCACTGCATCTGTACATGCAGAATCCATGCGTTTCAATGTGCGGATGGTACCCGGGTTTGGAGAAGAGGAGACTCTCCTCCGGACCCGGGTACAATAGAACCTGTAAAAAAAAAAAATGAATAAAATAAAAAATATACATTATACTTGCCTTCTGATGGCCCCCGGTGTCCTTAGCGATGCGTCTCAGCTTGCCGTCAGCTCGCGATGGTCTGAAAAGGACCTGCCATGACGTCAATTAGTCATGTGACGGGTCACGCGACCGCTAACGTCGGCAGGTCGTTTAGTCTACTGCGAGCTGCCGGCAAACCAGGACGCATCGGATAAAGACACCGGGGGCCATCAGAAGGTAAGTATATATTTATTTTTTACCATTCTTTCAGTCACCCTATATAAATCCATGCCGGTTGCATGGATTTATATAGTGTGACCAAGTTGTCAAGCACTTTCCAAGTGATGCTAAAATCGCTTGGAAAGCGCTTGACAACCCGCATGCGGAAATGCATGTGAAGAACGCTTACAATCCGCATGCTTTTTTTCTGCCAGGGAGATGCAGAAACGCTCAGGAAAAACTCCGGAGTATTTCTGCATCGTGGGCACATAGCCTAAAAGATAATGCCTTACCAACACCAGGTCAGATTACCAATGCACTGCAGGATGCAGCAAGCCTCAATGATAAAGGCGGGGCCAGCACATGTGCAAAATACTGATGCAGACAGTCACTCACTAAACTACCATTTCATGGAGGGAGTGGCTGTGTAGTATTATACATGCACACCGATGGAGTCTGCATAGGGCGCCAGTCACACAGATATGTGTGATGCACATTGTCTGGCTTGCAGCCTATTGATGACACCCATACTATTAGATCAGACGGGCTGCCAAGCACTATATACATGCAAGCCCACAAGACATATGCCCCAATTCACCCAGCCAACACTAAAGAGGCCTGGTGGGGTATTTATCATGTGGTGTATTTATCTTATACACTATTTTTCATCTTTTTTGCACATTTTTTTGCACTGTGCTTCACACATATCTGTGTGACTGGCGTCCGCCCTATGCAGACTATCGGTGTGCATGTATAATACTACACAGCCACCCCCTCTATGAATTTGGTAGGTTAGTGAGTGGCTGTCTGCATCAGTATTTTGCACATGTGCTGGCCCTGCCTTTATCATGCAGGCTTGCTGCATCCTGCAGTGCATTGGCAATCTGACCTGGTGTTGGTAAGGTATTATCTTTTACTGTGATGTTTTTTTAAATTATGTTCAATGTTCACCAATAGAACCTATGCACGATCCGTTCCTGCGTTTTTTCCACTCCCAGATGTCCCCCCAAGACATGTGAATGGGCCATGTCCAACACCTTCCGTCTAAAGGGGCCCGGCTGTATTAACTGCTCCACACTCTCCTCCCTCACTTTCTTGACCTGGTACAACAACTCCTTACTCATCATAAAATGGGGAAACCTTGTGTCAGCCCCCGACTCCTGTGCAACTCCATTTATAATAGTGACATTATTAAAGGCTTCCTTCAGAGTTAGGTCCCTATGTTGGGCAAACGCAAAATTCTCGCTGGTCACCCCTAACTCTGGAATGGCAGACTCAGGGGGCACTACCTCCTCATCCCCCACAAGTACACAAAAAGGAAACCTGTCTGACTCTGGGTGTGGTGATACTTCATTAGGGTTAATTTTTTTCTTATCTGAGCCAGCGAACCCAGAACCCTTCCCCCACAGATCCCAAAGCAAGCAAAAGTCCCAGCCTATAATAATAGGGTGCAACAAGTCCTGAACAACGCCGACCTCGTTGGACTCTGTACCGTGGGCCATTTCAATGTCCACTCTGGCCCTTATGGTAGTCTTTAGCATCACCATGAATGCACTGAACGCCGACTTTTTTCCCCGGGATAATTTGGAGAGGAAGGGTGGCCCTCATAAGGATCACCAGGCTCCCGGAGTCTAGCAGTGCCGTTACCTCCCATCGTTCACCTTCGCGTGACATGCTTGTGGCCCCTCGCTGGGTGGACAGTTCACAATGCAGGCCGGATAAGCATAATATGAACTACGTTGTCCTATGCTGCTGTCCATCGGCTCAAGGGTCAGGGGACAACGAGCGGCTATATGGCCTGGGCCGTGGCATCTCCAGCAAACAACATCACCTGTATGGACCTTGGGCACCACCTCCCTCGTCCATTTGGACCTTGGAAGTCCCACCACCTTTTGGGCCTCCACCCCCTGTTGGGAACTCCAGTATGTAGTGGGCTGCCTTCCCAAGGAACCTTCAAACCCCTGGTATCTCTCGATCAGTCCGACCAGTTCATCCGCATACCGGGGATCACCCTGGGCAACCCAAGGCTGTATGGGCCTCGGCAGGGAGTGCACAAACCGGTCCATCACCACCCACTCTACCATCTGCTCAGGCATTGAGGACTCTGGCTGCAGCCACTTCTGGACCAGGTGCCGCAGGTCAAACATTTGGGACGGAGGTGGTTTTGTTCTGGTGATACGAACCCGCTGTGCCCTGATAGTCATTGTCAACCCCAAGCGTGCGAGAATCTCACTTTTTAGCTTGTCATACTCTTTGGCATCCTGCAAAGCTAAATCATAGTACGCCTTTTGGGCGTCCTATGCAGAGCTAAATAGGGCGTACTATGCAAAGCTAAATAGGGTGCCCTGCAAAGATAAATCATAGTATGCCTACTGCGCGTATTTCTGGGGCTCTCCAAGTCAAGTATGGCGACAGTACCTCTGCTCTTGTGGAAATTTCTCCCTCTCGGTGACCCTTTGAAACACCATCAGGAAGGTCTCAACGTCATCCCCCCAGGGTCATTTTCTGCAAAGCCCGTCATGCCGCCTTCCGGACTTGGGAATCATCAGTCGGACCTGGGGTTGGAGCGCTCATCCTCTCCTGGATGGCGGTTGCCAGAAGCTGCATCTGCTGACGTTGTTTCTGCTAGTACTGCTGGATCTGCTGTAACTACAGCGTGTTGGTCTCCTGTTGATGCTGCTTGCTTCATAAACCCAGAAGCCAAACAGAAAAGAAAATAGCCTTTAGATCAGGCAAACAAAGTAAATGTCCTTAGCAGGTCTCTGCTCAGCCAGGCCTGTGTGGCACACAAGCTGGGGTAGCGTCCAGTGTCCTGGCTTGGTTTGAAGACAAACATACACAGGAGGCCTTCTCCCTCCAAACACACAGACCATGTGCCAAACAACAGCCTCCATTTTATAGGCTGTTAACCACACCCAGAGGTGAGGTATGTGGGTAGCTGGACCCGCTCATTCTCTCCTAGCTACCCGTAACCCGGCTCCCAGGTGCACCAAACGATCCTCTTAGTGCTTATGTGTCCTAGAGAAACACTCCGGGTTACATCACAGAGACCAGCCATCTCTGTGACACATGACTCCCATTGACTACGCAACCATTAACCACCTTAGAATACCTTGATACATATCTGGTTTTATGATTACCCCACGACTGATGAAAGGGAATCTGTCACCCCCTGGGACTTATCTGACCTCTCATATTGGCATACAGGTGATAGAAATGTGAATCTATACATACCTGTATGCCTCATTTTAGAGGTCTGTTTGCTAAGAAATGGCTTTTTATTCAGTGAAGATTCTGATGCTTGCTGGCCGTGGGGTAGTCGGTGGAGTGGATTCCCTTTAATAAATACTCACTTAGCCCCATTCTTAGTGCAGATACTAATAAATCCAGGACCTATGAGATTTTTACCATATGATAGTTGGATAGTTAGGGGTGTATCATCCATAGCAGCAGCCCACAGGGCCACTATGGTGCCCATGAAAAAAACACAGAATTTGAGCTTGGTTTAAGTTGGTATCCATGCAGCACATAAATGCATGTTTACTATGGCCATAAATCAGAAAAAAACTATAAGAAAAAAATGATCATAAACCCTGCTGTAAATAAATAAAAACCAAACGTGCATTTAAATAAAATAGGGTTCTTAGTAACACTGTTTTTGATCAAAAATAGCATAAAAGCTATCCCACCATGGTAAAATGAACCCATTCGGGATAGTCCTACTCTCTTTAATATTAAAAACCTTACCATATATCAAAGCCTCAAACTTCTGTGTGTGAATCAGACATGAGAACTAACGTGATAGAAGATTACAGTCCGGGGAAGACGGGAAACATTCATATAGACGGCCGGTGGAGATGTAGTCAGTGAAGAACTCTGGCTAAATATGTTTGTAGAGCCGCAGTAAAAGAGGAAGATGCTGTCCTCCTCTTGAAGTAGTTATTTCTCATGTCACGTGTAATGAATATCTCCTGCAGTATTGCTAATGCCGATTGCAGTGTTGGTAAATGAGACGAGAATTAGCGTTATGGAAGATGAGTCTATGAGAAACGTGTTCAGCTACAGACTCCGAGGAACAAACTGCTTGTTGTCTGTGGCCTAAAATATATAGGTTTTATTAGTAGATGTAAAGAAGAAATCTAAATACTGTAAAATAATAAATCTCCTCAAATGTTTCCCCTTATTATCTCCAGTAATTGTATTATTACACAATATCAGATCCTCTCAGTGAAGATCTTCTATTTAAGAGAATTTTCCTTATGGACCCATCAAAGATGGATATGGACAGAGACAAGATGACAGAGAGGATATTAAACCTCACCCTAGAGATCCTCTTCCGTCTTACTGGAGAGGTGAGGGATTCTGATGACGTCACATTACATCATTCTTATCTATGGAAATAACAGATGGACAGAACTGGAGAGGTGAGGACTCTGGAAATGTCTGGAGGGAGATTTATTTATATGTCTTTCCATAACCAGGATTACATATTAGTGAAGACCTCTAGTGAGCGCTGTCAGGTCCATGTGTCTGAGGGATGGGAAAGACCCCTGAGCTCAATCACAGGGCCTCCATCTCACCCCTTCATACATGAGGACATCAATGACCAGAAGATCCTAGATCTCACCTACAAGATGATTGAGCTGCTGACTGGAGAGGTGACACTGCTGGGAATACTGGGACATTATACAGTAATGCTATGTATGAAAGGATTGGGGGGATGACTGTATCATTGTATGTGTCAGGTTCCTGTAAGATGTCAGGATGTCGCTGTCTATTTCTCCATGGAGGAGTGGGAGTATTTAGAAGGACACAAAGATTTGTACAAAGACGTCATGATGGAGGTTCTCCAGCCCCTCACATCACCAGGTAATACACAGGACTAAATACACACGGCCTATAATTATCTGTATGTAAAGAATGAATTCAGTCCCTGTATGTGCTTCCTCCAGATCTATCCAGTAAGAGGACAACACCAGAGAGATGTCCCCGTCCTCTTCTTCCACTGGACTGTAAAGAAGAAGATCCCAATGTTCCTCAGGATCATCAGGTAGATGGAGAGAAGGTGTCATGAGATCTCCCCTATGATGTGTAGACAGCTGTGAAGATCTTGTGCTCAGTCTTGTTTTATCCACCAGTATTATATGTTTTATACTTGTGTAATGAGAACGGTGGAGATAACAGGATTAGAGCTGATCATAGATGTGACTTCTCATCTGTTTGTGACTTTTACAATATTTGTTTCAGGGTGAAGATCTGACCCATATTAATACTACAGAGACATATGTAAGGGGTGATGAGCGGTGTAAAGAGGAGATTCCTACATATGACTACCCAGGTGAGTAGTAACCACTAAATGCAGAGAAGTTACAGATTCTTCTCAGTCATCGGCTGTGGCTGCTTTATCGGTTGTGTAGTCCGGCTGTATCACAATCGTGTGATCATCATTTTGCCTCTAGACCGCAACATTCTCTTCCACCCAAAACTGTTCAAATGATTTTGGGCATTGAAACCCTTTTCCATAGAACTTACAACCTGGAGGATCCACCTACTCCCTGTGATTAGGAGACGTTACCTGCCCAGATCTGTAAATCACAAAGCCAGAAAATCACTTAAAAAAATATAATGATGGGACTGTAAGAGAAAGCGGAGGGTAATGATGGTGTTGGCTTCCTAGAACCCTGATATCTTATTGGATGAATCTACCTTCTCTCCCTTCTGTGCTGCTGAATGTGCTCATATGGTCCCTACAAGACCAGGTCCAGTCTTTCTGGCCAAACTTCACTTTTATGATCGATATTAAATGTGCAGTGAGGCCAAGTGTGAATTTCTGTACAATAACAACAGAGTTTCCCTTTATCCTGACTGTTCTATTTCTTTTGAAACCGACTAACTTCAAACCAGATTGTGATAAACTATACAGAAAACATTACACCTGTGCCATGATATATCTCTAAGCTAAATTTAAGACACCTCATCTCTGCACTATTATAAAAAGTTCTCTTTGAATGTCTAATATTTCTTCTTGAAAATCATCTGACAGAAAATATTGTCCCTTACGATAGTTTAGATTGCCAAGAGCCACCGAGCCCCATACTCTAATTACCCCAGAGAGGTTTCACCACTAGTTACTCACTACTTACTGATGAAGACTGTTGAGTTTGATCATTTCAGTAGATGTGTTATTGTCTATACTCACAGTTTTGACTATAGTAGTTAGTGCCCAAAATACTCTGATTTAACCTCTTCCTGCAGCCAGTTTTCTGTTCCTTTCTGGGCCCATTTTTCAAATCTGACGTGTGTCACTTTATGTGGTGATAACTTTGGAATTCTTCACAAAGGATAATAGGAAACAGATGGACCTTACAAATTATTTTCCAACTTCTCTTGAATCCAACAATACCCTATATACGGTTGTACACTACTGTCTGGGCCCATGGCAGGTTAAAAAATGAAGATGCGCCATTTAGCTATTAGGAATGCAGATTTTGCTGGGATAGTGTGCAGACACAATGTATTGGGGACACTGTTCGTTGTCACCTCGCAGCTCAAAAGATGGCTACCACAAACAGACTTGGCGCTATCTACTCCATTTTCCAGATCCCAGGGTTTGCCTTGCTCATCATCCTTTAACCTCTCTGCATGGATTTGGACTTAGACAGAGACCCCCTAAGCTTGGGCCACAGTGTTACCTAATGTTCTGTGGAGTGAGATTGCAAGAAGAATAGTCAGATAGCCGGGTCAGAACATGGAGGTCAGAGAAAAGCCGTTAGCTGAGCACAAAATCAGAAGATACAAGAGTAGTCCGTAAACAGGTCGGGGTCACAACAGGAAACAAATACACAAGCCGGGAGCTGAGCACAGAGGACTGAACCAGAGGAGAACAAGGCTGTATCTGGCAGCTTCCGGCAATATGCTTCCAGCTTTAGTAGGGTGTGGTGCTTTCCAGTTGGCTGAAGTAGGGAGCAGATTACTCCAGCTGGACAACACACACACCCATACTGCCAGACTGGATGGTACTACTGGTCCCAGCAACCCTAATCTTAGTGGCTGGACAGAACCTGCACCACCCAGAGCTTCTGGTTCTGACGTCTCCTCCATCACCAGCGCCGCCTGCAGGATGAATAAGGCGGCTCCTGGTGAGAGAAGCAGACGTTGCAGGAGCAGATCCCAGAGGAGATGGGACCCACCATTTGCAGAAGCCCTAATGTGACCAAATTGCAGAAAACCAGAGCAGTAGAAATCCACATAAAGTGACTCCATTTTGGAAATTATAACCCTCAGTGAAATAATCTATAGGAGCAGTGACTATTTTGATTCCCCAGGCACTTTCCGGAAATTAGCACGCAGTGGATGATGGAGAGTGAAAATTACAAATATATAATTTCATTACCCAACACCTAGTGCCCAGATTGTGCTCCAGGAGACACACACCATCAATTAAGTGGGTTCTTCTCACTATAGTAATGCCAAATACATGGATGATAAATGTGTTTTGGGCGCACTGCAAGGCTCAGAAGTGAGGGGGAGATTTGACTTTGGGAGGGTGGATATTGCTGGATTGGTTTATGGAAGCCATGTTGCATTTCTAGAGTCTTTGAGCCACTAATAATGTGGAAACCTCTGGTTTTCCATTGACAGATGATGGACCTGAGTGGGGACTTGTTTTTTGTGAGATGAGTAGAAGTTTTTATTGATATTATTTTTGCCTACATAACATTGTTTGGTGGCTTTTTATTCCATATTTGGGAGGCAGAATTAACAAACAGTTGGACACCACGCTCTACTGGTTCATCCTATGAGGTTTTCTATTAGACTGTGAACTGTTATCGTCTTGGTGAATAATGACGGCTAACATAGGGCAAAATAAAAAAAAAATCACAGAAAAAGATACAGCCTTACCAACACAAATCATATAACAAATGCACTAGCAGGATGCCGCAGACCCCCATGATAAAGGTGGGGGGGGGGCAACGCAGGTGCATAATACTTATGGAGCAACCACTCACAATCATACCAATTCATGGAGGGGGTGATTACTTAGTATTAAAGATGCACACAGATGAAGCTTGCATAGGACGCCAGTCACACAGGCAGGTTTGATGCACAGTGTCTGGCTTACAGCCTATTGATGATGCCCATACTATTAGATCAGGAAGGCTGCCCAGCACTATATAAGTGCACCTCACATGGACAGACACCCCAGTACACCCAACCAACACTAAAATGCTAATGCATTTGTTATCTGATTTGGTGTTGGTAAGGCTGATTTTTCTGTGATGTTTTCTTGGTAAATAATGATACTATTACATAATGTACATTTTTACGGAGAGTTTAAGTAAAATTATTCTACAATATAAATTTTAAGTATATGTTATTCATAAATAATAATGGGTTTTATTCTTGGCAGATGACTGTACCAGGAGATCAGAGGGACAGCTGACATCTTCTATTTTTAAATCAGATGATCTTGAGATCACACAAGATACAATTGAAGTGAATGCCATTACTCCAGATATACCATCATTCCTTCACAGCAAAGATCTGTCATCTGATCATTTGAAACAGGTCCTGTCTTCTGATTCATTACTGACTACTAAGGAAAATCAAAGTCACAAAATAAGCATTAAAAAACAAATTGCTCCTAAAGCAAAGAAGCCATTTTCATGTTCAGAATATGGAAATAGTTTTTCCCTCGAAAAGTCTTTTCTTAAACATCAAAGCATTCACACAGCAGAGAATAGATTTTTTTGTTTCAAGTGTGGGAAATTTTTTAACCAGAAATCAAATCTTGTTAATCACCAGAGAACTCACACAGAGGAGAAGCCTTTTTGCTGTTCAGAATGTCAGAAATGTTTTAACCAGAAATCAGATTTGGTTAATCACCAGAGGACTCACACAGGGGAAAAGCCTTTTTTCTGTTCGGAATGTGAAAGATGTTTTAGCCAGAAATCAGGTTTGGTTAAGCACAAGAGAACTCACACAGGGGAAAAGCCTTTTTCCTGTTCAGAATGTGGAAAATGTTTTGTCTGGAAATCAGATTTGGTTAAGCACCAGAGAACTCACACAGGGGAGAAGCCTTTTTCCTGTTCAGAATGTGGGAAATGTTTTAGCTGGAAATCAGGTTTGGTTGAGCACAAGAGAATTCACACAGGGGAGAAGCCTTTTTCCTGTTCAAAATGTGGGAAATGTTTTAGCCGGAAATCAGTTTTGGTTAATCACCAGAGAAGTCACACAGGGGAGAAGCCTTTTTCCTGTTCAGAATGTGGGAAATGTTTTATCCAGAAATCAGATTTGGTTAAGCACAAGAGAAATCACACAGGGGAGAAGCCTTTTTTTCTGTTCAGAATGTGGGAAATATTTTATCTCAAAATCAGTTTTGGTTAAGCACAACAGAACTCACACAGGGGAAAAGCCTTTTTGCTGTTCAGAATGTCGGAAATGTTTTAGCTGGAAATCAGATTTGGTTAATCACCAGAGAACTCACACAGGGGAGAAGCCTTTTTCCTGTTCAGAATGTGGGAAATGTTTTATCCAGAAATCAGATTTGGTTAAGCACAAGAGAACTCACACAGGGGAGAAACCTTTTTCCTGTTCAGAATGTGGGAAATGTTTTATCCAGAAATCAGATTTGGTTAAGCACAAGAGAAATCACACAGGGGAGAAGCCTTTTTCCTGTTCAGAATGTGGGAAATGTTTTGTGCAGAAATCATCACTTCTTAGTCACCAGAGAACTCACACAGACGAGAAGCCATTTTCATGTTCTTAATGTGGGAAATGTTTTACACGGAAATCAACTCTTAACAAACTTCATAGAAGTCACACAGGGGAGAAGCCTTTTACATTTTTAACCGAAAATTGTATCTTCATAAAGGGGTTGTCCACTACTAGGACAACTCCTTCTCATTTCTCATGTTTGGCCTTGTTAAAATAAAAACACTCATACGCACTTCCTGTTCTGGCGCCGTTCCATTGGTGTCACAACTTGTGTTTCCGTAAGGCTGTTACATCACACAAGATTGTTACATCACACAATCCTGCTCCCAATCAACGCCACCTTCAGACGTATTGAACATCAACAGGAAGGACAGGGCCTGGACATAGCACCAAGAGAATGCACACACTGAAAGCACTCTCTTCAGATCGTGTTCTTGGGGGAATTATAAGCAATTTACAGCCTCACACATGACTTTCGATATGGGAAAGAAAGAAGAGATCAGAGGTTAATCTGAGGTCCTCCTCCTCTGTCAGCATGTCTGGTATTCATCGTTTCTTATGGAAGGTCTTATCTTCCTGCTCTGGAGCCATTACTGCCTCACTTCAGTGTGGAAAAAGAAGCAGTCTTAACCCTCATGATGCCTGACAGCTCCGGACTGTAAGTCCTGCACCAACTTCTCTCTTAATGTCGGCCTCACAAGAAAACAGCTCCACAAATCTCCCTGTACTCTCACCAAAGCCCACATACTGAGCAGCGCATGCTTCACAGGGACATTTACCCCCCAGCCACAGGTTATTCTGATGTGGGGAACAACATAACTTATTTGTATATCAGATTGCGTCTATCCCTACTAAAGAAGATATGGAGCAATATATTCAGAGTCTGGAGACCACATACAATACTGAAATACGTCCCCTCACTTCTATCCTGTCACAGCTTACGGACAAGGTACAGAGATTAGAGGATAATGTCGTCCAAGTTAGAGGCCATCATAACACCCAGAAACTAACACTGGATCTTCACAGCCAGTAAATAAACCATCTGTTTAATATGGTTGATGATCAAGAAAATCACAATAATATCTGGATAAGTGGTATACCTGAAAGCATCAATGCACAAGTGATTATGCCAACACTGCGATCATTATTCAATAATATCCTTGGTGATCCTATTGATAAGGAGCTGGAGATTTAAAAGGCGCACCGTACAATAGGCAATCATGGCCCAGATCCTGAGTGTCCAAGGGACATTATCTGTCGCATACATTTTTTCAATGTAAAAGAGGCCATTGTGAGGAAAGCAGAGGAGTTGGGTCCTGGTGATTTCAATGGAAAACGCATATAATTGCTCACATACAGTACAGACGAAAAGATTGGACTCACCTTCTCATTTAAAATTTTTCTGTATTTTTATGACTATGAAAATTGTACATTCACACTTAAGGCATCAAAACGATGAATTACACATGTGGAATTACAGTACAGACCAAACGTTTGGACACACCTTCTCATTTAAAAATTTTCTGTATTTTCATGACTATGAAAATTGTACATTCACACTGAAGGCATCAAAACTAATTACCACATGTGGAATTATATACTTAACAAAAAAGTGTGAAACAACTGAAAATATGTCTTATATTCTAGATTCTTCAAAGTAGCCACCTTTTGCTTTGATGACTGCTTTGCACACTCTTGGCATTCTCTTGATGAGCTTCAAGTGGTAGTCACCGGAAATGGTCTTCCAACAATCTTGAAGGAGTTCCCAGAGATGCTTAGCACTTGTTGGCCCTTTTGCCTTCACTCTGCGGTCCAGCTCACCCCAAACCATCTCAATTGGGTTGAGGTCTGGTGAGTGTGGAGGCCAGGTCATCTGGCGTAGCACCCCATCACTCTCCTTCTTGGTCTAATAGCTCTTGCACAGCCTGGAGGTGTGTTTGGGGTCATTGTCCTGTTGAAAAATCAATCATCAAGGCAAAAGGTGGCTACTTTGAAGAACCTAGAATATAAGACATATTTTCAGTTGTTTCACACTTGTTTGTTAAGTATATAATTCCATATGTGTTAATTCATAGTTTTGATGCCTTCAGTGTGAATGTACAATTTTCATAGTCATGAAAATACAGAAAAATCTTTAAATGAGAAGGTGTGTCCAAACTTTTGGTCTTTATTGTATCTCTCTGATTTAAGGGCATAAAAATTCAAATTTTCAAAATTTTCGCCCAATTTCCGTTTTTTTCACAAATAAACGCAAGTGATATCGAAGAAATTTTACCACAATCATGAAGTACAATATGTCACGAAAAAACAGTCTCAGAATCAGGGGGATCCGTTGAAGCGTTCCAGAGTAATTACCTCATAAAGTGACAGTGGTCAGAATTGTAAAAATTGGCCTGGTCATTAACGTGCAAACCACCTTGAGTTGTAAAGGGGTTAATTTTGTCTTGGATCCTTCTTTAGATGCGCCCCTGGGCTGGAGTCACCAGTCTAAAAGACAAACAAAAGCTTTGCTAATTGTGCTTTGGTAGCAACTGGTCGATGTATGGAGGATTCTACATCCAGACGTAAAGGATTATACCTATTATTCTCCTTTACACAATATGCATAGCCATATAGTCCTTTTCTTAATTAGCCGTCACTTGCCTACATGGCAACCTACATCTCCGGTAGGAACTGCTGTATGGTCAGTTCATGCTCCTGTATATTGTAACTAGCTATTGAACCCGTTCTATGCCCGGGTGGCGAGCATTTTTATTGGTATATGGTCTCCCATGCTGGTATATGCTGCCCCCTCCTGGTATTTCTTCTGCCCCCATCCTGTCCCCACCATCCCATCCTGGTATGCATGGCACCCCTCATCCCCATCCTGGTATGCATGGCACCCCTCATTCCCAATCCTGGTATGCATGGCACCCCTCACCCCCAATCCTGGTATGCATGGCACCCCTCATCCACATTCTTGGTATGCATGGCACCCCTCATCCCCAATCTTGGTATGCATGGCACCTCTCATTTCAAATGTGGTATACGTTGCACCCCTCATCCCAATCCTGGTATTATGATACCCAATCCCTCATCCTGGTATGCATGGCACCACTAATCACCCAATCCTGGTATGCATGGCACCCCATCCCTCATCCTGGTATGCATGGTACCCCTCATCCCTATCCTGGTATGTATGGCACCCCTTATCCCCCAATCCTGGTATGTATGGCCTCCTCATCCCCCAATCCTGGTATGCATGGCACCCCTGATTCCAAATCTGGTATACATTGCACCCCTCATCCCAATCCTGGTATGTATGTTACCCAATCCCTCATCCTGGTATGCATGGCATCACTCATCCCCCAATCCTGGTATGCATGGCACCCCATCCCTCATCCTGGTATGCATGTTGCCTCTCATTCCTATCCTGGTATGCATGGTACCCCTCATCCCTGTTCTGGTATGTATGGTACCTCTCATCCTGGTATGCATGGCACCCCATCTTTCATCCTGGTATACATGGCACCCCTCATCCCAATTCTGGTATGTATGGCCTCATCCCAGTAACCTGGTATGCATGGCACCCAATCCCTTATCCTGGTATGCAATGCACGCTTCATCCCCAATCCTGGTATATATGGCTCCCTCATCCCTATCCTGGTATGCATGGCACCCCATCCCTTATCCTGGTATGTATGGCACCCCTCATCCCTATACTAGTATGTATGGCACCCCTCATCCCTATACTGGTATGCATGGCACACCTCATCCCTATTCTGGTATGCATGGTACCCCTCATCCCTATCCTGGTATGCATGGTACCCCGCATTCCTATACTGGTATGCATGACACCCCATCCCTCATCCTGGTATACATGGCACCCCTCATCCCAATTCTGGTATGTATGGCTTCCTCATCCCTATCCTGGTATGCATGGCACCCAATCCCTCATCCTGGTATGCATGGCACGCCTCATCCCCCAATCATGGTATATATGGCTTCCTCATCCCTATCCTGGTATGCATGGCACCCCATCCCCTATCCTCGTATATATGGCACCCCTCATCCATATACTGGTATGCATGGTACCCCTCATCCCTATACTGGTATGCATGGTACCCCTCATCCTTATTCTGGTATGCATGGTACCCTTCATCCTGGTATGCATGGTAACCCCCGCATTCCTATCCTGGTATGTATGGTACCACTCATCCCTATCCTGGTATTCATGGTACCCCATCCCTATCCAGGTATGCATGGTACCCCGCATTCCTATCCTGGTATGTAGTGTACCCCTCGTCCCTATCCTGTAGGGTACCCCTCGTCCCTATCCTGGTATGTATGGTACCCCATCCCTATCCTGGTATGTATGGTACCCCTCATCCCTATTCTGGTATGCATGGCACCCCTCATCCCCCAATCCTGGTATGCATGGTCCCCTCACCCACCAATCCTTGTGTGCATGACACTCCTCATCCCTATACTGGTATGTATGGCACCCCTCACCCCCCCAATCATGCTATGTGTGGTACCCCTCATCCTGGTATGCATGGCACCCCGTTCCTCATCCTGGTATGCATGGTACCCCTCTTCCCCCAATCCTAGTATGCTTGGTACCCCTCATACCCATTCCAGATGTGTTGCCCCCTCACCCCCCAATCCTGGTATGTATGGCACCCCTCATCCCTTTCACGCTACACTTAATCTCACCTTTCTTCTCTGTGCTCCAGCACTGCGGTGTTCTGTTCTGCTGGAGGCTAGGTGAGGAGTGCGGTGCCAGAGTACGCGCATGCCCATACCGCGCTGTCTGGCGCCATTTTACTGAAGACACACTTCAAATAGCGCTATGTGCATGTGCTGATTCCGACACCTGAACTCCTGCTCCGGTCTCCAGCGAAGAGAGGCGCTGCGGCAACAAACCTTCCCGGTCAGGTAAGTATGTAAGTATGGCGCCAGAGATCGCGGTATGCGTTCAGTGTCTATGCATACCGTGATCTCCGGCGCCATACACGCTCCTCTTACCCGTAACGGCTCCATGCCTGCTTCTGTCTGGAGCCGGACTGCGCAGGCTTGTCGCACTTCATCAGTCTATAAAGGCTTCAGAGACACGCATCTCCCGTTGTATTATAGATCTGACTATGCCGGACTCCACAAAGGCTTCAGATGTTGGAACCTAAATGATAATCTGCTGAAAGACTCACTCTGTGTCTCAGACCTTCTTGAGACTATAGACTCCTTCAAATATATGAGCATGATGAAACTGCCTTACCATTTAAATGGGAAGCACTCGCATGTGTCCTCAGAGGGATAATAATAAAACATAGATAAAAGCTAAAAAAAGGAGAGAACAGCTAAAGTCTCCATTTGCTTGAGCGGATTGATCTCCTTGACAAACAACATAAATGATCTGCTTCCCTCCAGGTATACTCAGACCTGCTTAACGCTAGAATGGAGCTAAAGTAGTTTCATGGATGGGGTACTCGCAAATATTGTGTAATTTCAGGGCACCTACTTATGGAAGGTACAAAGTGGAAGCTTCCATTCTCGGTACTAGATATGGGCCCTCCTCGAGAAAATTACTTAAAATGTTGTACACTAAAGTTAATATATAAGGTGTGGGATAGGGGTAAAAATATTCTGGGGATTGGAAAGTACACAAACTATACTCCTTTATGGCACAGCTATAACTTACCAGAGCCATAGAAGCTAAACAATATTAGTGAGTGGGAGGATAGGGGTACTAGAATAAACGCCATACTGATTGATAGACATCACCCAATAGATACCATTGCTAAAGCAGTGGATACAAAAGGTCTATTAACCCTTATTTATAAGCAGTTACTGGCCCTACATTTGGATAATATTGATAGTTAAGACAAAATGGGAGGAGGATTTGGGTCCGTTATCTGAGGAGCAATGGGGGAAATACTGGATTTGACACCGAATCTTTCATTGTCAGAGTCACAAAGATTGTCCCGAATTCTTCTCATTCATAGAGTATATAGATCCCAAAGTATTTTATTTAAAATTGAAATAGAAATGGATGACACATGTCCTAGATGTGGTCAAAAGGACGCCAACCTGATGCATATGACGTGGAAATGTGTAAATATTGGCGACTACTGGAAGGGGGTGATCGCTCTTGTACTATCTGTATTTGGGATACAACTTCAGTTGGAACCTAAAATCTGTATCCTAGGACTCCTGGGAGAAGATGTAGACCCAGACTCCATATGGCAATAGGTCGCTCAAGAATATTATTCCAAGCCAGAAAGTTGTTGGCACTACATTGGATAGACAATTCTCCCCCAACGATAACAGAACTAAAATCCAGGATAAATAACACTCTATGCTTGGAAAGTGGATCTTATATAAAAAGGAAAGCTCTCAAGAAATCCATACAAATATGGGAGCAATGGTTAATTACCCCAGGTATTGCTTCAGAAAACCTTCACAGAAATACTATCCTGGATCGTTTGTCCATTTCCTTACAGTAAACCAGGAATTTATATCCTTATACCCAAGGTGTCAGCAAATAATAATTGTCTCAGTCCACACAATTGCTCCTTCTTAGATATATTCATTTTCTTTTGATGTCTCAATAGGGAAAAAAATAAGCCGTCAGGAAGTATTCAGATATTTATGTACAAATGTAAAATTACTATTCCAAAACCTTGTACTATAGAGCGATATTGGGATTTATATCATTGTAAACCGGTTCTTGTATTGTTTACTGGTTTTTCTTTTTTCTTTTTTTTGTCACAAAGTTTATTTAAAAAAAAAATTTTGGTAATTCTTTGTTTTGTTAAATAAAAATAATCTGAAAAAAAGAAAGGAGCGAAGGTCTTTACTAGATCAAACGTATACAAAATGCCAAGATCACATGTGAAGGTACTCGTATGAATTCACAGATAAATGTGGTTGCTCATTGGCAAGGAGGTTACATCCACACGTGTAAAGGACATACGTATCCAAAATAAAAGGGGCACCCGGGCCAGAAATTCATAACCCCATTGACAAAGCGGAAGCATTTAGTTTCTTTTATAGTTCGCTATATAATATTCATGGACAATACCACGACATGCCACCTAATATTCTTGAAACTAAAAATGACAAATCTATTATGGACACTGCCGTTCCTTCCTTACAGACCCCTGAGCAGGAGATACTAGACAAAGCTTTCACTGAACAGGAGATATGAGAGGCCAATAAATAATTCCCTATCGGGTAGAGCCCTGGACCAGATGGATTCAATAATAGATTTTATAAGATGTTTTCCTGCCAGTTATTACCATTTTTAGCCAAAGTGTTTGATAATATCTCAGAAGACTCCGCCTTTTGACCCCCAATCACTTAAGGCTCATATAACGGTTTTATCAAAGCCCGGAAAAGAACCAAATACCTGCCCTAATATTCGTCCAATATCATTAAATAATATAGACGTCAAAATATTCTCTAAATTAATTACAACAGGGCTCTCCCACTATCTACCCTCAATTGTCAGCAACGATCAGGCTGGCTTCATTAAGGACAGAGAAGCTCGTGATAATAAAAATAAAACGTTGTTAATTTCACATGCAAAAAACAGGGGATCCCAATGTGCCTTGTTTCTGCCTACGCTAAAAAAGCGTTTGACACAGTGCATTGGACTTTCTTGAAGAGCCCCCTACCACAAATTAGGTTGGACTCTTTCTTGTTATCTAAAATTCTATCCTTCTACACTGACCCTAAAGCGATAGGGTAAACGGCCTTCTATATGACACATTTTCTATTAAAAAGGGGACGAGACAAGGGTGTCCCTTATCACCTCTCCTATACACATTGGTGATGGACCATTTTGCGGTAGCATTACACAAAAATCCAGATATTAGTGGAGTTACTATAGACTCACATCACTATAAACTAGCTCTATACGCAGATGACTTGTTGCTCTATGTGTCAAACCCAATGATCTCATTTCCCTCTATAATAAAGGAATTTGAATAACTCGGCCATGAAAGCAATTTTAAAGTCAACTACTCTAAAACAGAAGCCATGAACATAACTTTTAACCCTGAACTGACACAATAACTAATTTCTAACTTCCCCTTTAAGTGGCAGAAAGACACAATTAAGTACCTGGGTATACAAATTCTGGGGAACTTGGATGATCTGTATCGTTTAAATTATATCCCCCCAACCTTGAACAAATGGTTAAAAATCGAATGAATTATAACTTGAAACCTTTGTCCTGGTTTGGTTGTATTAGTGTGATCAAAATGGACATTTTACCAGATCTTCTTTATATATTTCAGACCGTTCCGGTCTGCGTTCCTCAAACCTTTTTCTCCCGTCTCAACAATTCTAACAGCAAGTTTGTATGGGGAACAGCGAGGCCTAGGATACGTGTTAAAATATTGTGAAGAAACAGGAGGGAGGGTTAGGGAGTTGCAACACTGAATCCTAACAGGGTGAAGATAGTCCACTGAAGGGCGCCGGTCCCGCTGGTGAGCCCAGACATATGAAGGAAACGAGAAGGAGAAAATCAGCACTCCAACAGGTAAAATATGAAAAAAATGTATTGGATAATTTAAAAAAACAAAAAATGTAAAATTCTTACAAATTTCTGGCGCTAGGGTTGCGCCCTTAGTCATAGCAGATGAGAAAAGGACAATGAAGTCATATATATACAAGCACAATGGAGTCACATGACACGAAATGAGAAATCAATTAGACATGCAAAAGGTGTGAATAAAATCCAAGCCATAGTTCACATTGAAGGCAACGAGATCAAATACAGACAAGATGATCATTACAAGCGTCACACAACAAGCCAGAAATGCAAAACACCATGATGGTGAAAAATAAGATAGAATTAGACCTCATACTCTTATTCATGCATATCCGTATCCCCCTCTGTATATAAACTGTTTATTGCAGGACATTTGTGTGAAGACCACCGGTGTTAGCTGCCAGGGGATTATCCCATATAGGAACACAACACCGGGTTTAAGTGTACAGGTGTGAGATCACAGGGTCAGAACATCACAAATGCCATCAACTATAGCAAGGGAAGGTGGGAGGATATACTGATTATAGAGGGACAGGAACATGTATACATGAGATGGATGATAGATTCAGTATAGAGCATCGCAATAACAATGTCCAATAAACAGATAAAACGCATATCAATGTCTAAATTGTGAATAGAAATATTGTTCTTATCGATCTGACACACGTAAAAATATAATATAAAATAATATGCACAATAACCAATATGGAGAAACTATAAACCTATAACAATGAACATATAAAGGGGGAAAAAAATATGCAAATCAAAATTGAATAGGTAGTAGAAAATTTACAAGGAAATCCACCCGCATCTGATCTGGTGCAAAGTATAATATCCTGGCAAAGGATCATAGAGAAGCAGATATACCGAGCATTATCTGTCATATTAACGGGAGGCAAATAGATGCATCATTGTAAAACAGACGAGAACAAGTACAGAACACTGGTGAGATTACTGTGGAGCATTGTAATGGCAAATCAGATTACTGTGGAGCATTGTAATGGCGAATCAGATTACTGTGGAGCATTGTAATGGCGAATCAGATTAGATGGAGCATTGTAATGGCGAATCAGATTAGATGGAGCGTACAAATCCATGATATCCAAGAGCTGGATGTATAACAGATCAATGGCAATGGGAGACGTCTGCATAGAGTCTGATGGAGAACCTGATCGTGAGGCTATAGATGTAGCAAGCATTTCTATCTGTATCAACGAAAAACAGGTAATTACATTATAATAAAACTGACAAAAACAAATATCTGATGCAGAACTTAATCGTGAAGCTGTGGATGTAGCGGGAATTTCTATCTGTATCAAGGAAAAACAAATCATTGAATTATATTGCGAAAAAACGGACAAAAATAAATATATGAGAAATGGAAGATAAATAAGCTGCAGAACATTGCAATGGAAATACTCCGTCATTGCTGAAAAATCTTTAAGATATTTTCATCATTTATGTGCGTTCTGCTAAGATGAATCAGCAATGATAGCGCAATATACAGAAAGGCAAATAAGTACGCCGGCAAATAATAACCAGAAAAACACAAAATAAATTCAGAAAACCTGGAATGTCACCATATAGATGGTCTGCTGGGAATAAACCAGTATGAATTTCATCAATAGATGTAAAACAGGTCATTGCGGAAATTCATTACCCGAAGGTTATTTAGTATTTACACGTCAGATCCAGAAGGCTTCACACATATTAAGGTGTTTCTGTCTGTTTCCACCCCTTACAGGATAATTAACTTTTACAAGACCAAAGAAAGAAAACTGTGTGAGATCATTATTATGTATGGACACAATGTTTTGATGCCCCGGAGTATGTGCTATTAGAACTGTTGATATATGAAATCTGCTCCGGTGCTCTCTATGAATCCTACCAATTTGTATAAAACAATGTTGTCCACTATTCTGGAGGAAGGCATTTATTTGTCGGTGTTTAATAACAAAATTCAGCGCAGGCTGTTACCTGATTATCCCATTTTTCATGGGCTCCCCAAAACACAAAAGGGTATCTCCCCCCCACCCTTCGCCCTATTATCTCGGGTATGGGTTCATTGAATGAGAATTTAAGACAATGGCTGGTGAACATTTGTATCCTCTGGTTATTCAAACACCAGGCCATGTGAAAGATACTACGTCTGTCCTGAGGGTTTTTGACAGGTTCGTGTGGCAAGAAGAATATAGGTTTGTCACCAGCAATGTTGTCAACCTGTATTCCTTCATCTCTCATGCATTGGCTGTCATTGTTCAACACCATTTAAATAAATATAGTGGATATTCTGTGAATTTAAAAAGGTTCATTAGAACATAAAATATTTGTTGTCCCACAACAATTTTATGTTTGATTCTAAATATTATTTACAAGTACTTGGAGCCCCCATGTGCTCCAAATTCTCAACATCTTTGGCTATGCTGTACATGTCGTGGTGGGAAGAAATTTACATATTTTCTGATGATAATCCATTTATGAGCACATTTTTTGGCTTGGTAGATATGTTGATGATGTACTTTTAGTATAGAGAGGTGACCCCCAGTTAGTGTCACAATTTGTTTTGAAATTTAAGGAATAGGAATTCAAATACAAATTAACTGTCAGTGAACCTTTGATTTTTCCACTCCATTTCTGGATATTTTCCTGACAGGGATAGTAACATCTTATAAAGTGGACACCACACTCTATAGAAAACCTTTGTCAGGCAACACATTACTGTTGTCTTCCAATTCTCAACTTACTCTATACTGTTCGCAGGGACCACTCAGTATAGTTGGAGAGAAGCACTCCGATGCCGTTCAGCGAATGTAACCCGTGCTACACAAAATATGTAACTTCCAACATAAGTGCTGATCCATCCTCCGTGGATTCTTTTATGCCTAAGGGGAGACCTGCCCACATACCCCCTGTGATGACATCACGGGGGCTAGTCTCCAGCCTTCATATTTTTATTAGATATCTGTTTTTTGCAATAACTTATCGTGGGTTGATCGTAGAGCCCCAAAAGTGATACCATATTTTCCGTTATGATTTTACCTTTCTCCAAAGACCACACCGTCTGCTATTTTGTTACTTTTGCGCCACAGCTCCCCAGAGGGGCTTACAGTGACGGTTAAATATCCATATTGTTCCTTAGCTGACCCTGCCACCCAAAATATAGGCCCCATTATTATCGGACATATGGAACTTTAGTTATTCCATATTGGCTTCGGGCCGTCTGCAGGCCTTTGTTACATTCCCTTTGAAGCACTGGGAATACAACCTTCTCAGTTAGCCAGTTAGCTGTAAATCTATCACAAGCCTGTGTTGAGTTTGGTAGCAGCTTTTGGGCCAGCATTTGCTTACAAGGCCCTTCTCATATGTGTTGATTTGCATAGAGGCCACTGGCCAAAGTGTCAGCTCTTCTCCCGTGGACAATTACTATAGGGGAGGAGGGAAGAGGAGTCTGAGAGAGACTTCTTAATATCTATGACAGGGGAGAAGAAAAGATTTTCAATATTTCCTTTACAATTTGTTTTTCATTGATACAGATAGAAATGCTTGCTATACCTATAGCCTTACGATCAGGTTTTGCATCAGACTCTATGCAGACCTGTCCCATTGCAATTGATCTGTTATACATCCAACTCCTGGATAGCATGGATTTGTACGTTCCATCTAATCTGATTCACCATTGCAATGTTCTACAGTAATCTCACCAGTGTTTTGTACATACTTGTTTTTGTTTGTTTTACAATGATGCATCTATTTGCCTCCCGTTGATATGATTGATAATGCTTGGAATATCTGCGGCTCTATGATCCTTTGCCAGGATATTATGCTTTGCACCAGATCAGATGCGGGTGTATTTCCTAACATCGGTGGTTTTCACACAAATTTCCTGCAATAAACAGTTTATATACAGGGTGGGATACAAATATGCATGAACAAGAGTATGAGGTTTAATTCTATGTTCCTTGTATGTAGTATTATTTGGTCATTATCTGGTGGTAATATGTGGTCTGGTCATGGTGTGGTGGTACTTGTTCCTTGTATGTGGTGTTGTTCGGTCACTATGTGGTGGTAAAATGTGGTCCGGCCATGGTGTGGTGGTATTTGCTCCTTGTATGTAGTATTATTTGGTCACTATGTGGTGATATGTGGTCTAGTCATCGTGTGTCGGTATTCTTTGTATGTGGCATTATTTGGTCACTATGTGGTGGTAATATGCAGTCCGCAGCATATACGCTTGAAAAACGCTATCGGGGCACTTAGCCTAAGTCCCTGCAGGAGGACAGACACAGCAGTCAATGAGCGCTCTCAATAGTCTGATGGGAAAGCATTCATTGGCCAGCGGCCTCTCTCCTGCATGACATGCCCCATTTTTCAATGCCCGCACTCTGCCCAGGGTATCAAAATCTTTACAGGTGGGAGTGGACGGGGTTAAGCAGCATCAGCCCTCAGTCAAGGGCACCATAGCAGCTGCGTGGTCTACTGCCTGAGCACTGCGCCCCTTCCTGCATGGGCTCCCCTCCACCTCTGGGCCCGGGTGCATCGGTGGTGTGTCCGCCCCTGGCTGAACCCCTCGCTGCGGCTATGAGCAAATGTAATATTATTTACACACAAACGAGTGGTAAAGAAATCAGTGAGACACCTGTGGGATAACCACGCCCATTACACCCTCAGATGACTTCCCTCGTGGGTACAGTGTCTGAAATGGGGTCACTTTAGGGGGTCGTATGTTCTTCACACCTCGAGGGCTTTGATTTTGGCCGCTCCGTACACCTCATACACACATGGCTCCGCTCCGTACACCTCGTAAACACGCGGCTCTGCTCCCTACAAGTTGTACACGTGCGTCTCCGCTCCGCACGTCTCCGCTCCGTACGCCTCGTACACGCGCGACTCCGCTCCATACACGCGCGGCTCCGCTCCGTACGCCTCGTACACGCGCGGCTCCGCTCCGTACGCCTCGTACACGCGCGGCTCCGCTCCGTACGCCTCGCACACGCGCGGCTCCGCTCCGTACGCCTCGCACACGCGCGGCTCCGCTCCGTACGCCTCGCACACGCTCGGCTCCGCTCCGTACGCCTCGCACACGCGCGGCCCCGCTCCGTACGCCTCGCACACGCGCGGCCCCGCTCCGTACGCCTCGCACACGCGCGGCTCCGCTCCGTACGCCTCGCACACGCGCGGCTCCGCTCCGTACGCCTCGCACACGCGCGGCCCCTCTCCGTACGCCTCGCACACGCGCGGATCCGCTCCGTACGCCTCGTACACGTGCGGCCCCGCTCCGTACGCCTCGCACACGCGCGGCTCCGCTCCGTACGCCTCGCACACGCGCGGCTCCGCTCCGTACGCCTCGCACACGCGCGGCCCCTCTCCGTACGCCTCGCACACGCGCGGATCCGCTCCGTACACCTCGTACACGTGTGGCTTCGCTCCGTACACCTCGCACACACGCGGCTCTGCTCCGTACGCCTCGTACACACACGGCTCTGCTCCGTACACCTTGTACACACGCGGCTCTGCTCCGTACACCTCATACACACGCGGCTCTGCTCCGTACACCTCGTACACACGCGGCTCTGCTCCGTACACCTCGTACACACGCGGCTCCGCTCCGTACACCTCGTACACACGCGGCTCTGCTCCGTACACCTCGTACACACGCGGCTCTGCTCCGTACACCCGCGGCTCTGCTCCGTACACCTTGTACACACGCGGCTCTGCTCCGTACACCTCGTACACACGCGGCTCTGCTCCGTACACCTCGTACACACGCGGCTCTGCTCCGTACACCTCGTACACACACGGCTCTGCTCCGTACACCTTGTACACACGCGGCTCTGCTCCGTACACCTCGTACACACGCGGCTCTGCTCCGTACACCTCGTACACACGCGGCTCTGCTCCGTACACCTCGTACACACGCGGCTCCGCTCCGTACGCCTCGTACACACGCGGCTCTGCTCCGTACGCCTCGTACACACACGGCTCTGCTCCGTACGCCTCGTACACACGCGGCTCCGCTCCGTACGCCTCGTACACACACGGCTCTGCTCCGTACACCTCGTACACACACGGCTCTGCTCCGTACGCCTCGTACACACGCGGCTCCGCTCCGTACGCCTCGTACACACGCGGCTCTGCTCCGTACGCCTCGTACACGCGCGGCTCTGCTCCGTACACCTCGTACACACGCGGCTCTGCTACATCCACACTGTAAACCCCTCCTGACCCCACACATAAACTTCAGCTCCTCCAGCACCATGACAACCAGCACAGCAGAGTCCTGCATCCACTGAGGCCCCTGATCATGTGACCCCTGACTCCTCCCCTCCTGTGACCTCATCACAGCTCCTGTGCGCACAGAGCAGCCATATATGTGGTGGCGGCTCTGCAAGTGGAGGTATGTGGAGACCCCATTACTGGGCGCAGGGGGCATTAACCCCTTCAGCACGGAGACTCTTTTGGGGTCTTGTGTTGCCCCTTTATAAGGTTTTTGTTCTGTTTCCTGTAATAGATACATACGACCCAACTATGGAGACAGGAAGGGAGGAAACGTATTGTTCTCATAGTACAGGACCCCTTTACTGGCCCCACAGTGTAATGCCCCCATTATGCCCCTTATACAGGATGTATGATGCCCCCACACAGTGTAATGCCCCCATTATGCCCCTTATGCAGGATGTATGATGCCCCCACACAGTGTAATGCCCCCATTATGCCCCTTATGCAGGATATATGATGCCCCCACACAGTGTAATGCCCCCATTATCCCCTTATGCAGTATGTATGATGCCCCACACAGTGTAATGCCCCATTATGCCCCTTATGCAGAATGTATGATGCCCCCCACAGTGTAATGCCCCTTATGCAGTATGTATGATGCCCCCACACAGTGTAATGCCCCCATTATGCCCCTTATGCAGTATGTATGATGCCCCCACACAGTGTAATGCCCCCATTATGCCCCTTATGCAGGATGTATGATGCCCCCATTATGCCCCTTATGCAGGATGTATGATGCCCCCACAGTGTAATGCCCCCATTATGCCCTTTATGCAGGATATATGATGCCCCCCACACAGTGTAATGCCCCCATTATGCCCCTTATGCAGGATGTATGATGCCCCCACACAGTGCAATGCCCCCATTATGCCCCTTATGCAGGATGTATGATGTCCCCACACAGTGTAATGCCCCCATTATGCTCCTTATGCAGTATGTATGATGCCCCCCACAGTGTAATGCCCCTATTATACCCCTTATGCAGGATGTATGATGCCCCCACACAGTGTAATGCCCCCATTATGCCCCTTATGCAGTATGTATGATGCCCCCACACAGTGTAATGCCCCCATTATGCCCCTTATGCAGGATGTATGATGCCCCCACACAATGTAATGCCCCCATTATGCCCCTTATGCAGGATGTATGATGCCCCCACACAGTGTAATGCCCCATTATGCCCTTTATGCAGTATGTATGATGCCCCCACACAGTGTAATGCCCCCATTATGCCCCTTATGCAGGATGTATGATGCCCCCACACAGTGCAATGCCCCCATTATACCCCTTATGGAGGATGTATGATGCCCCCACACAGTGTAATGCCCCCATTATGCTCCTTATACAGTATGTATGATGCCCTCATACAGTGTAATGCCCCCATTATGCCCCTTATACAGTATGTATGATGCCCTCATACAGTGTAATGCCCCCATTATGCCCCTTATGCAGTATGTATGATGCCCCCACACAGTGTAATACCCCCATTATACCCCTTATACAGTATGTATGATGCCCGCACACAGTGTAATGCCCCCATTATGCCCCTTATACAGTATGTATGATGCCCTCATACAGTGTAATGCCCCCATTATGCCCCTTATGCAGGATGTAGGATGCCCCCACACAATGTAATGCCCCCATTATGCCCCTTATGCAGGATGTATGATGCCCCCCACACAGTGTAATGCCCCCATTGTGCCCCTTATGCAGGATGTATGATGCCCCCACACAGTGTAATGCCCCCATTATGCCCCTTATGCAGGATGTATGATGCCAACTCTACACTGTGCCCCTTATGCAGGATGTATGATGCCCACACAGTGTAATGCCCCCATTATGCCCCTTATGCAGTATGTATGATGCCCCCACACAGTGTAATGCCCCCATTATGCCACTTATGCAGGATGTATGATGCCCCCACACAGTGTAATGCCCCCATTGTGCCCCTTATGCAGGATGTATGATGCCCACACAGTGTAATGCCCCCATTATGCCCCTTATGCAGTATGTATGATGCCCCCGCACAGTGTAATGCCCCATTATACCCCTTATACAGTATGTATGATGCCCGCACACAGTGTAATGCCCCCATTATGCCCCTTATACACTATGTATGATGCCCTCATACAGTGTAATGCCCCCATTATGCCCCTTATGCAGGATGTAGGATGCCCCCACACAATGTAATGCCCCCATTATGCCCCTTATGCAGGATGTATGATGCCCCCCACACAGTGTAATGCCCCCATTGTGCCCCTTATGCAGGATGTATGATGCCCCCACACAGTGTAATGCCCCCATTATGCCCCTTATGCAGGATGTATGATGCCAACTCTACACTGTGCCCCTTATGCAGGATGTATGATGCCCACACAGTGTAATGCCCCCATTATGCCCCTTATGCAGTATGTATGATGCCCCCACACAGTGTAATGCCCCCATTATGCCCCTTATACAGTATGTATGATGCCCTCATACAGTGTAATGCCCCCATTATGCCCCTTATGCAGGATGTAGGATGCCCCCACACAATGTAATGCCCCCATTATGCCCCTTATGCAGGATGTATGATGCCCCCCACACAGTGTAATGCCCCCATTGTGCCCCTTATGCAGGATGTATGATGCCCCCACACAGTGTAATGCCCCCATTATGCCCCTTATGCAGGATGTATGATGCCCCCACACAGTGTAATGCCCCCATTGTGCCCCTTATGCAGGATGTATGATGCCCCCATTATGCCCCTTATGCAGTATGTATGATGCCCCCACACAATGTAATGTCCCCATAATGCCCCTTATGAAGTATGTATGATGCCCCCATACAGTGTAATGCCCCCATTATGCCCCTTATGCAGGATGTATGATGCCCCCACACAGTGTAATGCCCCCATTATGCCCCTTATGCAGGATGTATGATGCCCCCACACAGTGTAATGCCCCCATTATGCCCCTTATGCAGGATGTATGATGCCCCCACACAGTGTAATGCCCCCATTGTGCCCCTTATGCAGGATGTATGATGCCCACACAGTGTAATGCCCCCATTATGCCCCTTATGCAGTATGTATGATGCCCCCACACAGTGTAATGCCCCCATTATGCCACTTATGCAGGATGTATGATGCCCCCACACAGTGTAATGCCCCCATTGTGCCCCTTATGCAGGATGTATGATGCCCACACAGTGTAATGCCCCCATTATGCCCCTTATGCAGTATGTATGATGCCCCCACACAGTGTAATGCCCCCATTATGCCCCTTATGCAGTATGTATGATGCCCCCACACAGTGTAATGCCCCTTATGCAGGATGTATGATGCCCCCACACAGTGTAATGCCCCCATTGTGCCCCTTATGCAGGATGTATGATGCCCCCACACAGTGTAATGCCCCCATTGTGCCCCTTATGCTGGATGTGTAATGCCCCCATTATGCCCCTTATGCAGGATGTATGATGCCCCTACACAGTGTAATGCCCCCATTGTACTCCTTATGCAGTATGTATGATGCCCTCCACAGTATAATGTTCCCCCAGTACCACCTGAGATTTTACAGTTGGAATAATCCGTCTGGAAAATGGTTTTCCCTTTGGCTGGTCCCCTACATGTAGACCCTTGAGGATGTATACATGCATGTAGGGGAGCAGGCCTTACTAGATATCGAGACTTTGTACAGTAATATACCACATGAGGATGGTATCAGAGGAGTAAGACATTTCTTGAAATCGAGATCGATAGAGTGTAGCAGACATAATGACTTCATGGAGGATCTTCTAAAATTCACTCTTACGCAGAACTTCTTTCTTTTTGACAGGAAGTACTTCCTCCAGCTCAGGGGTACTGCGATGGGGAGCCTCTGTGCTCCCTCATATGCTAACTTATTCCTGGACTGGTGGGAGGAAGCCACAATATTCAGGGATGATCATAAGTGATGGCATCCATATATTGGGGTATGGTACAAATATATTGACTACATTTTTATCACCTGGTCAGGGACGAGTGAACAATCTTTTTAATTTGTCGGGGAACTCAACATCAATAGAGTGGGCCTTAGATTTACATCTGAATTTATTATAATAATTTTTATTTTTATAGAGACAACATATTTCACAGCACTTTACAATTTTAGGGGGGACTTATACAGACAATACAGACTTTCCAGAATAAGCATAACTCAGATATTAAAAGGAGTGAGGGCCCTGCTCACAAGCTTACAGTCTGTAAGGAAATAGGGGAGACACAAAAGGTAAAATGTACATATATTGTATAATACTGCCTTAATATACTAAATAGGGTAACTATATAACACTACATGAACTGGTCTCCAGCCAGTATGTGTACAGTACAGACAGAGGCTAATCAGTGCATGGATGGTAGGAGCACGATTTTGAAGAAAATTTTAATATGGGCCAAACTGGGACAGTTAGGTAAGTGTGTTGAGGTGATAGGCCAGTCTAAAGTAATGGGTTTTTAGGGCACGCTTAAAACTGTGAGTATTGGGAATTAATCGAATTGTCCTGGGTAGTGCATTCCATAGAATTGGTGCAGCATGCGAGAAATCTTGGAGACGGGAATGGGAGATTCGGATTACGGAGGATTTTAGTTTTAAGTCATTAGCAGAACGAAGGGCACGGGTAGGGTGGTAGACTGAGACGAGGGAGGAGATGTAGAGTGGTGCTGAATCGTGGATAGCTTTGTGGGTAAGAGCGATAAGTTTATATTGAACTCTGTATTGGATGGGCAATCAGTGCAATGACTGGCACAGGGAAGAGGCATCGTTGTGTCGGTTGGCGAGGAATATGACCCTGACTGCTGTGTTCAGGACGGATTGGAGAGGGGAAAGTTCAGAAAGAGGGAAATCGATAAGTAAAGAGTTGCAATAGTCCAGACGAGAATGAATAAGAGCTACAGTAAGAGTTTTTACCGAGTCAAAGATAGGAAAATTTCTAATTCTAGAGATGTTTTTGAGGTGTAGATGACACGAGCGAGCGAGTGATTTGATGTGAGGAGTGAAGGAAAGATCTGAATCAAGTATGACCCCAAGACAGCGGGCATGTTGCTGGCGAGTAATGATGGAGCCACAAACAGAAATGGCTATATCGGGCATAGATAGGTTAGTGGAGGGAGGAAATAGGAGTAGTTTAGGTTTTGACAGATTCAGTTTTAGATAGATGGAGGACATAGTGTTAGAGACAGCGGAAAGACAATCACTGGTATTTTGTAATAATGCAGGGTTGATGTCCGGAGAAGAGGTGTATAATTGGGTGTCATCAGCATAGAGATGGTACTGAAAACCGAATCTGCTGATTGTTTGTCCAATAGGAGCGATATATAAGTAGAAAAGAAGGGCGTCTAGGACTGATCCTTGAGGAACCCCGACAATAAGGGGGAGGGGAGAAGAAGAGGAGCCAGCAAAAGACACAGTGAAGGAGCGGTCAAAGAGGTAGATCCACAGTGTCGAATGCTGCAGAGAGATCCAGAAGAATCAGCAGGAAGTAGTGACCATTAGATTTGGCTGTTAGTAGATCATTAGAAACTTTAGTGAGTGCAGTTTCAGTAGAATGTAAAGAGCAGAAACCAGATTGTAAAGGGTCAAGAAGGGAGTTATCTGAGAGATAGCATATTAGACAGGAGTGGAACAGGCTTTCCAGGAGTTTAGAGATAAAGGGAAAATTGGAAACAAGTCTGTAGTTAGCAGCACAGTTCTGGTCCAGGGATGTTTTTTTAAGTAATGGATGTATGCTGGAGTGTTTAAAAAAGTAGGTAAAAATACAAGATGAGAGGTAGAGGTTGAATATTTTAGTTAGGTGAGTGGTGACAGCTGGAGAAAGGGACTGAAGGAGATGTGAAGGAATAGAGTCACTGGTGCAGGTGGTAGAGCGAGAGGAAGCAAGGAGCCTTGTCACTTCTTCTTCCGTGACTGGTTCGAAGTCAGAAAATGAGCAATATACAATGTGTGAGGGAGGAGCATGCATAACATTTGGGGATTGAGAGAAAATTTCCTGTCGGATATGGTCAATTTTTTCTTTGAAATAATTGGCCAGATCGTCAGTGCTGAGGTTGGTGGTTGGGGACTGTGCTGTTTGATTAAGGAGAGAATGAAAAGTGTCAAACAGGTGTTTAGGATTATTGGACCATGAGATGATGAGGTTGTTAAAGTAGGTTTGCTTGGAGAGGTGAAGGGCGGAGTTATAGGTTTTAAGCATAAATTTATAATGGAGGAAATCTTCGGCCAGATTAGATTTTGTCCACAGCCGTTCGGCACACCTGGAGCCCCGCTGGAGAAAACGTGTTTGCAGCGTGTTCCTGGATTGTCGCCGTCTGTGCCGAGTTGTTCTCTGTGTAGGAGCTGCGCCTTCATCCAGGGCTCATTGCAATGTTTCGTTATAATGCTTCAGTGCAAAGTCAGGGCATGAGAGGGAGGAGATTGGGGCCAATGATGATTGCACCGTTTTCATAAATTTCTGGGTGTTAATGGCATGTATATTTCTATAAGTGTGGAAAGTGGAGGTGTCTTGAGCAGGGTGACAGTTCTTGACAGAGAATGAAAGAAGGTTGTGATCAGAGAGCGGAAGAGGAGAGTTAGTTAAGTCATGTATTGAACAGAGCCGGTCGAAGATCAGGTCAAAGAGTATTTCCATCTTTATGTGTAGGAGAATTAGTAAGCTGTGAAAGGCCAAAGGAGGAAGTTAGCGATAAAAGATGAGCGGCAGATGGGGAGAGGGAATCGCCTATTGGGATGTTAAAGTCTCCCATGATGAGGGTGGGGATGTCATAGGATAGAAAGTTTGGAAGCCAAGTGGCAAAGTGATCCACAAACTGACAGGAGGGTCCCGGAGGGCGATACACAACCGCCACTCGCAGGGAGAAGGGCCGATAGAGTCTGACTGTGTGGGCCTCAAAAGAAGGGATGAAAAGTGAGGGTACTGGGGATATAACCTGAAAAGTACATTTTGTTTAAAGGAGCAGACCAACACCAATTATTACCAGTTGCCTTTCCTGTATGTACTGATCAAGAAGGATTGTAACGGGACCCTAGGGACACTCATCTACCATAAACCTTCAAGCACTAATAAACTATTGAAGTGGGATAACCACCACCCCCATCCCCATAAAAAGAGGAAAACCCAAGGGACAATTTTTATGGTTGAGAAGGTACTGCTCGAATGTCACAGATTTTAATATACCGGCAATAGACCTGAACACCAGATTAAGGGATAAAGGGTACTTGTGGTACATTTTGGATTCCGCATCATCGTTTGCAGAAAAATGGTCCATCAGCTCATCTTTTTCTCATTCAGATCTCTAAAATACCGGATCCTCTCAGTGACGATCGTCTATAATTATATAATATAATATAAATATTCCTGATTTATCCAGGAAAATGATGGACAAGATGGTGGAGAGGATATTACACCTCACCCTAGAGATCCTCTTCCGGCTTACTGGAGAGGTGAGAGATTCTGATGACGTCCCATTACATCATTCTTATCTATGGGAATAACAGATGAACAGAACTGGAGAGGTGAGGACTCTGGAAATGTCTGTAGTGAGATTTATTAATGTGTCTCTCCATAACCAGAGATTAATCACGGGGCCTCCACCTCACCCCCTGATACATGAGGACATCAATGACCAGAAGATCCTAGAACTCGCCTACAAGATGATTGAGCTGCTGACTGGAGAGGTGACACTGCTGGGAATGCTGGGACATTATACAGTAATGCTGTGAAGGGATTGGGGGATGACGGTATCATTGTATGTGTCAGGTTCCTATAAGGTGTCAGGATTTCGCCGTCTATTTCTCCATGGAGGAGTGGGAGTATTTAGAAGGACGTAAAGATCTGTACAGGGACATCATGATGGAGGTTCCCCAGCCCCTCACATCACCAGGTAATAGACAGGACTAAATACACACGGCCTATAATTATCTGTATGTAAAGAATGAATACAGTCCCTGTATGTGTTTCCTCCAGATCTATCCAGTAAGAGGACAACACCAGAGAGATGTCCCCATCCTCTTCTTCCACAGGACTGTAAACAAGAAGATCCCAATGTTCCTCAGGTAGATGGAGAGAAGGTGTCATGAGATTTCCCCTATGATGTGTAGACGGCTGTAAAGGTCATGTCTTCAGTTCTGTTTTATCCACCATTATTATGTTTTATATTTGTGTCATGAGAACGGTGGAGATAACAGTATTAGAGCCGATCAAACGTGTGACTTTTCCATCTGTCTTTGACTTTTATAATATTTGTTTCAGGGTGAAGATCAGACCCATATTAATACTACAGAGACATATGTGAGGGGTGATGAGTGGTGTAAAGAGGAGATTCCTACATATGACTACCCAGGTGAGTAGTAACCACTGAATACACAGAAGTCACAGATTCTTTTCAGACACCGGCTGTGGCTTCTTTATCAGTGGTGTAGTCGTATCACAATCGTGTGATCACCATTTTGCCGCTAGACCACAACATTCTCCTCCATCCGAAAATATTCAAATTACTTTGGGAAATTGTGAAAGCCCTTTTCTATAGAACTTACAACCTGGAGGATCCACCTACCCCCTGGGATTAGGAGACGCTGACCGTTACCTGCCCAGTTCTGTAAACTACAAAGCCAAATGTCAGCGTATGTAGATTGTCCTGACAAATTAAAAAATCACTTGAAGAAAACTATTATGATGAGCCTGTAAGAGAAAGCGGAGGGTAATGATGCTGTTGGCTTCCTAGATCCCTGATATCTTATTGGATGAATCTACCTTCTCTCCCTTCTGTGCTGCTGAATGTGCTCATATGGTCCCTACAAGACCAGGTCCAGTCTTTCTGGCCAAACTTCACTTTTATGATCGACAACATTAAATGTCCACTGAGGGACACGTGTGAATTTCTGTACAATAACAACAGAGTTTCCCTTTATCCTGACTTTTCAATTTCTTTTAAAACCAACTAACTTCAAACAGGATTGTGATAAACTATACAGAAAACATTACACCTGTGCCATGATATCTCTCTAAGCTGTGCGCGGCTGATGGCTGTAATATACATTTATTCACGCCTGCAGGAGATGTGTTGGCATGGCTCGAGCCCTGGTTTCATGGATTCACTCCACATCATAAATAGTATTGAGCGAATTTGTTCGGCATTTCAGATTCAGGTTCGTGTTCGGGGTTCCGGCTTGTTCGGCCCAAATGGTCAACCATAAATGAGTGTGACTCCAGTTTAGTGTTGGATTTCTCCCTTCATACATACGTTGTTGTTGGAGATGTAACCTGTTTATATATTCTTTTTTTTACAAGTTCATTCTGTATGTTAGTTTGATTGTGGTGGGATCGGCCGGCCTCACTTATGTGAGTCTGTAACTCCCTGGTAGTCTTTCAAAAAGATCTCCATTGCCTCTTCCAAATGCCCGAGATCTATATTTAAGACACCTCAGCTCTGCACTATTATAAAAAGTTCACTTTAAATGTCTAATATTTCTTCTTGAAACTCATCTGACAGAAAATATTGTCCCTTACGATAGTTTAGATTGCCAAGAGCCACCGAGCCCCATACTCCAATTACCCCAGAGAGGTTTCACCACTAGTTACTCATTTTTCTCTGATGGAGACAGTTCAGTTTTATCATTTCAGTAGATGTGTTATTGTCTATACTCACAGTTTTTGACTTCAGTAATCCTCTGATTTAACCTCTTCCTGCAGCCAGTATTATGTTTCTAATCAGGCCCCATTTTTCAAATCTGACGTGTGTCCCTTTATGTGGTGATATCTTTGGAATTCTTCACAAAGGATAATAGGAAACAAATGGACCTTACAAATTATTTTCCAACTTATTTTGAATCTGACAATCCCCTATATACGGTTGTACACTACTGTCTGGGCACATGGCAGGTTAAGAAGGGAAGAAGCGCCATTTAGCTATTAGGAATGCTCAAAAGATGGCTACCACGAACAGGTTTATAACTATCTACCCTGTTTACAGATTTCTCAAATTACTTTGCTCATCACCCTTTAACACCTCTACATGGATCTGAACCTACACAGAGACCCCTAGGCTTGGGCCACTGTGTTACCTGCTATTCGGTGGAGTGAGATGGGAAGAAGAATAGTCAGGTAGCCGGGTCAGAACCAGGAGGGCAGAGAAAATACAAAATCAGAAGACGCAAGAGTAGTCAGTAAACGGGCCAAGGTCACAACAGAAGTAAATACACAAGCCAGGAGCTGAGCACAGAGGACTGATCCAGAGGAGAACAAGGCTGTATCTGGCAGCTTCCAGCAATATGCTTCCACCTTTAGTAGGGTGCAGTGCTCTCCAAATGGCTGAAGCAGGGAGCAGATTAATCCAGCTGGACAGCACACACCCCCATACTGCCAGACTGGATGGTACTACTGGTCCCAGCAACCCTAATCTTAGTGGCTGGACAGAGCCTGAGCCTTTAACTCCATATTTGGGAGGCAGAATGAACAAACAGTTGAACACCACGCTCCACTGCTTCATCCTATGAGATTTTCTATTAGATGGTCATTGTCCTGGTGAATAAGTGAATTTTTTAATATAACTTGCCTTTTTTATAGACAATTTAAGTAGAAATGTTCAAAAATATAAAATTGAAGGATTTTTTATTAATAAATAATAATTGGTTTTATTCTTGGCAGATGTCTGTACCAGGAGATCAGAGGGACAGCTGACATCTTCAATTTTCAAATCAGATAATTTTCAGATCCCACAGGATACAATTGAAATGAATGACATTACTCTAGATTTACCATCATCCCTTCACAGAAAAGATCTGTCATCTGATCCTTTGAAACAGGTCCCGTCTTCTGATTTATTACCGACTAATAAGGAAAATCAAAGTCACAAAATAAGCATTAAAAAACAAACTGCTCTTAAAGCAAAGAAGCCATTTTCACATTCAGAATATAGAAATAGTTTTCCTCTCAAAAAGTCTTTTCTTAAACATCAAAAAATTCACACAGCGAAGAATAGATTTTCTTGCTCCAAGTGTGGGAGATGTTTTAATCAGAAATCAAGTCTTGTTAGGCACCAGATAACTCACACAGGAGAGAAGCCATTTTCCTGTTCAGAATGTGGAAAATGTTTTACAGAGAAATCCACTCTTATCAAACATCAGAGAACTCACACAGGAGAGAAGCCATTTTCATGTTCAGAATGTGGAAAATATTTTACAGAGAAATCAACTCTTATCAGACATCACAGAACTCACACAGGAGAGAAGCCATTTTTCTGTTCAGAATGTGGAAAATGTTTTACAGAGAAATCAACTCTTATCAGCCATCAGAGAACTCACACAGGAGAGAAGCCATTTTCATGTTCAGAATGTGGAAAATGTTTTAACCAGAAATCTAGTTTTCTTAAGCACCAGAGAACCCACACTGTGGAGAAGCCTTTTCCATGTTCAGAGTATGGGAAATGTTTTGTACAGAAATCAAATCTTTTCAAACATCAGACAACTCGCACAGGGGACAAGCCTTTTCCATGTTCAGAATGTGAAAAATGTTTTACAGAGAAATCAACTCTTATCAGCCATCAGAGAACTCACACAGGAGAGAAGCCATTTTCATGTTCAGAATGTGGGAAATGTTTTACAGAGAAATCAACTCTTAGCAGCCACCAGAGAACTCACACAGGAGAGAAGCCATTTTCATGTTCAGAATGTGGGAAATGTTTTGCAAAGAAATCAAATCTTATCAAACATCACAAAACTCACACAGGGGAGAAGCTTTTTTCGTGTTCAGAATGTGGGAAATGTTTTACAGAGAAATCTACTCTTATCAAACATCAGAGAACTCACACAGGGGAGAAGCCTTTTCCATGTTCAGAATGTGGAAAATGTTTTATCCAGAAATCTGATTTTGATAAGCACAAGAGAACCCACACAGTGGAGAAGCCTTTTTCATGTTCAGATTGTGGAAAATGTTTTGTACAGAAATCCTATCTTAATATACATCAGACAACTCACACAGGGGAGAAGCCATTTTCATGTTCAGAATGTGGGAAATGTTTTGCAAATAAATCATATCTTTTCAAACATCAGAGAACTCACACAGGGAAGAAGCCTTTTCCTTGTTCAGAATGTGGAAAATGTTTTACAGAGAAATCAACTCTTATCAACCATCAGAGAACTCACACAGGAGAGAAGCCATTTTCATGTTCAGAATGTGGGAAATATTTTACAGCAAAATCTAATCTTATCAAACATCACAAAACTCACACAGGGGAGAAACCTTTTTCATGTTCAGAATGTGGGAAATGTTTTACAGAGAAATCAACTCTTACCAAACATCTAAGAACTCCCACAGGGGAGAAGCCTTTTCCATGTTCAGAATATGGAAAATGTTTTAACCAGAATTCTGATTTTGATGAGCACCAGAGAACCCACACAGGGGCGAAGCCTTTTTCATGTTCAGATTGTGGGAACTGTTTTGTACAGGAATCACATCTTAACATACATCAGAGAATTCACACAGGGGAGAAGCCTTTTTCATGTTCAAAATGTGGGAAATGTTTTAACCAGAAAGCGCATTTTGATAACCACACTGGGGAGAATGCCGCAACTACACCCAACTAGTCTCTGTACAGACAAGAAAGGCCCTAGCTGCACAACTAAAAACACCACCACAGACCTAACTCCCTAATAAGCCGTTGAGGAGTTTCTCATACCTCCTGAGGAACCAGAGGGGAGGCTGCAACACACTGTCAACAAGGGGAAAGGAAAGTATGAAGTAATATACAAAAAACCTGAATGAGAAACAAAAACCCATTCATATAGGGCAAAGAAGGCAAGCTAAGGAGAACCAAAAATAAAAGGAACGAGTATAATCTCCTAGAAACCTAACATTGCTAGAATGAAAAGGTACTGGGAGGGAAAGCAAACTGACCGGGAGGATATTTTCACCTTTGTGGTGAAACTTATAAAATTCATCCTCACCAACTGTAAATGTAAACCTGTCCGTTTATAATGACCACGGACAAGATAAAGATTCCCAACTCACATCAGGACCACAAGATCCCAGGTACTTTCAGCTGCATCACATCTAATGTAATGTACTTAATATGTAGCAAATGTCCAACTTGGGGTCTGTATGTAGGGGAGACAGGGCAAAAACTTGGATGAATTCTCATCGCCACACAAAAAAAGAATAGATCTACTTGTGGCCACACATTTTTACGGCCACAACTGCTTATCCTTTTCCCAAACTGATAGTTCTGCTTCATGTCACTTGTCTTATCTATTGCATTATTCCTGAGCCCTATTATGTATAAATATTTGACTCTTCAGATTTTGTGTTATTCTTTGTCTGATGAAGAGACCTGAGTAGTCTCGAAAGCTTACTGACTAATGGCTAACTGAAAAGATGGTATCAACCACTAAGGACTCTCAAATTTTAATATTTTTCTCCATACAGCAATTTTAAGATCTCTCCACAGGTTTTCAATGGGATTTAGATCCAGACTCATTGCTGGTCAGAACTCTGCAGTACTTTGTTTCCATCCATTTTCTGGGTGCTTCTTGAAGTATGTTTGGGGTCATTGTCCTGCTGGATGACCCATGACCTAGGACTCAAACCCAGCTTTCTGACACTAGGCACTACATTGTGACCCAAAATCCTTTGCTAATCTTCAGATTTCATGATGCCTTGCACACAGTCAGAGGCAGCAAAACACCTTTGAACCTCCACCATATTTGACTGTATGGGTTGTAAATTTATTGATTATGCAGTTCTTTTCTCCTTTTTCTGTTTTCTCCATGCTTAGTGTGCCACACATATGCACACAATGCAAAGATTGAATTCATTTCTCCCATTTTTATCTGGTTTTAGTTGTGATTTTCATATTGCCCACACCTGTTACTTGCCACAATTGCGTTTGAACAAGCTTCACATGCTTGAAACAAAGTTGTTTACCCATAATTTTGGCAAGGTGCCAACAATTTTGTCCGGCCTATTTTGTGTGAAATTATGTTTAATTTGCCTTTTTTTCTCTGTTTTCTTGTGTTGTTCCAATACATGCAAAGGAAATAAACGTTTATAGCAAAAAGTGTAATTTCAATCATTTTCAGGGAGAATTACTTCATTTTGTGGAACAATTTCAAGGGAGCCAGCACCTTGACCATGACTTGCTTTTGTTGCCTTTTTAATATGTTGCAGCATATCATCCTCTACTTGTTCAGCTATATTAGGAGGCTTGTAGCAAAGTCCAATTAGCAGCTTTGCATTATTGCCATTTCCGTGTACATTTACCCAGACTGATTCTACATCAGGAATGTAAAACTCAAAACATGCAGAGGGACAAAATGAAAAACGTGGACAAAGTCGTGGGCCAACTAGTATACAGTATAATGGGCTCCACATAGTCCACCATACAGTATAATGGGCCCCACATAGTCCTCCATACAGAATAATGGGCCCCACAAAGTCTTCCATACATAAGAAGCAAGAGGAAAAAACTTCAAGTCAGAGTCCCATATAATACTGAAAAAATTACAAAATTTTATTAATTATAATTAATACAGGAAAAAAATATGAATTGCAGAAACAGAGGCAGTTAATAGTAAAATAATGGAGGAGCACTAATGAGGAGCATGAGACAAATTAACATGATTATTTTCTGATGTAAATACATAATTGGGCTGCCAAAAAAATAAGTATATATTGTTAAAATGCAGTGAAGCATTCAATAAAAGTGCAGGTTCTTATGAGGTAGGTCAGAAGTAGTTGCTATATAAGAGGTTAGTCATACCGCTGTCTATATATAGGTACTAATCTAGATAGCTCATACTGGGGGTAGCAGATCTTTATAAGTGGTATCAGTGCCTGGACCCCTTAGGCTACAGAGTAAAAGTATATCCTAATACATATTAAAGCCTAGAAAATGCACCTAAGTAGGAAAAAAGATTAAAGAATGGCACCAAAAAGAGTGTAGCATGAATCCTATAGTATACTTACAGCCACAGTGGATGTGAACACAGTCCTCAATGGCACTCACCCTAATGTGCGTTTCGGCACGGCTGCCTTCGTCAGGAGGTGGCGTCAATGAAGGTGGGTAGGGTTTAGAAACCCTTGAGCCAATAGAAAAGGGGGTGTGTAGTCTCTCTGCCAATGGGTGTGGGGAGGGAGTGGCATGACACATGGCAATCACCGCCGCATCCACGGCAACATCACCATGACGCAGCAAGCACGTGGTGAACCACGTGACCGCGCACCATGGAGCAGATATTGTTACGGCCAGTGAGGACACCACAGAGAACAGTGAAGCCATGCGTACCGCCCAGTCCACAGACATATATAGTCAAATACAACCGGAGAGAAAAGGAAACTAGCATAATGGGGTAAACTGTCAATAACAGCATAACCCAAATGTATATACAGTACAGACCAAAAGTTTGGACACACCTTTTCATTTAAAGATTTTTCTGTATTTTCTTGACTATGGAAATTGTACATTCACACTGAAGGCATCAAAACTATGAATTAACACATGTGGAATTATATACTTAACAAAAAAGTGTAAAACAACTGAAAATATCTCTTATATTCTAGGATCTTCAAAGTAGCCACCTTTTGCTTTAATGACTGCTTTGCACACTCTTGGCATTCTCTTGATGAGCTTCAAGAGGTAGTCACCGGAAATGGTTTTCACTTCACAGGTGTGCCCTGTCAGGTTTAATAAGTGGGATTTCTTGCCTTATAAATGGGGTTGGGACCATCAGTTGTGTTGTGCAGAAGTCTGGTGGATACACTGCTGATAGTCCTACTGAATAGACTGTTAGCTGCTTTTTGCTTGCCATAATACAAATTCTAAGTAAAGAAAAACGAGAGGCCATCATTACTTTAAGAAATGAAGGTCAGTCAGTCTGAAAAATTGGGAAAACTTTGAAAGTGTCCCCAAGTGCAGTTGCAAAAACCATCAAGCGCTACAAAGAAACTGGCTCAAATGAGGACCGCCCCAGGAAAGGAAGACCAAGAGTCACCTCTGCTTCTGAGGATAAGTTTATCCGAGTCACCAGCCTCAGAAATCGCAGGTTAACAGCAGCTCAGATTAGAGACCAGGTCAATGCCACACAGAGTTCTAGCAGCAGACACATCTCTACAACAACTGTTAAGAGGAGACTTGGTGCAGCTGGCCTTCATGGTAAAATAGCTGCTAGGAAACCACTGCTAAGGACAGGCAACAAGCAGAAGAGATTTGTTTGGGCTAAAGAACACAAGGAATGGACATTAGACCAGTGGAAATCTGTGCTTTGGTCTGATGAGTCCAAATTTGAGATCTTTGGTTCCAACCACCGTGTCTTTGTGCGACGCAGAAAAGGTGAACGGATGGACTCTACATGCCTGGTTCCCACCGTGAAGCATGGAGGAGGAGGTGTGATGGTGTGGGGGTGCTTTGCTGGTGACACTGTTGGGGATTTATTCAAAATTGAAGGCATACTAAACCAGCATGGCTACCACAGCATCTTGCAGCGGCATGCTATTCCATACGGTTTGCATTTAGTTGGACCATCATTTATTTTTCAACAGGACAATGACCCCAAACACACCTCCAGGCTGTGTAAGGGCTATTTGACCAAGAAGGAGAGTGATGGGGTGCTACGCTAGATGATCTGGCCTCCACACTCACCAGACCTGAACCCAATCGAGATGGTTTGGGGTGAGCTGGACCGCAGAGTGAAGGCAAAAGGTCCAACAAGTGCTAAGCATCTCTGGGAACTCCTTCAAGATTGTTGGAAGACCATTTCCGGTGACTACCTCTTGAAGCTCATTAAGAGAATGCCAAGAGTATGCAAAGCAGTCATCAAAGCAAAAGGTGGCTGCTTTGAAGAACCTAGAATATAAGACATATTTTCAGTTATTTCACACTTTTTTGTTAAGTATATAATTCCACATGTATTCATAGATTTGATGCCTTCAGTGTGAATGTACAATTTTCATAGTCATGAAAATACAGAAAAATCTTTAAATGAGAAGGTGTGTCCAAACTTTTGGTCTGTGCTGTATGTTAAAAATATAGGGTATAGGCAATAGCCAATTATATATAAGTATGAGAAGTTAATTGGCAATGACAAAACAAAGTATATCTTTAAGAAAAGCTTGAAGTATAACATGATTATATGAGATCATAGTATAAATGCATAATAAGATATAAGAAAATATCCCTCAAAATATCGATCTATAAATGCGAAAGATATACAATATTAACTGTATGGATCAAAAATGTGCACAGAGAAAAAAAGTTACAGATCTTGAGAGCCAAATAGTGCCGGCAATTATGTCCATGTTATCCAATAGCAGAATGGAAGTCCTCAACGTCATTGACTGGTAGAAATGGAGATATCACGTATACAAACATGCCAATCACCATGTAATGCCTTTATGAAAATTTGGTAGAAAAAGACGACGAACTCTCATAGGAGAACACTAAAGAAATAGGAAAAAGTTTAAATTAAAAAAAATACTCAACCATACTAGATAAAAAGGTAAGACAAAATAGCTAAAACAATGTGGATATAGGTGAGCAGAGAAATGGGGCATAACTAATATTTTCGTTCAAGCCCAATGGATGGAGTGCTTTTAAAGTCCAAATCCATCTGCTCTCTTTCTGGGCTAATAGTTTGCTCACTCTACCTTCCCTAATATTAGTGGTGATCATGTCAATACACCGAACTTTAAGTTTAGATGCGTCACACTTATGGTGTATTCTAAAATGCTTGGGAATAGTTTTTAACGTAGAAATATCAGTTTCATTTACCGCCGCTTCAATACCTAGGACGTGTTCACGTATTCTTGTCTTAAGTTGTCTAGTTGTGAGCCTTACATAGATTTTAGGACACAGGCATGTCGCATAATAGACCATAGCTTTAGAGATACAAGTTATAGGTTTGGTGATGTAATAGGTCCTAGAGCCCTGGGAATATGTGAAAGAGTTAGCTTGTTCAACATTAGGACACGCCACACATCTACCACATGGTACACATCCATTTACTGGAGGTGGTCTTTTCTGAAAATTAGGGGGAGTGGTAGAATAATAGTGGCTTCTCATAAGGTGATCACAGAGATTTTTTGCCTTTCTGAAAGTGATTTGCTGTCTCTCTGGTAGATATTTTGCCAATATGGGGTCAGCCATTAAGATGGGCCATGATTTGATAAGACAGTCACGTAATTCTGTCGCTTTAGAGTGGAATGTTGTAATGAACCGTAACTACTGATGAGCGAGCATGCTCGCTACTGCTCGGTGCATGCCCGAGCATCTCACTGCTTGCCCGAGCATCTCACTGCTTGAGATGCTCGGCGCTCGCCGATTATTTCCGGGGTTGCTCGGCGGGAGCTCGGGTCCCCTCACTGCATGTTTGGCGATCATTAGAGCGCCAATCAACATGCAGTGATTGTCTGCCACACACTGTAATGCTACAGCCATGTAGGTTGTGGCATTACAGTGATTGGCTGGCCGCACAGCGTCATCAGGTCTATATCAGACCTAGCGCCGCCATGCTAGGCAGGCTGGCAGGGTATATAGCAGACTACAGTGCACATAGCAAGAGGGTCCATTCCAGTTCTGTCTGCTGGTGCTTTTACAGATATTTGTAGAAATAGGCCCAGGTATCAGGGGCCAGGAATAATTTATTTTTTATCTTAATCCTGATTATTTGCTTAAAAAGCAATCCAGAGAACACCGTTTATCTTGGCCATTTGCTTGTTGGCACTGCAGAATACAGCCAGGTCCTTTCCATATTACAGCGCTAAAAATCCAGCTACTTAAAACTGTCATTTGTCCGTCACACGGATCACATATAATTGCATTGAAAATACAGCCATTTCTGGCCTCCATTGAAATTTTGTTTCAGTGTGTCAGTGAACTTATTGACAGGAGGTCAGTGCTCTTAAAAATAGTTACCTACAGGCCAGCTATTTAAAACTGTGGTTTGTCCATCACACAGATCACATATAAGTTTGCTCCAAATTCAGCCATTTGTAGTGAGCATGGAAGATATTGTCCTCCCTTTAAAATGGGCAAGGCACGTGGCAATGGATGAGGAACTGGACATGATGGTGATCGTGATGGTGCATGCAGAGGCCAAGGCCTTGGGCAAGCTGAAATTGTGCCACAACAAACACCCACATCTTCTTGCTCAACCTTCCTGTCCCAATTAATAGGGGACCGCAGTTTACGACTATTGAACACAGAGCAGTGTGAAAAGGTTATTGGTTGGATAACAGATAATGCTTTCAGTCACTTAGCCACCACCACCACCACCACCCTGTCTTCCACATGGTCAAGTGTCAGTAGCCGAGAATCTGGAGCGCATATTTTTCACCCTGATCCTCCTTCCTCCCACCATGCCGAGTGCCCAGAGACAACTAATTGCACATTTGGACATGCCGAAGAGCTGTTCACTTTTCCGATTTTGGACGATGATGAGACACAATTGCCAGAAAGTCAGGAGGAGGACCAGGGTGCGGAAGTGGAAGGCAAGGTGGTGCATGATATAGTAACTGACCCAACCTGGCAGGAGGACATGCAGAGCAAGGACAGAAGCACACAGGGGGAGGGGGGCAGAGCCTCCCAACATGCAGGAAGAAGCAGTGTGCTGGCCACAGACAGAAGGCGGGCAATTGTTCCCCGTAACACCAACACGACAGAAGATGCCAGTACAACTGTTAGGTCTTCCCGAGTCTGGTTGTTTTTTAAAGACTCTGCTGATAACACCAAAAAAGCCATTTGCACCACCTGCCAGGCCAGCATCCGCAGGGGTAGCAAAACTACCAGCCTGACCACCACCAGCTTGATCAGGCATATGGCAGCAAAGCACCCGACTTTGTGGGCCGAACCCCAGGGTCCAGGAACATTGTCTGCGGGTGACACCACTGCTTCTTCTGCTGTTGTGAGTGCAAGCCAATCCTCTGTCCATAGTGTATGTGAAGATGCCTCCTGCCCAGCACCTGTCATTGCACACTCTCAACTAGCACCATCATCAAGCACGTCCTTGTCCCAGCGCAGCGTTCAGTTGTCCATACTCCAGTCCTTGGAACGCAAGCGCAAATACACAGCCAACGCCCCACAGGCCACACTACTAAATTCCCACATTTCGCGACTGCTTTCGCTCGAAATGTTGCCTTTTAGGCTCGTGGAGACAGAAGCTTTCCATAACCTGATGGCGGTGGCCGTCCCTCTGTACTCGGTCCCCAGTCGAAACTATTTCTCCCGTTGTGCTGTCCGCTTTACACAAGCACGTGTCTCACAACATGAGCCATGCCCTCAACAAAGCAGTTACAGGGAAAGTCCACCTAACCATGGACATGTGGACAAGTGCTTGTGGGCAAGGACGGTACATCTCTCTGACTGCACACTGGGTTAACATAGTGGAAGCAGGGACCCAGTCGGACCTTGGGACGGAACACATCCTCCCGACGCCGAGGATTGCGGGTCCTAGGTCAATCAGGGTTGCCCCCACAGTCTACAGCTCCTTCACCTCAGCCTCCATCTCCGAAATGACCACATCAGTCACAAGCTGGAAGCACTGCCTCGGCCAAACGGCAACAGGCTGTGCTGAAGCTAATATGCTTAGGTGACAAACCGCACAATGGTGAAGAGTTGTGGACAGCTCTGAAAGAGCAGGTTGATCTGTGGCTGACACTGCTGAACCTACAGCCAGGCATGGTCGTGTGTGACAATGGCCGGAACCTGGTGGTGGCTCTGAGGCGAGGCGAGCTCACAAATGTACCATGCCTGGCCCATGTGTTTTAATCTCATGGTTCAGCGGTTTCTCAAAGGCTACCCGGAGCTCCCAGATCTGCTTGTCAAAGTACACCGCCTGTGTGCCCATTTTAGAAAGTCAGCTACAGCTTCCGCCGCCCTTGCCGTGCTTCAGCAGCATTTGCAGCTTCCAGCTCACTGACTGGTGTGTGATGTTCCAACACGTTGGAACTCTACACTGCAGATGTTGGGAAGGATTTGTGAGCAGAAGAGGGCAGTTGTTGACTACCAGCATCAACAAGGCTGTCGAAGTTCAGACTCCACACATAAGACCTCAGAAGTGGACATGGATGTCAGACATCTGTACCATCCTCCAAAACTTTGAGGACTCCACCAAGATGGTGAGCAGCGATGACGCCATAATTAGCAACACCATCCCACTTCTCTGTATTCTGAAACGCTATCTGCTCACAATCAAAGAGAATGCATTGTAGGTGCAGCACGTTGAGATGGAGCAAGGAACCGTACAGGGTGATTACACACAGCCCAGCCTCATTTCGTCTCCCAACGTGGATTGGGTGACAATGAGGAAGAGGAGGAGGAGTAGAAAGAACAGGAGCTAGTTTCACGCGCTATAGATGGTACTACCTGCACAACTGTCATACCGTCTGTTCAGCGTGGATGGCATGAGGACAGAGAGGAGGAGGAGAGCATGGTCAGTCGTCCTCTTGGTGAGGAGACGGAAGTCTTGACTGTGAGCAGTCTGGCACGCATGGCTGAGTTTATGTTACGCTGCCTTTCCCATGACCCTCGCGTTCTCAAAATTTTGGGTGACAGTCATTACTGGTTGGTGACACTTCTAGACCCACGCTACAAGGAGAACTTTATATCTCTTATTCCTGAGGCAGACAGGTCTACAAAAATGGGGCAGTACCAGAAGGCCCTTGTTGCGGAACTATTAAAAAAATTCCCATCTGAAAACGCTGATGGCAGAGGCCACAGTTCGTTGGACAACCAAGGAGTACAGCCGAGAGAGACACAACTCCAATCCAGCAGAGGCAGGGGAACACTTTCAAAGTTCTGGGAGAGTTTTCTCAGCCCCTCCCATCGCACAGGCCCTGATGTGCCGGGTTACTCTCACAAGGAGTGCATAGTTTGGGAAGATGCTGAAGGAGTACTTTGCCGACCGTACCGACGTCCTCCATGATTCCTCTGGGCCTTATAATTACTGGGTATCCAAGCTGGACACGTGGCATGAACTGGCTCTCTACGCCTTGGAGGTCCTGGCTGCCCTGCCGCCAGCGTTTTATCAGAGCGGGTTTTTTTTATCTCTGGTGGAATTATAATTGATAAGCACATCCGCCTGTCAACTGAAAATGCTGACAGGCTGACTCTTCTAAAAATGAACAAGGGCTGGATTGGGCCAGACTTCTCAACACCACCGAATGATAGAAGCGTAACATAAACTCAAATCCAGTGTCTTTTTTTGGGAGGTGTATTCCCATGCATCTTTTCAGACCCACACATGGGTATACGCTTCCTGATTTTGGCTATTTCCTCTTGTCCTCCTCCTTCTCCTCATCCTCCACCACCATATCACCAGGGTGACCGTGGTCCATGATGCAACACCCACATACTTTTTTTAAAGGGTGTTTATGATGCCCGTAAAATTTTTAAAGGGTGTTTATGATGCCTGTAAAAAAAAAATTATACAGTATGTTCATGTATACCCCCCAAAGGTAAATGTTTGTCAGCCCATACACTTAGTGCATGGGCGTCACAAGTATAGGAGACCCGCTCTTTTCTAATGGGAATATTTTTTCATGAGGCCCTCTACGTCTCTTCCAAGGGGCATTGGAGTGCCTCCCAAGTTTTGGCAGCCCTTGCATTCACTGCATAGGCCAACACTATGGGAGACCCACTTCCTAATAATGGGAATATTTTTTCATGAGGCCCTCTACGTCTCTTCCAAGGGGCACTGGAGTGCCTCCCAATTTTTGGCAGCCCTTGCATTCACTGCACAGGCCAACACTATGGGAGACCCACTTCCTAATAATGGGAATATTTTTTCATGAGGCCCTCTACATCTCTTCCATGGGGCATTAGAGTGCCTCCCAATTTTTGACAACCCTTGCATTCACTGCATAGGCAAACACAATGGGAGGTTCACTTCCTAATAATGGGAACATTGTTTTCAGGAGGCCCTCTGACCTCCACGTCTCTTCCAAGGGGCATTGGAGTGCCTCCAATTTTTTGGCAACCCTTGCATTCACTGCATAGGCAAACACAATGGGAGACCCACTTCCTAATAATGGGAACATTTTTTTTCAGGAGGCCCTCCTCTACGTCTCTTCAAAGGGGTATTGGGGTGCGTCCAAATTTTGGGCAGCCCTGCCAATCACTGCATATGCAATAACAGTATAGGAAACCCACTCTTTAGTAATGGGAACAACAAAGCATAGCTAGCTAATGGCTCTCTAAGAATAGTAAAGGCCGCCTGATGGCCCTATAAAAATAGGCTTTGTGACCTTCAGAGTCCCTCCTTCATAAATGAAACAGGATGTGTCTGATCATGTCTCACACACCACATGGCTAGATAAGGTTGTAAAATGTTAAAATGACATTTCCCGGTGAATGTATTTGTCACGGTTGAAAGCAGTCCAAAAGTGCAAAAACGCATCAAAAACACTACGTGTGAACATAGCCCAATGTGTGGAGGAGTATTTTTGGTTTTGGTTATTTATTTTGCCTTATATACAAGTCATTACCCTGGAAAGGATGTTCCTTAACATATTTTCCAGGAAAATCCATTTTGGTTTAGTTTTTGTATGTTTTATAGTAAGTCCTTAAAAGTGGCGTAATACCTCTGACAACGTTGTTCACAGCAGTGACCGGGGAGTCAGAAATACTTCCAGGGGTCTTCCCCATGCTGTTCCCATGCCATTTGAGCACTGTTCCCATCGATTTGGGCAATTTTTAGGCTCTTTGCAGACCGCCGAGGGAAGCCGCCTGAAAAATGCTCGAGTTTCCCATAGACTTTCATTGGGCTCATTTCTCGGGTCGAACACCCGAGCATCCCAATTTGCTCGACCCGAGCAACGAGTACCCGAGCATTTTAGTGCTCGCCCATCACTAATATTCAGGTCTATTATTTCCAAGAAATTTTAACTTTAGCCCCTTAAAAGCCCAAGGTGTACTAATACGTACCTGCACCCTGGGCTTTAAGAGCCAGGTACGTATTAGTACGCCCTGTTGATTTCGCCCGCACACAGGCTGTGCGGGCGAGATAGCCGCCGGGTGTTAGCCGATTGTCATAGCTGATACCCGGTGCTATGTGCAGGAAGCGGTCCCGCACCGCTCCCGGCACATTAACCCCCGCAATGCTGCGATCGAAGTCGGTCGCAGCATTGCGGGGGCAAGGGGAGGTGATCGCGATACTCACCTCTCCTGTCGGCGTTCAACTCTGTCTGCCGCAGCTTCCCGGATGTTGCCATGACGACCCGATGTCATCATGACAACATCCGGGTCATCAGACAGCAGGAAGATACTTTGGGCATAGTGGGACAAAGTATAAAAGTAAAAAAAAGTGTTAAAAAATGTAAAAAAAAAAATTGTAGAAAATATTAAAAAAAAAAAAATCAAAAAAATAATCCACCAAAAATAAAAATATAATGTACCCATCAATAAATATTATTATGGAAAAAAAAAACAACAAAACAATAAAAGTACACATATTTGGTATCGCCGCATCCGGAACGAACTGATCTATAAAACTGTCCCACTAGTTAACCCCTTTAGTGAACACGGTAAAAAATAAAAATAAAAAACGAAGCAAAAAACAATGCTTTATCATCATACTGCCAAACAAAAAATGGAATAACAGGCGATCAAAAAGACGAATATAAATAAAAATGATACAGCTGAAAACGTCATCTTGTCCCGCAAAAAACAAGCTGCCACACAGCTCCATCATCCGAAAATTAAAAAAGTTATAGCTCTCAGAATAAAGCGATGCAAAAAAATAATTTTTTCTATAAAATAGTTTTTATTGTGTAAAAGCGTCAAAACATTAAAGAACAATATAAATGTAGTATCGCTGTAAACGTACTGACCCGAAGAATAAAGCTACCTTATCAGTTTTACCACACGCGGAACAGCATAACATTTAAAAAAAAAAAACAATTCCTGAATTGTTGGTTTTTGTTTATTCTGCCTCCCAAAAATCGGAATAAAAAGCGATCAAAAAATGTCATGTGCCTAAAAATGATACCAATAAAAACGTCAAATCATCCCCCAAAAAACAAGCTGTCACATGACTCTGTTGGCCAAAATATGGAAAAATTATAGCTCTCAAAATATGGTGATGCAAAAACTAGATTTTACCAAAAAATGCGTCTTTTAGTGTGTGACAGCTGTCAATCATAAAAAAACAATATGATTCTAGTATCGCTGTAATCGCACCGACCCAAAGAATAAAGTCATCTAATCACAAATACCACACGAGGAACGGCGTAAAAAATAAACTCTAGGGTTAGGGTTGTGCTAGGGTTAGGGTTAGGATTGGGGTTAGGGTTGGGCTAGGGTTATTGTTGGAGTTGTATTAGGGTTGGGGTTAGGGGTGGGATTTTTTTCAAAATTAAAAAAAAAAAAGAGATGACGATATGGCAACTAGTGTTGAGCGCAAATGCTCGCTACTTAAGTTTGCATCAGGTGCTCGGGTATGCACTGAGTATCGCGGGTGCTCGAGGGACATGCTCGAGTCTCCGCCCCATATGCTTTGCGGCCAAAAAAACCTTGCGGAGATTGCCTGCCATGCACGAGAGATCCCCGCATGTTTTTTTTTGGGTGTCTAATAACCGTGAAACATGCGGGCGGGGATTCCAGCATGTCACTCGAGCACACGCGATACATGGTGCATACCCGAGTACCCGATGCAAACTCAAGTAGCAAGCACTTGCACTCAAGACTATTGACAACTTATTCAATATGATGACCTAATGTTATCAAATTCTGTGTCATACCTCTGGTTTCAAAATGTTCACTATACCCCTTGATAAAATCCTTGAGGGGTGTAGAATCCAAAATGCGGTCACTTGTGGGGGGTTTCCACTATTTAGGCACATCAGGGGCTCTCCAAACGGGACATGGCGTTCGCTCTCAATTCCAGCCAATTTTGCGTTCAAAAAGTCACACAGTGCTCCTTCCCTTCTGAACTCTGCCGTGCGCCCAAACACTATATTTTCCCCACATGTAGGGTATTGACGTACTCAGGAGACATTGCACAAAAGTTTTTGGGGTCCATTTTCTCCTCTTACCCTTGTGAAAATAAAAAAAATTGGGGCTAAAACATCATTTTTGTGGAAAAAGTTTGATTTTTTTATTTTCATGGCTCCATGTTATAAACTTCTGTAAAGCACTTGGGGGTTCAGGGTGCTCACCACACATCTAGATAAGTTCCCTGAGGGGTCTAGTTTCCAAAATGGTGTCACTTGTTGGGGTTTTCCACTGTTTAGGCACATCCGCTAATTATTGAAGCAAATATTACATTCAAAAAGTCAAATGGTGCTCCTTCCCTTACGAACCCTGCCGTATGCCCAAGCTGTGGTTTTCCCCTACATATGGGGTATCGGCTTACTCAGGAGAGATTGCACAACAAGTTGCATGGTGCAATGTCTCCTGTTACCCTTATGAAAATGCAAAACTGGGGGCTGAAAAACATTTTTGTGGGAAAAATGTGAAAATGTTATTTTCACGGCTGCATGTTATAAACTTCTGTGGAGTACCTGGGGGTTCAAGGTGCTCACCACACATCTAGCCAAGTTCCCTGAGGGGTCTAGTTTCCAAAATGGTGTCACTTGTGGGGGTTTTCCACTGTTTAGGCACATCAGGCACTCCCCAAATGCAATATGGCGTCCGCTAATTATTCAAGCGAAATTTTACATTGAAAAAGTCAAATGGCGCTCCTTCCCTTCCGAACCCTGCCGTGCCCCCAAACAGTGGTTTTCCCCAACATATTGTGTATCGGCGTGCTCAGGGGGGATTGCACAACAAATTGCATGGTGCAATTTCTCCTGTTACCCTCATGAAAATGCAAAATTGGAGGCTGAAAAACATTTTTTGTTGCAAAAATGTGAACATTTTATTTTTACGGCTCAATGTTCTAAACTTCTGTGAAGCATCTGAGGGTTCAACATGCTCACCACACATCTAGATAAGTGCCCTGAGGGGTCTAATTTCCAAAATGGTGTCACTTGTGGGGGGTTTCTACTGTTTAGGCACATCAGGGGCTCCAAAAAATGCAACATGGCGTCCGCTAATTATTCAAGCAAATTTTACATTCAAAAAGTCAAATGGCGCTCCTTCACTTCCAAACCCTGCCGTGCACCTAAACTGTGTTTTTTCCAAACATATGGGGTATCTGCGTGCTCAGAGGAAATTTCACCACAAATTTTGGGGTCCATTTCTTCCTGTTACCCCTGCGAAAATAAAAAAAATTGGGTCTAAAGTAAAATTTTTGTGAAAAAAGTTAAATGTTAATTTTTTTCTTCCATATTCCAAAAATTGCTATGAAGCACCTGAAGGGTTAATAAAGTTCTTGAATGTGGTTTTGAGCATCTTGAGGGGTGCAGTTTTTATAATGGTGTCACTTTTGGGTATTTTCTGTCATAAAGACCCCTCAAAGTGACTTCAAATGTGATGTGGCCCCTAAAAAAATGGTTTTGTAAATTTTGTTGGAAAAATGAGAAATCGCTGGTCAACTTTTAAGCCTTATAGCTCCCTAATAAAAAAAAAAATGTTGGTTCCAATATTGTGCTAATGTAAAGTATACATGTGGGAAATGTTATTTCCCACATGTCATCTCTCTGATTTGAGGGCATACGAATTCAAAGTTTGAAAATTGCAAAATTTTCAAAATTTTTGCCAAATTTCAGTTTTTTTTTCACAAATAAACGCAAGTGATATCGAAGAAATTTTACCACAATCATGAAGTACAATATGTCACGAAAAAACAGTCTCAGAATCAGGGGGATCCGTTAAAGAGTTCCAGAGTAATTACCTCATAAAGTGACAGTGGTCAGAATTGTAAAAATTGGCCTGGTTATTAACGTGCAAACCACCTTGGGTTGTAAAGGGGTTAAAGGGAACCGATCAGGATCTCTAATCTGTAACCACTTATTTATTGATCCCTTTATACCCTTCTTACAAGGCTTTTTTTGGGCTTAATAATTGCTGCCTATGTATAAAATCAGTTTTATAACAGGGCTTGCAATTTGCTAAGTAGTGGGGGACTAGTTGTGGGGGCTTTGTTTTCCCCAGACTAATTGTCCCACTAATCACGTTATTCCCCCTTTGAGCATGAGTCACATTAGTTACAAGAGTATTGTTACCACTGGCTCTTTGACTTTGCGCAGTAAGTCAGGCGTATGCACCCCAACTTTATTGGGGCACAGTGTATTAACTGCAGGCAATGATGACAGGACACAGCCAGCTTCTCTGCAAATTCCACAGCTGGCTGTGTCCTGCGTCCGTGCTGCATACCCGGCATGCTCAGTGTTCCCATGAAGCCAAGGTGCACACCTGGCTTATTGTGCAATATCAGAGATGCTGAAATTTACAAAGAGCTGTTAGTGGCACCGCTCTTGCAATTATTGTCACTCAAACCCACAGGGCATGGTAACATGATTAGTGGGACTGTGCAACAATTAGTCTAAGGAAAACAACGCCCACCAGACCACTCACCCACTAGTTATCATATTGCCCAGTTACAAAACCGATTTCTTGAGTATGCTGCAACAGATAAAATATATAAATGTGGCACCCCAGGGGTCTGGTTGCCACAGTGGTAGAAATACCATGTCTAAGAGCAAGCATGGGTTTTACTGGTCAGGAGCACTTTAACATGCAACACCTCCTGCTCCAGCCCAGAGAGGTAAGGAACCTGCCCTTTATAAACTGGATCTGGGGCGGGGTTAGCTCAGATAGTTCCAGAGAAAGGGACAGAGCAGCAGCAAGGAGCTCTGTAGGAGACAGGAACTGAAAGCCAGGGACTGGAGCTAAGCAGAGCTCGTCCTGGCCGAAGACGCAGAGAACCGGACACCGGAGTCCGAGGCTGTGAGGATTTCCACATCCAGCAGCAGAAACCACCTGGCAGGGGATTTCAGGTCCTCTGGCCATAGGAAGCCCGGAGGCTCAGTCACACGCAAGGGACCGGCACCGCCATCGAGGAGCGGAAGCTACCAAAGGCCCCAAGTCACCAGCCATACGGGTGAGCACCACACGGCACACTCAGGGACGTGGGCTACTACACGACTACAGCAAGGTAGCCAGGAAGAGTGCAGTCAGACGGGAAGGCCTACAACTCCACCTGGCCAGGGGGACTCTTGTTCGCTCAGAGACTGACCAGGCCTCTAATGTCAGCCAGTACTCCCGGCAGGGCCTTCGTCATTACCAACAGTAAAGACCCTGAACTGCACTGCACAGACTCTGAGTCATTTCTGCTGCTCCCATGCACCACAACCCTCACCATCTACACACGCTGCCCTGAGGCTATACTCCTCCCGTGGGGAGTTATACTACCCTCTGCTGCGCACACAACATCAGCCTCAGCGGTCTGCCCCGCAGCGGCGGTTCTCAGTGACCGCAATCCACGGGTGGCGTAGTCGGACATTTAAACATTAAAAACCAAATAAACAGATCCGCCACTGGTTTGACCATCCTGAGCCACGGAGACTACAACCCCCAGCATTACACAGAGACCCGGCTCTGGGTATTCCCCCACACACGGCCCAGGGTGTGCGTCATAAAGGTGTCATTGGATTTAGGTTTCAAGGACCTGCATGCCTATATATGTGGTTTGGGCCAGGTTCATATTATTAAACGATTCCCTTTAAAAAGGATCTAGTTACTTCACATTCAAGTTGCTGAAGATATGAATAGAACATGGTTTCTTTTATTTCTCATCTCCATTGCAGAGATATTAACTTGTACACTTTACGCCAATTTCCCCTTCAACTAAGGGGGCGTTTACTTTTCCCCTGTATTGTCCAATAATATGCAAGAGGTGTCAGGCAGAGGATAAAGAGCACACTCCCAGAGAATATCAGAACTGGCTTTCTCTGTATCTGATATAATACACGTCTAACTAGTTAAAAAAAATCTCACTTCCAGCGATTACTATGCAGAGATGTGAGATTTCATATACTGCTCTGCATCCGTCCCAGGCTTTGGGGAATAACTTCCCGGTACCTGGGATAAATGCTGATCGCACACCACAGCTCTAGTCTCACAGCAGCAGGACAGGGCTGAGATGAGAGCTGCAGTGTCCGATCAGCACGTGTCACATACAGCGCTCAGCGTTTACCCCAGGTCCCAGGACATTATTCCACACAGCCTGGGATAGATACAGAGCAGTACATGGAATCACACACCTCCGCTCTCCTCCCCTGCACAGTAATCACCGCTAGTGAGAGTTTTGTGACCTGGTTAAAGCTACGGTCTAGTGTTTTGTTTTTTTATTATTTCAGTGCTGGAATGGTGCAACTAAACGAAGTTCCTGGAGTAGTGCTTCAAACACAAGTCTTCTATTACACAGAAAATGTCAGGTCTTACCTAATCTGGGGGGGTTTTCTTTCCTCCATGTTGCCTCCAGTTTATGATTGGTCAGCATCATACAGGGGAAAAGGGTAACGCGTCCAGAGACAAATCTCTACTAAGTCCCCTTGGTTGAAGGTCAAATTAACCTATAAAATGTAACAAGTAATAAACCCCAAACTATGTGCTGTGCTTGAGCTTAGGCTTAGTGAGAGGACACTTTCTACAGTTTATGGTCCTGGCAGCTTTATGAAATATATATAGATTTATTTTACATTATACATTTGACACTTTATTATTGATATAATGACTGATGTTTCTATTGTAGTGGAAACGAGATCCTGTAAATGTTTTCTACAGTATTCTGTGTTTGTGCTGCACTATCGATATGAGAAGCTTCTGACAATTGGAAAGAGACTTGTTACATATTACAATTGGTCTGTTCAATACTATGGCTTAAACAATCTTTTAACTGTAGGTAAATTTTATGTTAATTGATGTTTTTTTTGTTATAGTTTCACTCAGCAGCTATTTTTTCAGAAATAATCTGTTTCAGGTATATGATGACCCATCACGTGACCCCCCGGGGGTCCACACAGTCTGAAGTGCCCGGGGCCTGGCTATCCGTAACCCACCCCTGGATATATACATTTGAAACCAAAAGTTTACATACACTATATAAAAAGACACATCTGCATGTTTTACTCAATATCTGACATGAAATCAGAATAAACCTTTCCCGTTTTAGGTCAATTAGGATTACCATCATTTTTAACCCCTTTACAACCCAAGGTGGTTTGAACGTTAATGACCAGGCCAATTTTAACAATACTGACCACTGTCACTTTATGAAATAATTACTCTGGAACGCTTCAACGGATCTCACTGATTCTGAGATTGTTTTTTCGTGACATATTGTACTTCATGATTGTGGTAAAATTTCTTCGATATCACTTGCGTTTATTTGTGAAAAAAAATGGAAATTTGGCGAAAATGTTGAAAATTTTGCAATTTTCAAAATTTGAATTTTTATGCCCTTAAATCAGAGAGATATGTCACACAAAAGAGTTAATAAATAACATTTCCCACATGTCTACTTTACATCAGCACAATTTTGGAGCCAAATTTTTTTTTTATTGGGGAGCTATAAGGGTTAAAAGTTGACCAGCGATTTCTGATTTTTCCAACAAAATTTACAAAACCATTTTTTTAGGGACCACATCATATTTAAAGTCACTTTGAGGGGTCTTTATGACAGAAAATACCCAAAAGTGACACCATTATAAAAACTGCACCCCTCAAGGTGCTCAAAACCACATTCAAAAACTTTATTAACCCTTCAAGTGCTTCACAGGAATTTTTGGAATGTGGAAGAAAAAAATTAATATTTAACTTTTTTCACAAAAATGTTACTTTAGACCCAAATTTTTTTATTTTTGCAGGGGTAACAGGAATAAATGGACCCCAAAATGTGTTGTGCAATTTCCCCTGGGCATGCAGATACCCCATATGTGGGGAAGAACCACTATTTGGGCGCACGACAGGGTTCGGAAGTGAAGGCGCGCCATTTGACTTTTTGAAAGTAAAATTTGCTTGAATAATTAGCGGACGCCATGTTGCATTTGGGGAACCCCTGATGCGCCTAAACAGTGGAAACCCCCCACAAGTGACACCATTTTGGAAACTAGACCCCTCAGGGAACTTATCTAGATGTGTGGTGAGCACCTTGAACCCCCAGGTGCTTCACAGAAGTTTATAACATTGAGCCGTAAAAATAACATTTTCACATTTTTCCCACAAAAATGTTTTTCAGCCCCCACTTTTGCATTTTCATAAAGGTAACAGGAGAAATTGCACTATTCAGTTTGTTGTGCAATTTCTCCTGAGTTAGCATATACCCCATATGTGGGGGAAAACCACTGTTTGGGCGCGCGGCAGGGTTCGGAAGGGAAGGAGCACCATTTGACTTTTTGATTGTAAAATTTGCTTGAATAATTAGCGGATGTGCCCCTGATGTGCCTAAACAGTGGAAACCCCCCACAAGTGACACCATTTTGGAAACTAGACCCCTCAGGGAACTTATCTAGCTGTGTGGTGAGCACCTTGAACCCCCAAGTCCTTTACAGAAGTTTATAACATGGAGCCGTGAAAATAAAAAAATCTAACTTTTTCCGCAAAAATGATGTTTTAGCCCCAATTTTTTTATTTTCACAAGGGTAACAGGAGAAAATGGACCCCAAAAACTATTGTGCAATTTCTCCTGAGTATGCCAATACCCCATATGCGGGGAAAATACAGTGTTTGGGCGCATGGCAGAGTTCAGAAGGGAAGGAGCACTGTGTGACTTTTTGAACGCAAAATCGGCTGGAATAGAGAGCGGACGCCATGTCGCGTTTGGAGAGCCCCTGATGTGCCTATATAGTGGAAACCCCCCACAAGTGACCCCATTTTGGAAACTACACCCCTCAAGGATTTTATCAAGGGGTGTAGTGAACATTTTGAACCCAGAGGTACGACACAGAATTTGATGACATTAGGTCATCATATTGAATAAGTTGTCATTAGTCTTGAGCGCAAGTGCTCACTACTTGAGTTTGCATCGGGTACTCAGGTATGCACCATGTATCACGGATGCTAAAGTGAAATGCTCGAGTCCCCGCCTGCATGTTTCACAGTTATTAGACACTCCAAAAAAACATGCGGGGATCGCTCGTGCATGGCAGGCAATCCCCGCAAGTTTTTTTTGGCCGCGAAGCATATGGGGTGGAGACTCAAGCACCCGCGATACTCAGTGCATACCCGAGCACCCGATGCAAACTCAAGTAGCGAGCACTTGCGTTCAACACTAGTAACCATATCGTCATCTTTTTTTTTTTAAAAAAAAAACAGCCCTAACCCCAACATTAGCACAACCCTAACCCCAACCCCAGCCCTAGCGTTTATTTTTTACGCTGTTCCTCGTGCGGTATAAGTGATTAGACGACCTTATTCTTCGGGTCGGCGCGATTACAGAGATACCAGAATCATATCGGGTTTTTATGATTGACAGCTGGCACACACTAAAATACACATATTTTGTAAAATCTAGTTTTTGCATAGTTATATTTTGAGAGCTATAATTTTTCCATATTTTGGCCGACAGAGTCATGTGATGGCTTGTTTTTTGCGGGATGAGTTGACGTTTTTATTTGTGCCATTTTAAGACACGTGACATTTTTTGATCGCTTTCTATTCCAGCTTTTGGGAGGCAGAATAAACAAAAACCAACAATTCAGGAATTGTTTTTTTAAAATTTTTTTTATTCTACTCCGCGTGTGTAAAAATTGATAACGTAGCTTTATTCTTTGGGTCAGTACGTTTACAGCTGTACCACATTTATATTGTTTTTCTATGTTTTGGCGCTTTTACACAATAAAAAGCTATTTTATAGAAAAAAATTATTATTTTGCATCGCTTTATTCTGAGAGCTATAACTTTTTGATTTTTCGGATGATGGAGCTGTATGGCGGCTTGTTTTTTGCAGGACAAGATGACGTTTGTAGCAGTACCATTTTTAGTTATATTTGTCTTTTTGATCGCGTGTTATTCCATTTTTTGTTTGGCGGTATGATGATAAAAAATGAAGCAAAAAATAATGCTTTATTTTTTTTTTTTTACCGAGTTCACTGAAGGGGTTAACTAGTGGGACCATTTTATAGGTCAGGTCGTTCCAGACACGGCGATACCAAACATGTGTACTTTTATTGTTTTTTTTTATTTTCATAATAATATTTATTGATGGTTACATTATATTTTTATTTTTGGTGGATTATTTTTTTATTTTTTAATATTTTTACAATTTTTTTTTATTTTTATTTTTTACTTTCTGACAGTTTTTTTATTTGTTTACTTTGTCCCACTATGGGACTTTCACTTTTTTTATTCTGATCGCCGGCATAGCATAGGGATGGAGCACCATCCCTGTGCTATGCAGGCTGTCAGCGCTGCACAGTGAGAAGATAGTTTGGTCATGTACTGCGCATGACCAAAAAATCTTCCTGCTGTCTGGTGACCCGGATGTTGTCATGACGACATCGGGTCGTCTTGGCAACATCCGGGAAGCCGCGGCAGACAGCGCTGGAGGCCGGAAGAGGAGGTGAGTATACCGATCACTTCCCCTTAGCCACCGCAATGCTGCGATCGACTTCGATCGCAGCATTGCGGAGGTTAATGTGCCGGGAGCGGTGCGGGACCGCTCCCTGCACATAGTACCGGGTGTCAGCTGTGACAATCAGCTGACAACCGGCGGCGATCGCACCCGCACAGCCTGTGTGCGTGCGCGATCGCCATGACGTACTAATACGGGTCAGGCTCTTAAAGCCCAGGGCACTGACGCGTATTAATATGTCATGGGCATTAAAGGGGTTAAGAAACACTAAAATAAATCAAGATTGTGGTACTCAGTAAGGGTAATTTTGTTCAGACCAAGCAGAGGGAAAAAATTATGGAATCACTCAATTCTGAGGAAAAAATTATGGAATCATGAAAAACAAACGCACAAAAGAACACTCCAATACATCACTAGTATTTTTGCACCACCTCTGGCTTTAATAACAGCTTGCAGTCTCTGAGGCATGGACTTAATGAGTGACAAACAGTACTCTTCATCTAACATTGCTGTTACCAGATCAGCTTTGCAGGTTGGAGCCTTGTCATGGACCATTTTCTTCAACTTCCACCAAAGATTTTCAATTTGCAGGATATGACATTGACCTTATGTGTCTTCTTTCAAGGAATGTTTTCACAGTTTTTGCTCTATGGCAGGATGCATTATCATCTTGAAAAATGTTCTATCAAGACACCCTCAATAAAGGAGACCGGCCAGTACACCAGGAGACATGGAGGGGGCCGTAGGAGGACAACAACCCAGCAGCAGGACCACTACCTCCACCTTTGTGCAAGGAGGAACAGGAGGAGCACTGCCAGAGCCCTGCAAAATGACCTCCAGCAGGCCACAAATGTGCATGTGTCTGCACAAACGGTTAGAAACTGACTCCATGAGGGTGGTATGAGGGCCCAACGTCCACAGATGGGGATTGTGCTCACAGCCCAAAACCGTGCAGGACACTTGGCATTTGCCACAGAACACCAGGATTGGCAAAGTCGCCACTGGCGCCCTGTGCTCTTCACAGATGAAAGCAGGTTCACACTGAGCACATGTGCCAGACGTGACAGAGTCTGGAGACGCCATGGAGAGCGATCTGCTGCCTGCAGCATCCTTCAGCATGACCGGTTTGGCAGTGGGTCAGTAATGGTGTGGGGTGGCATTTCTTTGGAGGGCCGCACAGCCCTCCATATGCTCGCCAGAGGTAGCCTGACTGCCATTAGGTACCGAGATGAGATCCTCAGACCCCTTGTGAGACCATATGCTGGTGCGGTTAGCCTTTGGTTCCTCCTAATGCAGGACAATGCCAGACCTCATGTAGATGGAGTGTGTCAGCAGTTCCTGCAAGATGAAGGCATTGAAGCTATGGACTGGCCCACCTGTTCCCCAGACCTGAATCCGATTTAGCACATCTGGGACGTCATGTCTCGCTCCATCCACCAACGTCACATTGCACCACAGACTGTCCAGGAGTTGGCGGATGCTTTAGTCCAGCTCTGGGAGGAGATCCCACAGGAGACCATCCGCAACCTCATCAGGCGTATGCCCAGGCATTGTAGGGAGGTCATACAGGCACGTGGAGGCCACAAACAATACTGGGCCTCATTTTGACTTGTTTTAAGGATATTACATCAAAGTTGGATCAGCCTGTAGTGTGTTTTTCCACATTAATTTTGGGGGTGACTCCAAATCCAGGCCTCCATTGGTTAATAAATTTGATTTCCATTGATGATTTTTGTGTGATTTTGTTGTCAGCACATTCAACTTTATACAGAACAAAGTATTCAATGAGAATATTTAATTCATTCAGATCTAGGATGTGTTATTTGAGTGTTGAGTGTTATTTTTTTGAGCAGTATATATATACACAGACACACACACATATATATTTGTCATATCTCCAACTCTGCAGGCCGCACGCTGCTTTTGTATTTGGCAGGCCCTGACCAGACAGTATGGAGATGAATGAGGGAGACCAAAGTTCAAAACTAAATTTTTCAACACTTTATGAATGCTTCTTCTGCATTATGCAGAGTCAGGAACTTTACGGTTACATGGAGCGGTACATAACTTTGTTACAAGCCACAACAGTCCAGTAAACTATTATGGGAAGGCCCATCATCCCTTGTGGGGACCATACAGGTTGATATGTGTCGCTATGGGCCCTCAGACCTACTCTCAGCTCCCAGTTGATTTGTGAGGACCTCACTGGCTGAGGTGCATCGGTACGACTCCTCACTAGTAATGTGAAAGTCCATTCAATGAGGGCAACACACTCCTTTCTATGTCACTGCATCTTCAGTTCTCCATTGGAGAACTTGTGTCCCAGTTTGGAGATACTGTGGCTTCCTCTCTAGTATAGTCAATTGATTGCTTAAGCTATGGAATCCTTCCTTAACTTAATCTTCTTTAAATAGGCCTACTGTCCACTCAGGGCAAAGTTCTGTACCATCTAAGTAGGCCTCCTGGCCTGAGTTAAGGACCTTATCCTGCTCTTTATCTCCGCTATGCTCCCTGCCTGGAATCCAGATTCACACTGCCATTATATCTTTGCTTTCCTTCAGAACATACTATCTGATGTCTCCCTCCTGGCACACAACACCATATCAATTCAAGTCTGCAACCAGATGGACTGAATGAACTGACTGAACTCACTTACTTATCCCTATCTGACTCATCACCAGGAGATTGTTCTCATGTGTCACCATCTAGCCCAGAATGAGGGCTCCCAGACAGTATGATTGCCCCCACAGACACTACAAAGTATGATTCCCCCCACCCAATTACAGATATTTAAAAAAACAAAACAAAACCGCACACACATTACTCAACCAACCCCTTTCCGGAGATGCGCTGCTCCGGTCTGTGCAGTGTGAGTACTGAGGCTCCATACTACAGGTGTGATGTAGTGACGCCATTGCGCCTGCAGTGCACGGAGCCTCAGACTCACAGGTGAAGGATGAATGGTGGATCGGCGAGCTTTCAACTCCCTGATTTACTATTCTATTCACTGGTATCCCTATCATGGGAAAGTGGATATCACTGAAATTGTGATGATGGGTAGGGAGAGCGTGCTCGGTGCTGAGCCTTCTCAATTCATGGGCACCATACAGGCCGCAAGGGCTGCCACTATGGATGATACGGCCCTGCTTCCTATTGTGTGGCAAATATCTAATAGAGCCCAGGTTCATTAGTATCTGCACCAGGAATGGGGCTCAGTGAGTATTTATTCATTAGCTGTGGGGTAGTCGGTGGGGTGGATGGTACCATATTGTGTGTGTAGGGGGCAACACTGTGGGAAAACCCCTCTAAAATGAAATCTTAAACCTTTTTTACATATATGCATTGAAAACTGGACTAACAACATTATTATATAAATATATATACAAGCAAAATTACAAGCTCAATGGCTTTCTGTGGATCTATATAAACAGATGTAAACAATGATGCTGCTGAATAATTGATACAGTCACTACCTTACCCTACTCCATACCTAAACAAAGCAGATACTGCCTAGCTGCGGAGGTTGAACAAATAAAGTAGAAACACTGTTACACTGAGTATATAGATGTGAAATATGAAATATGAATAGCATAACTGCTGTAGAAAATAGAAATGAAAAATGTTTTGAAAAATTTTTTATTTTTTATTTTTTTTTTTATTTATTTTTTTTAGCGCATGAAATATGAAGTATGGAAAATGAATAGCATTACTGCTGTAAGTAAATGAGAAATCTTAGCGCATAAATTGGCCAATTCATGTGTACCTGACAGCCGCGGTAAGGCGTTTCTCGATGTCAGGACCTACCAATGTGAATACCTCTGTAAGAGACCTCCGTCTGCTTATGTGTGGGAAAGACAGATCCTGATGCATTTAAAACTTAGTAAGCACCTGTTCACACCTAGTTTTTGTAGTGGAAGTGCCGTCATTTTCTTTGTTACTAGATTTAGCGTTGACTGAGCACTCCACCCCCACCCCCATGCCGCAGGTGGTTTTAAATGCATCAGGATCTGTCTTTCCCACACATAAGCAGACGGAGGTCTCTTAGAGAGGTATTCACATTGGTAGGTCCTGACATCGAGAAACGCCTTACCGCGGCTGTCAGGTACACATGAATTGGCCAATTTATGCGCTAAGATTTCTCATTTATTTACAGCAGTAATGCTATTCATTTTCCATACTTCATATTTCATGCGCTAAAAAAAAAAAAAAAAAAAAATTTTCAAAACATTTTTCATTTCTATTTTCTACAGCAGTTATGCTATTTATATTTCATATTTCACATCTATATACTCAGTGTAACAGTGTGCTACTTTATTTGTTCATTATATATGGAGGTAGCTGCTCTTAGTAAGCACCTGTTCACACCTAGTTTTTGTAGTGGAAGTGCCGTCATTTTCTTTGTTAGCTGCGGAGGTTGGCACCCTAAGGGACGATAATGGCGCCCCTGCTCACTGGTGGTTGTACCTCAGAAGCCCTAGTTAACTGTGATATACACTACCGTTCAAAAGTTTGGGGTCAACCAGACAATTTTGTGTTTTCCATGAAATCTCATACTTTTATTTATCAAATGAGTTGCAAAATGATTAGAAAATATAGTCCAGACATTGACAAGGTTAGAAATAATGATTTTTATTAAAAAGAATAATTTTCTCCTTCAAGCTTTGCTTTCATCACAGAATCCTCCCTTTGCAGCAATTACAGCATTGCAGACTTTTGGCATTCTATATGTTAATTTGCTGAGGTAATCTTGAGAAATTTCCCCCCATGCTTCCTGAAGCCCCTCGCACAAGTTGGATTGGCTTGATGGGCACTTTTTGCTTACCATACGGTCAAGCTGCTCCCACAACAGCTCAATGGGGTTGAGATCTGGTGACTGCGCTCGCCACTCCATTACAGATAGAATACCAGCTGTCTGCTTCTTCCCTAAATAGTTCATGCATAATTTGGAGGTGTGCTTTGGATCATTGTCCTGTTGTAGGATGCAATTGGCTCCAATCAAGCGCTGTCCACAGGGTATGGCATGGCGTTGCAAATGGAGTGATAGCCTTCCTTATTCAAAATCCAATTTACCTTGAACAAATCTCCCACTTTACCAGCACCAAAGCAACTCCAGACCATCACATTACCTCCACCATGCTTGACAGATAACGTCAGGCACTCTTCCAGCATCTTTTCAGTTGTTCTGCATCTCACAAATGTTCTGTGTGATCCAAACACCTTAAATGTTGATTTGTCTGTCCATAAAACTTTTTTCCAATCTTCCTCTGTCCAATGTCTGTGTTCTTTTGCCCATATTAATGTTTTCCTTTTATTAGCCACTCTCAGCTATGGCTTTTTCTTTGCCACTTTGCCCTGAAGGCCAGCATCCCAGAGTCGCCTCTTCACTATGGACGTTGACACTGACGTTTTGCGTGTACTATTTAATGAAGCTGCCAGTTGAGGAGCTGTGAGGCGTCGATTTCTCAAACTAGAGACTCTAATGTACTTGTCTTGTTGCTCAGTTGTACAGCGGGGCCTCTCACTTCTCTTTCTACTCTGGTTAAAGCCTGTTTGTGCTCTCCTCTGAAGGGAGTAGTACACACCGTTGTAGGAAATCTTCAGTTTCTTGGCAATCTCTCGCATGGAATAGCCTTTATTTGTAAGAACAAGAATAGACTGTCGAGTTTCGCACGAAAGTTCTCTTTTTCTGGCCATTTTGACAGTTTCATAGAACAAACAAATGTAATGCTCCAGATTCTCAACTAGCTCAAAGGAAGGTCAATTTTATAGCTTCTCAAATCAGCCAAACCATTTTCAGCTGGGCTAACACACTTGAGCAAGGGTTTTCTAGGGTTTTCTAAACATCCATTAGCCTTCTTACACAGTTAGCAAACACAATGTACCATTAAAACACTGGAGTGGTGGTTGTTGGAAATGGGCCTCTATACACCTATGTAGATATTGCAATAAAAACAAGACGTTTGCAGCTAGAATAGTCATTTACCACATTAACAATGTATAGAGTGTATTTCTGATTCATTTAATGTTAGTTTCATAGAAAAAAAAAATGCTTTTCTTTCAAAAATAATGAAATTTCTAAATGACCCCAAACTTTTGAACGGTAGTGTATATCAAAAAATACACTGATACATTAAATAAAACCAGATATATCTCAGGGTATATATAAAGGAAAGGGTATGGACTCATCAGAGAATGAATCAATAATCCGCCTCAACGTGTTTCCTCAACAGGTTCATCAGGAGGCTTGATACAGGGATAATAATTCATGATGTTCAGTATAGTGTGCCTAATAGCCAGGTGTCCATGTTTAAATAGCCCACTTCATCCAAAAACCCCTCCCAGACTAGGAAACCCATTCCCATTCCTAGAGGTGAATTGTCATAAGATATACAGAATGGAGTCTGTCTACAATAATGTACAGCGTCTGCGCTACTTCTCATGAGCTAGAGGTCCGATAATGTCCATCCCCTAGTGTGCATGTCTGGAAGTGGCGTGCTTTACACTGAAACGCCAGATAAACTGATTGCCGCTGCGCCACTCGTACCCGTGACTGCGCATGCCCGTAGTTATGTGTTCCACACTGCAGAGCATAATGGCCTATATGTGTCCGTTACCCTTGTCAGTAGATAAAGTAACATACGATTAGAGGGTATGTGTTTGTCTGTGCGTTACATCCGGCTAACTCAATGGTCTCAAACACGTGGCCCACAGGCCGCATGCGGCCCCTGAGGCAGGCATCTGCGGCCCGCGGTGCACCACATATCTGACCCTAGCAGAGAGGAGGAGTGCGCCGCTCCGTAGTGGCTGTGGCCATGCGTTATGACATCCCTCTGGTGCAGCGTGATGACATCACGCCAGTGCACAGAGAGCGGAGGCGTGACTGTCCCTCCCATTTCTGGATTTTGCAGGTGACATACGCTGTGGCTGAGGTAAGCTGTACATCACAGCTGACAACCTACTTTAACGGCCACGATTGGTATTAACACCGATAGCGGTCGTTTAACCCTTTAGATACCGCCATCAATTGTGACAGCGGCATCTAGATGGCTATTTCAGGGGAGGGGCTTACTCTTAAGCCTATGGTAACCTGAGGCCAAGTAATGGCTTTAGGTTAGCCATCTTTGGGGCCAGGAATATGCAGGGTCCTACATGTGAACTGTCAATATAAGACAGACAGACCTAATATTCTGCAGTACAGAAGTATTGCAGGATATTAGATCAGTGACTGTAAAGTAAAAGTTAAAAGCTACATAGAAAATCTAAATAAAATATGAAATAAAAGTATTCTGCTACTAAACTTGAAAGTGAAAAAAAAAAAAAGTACACATTTGTGGTATAAATCTGTACCATATCCCTGGCTTACTGTGCCTTCACATTATGCTCAATGTCCCCATCGGGGCATACGTCTGGGCCCCCCCAACAAAACGGGATTCAGACATATGTGCCTATGGGGCCATATACTGTAATGGTGCCGACAGAGCGAACGTGCGTTCTGCCGGCATCATTTTCGGAAGTGTACACATACTGGAAGCAGACATTCAGATGCAGTCTATTATGTCTGAGTGTCCGCCTCCTGTAGGCGTGCACTCCCGAAAATTATGCAGAGCACACGTTTGCTCTGCCGGCATCATTACAGTCTATGGCCCTGTAGGCATGTAACATGTTGACATGTCTTTCTGGTAATGAGCTCTCTGATCCAGGAAGTTCAGAGAGAAGGCAACGTGCGGGCTGATGCTGTTTTTTGACGTTGGAGAGCTTATATAGACTGGAGCCAGACTGTGTGTCCAAGGAGAAGCTGTGCCCTGTGAGTAACTGAGATATGTGACCGGTCACCAACTGTGTAGTCAGTTAGGGAAAGCTAGTTAGTGATTCCAGTAGTGCTGAGAACTGCCTGGTGTATATCACTGCTGATGGACTGAGCAGGCATGATCCAGAGATTGTGAAGGATCTGGTATACTAAGACTGTGCACGCGGATACTACAAAGAAGCCCTGTTGTGAACTACACTTTGGGACTGAGATTGATTCTAATTCCTGCTACACCTGGATGTGCTGGAGAGCTTGGTGAGAAGGAGAAGCTGATCAAACCCTGTGGCCGGAGATCAGAGTCTAGTTAAAGGTTTAGTTTGTTAACTGTTTGCATATGTATTAAGTCTGAGAGATTTCTCTTTGCTCTTGTAAGAAGAGAAACTGTACACTGTATAGGTAACGCGTTGGTAAAATATATATATGAGTGTTCTCTAAGGGGAAAACAAGGGTACCCAGATCTCATTGTATTAGTGTGGGAGGGGGGTGTAAGGTTATATTCCTGGGAGGACCACGTGCCACGGCCGCGGTAACGTCCTGGGTAGGCCCTGTATTGAATAAGGGTGGGAGCGGCATAGCCCAGGGGTAGATTGGCTCATCCCCGCGAGATTGGCACTTGGGCTCTCTCGGGCTGCATAACTTGTATTTTGTGTTAGTGGCTGTTGTGGCCCATATTTTGTAGAATTGTTTAACCCTGTCATTTTTGTGACCAGTAAAAAGACAGTTATCTGCCACTATACAAGGTCAGAGTCATTCATAGCAGCGCCGTATTCCTCATACACATTCGACCGGCGTTCTGGTCGTTACATCTTGGCGTAGTCGGCAGGATACGGTGCTCGCCATGAATGGTGACAGTAGCACGGAAGGTGCTGCCGCGTCCGCTGTAGTACTCCACCCCCCTTCTCCCGTTGTGACCGGTAGAGACCGGTTAGTTGGTTGCTCTGCAACGGGTGCACTACTTAACCACCTGGCCAAGTTTGATGGGTATAACTTGCTGTTCAGTGATTGGGTAGGCAGGTTGAAGAATGCAATTGCCTTGCACTGTGTCAGCTCTCAGCTGCAACCGGAAGTCGCGCTGAATGCTCTGGAGGGGGATGCCCGTAAAGTTGTCTTGTTAAAATCCGAGAATAGGCGAAAGACAGTCGACGACATCATCCGGATACTAGGGAAAGCATTTGATCACGTGGCGGCAGCAGGGCAACTACGAGTACAGTTTTTCGCCCGGACCCAGAGAGACAGAGAAAGCCTGATCTAGTATGCTATAGCGTTGGAGGAATTGCATCAAGAGATCAAAAAGAAGTCGCCTGTAACCGTGGGTACTGAAGCTGATGTCGACAGCATTCTTCGGGATCAGTTCATCGAGGGGATACGGAGTGAGGCGCTAAGGAGCGAATTGTTGCTGAAGGCGCGGAATACCCCTGGTGTCACCTATGCCAAAATACAGGAAGAGGCGGTAGCACGGACTTTGGAAGTGAAGCCTGCTCTGCAGTGGAGTAGCCTGCAAGTGGCTTACACAAGAGAGCCGAGACCAGATCCTGTTCAGGCACAGCTGGCTGCTTTGCAGAAAACCGTGGAAAACCTGAAGGAACAGGTACAACAGATGCAAGTTCGGGGAACGCCTCCGATATGCTCGGCATTGACGAATCCCTCTATTCCCCTTTATGATCAACCCCCCTATACCTCAGGAAGGACGCCAACTGCTCCTAGACCTGAGGCATCCGGAGGTAGGGCAATAAGGCCAGTTCAATGTTGGCGATGCCGAGAACTGGGGCATATGCAGCGGTACTGCCCGAGGAGTCTGCCACCTGAAGTCCCGCCATTGGTAAAAGAGAGGCCTTGCTGTAGTTGGGCATACGGCAAGGCAGGAACGAAAATCAGCGCCCAATGTCTATTCCGAGGATTTGATTGCAGAGAGTCCCACGTTGGATGTGCAGTTTGCAGGAAAGAAGGTGGCGTGCTTGGTGGATACTGGATCGGAGGTGACGACCATGCCGATGGAATTTTTCAAGACGCACTTCGAAGAGACTGTCAAAACGGAGTCAGGACACCTGCTAAGGCTGAAGGCTACTAATAATGAAGAAATTCCAGTGGCAGGCATCGCTTGGATGAGAGTACAGCTGTGCGGCCTGGAGTTGGGAACAAAAGGAGTGGTGCTCGTGAAGACTCAGGCGAGGCCGAATCTCCCGGTGGTTCTGGGAATGAATATCCTGAGAGAACTGGACTCCCTTTTGTTTGAGCGCGATGGTCCGAGATACTGGAAATGAGCAACACCCCACAAAGCCACTCAGAGGGCCCTGCAGCAGGTATTCCGTTCGTGCGGCATTCAAAAAAGTTCGGCTGAAGGAAGAGCAGTGGGAGCGGTGTATGTCCCACGCGGGTCTGCCGTTGTAATCGCTCCAGGTCAAGAGAAGCTTGTGTTGATGCCGGTAGGGACGCACAGGAAACTGAATGGTGTGGAGGTGATTCTGGAACCGGTGGGATGGTCAGAAGATACGGATAGCCCGATGATAGCCCGAACACTGGCCATTGTGCAAGATGGAAGTGTACCAGTGAGATGTCTGAATCTACAGAATCATGAGGTGACTCTGGCAGTGGGCACGAAGCTGGCTGACGTGTATGTGTGTGGTGAAGGAGTCATCCCCAAAAGCCAGTTCACACTGAGGGCAGACCGCCGGACCGCTTGGACCCTGTTGATGCAGACGACAGCTGAAGAATCTCCCTCGCCTGAGTGGAATGGCAGAAGGATTATGGAAATCATGGGACTGGATGAGTCCCAGCTGACTCCCAAACAGGCTCGCAGACTGGAGGCTGCGCTGTGGGAATATCAGGCTGCCTTCTCCAGGGGAGATGAAGACTTTGGTTGCACCAAGGCTGTGGAGCACGAGATACCCACGGGAAACACCCCCCCAATTCGGGAGAGATATCGCCAGATCCCACCGAGTCTTTATCAGGAGGTCAAAGGAATGCTGGCGCAGATGCTGGATAATGGGGTGATCCGGCCGAGTCAAAGGCCTTGGGCCGCACCGGTCGTGCTGGTCCGGAAAAAGGATGGGACCATACGGTTTTGTCTTGATTACCGTAAGCTGAATGCGCATACAGTACGTGATTCCTACCCATTGCCCCGGATCGAGGAATCCCTGTCTGCCCTGGGAAAGGCGAAGTACTTCTCCACTCTTGACCTGGCCAGCGGCTACTGGCAGGTGCCCGTGGCCGCTCTAGATCGGCAGAAGACAGCATTCATCTTGCCGATGGGACTGTACGAATTTAATCGAATGCCCTTCGGACTGACTAATGCTCCAGGAACATTTCAGCGGTTAACGGAATACTGCTTGGGTGATTACAATTTCGAGTCCGTGCTGATCTATCTGGATTATGTGATTATATTTGGAGATTCATTCGACGACCACCTGAAGAAGCTCCGGCAAGTGTTGCACCGACTGAGAGACAATGGACTTAAGATCAAGCCAAAGAAATGTCACTTGTTCCAGACACAGATCAAGTATCTGGGGCATGTAGTGTCTGCTGAGGGTGTGCTACCAGCACCGAGTAAAATTGAGGCCATTCAGGGGTGGCCCCATCCCAAGACCGTGAGAGAAGTACGAGCATTCCTTGGTTTAGCTGGATACTACCGTCGGTTTGTGAAGGACTTTGCTAAGATGGCTGAACCACTGAATGAGTTGTTGAGAGGGACGGCACAGGGGCCCAAGAATCAGCCAATTCGGTGGACTGACCGACAGCAACAGGCATTTGATCGGGTCAGGGCCGCCCTCGTACAGGCACCTTTATTGGCGTATGCTCGCTTTGACCAACCGTTCACCCTGTACACGGATGGAAGTCTCCATGGTCTGGGAGCTGTGTTAGCCCAAGAACAAGATGGGCGTGAGAGGGTCATCGCGTAGGCTAGCCGGTCTCTACGGGACACCGAGCGAAATCCGGACAATTACAGCTCGTTTAAGCTGGAGATGTTGGCCCTGGTGTGGGCCATGACTGAGAAGTTTGCAGAGTATCTGGCTGGTTCTGAGATTCTCGTGATGACGGACAATAATCCGCTTGCACACTTGGAAAACGCTAAGCTTGGAGCCTTGGAGCAGAGATGGGTAGCTCGGATGTCCAAGTTTAATTACCGGATTCGGTTCCGTTCGGGTAAAGAGAACTCCAATGCTGACGCATTATCACGAGTGACCAGAGGCGCACCCGAGCATGGGGTGGATGAATACCTCGAGGATATTGAGATCCCTGATTTGAGGCGATTGCCTGTGTTCGTGGATGTGGCACGTTCAAGTGGGGTGGCGACACGGGTCGCTACGTTGCTGGGCAAGACTCGTCAAGAGTGGGCTGAGTTACAGGATGCAGACTCCGAACTGTCACGAGTAAAGAAATGGCTGAGTCAAAAGTCCTGGCCCGATGGGAGAGCAAGAGCCCGGCTGGGAGCCGAAGGACAAAAGCTACTAAGGCAGTGGGATTGATTGGTCATAGCGCAGGGGATACTGTATCGCTGGATCTTTATAGCGCCGGAGCTGGGGTACTGTTGGCAGGTAGTAATTCCAGCTTCAGTGGCTCCGGACATTTTCCAGGAAGCTCGTACGCGGGGTGCACATTTCGGGCCTGAGAAGACTTATCGTTGGCTGCACCGGTATGTGTACACGCCTGGCTTAGAATAAGTTGTGAGAGAGGTGTGTGGTAGGTGCCGGGCATGTGAGCTGAATAAGTCCCCAGAGCCGAGGGCTCCTGTCCAGACAATCATGACGTCTGCCCCACTGGAAGTGCTAATGGTGGATTATTTGTCAATTGGGTATGCCAGAAGTGGTCATCAGTCATGTCAGGTCATGACTGATCACTTTACTAAGTTTGCCGTCGCTGTCCCCACCAAGGATCCGACTGCTAAGTCTGCAGCGGAGGCAATTTGTAAGCATTTCATCCAAGTTTATGGATGTCCTCAAAGGATACATTCAGATCAAGGTGCTTGCTTCCAAGGTCAGTTCATAACGGAGTTGCTGCAAGTCTATGGGATTCAGCAATCCCGGACAATTCCCTACCATCCGCAGGGAAATGGGGCCTGTGAATGGTTTAACCGAACCTTGCTCCAGATGCTGAGAACGCTTGAACAGAGGCAGAAGGAGTGATGGACTGAGTTCCTCCCAGAACTTATGTGGGCCTATAACAATCGGGTCCATAGCACCACAGGATTCACTCCGTACACGATGATGTTCGGTCGGTCTGGGCGAGAGATTGAAGAACTTAGTCTCACTGTACCCGATGAACCAGAATATCGTACAGCCAGTGAGTGGGTCCAGGATCATCGCCGAAGGTTGCGTGAAATCCACCGGATAGTAAAAGACCGTATGCAGGATCATCCCCACCGACATCGGGGGCCGGTGCACCTAGAGGAGTTCCGGGTGGGTGATAAGGTGCTAGTGCGAGTCACGTGTCCGGGAGGGAAGTTGAGTGACAGGTGGGAGGAAACGCCCTACACAGTAGTGGAAAGGGTATTCCCAGGGGGAAGTGTGTGCACAGTGGTTCCCGAAGGGTGCATTGGACCCCATCGCACAATGCACCGGAACTGGCTAAAGAGGTGTATGTCCGACACACCTGCCTGTCACCCTGAGTCACCTGCGCCACCTACGGCAGTTGCACCGAGCAATGTTGAATGCGACTGTTGGGATGACTTCGGGGTGGGACCATCGGACGTGCAGAGTCCGATAGCGCAAGTTCCAGGTGTTCCAAACACCGCCCTTGATGTTACTGTTCCACTAGATGCGGTGGACCCTCTATCGAGCTCTGCAGGTACTGGTTTGAGGAGATCGGAGAGGAGCACAGCTGGTGTTCCCCCGATACGATATAATCCTGAGGAGTATGTGTTACATATGAGTGGTACGAAACCATTTGTCGGGACGCCAAATTGTGAGTGGGGTGGAGTGTAACATGTTGACATGTCTTTCTGGTAATGAGCTCATATTTATGACAGTGTAAATTTCTCCTGCAATGACTTAGTCCAGCCATTAGGGGTCAGCAAGAAACAAGTAAAGAAAAAGCCCGGGAAAACACTGATCCAGGAAGTTCAGAGAGAAGGCAACGTGCGGGCTGATGCTGTTTTTTTGACGTTGGAGAGCTTATATAGACTGGAGCCAGACTGTGTGTCCAAGGAGAAGCTGTGCCCTGTGAGTAACTGAGATATGTGACCGGTCACCAACTGTGTAGTCAGTTAGGGAAAGCTAGTTAGTGATTCCAGTAGTGCTGAGAACTGCCTGGTGTATATCACTGCTGATGAACTGAGAAGGCTTGATCCAGAGATTCTGAAGGATCTAGTATACTAAGACTGTGCACGTAGATACTACAAAGGAGCCCTGTTGTGAACTACACTTTGGGACTGAGATTGATTCTAATTCCTGCTGACACCTGGATGTGCTGGAGAGCTTGGTGAGAAGGAGAAGCTAATCAAACCCTGTGGCCGGAGATCAGAGTCTAGTTAAAGGTTTAGTTTGTTAACTGTTTGCATATGTATTAAGTCTGAGAGATTTCTCTTTGCTCTTGTAAGAAGAGAAACTGTACACTGTATAGGTAACGCATTGGTAAAATATATATGAGTGTTCTCTAAGGGGAAAACAAGGGTACCCACATCTCATTGTATTAGTATGGGAGGGGGGTGTAAGGTTATATTCCTGGGAGGACCACGTGCCACGTCCGCGGTAACGTCCTGGGTAGGCCCTGTACTGAATAAGGGTGGGAGCGGCATAGCCCAGGGGTAGATTGGCTCATCCCCGCGAGATTGGCACTTGGGCTCTCTCGGGCTGCATAACTTGTATTTTGTGTTAGTGGCTGTTGTGGCCCATATTTTGTAAAATTGTTTAACCCTGTCATTTTTGTGACCAGTAAAAAGACAGTTATCTGCCACTATACAAGGTCGGAGTCATTCATAGCAGCGCCGTATTCCTCACACACATTCGACCGGCCTTCCGGTTGTTACAGGCACAAATATCCGTATCCCGTTTTCTTGTAGGGTTCGAACGTATGCCCCAACAGGGACATTGAACAAAAGCGTTTTTTCACCCATAGCAATAAGAAAGTGGGAAAACACTGATTCCGCAGTTTTTTTGGTGAATAAAACAGATTTTATTAAACGTACTGTAGATTCCTATAATCTCCACCAAAAAACGCCACAAAACCTGTTTTTTAGGCCGGTTTCGCAAATATTTCCGTTACTGGAGATATCCGTTTTACATGTTGCATCCGTGTGCTGCCCATGTGCTGCATCAGGATCACACATACCGGCACCAGGGAATCAGCGTACAGCTAGCGCTGTTCCCAAGCGCCGGGTGCTGAACGCTGCCCTCATCATGATTCCTTGCCTGCGCTGCAATCAGCACCGGCAGGGACAAGGATGAGGGTAGTGGTAGTGTCTGCTCCCGCTGTGTCCCTGTGTAAAACTAAGAATAAAACAATAAAATCCATATACTCACCTCTCCTAGGTGTCCCCCGCTGTAATCCTCTGATACCGAGGAGCCGGGGAGAATGAGTGGCTCCAGAGCTGAGCTCAGAAGCCGTGTTCTGTCACTCACTGAGCACAGCTCCGGAGCCGCTCATTCTCCCCTGTTCCTTGGCAGCATCGGTCAGAGGATTACAGCGGGGGACACCTAGGAGAGGTAAGTATATGGATTTTATTATTTTTATAGGTGGACACTGCGAGATCAGACACTACTATCGTCATCATTGTCCCTGCTGGTGCTGATCGCAGCGCCGGCAGGGAACCATGATGAGGGCAGCATTCAGCACCCAGCGCTTGGGAACAGAGCTAACTGTAGCGCTGATTCCCAGGCACCGGTACGTGTCACATGGATGACACACGGATGTCATCCGTGTGGTACATTTTGCGAACCGTGCATCTGCAAAAAAACAGACGTCAATATGTGGAGCACATGGACATACGGTCTGTGGAAACATACTGAGATGTGCACAGACCAATTCATTTGAATGGGTCTACGTGTATCAATGTCTCCAGCACTGGAGATACTGACATGTGAAAGAGCCCTTATAAGCAAGAGCAAATTTTGGTTGCAGAAAAAAACACTGCAAAAACGTAATGTGTGATCATAGCCTTATGATGAATAAAAAATAATAAATGCACCAAAAATGTAGCTTTTCCATCATACTGACAGAAAGTAGAATAAAAAATTATCAAAAAGCCATATACCAAAAATGGTATAGCTGAAAATGTCAGATACAGGAATAATCTGCAGGTAAATAGTGTTACGACGTTTCCTGGCAGCTTTACTAAAAGTTCAGCTACTGGGAAACTGAACTATATTTCTTTCAAGAGCCATTGGCTTTCAGTCATGCAAGGAGTTGCTTAAGCCTGCTTACTACACTATGAGTAGTTGCTGTAAGCACGCTCCAGCACTTGGGTTGCCAGCTCAGTGTGCAGCGCATCTGTGCGGAGAAAATCAAAAGGTCTGGGGCGTGCTTACAGTATAGTGAGCAGTGCTGTGAGCGATGAATGTAACTTCTATGACTGAAAGCCCATAGCTCCCGGGAGGAAATAAGTTACTTCTTTCCTGGTAGCTGCACTTACAGTAAGACGGCCATGTAGCATTGTAAAGATATTTACCTGCAGATTGACTCTATATCACCAGGTAAATAGCGTTTTCTGACATTACAGGTTCTCTTTAATATTGACATGTATGGCATTGCTATGGTGAAACTACATAAAGAGATTCTGCAGGACTTAATGGGATTGTCCATTGCTTTTATATTGATGGCCTATCCTTTATAATGGCTGCAACTGGGTAATGCAAATCTACGCCTCAATAAGAGTGGATATGAAGTGCCCAGCCGTGCCCACTATGCAGTTGATGGAGCTGTGAAGTTCAGCTCCGCAAGTGAGCACATACCACGGGCACCGGGAACTGCTGATCAGTGGGGGGAGCTGGATGTTGCATCCCACCGATCAGATATCGATCACCTGTCCTAATGATAGGCCATCAAAATAAAATTGTCTGACAACCCCTTTAATGATTAAATGGCCACTTCATTGAATAAATCAGTGATATGAAATCAGTGGGGTGCGGGCGCCCGGCACACCCCTTTATCAGTTGAAAACTGCTCTGGCAGTGAACTAAGCAATGTATGGGCAGAACACAGCAGCCTCATATATTGCTGACGCCCCTTTCACATTGTGTTCTTGCCCATGTGTGTTGGTCCCGTCGGGGCTTATGTCCGAACCAATATAAAATGGGATTTGGACATATGTGCCAACGAGGATCATAGAATATATAATGGTGCTGACAGAGTCAACGTGTGCTCTGTCGTGCATCATTTTCAGGCGTATACACCTACTGGACGCAGTCTACTATGTCCGAGTGTCTGCCTCAAGTAGGCGATGCACGACAGAGCGCATGTTCACTCGGCCAGCACCATTATAGTCCATACTCTGCATACACCCGCAGACTATGATGCATTTCTATGGGAGCAGGACGGAGTTGCTAACAGACATATTTTTCAATACACAGAGCACCTGTGTAACATCATAAATGGCATCGTCATCAAAAAAGCGCAAGATTGCTGATGAAAAACGAATATTTCAGGAAAAGTGGGAAAACTTATATTTTGTCACAGAGGTCGGAGAGAGCCCAGAGTCTGATTTGTCTTCAGTTTGTCGCAGCTTAAGGACTACAATGTGCGTGGACATTACATGACACAGCATGGAGGACAGCATGGAGCAATGTCTGGCAAACAGAGAGGAAAAGCTTCAGCAGCTGAAAGCGTCTCTTCAAAAACAGCCAAACTTCTTCCCAAGTATTAACGGGTCAAGTGAAGCTTCTGGAAAAGCGAGTTACTCAGTAACATGAGAGCAAATCATTCACGACCATTTACTGAAGGTAACAGATACTCCATACTGTGCTGTGTTCATTCGTGGGGTTGATGAAAACCTAAACATAACCGAGGAATTATTGGATTTATTACCAATGAAAGGCACAACGACCGGTCGAGACATTTTTAAAGAGCTTGAAGGTTGTATTAACCCAGCAGGACCGCCATGGGATAAACTGGTGTCTGTGGTAGCGGATGGGGCACCAGCAATGTGTTCTGAAAACATTGGTGTTGTGGGATTATTGAAAGCAAAACGAGGCCAGCGTTCATTGTCAGGTCCTTTCATTGCTATACACTGCATTCTGCATCAGGGGGCGCTGTGCGGAAAAAGTGTACAAATGAAAGAAGTTATGGACTTTGTGCTTAAGACTGGTAACTTTATACGGGCAAGAGGTCTTAACCATAGGCCGTTCACTTCATTCCTGTCTGATATGGACAGTGAATATGGAGACTTGCTGTAGCATACCGAGGTCAGATGGTTGAGTCGGGGAAGAGGGTTGAAAAGATTTTTTGCTTTGAGACAGGAGATAGATTTTTATGGCGCTGAAAGATAAAGACGTTTTCCAACTTTCCTTCCCAGCTTTTCTATCTGACTTCGCGTTTCTAACAGATGTCACAGAACATCTCAACGCACTCAACTTGAAGCTCCGGGGCCCAAAGCAGATGATTATAATGATGATTGCTGGTATAAAAACAATCAGATGTAGCTGTCCTTGTGGCCCAGCAGCTGCAGTCTGGCAATTTGGCTCATTTCTCAGCTGTGCAGTCGCTGGTACGAGCTGAACCAGAACGCTTGAACTACTCTTCCAATATAATTTCTCAGTTACTACAAGAGTTTGATAGACGTTTTCATGGGTTTCAGGATCTTGAAGCTGAATTTACACTCTTCGCCACTCCGTTTGCGGTAGACATTGCTTGTGTTTCAGAAGATCTGCAGATGGAGATTGTGGACTTGCAATGCGACGCTGTTCTTAAACAGAAGTATATGGACATTGGTGTTCCAGATCTCTATAGGTTTGTCGCACGAGAAAAATTTCCAAATCTTCTTAAAGCCGCTGCCAGGATCATGGCCATGTTCGGAAGTACATACATATGCGAACAGTTTTTCTCTTCAATGAAGCTGAACAAATCAGCATTACGGTCAAGACTTACAGATGAACATCTAAGTGCAACATTGCGATTGGCCGACACTCATGATTTCAAGCCCAATCTTGACATTCTCGTATCTGGCAAACGCTGACAACTGAGCAGCCAGACTGAATTCTGCGACACTGGAAGTGGAAAACTGGATTGTTAAAATAAGCATGTGGAGTAAGCCTGCAAACCTAGCAGTATTATAGTACAGTAATGTAGAATTGTTATAGTAGTTCAAATAAATAATTGTTTAACAATAATTTTGTACTGTATTAAATTTGAAAGGAATGCGGCCCGCCAGCTTACATTTTTTTTTAAGTGCGGACCATTTACTCTATCGAGTTTGAGACCCCTGTACGAGTGGGAGTCACGAGTGCAAGGGTTCAAGGGTGCCAGTAGTGGAAGACATAGTGTGCGAAACCGAAGAACAAGTAAGCAGACCGGCTGATCAGCACTGCAGTGCTGAGGCCGAGTTATGGCGAAATAGGGAGCGACAGTGCGCCTCACCAGTCCTGGAGTATATTACAGAGGAAGGATACTGTGCGGAAAATGCTTCATACTGTAAAGGAAACAGCCAGAACACTTTGTGCCCCATATCCCTTGTATGCCGGGACGCTGCTAGGGTCCTAAAAGATCAGGGGCCAAAGCCCCAAAGTAGATGTTTCCCCATACAACCTCCCCGCCACTTAAAAGAGGACCTATACATATATAATTACAGTACACCATTGTTACTAACCTAAAATACACAACTGAAAGACCAATATTCCCAAAATTACTTCTATACAAGGCAATAATAATCCCGCTACACAATGCCCTCTACCATCAACACTACACAGTGAGTACATAGTATTATGATATGACCATTGACTCTACATAAAAAACACACTGTACAAAGACCATCTGACTTCTCACATTCCCAGCACCGTCCCCATCTATTCCCACCCTGCACAACCTCCCCATGCTGCCTGCTCCTCCGACGTGGAATAGGAACCTCAATACTTCAAAAATTATGTCATTACTATGATTACCCTCCACCAATTAATGCTACAAAGACTGTGTGCCAGATTGAGGGGACCTATAAAAATAATAGCGCCCCATAGAAAGTAGTAAAGACCCCACTGTGCTACCTAGCAAGTAATAATGCCAGATATGCTCTTATGAAAGTTTCAATATCTGAAGTGTTCCCTCCAAGCAACAAATACCATTGAGTATCTGTGTCACCCTGGCCTGGATGCCACAAATATAATAAAGCTGTGTCTGAGAGCAAGAGGGAGGTTCTCTAGTCAGGGACAATTAGCATTCAGCACCTCCTGTCCCAGGCCAGTAGGGGGAGCAGGCTGCCCCTATAAAAGCTGGAACTGGGGGCAGGGTTAGAGAGTTCTGGACGACCTGTCTCTGGAGTGAGAGGTGTCCCAGAGGAGGGAGAGCCAGTTCAGCTGTAGCTGAGGAGGTCATGTGGCAGGAGAGGAGCCACAAGCCAGGGACGGAAGGCGAGGAGAGCCTGTCCTGGCAGATAGAGAAACTAATCTACCAGACTTTGGTGTCTGAGGCTGTGAGGATTCCACATCCTACAGCAAATAACCAGTCTGCAGGGGATTATATGTCCCTTGGCCTAAGAAGCCCAGAGGTTCCGCCACAGCAGAAGGGACCAGCAAAGCTGCACCAGGCCAAAAATAGAAAGGAACCCAAGTTGCAAGCCATACGGGAGAGAAGACACGGTGAGCTCAGGAACGTGGGCTGTTACACTACAAGGAGGGAAATAGCCAGAAGGAGCGCAGAGAGCACGATAGGCCTACTCCCTCACCCTGACCAGGGCCAGCTTTCCACTTGTTCTCAGACATCCAGGCCCCCTCCTAGGCGGGACTGTTTTTGGGTCGTCTCACCTGTTCTAATAAAGACCCTGAACTGTTTAAGAGGCCTCCGTTTCCTGACTATTGCGGTTGGGATCATCCCCTCCATCATCATCTATAAACTGCCCTGGGGCCATACTCTTCCCGTGGGGCGTTGTACTATTCAGTACTGCACATTTACATCTGCCCCAGCGGTCTGCACGGCAGCGGCGGTTAGCACTGACCGCAATCCACGGGTGGCGTAGTCGGACATTGCAAAACATATAGAAGACTGCCACTGGTCTGACCACCCTGAGCCACGGACCGGGTTGCCACTACTACCCCCATCGTTGCCCTGTTGCCCGGCTCCGATTGCCCCACGGCCCAGGGGGCGACTCATATCCCCTTTAAGTAATAATGCCACCTTAAAGTCACAATCAAACTACACCCAACTACGAAGTTCTTCTTCAAGTCTATGGACGATGATTTCGGGGTGGTGAAAGAAGAAATTTCTGATGATGCACCCATTTAAAAGAAATAATGTCCTGAGTGCCCCCATAGCACCCTGTATATTGTATGATAGTCCCACAGCTCACTACACACTGTATGATGGTCCCCACAGCTCCCTATGCACTGTATGATGGTTCCCACAGCTCCCTATGCACTGTCTGATGATCCCCACAGCTCCCTATACCCTGTATGATGGCCCCCACAGCTCCGTATGCACTGCATAATGGTCCCCATAGCTCCCTATGCCCTGTATGATGGTACCCACAATTCCATATGCACTGTATCATGGTCCCCACAGCTCCCTACGCTCTGTATGATGGTCCCCACAGCTCCCTATGCACTGTATGATGGTCCCCACAGCTCCCTATACACTGTATGATAGTACCCACAGCTCCATATGCACTGGTATCATGGTCCCCACAGTTCACTACGCTCTGTATGATGGTCCCCACAGCTCCCTATACACTGTATGATGGTCCCCACAGCTCCCTACACACTGTATGATGGTCCCCACAGCTTCCTACACACTGTATGATTGTCCCCACAGCTCCCTATGCATTGCTTAATGGTCCCCACAACTCTCTATGCTCTGTATGATGGTCCCCACAGCTCCCTATGCCCTGTATGATGGAACCCACAGCTCCCTATGCACTGTATGATGGTCCCCACAGCTATCTACGCTCTGTATGATGGTCCCCACTGCTCACTATACACTGTATGATGGTCCCCACAGCTCCTTAGATACTGTATGAGGGTCCCCACAGCTCCCTAGACACTGTATGATGGTCCCCACACCTCCCTATGCTCTGTATGATGGTCCCCACAGCTCCCTATGCTCTGTATGATGGTCCCCAGAGCTCCCTATTCTCTGTATGATGGTCCCCACAGTGCCCTATGCACTGTATGATGGTCTTCACAGCTCCCTATGCATTGTATGATGGTCTCCACAGCTCCCTATGCATTGTATGATGGTCCTCATAGCCCTCTACGCACTGTATGATGGTCCCCGCAGCTCCTTATGCACTGAATGATGGTCCCATGGCTCCTTATGTACTGTATGATCGTCCCCACAGCTCCTTATGTACTGTATGATAGTCCCCACAGCTCCCTACGCTCTGTATGATGGTCCCCACAGCTCCCTATGCACTGCATAATGGTCCCCACAGCACCCTACGCACTGCATAATGGTCCCCACATCTCCCTATGCACCGCATAATGGTCCCCACAGCTCCCTATGCACTGCATAATGGTCCCCACAGCTCCCTATGCACTGCATAATGGTCCCCACAGCTCCCTATGCCCTGTATGATGGTCCCCACATCTCCCTATGCACTGCATAATGGTCCCCACAGCTCCTTATGCACTGTATGATGGTCCCCACATCTCCCTATGCACTGCATAATGGTCCCCACAGCTCCCTATGCCCTGTATGATGGTCCCCACAGCTCCCTATGCATTGTCTGATGGTCCCCACAGTGCCCTATGTACTGCATGATGGTCTCCACAGCTCCCTATGCATTGTCTAATGGTCCCTACAGCTCCCTATGCACTGTATTATGGTCTATACAACTCCTTATAACTGGCATGATGGTCCCTACAACTCCCTATATCCTGTATAATGGCCCTCACAGCCCCATATATACAGTACTCTATGATGGCCCCCGCAGCCCAATATATACTGTATGATGGCCCCCACACCCACTTGTACACTATATTATGGCCCCTACAGCTCCCTTTATACTGTATGATGGCCCCACAGCCCCTTATAAACTGTATTCTGGCACCCACTCCCCATTTTATATAATATGATGGCCCACTGCCCCTTATATATAGCATGATGACTCCCATAGCCCCTTATAGTATGATGGCACCCACACCCCTTATATATACAGGTGTATTTCACTAAATTAGAATATCATCAAAAAGTTTATTTATTTTAGTTCTTCAATGCTGAAAATGAAACTCATATATTATATAAAGTCATTACAATCAAAGTGATCTATTTCCAGTGTTTATTTCTGTTAATGTTGATGATTATGGCCAGGGGCGCACATAGAGATCATGAGGCCCCATAGCAGAAGCTCTAATTGGACCCCCCCACCAAAAAAATAAAGAAATATTTGTCTGTGTCACAGAAGAGCCGATCTCACAACTTTCCAGCCTTTACTTCGCTTTTCTAATGTTCCTCCTACTGAAGTCCTAGATCCCTCTTTCATTGCCCCCATGAAGTATGATGCCAATAAAAGTGCCCCCCAAACACAGTATGATACCCCCATGGTGCATTCCTCCACATTAGCCTCTACATGAACAGTATAATGACCTTATTGTACCCCACTTCAACTCCCAAGGCAAAGTATGGTGACCCTAACACAGTATGATTCCCCCAACTGTGACTCCCACACAGCCCTCCATACAGTATAATGGGCCTACATACAGTATAATGGCCCACACTAGCCCTCCAAACAGTATAATGGCCCCACACAGCCCTCCAAACAGTATGATGGACCCACACAAACCTTCACACCGTATAATTGCTTTCATACAGTATAACAGCCCCCCACATAGCCCTCAAAATATCATAATGGCCCCACATAGACTTCCATATAGTATAATATGCCACCCATAATCCTCCATATAGTATAATGCACCCTCCAAAATCCTCCATATAGTATAATGCACCCCCCATAATCCTCCATATAGTATAATGAACTTCCCATGGTCCTCGATAGAATATAATACACTCCCCATAGTCCTCCATACAGTATATTTCACACCCCAAAGGGTAAAATGCAGCCCCCATATAGTATAATGCACCACACAGTCCTGCAGTATTATGTGCACCACATACTCACTTATTTTAAAATACCGTATGTTTTAAATAAGACGACCCGAGTATAAGCCGAGGCCCCTAATTTTACCACAAAAAAACTGGGAAAACGTATTGAGTTGAGTATAAGCCTAGGGTGGGAAATGCAGCAGCTACTGGAAAATTTCAACATCCTGATATGTATGGCTCCCTCATCACCAATCCTGGTATGTATGGCACTCCTCATCCCCCAATCCTGGTACATATGGCACCCCTCATCCCCCAATCCTGGTATGCATGACCCCTCCCCTCATCCCCCAATCCTGGTATGCATGGCCACCCCTCATCCACCAATCCTGGTATGCATAGCATCCCTCATCCCCCAATCCTGGCATGCATGGCCCCCCTCATCCCCCGATCCTGGTACATATGGCACCCCTCATGCCCCAATCCTGGTATGCATGCCCCCCCCTCATCCCCCAATCCTGGTATGCATAGCAGCCCTCATCCCCCAATCCTGACATGCATAGCCCCCCCTCATCCCCCAATCCTGGTATGCATGGTCTCCTCATCCCCCAATCCTAATATGAATGGTCTCCTCATCCCCCAATCCTGGTATGTATGGCCTCTTCATCCTCCAATCCTGGTATATATGGCACCCCTCATCCCCCAATCCTGGTATGCGTGCCCCCCCTCATCCCCCAATCCTGGTATGCATGGCCCCCTCATCCCCCAATCCTGGTATGCGTGGCCCCTCATCGCCCAATCCTGGTATGTGTGGCCTCCTCATCCCCCAATCCGGGTATGTATCGCCTCCTCATCCCCCAATCCTAGTATGTGTGGCCTCCTCATCCCCCAATCCTGATATGTGTGGCCTCCTCATCCCCCAATCCTGGTATGTGTGGCCCCCTCAACAACCAAACCTGGTATGCATGGCCCCCTCATCCCCCAATCCTGGTATGTGGGGCCTCCTCATCCCCCAATCCTGGTATGCATGGCCCCCTCATCCCCCAATCCTCATATGCGTGGCCCCCTCATCCCCCAATCCTGGTATGTGTGGCCTCCTCATCCCCCAATCCTGGTATGTGTGGCCTCCTCATCCCCCAATCCTGGTATGTGTGGCCTCCTCATCTCACAATCCTGGTATGTATGGCCTCCTCATCCCCCAATCTTGGTATCTGTGGCCTCCTCATCCCCCTATCTTGGCATGTGTGGCCTCCTCATCCCCCAATCCTGGTATGTGTGGCCCCATCACTGCACACTGTCTGTCATCACTGGATTCCTGTGACAGCCAGCCTGTAGCTAGTGTTCATAGGAAACCGTGATTCCTGCTATATATAGCAATGCTGTATATAGCACAAGCAATCAGATGATTGCAGGTTCAAGCCCCCTAAAGAGACTAACAAATACAGTGAAAAGGAAAAAAAAATGAAAAAAGTATAAAAGTTCAAATCATCCCAGTTTTCCCCCCATTAAAAATTAAGAAATATAAAACATTTAAAAAATACACATATTTGGTATCGCTGCGTTTGTAAAAGTCAGATCCATCAAAATATAAAATAAATTAATCCATTTAGTAAACGGCGTAACTAGAACATTACATAAAATGCCAGAATTACAGATTTTCAGTCGTTGCAACAAGAAAAAAATATATAATAACAGACAATCAAAACATTGTATATACCCCAAAATGATATCAATATAACCATCAGTTTGTGGTGCAAAAAACCAGCCCTCACGCAGCCCCATTCCCGAAACATGAAAACGCCACGGCTTTCGGTTCTCGGAAAGTGGCGACACAAGCAAATTATTTTTCATCACTTAAATATAAATCCTATAAATCGTCACTTAAGTAGAAGAGATGAAGCTTTACTACCTCCTGCTCCAGGTCCAGCACTTCACCGCTGCCGCTGATCTTTAGTCACTGGCTTCAAGGGTGACATCATGACTGCAGCTCTGCAGCCAATCACTTGGCTCAGTGGCCACGCTGACAGAGCTTCTAAGCTCAGTGATTGGCTGCAGCAATGATGTGTGCTGAAGTTGAGCCATCACCGCTGCAGCCTGTCACAATAGAGCACAGGAAGCGCTGAAGATCCAGAGCTGGAGCAGCAGGAGAAAGTAAAGCTCTGTGTGTTTTCTCTACCACTGGGAACCTCCTATATATTACATAAAAACATTCCTGAAAACCCCTTTAATCTGACTTTATAGAAAAAGTCTATATCCGGCTACTGTCCTCCCCTCATGAATCACAAAATATGCCAAGTGTGAACAACTGTCCCCAAATGAGGACTTGCAGGCGATCAGTTGATAGTCGGGGGTCCGGCAGTGAACCCCCTCAGCAATCAGCTGTGTTTTGCTGGACGTAGTGGCCTCTCCAGGACACATGTGGTATTACATGGTGCTCTTTCAGAATAATATGTAATATGTAATACATGATATCTTGAAGTCTTCCAGAAGAAGATATAGGCAGACAGGTAATGACTTATTACCTACCAGCCATTGTCTCCTTTATCACTCACTAGTTCTTATACACATTTGGATGATTTCACATCTTCGTTGGAAGCCGTATTAGGAACCTCCATCGCAGATTTCATCTTTTAGGACGAGTTCTCAGCCAACAGCTATTTGGCCATTGTTCACATGACGTAAGCCTATGTTATATACAGCAATATGCAGCAGGATAGAGACCCAGGGAAATATCCAATCGCCAAAAATGGGGTCAGGAATGGTATGTGTGGCCTTCTCATCCCCCAATCCTGTAAAGTGCTGCGGAATATGTTGGCGCTATATAAATAAAAATTATTATTATTATTATCCTGGTATGCATGGCCCCCTCATCCCCCAATCCTGGTATGCATAGCCCCCTCATCCCCCAATCTTGGTATGCATGGCCCCCTCATCCCCCAATCCTGGTATGTATGGCCTCCTCACCCCCCAATCCTGGTATGTGTGGCCCCATCACTGCACACACAAAAAATAAACACTTATACTCACCTTCCTTCCTCACCTCTGCTCCAGAGCTGCTGTGTTCTGTCTGCAGCAGCTCATGTTGGTATCTGAGCAGCGCGCGCTCTCAGTTGTCGAGGTGAGCTGCTGCTGCTGCCGGCATATTCACTCCTCTCCACGCCGGGACTATGAGCGGTGACAAGCGTGAATATGCATTCTCTTTAGTAGCGGGCACTGTAAGCAGGAGCCACGGCTCAGCGCTCCTCCGTGCCCGCTACTAAAGAGAATGAATATTCCCTCTTCTCCACGCCCATGGAAGTGGAGAAGAGGGAATCTTCATGTCCCTTTAGCAGCGGGCACACGTGGTAGCTACAGCAGCCGCTACTGCGTGTGCCCGCTCCTCCTCCGCCGCAACCTCTCACCCCCCCAATACTCACCTATCCTCCTCGCTCCCCCGAGGCTCACGGGCCCCATATCAGTGGTGTGGCCTGCCACCATTGGCGGTACGCCACTGATTATGGTTTACAGCCAATGAAATCACAAAAGTCATTATCTCAGTAAATTAAAATACTTCATAACATCAGCTTGAAAAATGTTTTTAAAATCCGAAATGTTGTCCTACTGAAATGTATGTTCAGTAAATGCACTCAATACTTGGTCAGGCTCCTTTTGCATCAATTACTGCACAGTGCGGCGTGGCATGGAGGCGATCAGCCTGTGGCACTGCTGAGGTGTTATGGAAGCCCAGGTGGCTTTGATAGCAGCCTTCAGCTCGACAGCATTGTTGGGTCTGGTGTCTCTCATCTTCCTCTTGACAATACCCCACAGATTCTCTATAATAGATTCTCTATGGGGTTAAGGTCATGTGAGTTTTCTGACCAATTAAGCAGAGTGATGCTGTTGTCTTTAAACCAGGTATTGGTACTTTTGGCAGTGTGGACAGGGGCCAAGCCCTGCTGGAGAATGAAATTTCCATCTCCAGAAAGCTTGCCGGCAGAGGGAAGCATGAAGTGCTGTAAAATTTCCTGGTAGACGGCTGCGCTGACTTTGGTGTTGATAAAACACAGTGGACCTACACCAGCAGATGACATGGCTCCCCAAACCATCACTGATAGTGGAAACTTCACACTAGACCTCAAGCAGCTTGGATTGTGGCCTCTCCACTCTTCCTCCAGACTCTGGGACCTTGATTTCCAAAGGAAAATTGGAACTCTGGGACCTTGTGGATGGTGTCAATGACTGCCTTCTTGGCATTTGTCAAGTCAGCAGTCTTCCCCATGATGGTGGAGCCTACTGAAACAGACTATGGGACATTTTTAAACACTTAGGAAGCCGTTGCAGGTGTTTTTTGTTAATTATTCTAATTTACAGAGATAATGACTTTAGTGTTTTCATTGGCTGTAAGCCATAATCGTCAACATTAACAGAAATAAACACTTGAAATAGATCCCTCTGTCAGTAATGACTCTATATAATATAGGAGTTTCACTTTTTGTATTGAAGAACTCAAATAAATTAACTTTTTGATGATATTCTAATTTAGTGAGATGCACCTGCATATGATGACTGTTGCCCCCAGTGGAATATATGCGGTGTCTATTTTGGGATATTTTAGTATACCCATGATGATACTATAGACAGCCATTATACCTGGAATGGCCCCTTCCTTGCGTGCCTTGCTTTTTTTGGCTTACACGTCTAACAATCACATATGTGTTGTGTCCCTTCCCCCATCATCCTATTTTTCTATTGCTGAATAAATATGATAGATTTTATACTCCCTGGACTCCTTTGATGGTCTTTTACCCTGCGGGGTTTTCTTTCATATATGGACTCGCTGTGTGGTGGTGATGGTAGAGGACATTGTGTAGCAGGATCATTTTGGCCTTGTATAGTAGTAATTTGGGGAATATTGGTCTTTGTATAGTGTATTTTAGATTAGTAACAGTGGTGTACTGTAATTATATATGTATAAATCCTCTTTTAAGTGACAGGGAGGTTATATGGGGAAACATGTACTTTGGGGCTGGGGTCCCTGATCTCTTAGGACCCCAGCAACGCTCCTTCACTGGGGAAAAGCAGGGTCTGGAGGCCACTTTAATATGATCATTTTATGGATATGACGCCAAAGAAACTAATGAAGAGCTTTGCAAAGTGCCATAATTAAAAAATAAAATGGCGCCATTTTACAAGACCCGTAGCGTCTCCATTTATTTTTTGCACGCCGAGCTGAAGTTTTCATTGATACCATTTTGGGGTAGATCCGATGTTTTGATCACCCGTTATTGCATTTTATTGCAATGTTGCGGCGACCAAAAAACGTAATTCTGGCGTTTAGAATTTTTTTCTCGTTACGTCGTTTACCGATTGGATTAATTATTTTTTTATATTGATAGATCGGGCGATTCTGAGCACGGCAATAGCAAATATGTGTATCTGGGTGGTACTTTTAGAATTTTATTTGGAATGGGGCGAAAGGGGGGTGATTTAGACTTTTATATATTTTAAATTTTTTTTTATAGTTTTAAAAACATTTTTTTTTTTTACACTTTTTGCTTGCTTCTATAGTCTCATTAGGAGACTAGAAGCAGCAACTGTCCAATCACCTCTGCTACATACAGGGGATGAGCAGATCAGCTCTATGTAGCAGAAATGCTCCTGTGCTATGAGCGCCGACCACTAGGTGGCGCTCATAGAGTCAGTACATGACAATCACTGGGGTCTGCTGCAGACCCAGGATTGTCATGCCCACCCATCAGTGACCCGTGATTACGTGACTGGGTCACAGATGGGCGGGGTAAGTGAAGCGCTTCCGGCGCGGCGCTGTTAAATGCCACTGTCAGAGATTGACAGTGTAACGGGTCTGGGAGGTGGAACCTCAGAGCAACTATACAAAGGGGCAGTCCTTGTAAGGAAGCGGGTGGCTCCCAGGGTAGGCGGGCAGGTAGTCACGGCAAGTGACAGGGACAGTCTCTGGGTAGAAGGGCAGGAGGTCACGGCAAGTGACGGGGACAGTCTCTTGACAGGCAGATGGTCACGGCAAGTGACAGCAGGGTAAGAGTCTCTAGACAGGCAGGTGGTCATCACGGCAAGTGACAGCAGGATAAGAGTCTCTAGATAGGCTAGCAGGCAGGTAGCAGGTGAGCGCTCCCAGGTGAGCGGGCAAGAGTCTCTGGACAGGCAGGTGGTCACGGCAAGTGACGGCAGAGCCTCCAGATAGGCTAGCAGGCAGGTAGCAGGTGAGCGCTCCCAGGTGAGCGGGCAAGAGTCTCTGGACAGGCAGGTGGTCACGGCAAGTGACGGCAGAGCCTCCAGGTATGCTAGCAGGCAGGTAGCAGGTGAGCGCTCCCAAGTGAGTGGGCAGGAGTCTCTGGACAGGCAGGTGGTCACGGCAAGTGAGGGCAGAGCCTCCAGATAGGCTAGCAGGCAGGTAGCAGGTGAGCGCTCCCAGGTGAGCGGGCAAGAGTCTCTGGACAGGCAGGTGGTCACGGCAAGTGACGGCAGAGCCTCCAGGTATGCTAGCAGGCAGGTAGCAGGTGAGCGCTCCCAAGTGAGTGGGCAGGAGTCTCTTGACAGGCAGATGGTCACGGCAAGTGACAGCAGGGTAAGAGTCTCTAGACAGGCAGGTGGTCATCACGGCAAGTGACAGCAGGATAAGAGTCTCTAGATAGGCTAGCAGGCAGGTAGCAGGTGAGCGCTCCCAGGTGAGCGGGCAAGAGTCTCTGGACAGGCAGGTGGTCACGGCAAGTGACGGCAGAGCCTCCAGATAGGCTAGCAGGCAGGTAGCAGGTGAGCGCTCCCAGGTGAGCGGGCAAGAGTCTCTGGACAGGCAGGTGGTCACGGCAAGTGACGGCAGAGCCTCCAGGTATGCTAGCAGGCAGGTAGCAGGTGAGCGCTCCCAAGTGAGTGGGCAGGAGTCTCTGGACAGGCAGGTGGTCACGGCAAGTGAGGGCAGAGCCTCCAGATAGGCTAGCAGGCAGGTAGCAGGTGAGCGCTCCCAGGTGAGCGGGCAAGAGTCTCTGGACAGGCAGGTGGTCACGGCAAGTGACGGCAGAGCCTCCAGGTAGGCTAGCAGGCAGGTAGCAGGTGAGCATTCCCAGGTGAGCGGGCAGGAGTCTCTGGACAGGCAGGTGGTCACGGCAAGTGACGGCAGAGCCTCCAGGTAGGCTAGCAGGCAGGTAGCAGGTGAGCGCTCCCAGGTGAGCGGGCAGGAGTCTCTGGACAGGCAGGTGGTCACGGCAAGTGACGGCAGAGCCTCCAGGTAGGCTAGCAGGCAGGTAGCAGGTGAGCGCTCCCAGGTGAGCAGGCGGGCAGATCCATAGACAGACTGACAGGTGTTGGAAGGCAGACTGTCGGACCGCAGGAATGCAAGCAGATAGACAGGAATCAGGTAGGTATCAAGCAGAGATCTGGCAGGTAACTGGCAGGTATCTGATAACGGGACCTGAGGGCTGAAGCAGAGTTGAAAGGCTTTGCAACAACATTGCTCGGGCACCTCCATTTTGGAGGAGGTGCCTTATATATGGTGAGGTCCTCCGGCCATTGGCCGGGGACTCCTTAGGACGGTGCTCGCGGCCCCTTTAAGAGAGGGAGAGCGCGCGCGTGCCCTAAGCACAGAGGCCGGGAAGCAGCGCGCTGCCAGCAGAGCGGGAGGAAGCTGCCGGGCACGGAGCGGAGAGGTGAGGGGAACGGCGTCCCTGCCTAGCAGGAGGCAGGGACGCCGACGCTACATACAGCAGCATTTAACATGTTAACAGCCGCAAGTGGATCGCGATTCCACCCGCGGCTGTTGGGGGCACATGTCAGCTGTATAAATCACGGTTTTAGGCACTGGTCTTGTAGTGTGGCATTGGTCTGCGACCAAGTGTGAATAGGTTCAACAAAACATAGCTGGCAGACTTTAAATGGAGGGTAATATTTGGCACGCTCCACAGCGTAAACGCTGCGGTCAAAAATCTGCAGCATGTCAATTAATTTTGCGGAAACGCTGCTCTTTTGCCGCCATTGACTTGCATTAGACCGCATGGAATCCGCATCACTGTATATGTTGATGCGCTTTTCATGCGGTCTAATGTGCGGATGGTACCCGGGTGTGGATGAGAGGACTCTCATCCAGACCCAGGTACCATTAAAAAAAAAAAGAATAAAATAAAAAATATATATATTCTCACCTTCTAACGGCCCGCGCTGCGTCCTGCCGGCTTCCCAGGCACTTCGCGGTTGAATGAAGGACCTTCGCTGACGTCAGAGTCATGTGACGGGTCACGTGACGCTGACGTCGGAAGGTCCTACAGTCTTCACTGCCGGCAGCCGGGACCGATGAAGCAGGACACCGGGGGCCATCAGAGGGTAAAGTATAGATTTATTTTTTATTTTTTGACATTCACACACTATATAAATCCATGCCGTTTGCATGGATTTATATAGTGTGAAGTTGACAAGCATTTTCCAAGTGATGCTAAAATCGCTTGGGAAGCGCTTGTCAACCCGCATGCGGAAATGAAAGTGAAGACCGCTTCATTTCCGCATGTCCCTGGCAGGAAACCGCATGTACAATCCGCATGCGTTTTTTTCTGCCAGAGAGATGCAGAAACGCTCAGGAAAAAATCCTGAGCATTTCTGCATCGTGTGCACATACCCTAACTATCATACGTCCGGCAATTATCAACTGAGAAGACTTTTTGGGATTCAGCAAGAAGGTAGGTGTGCGTGCATGTGAGTGTGTGTGTAGGCACAGCATTGAAGGTTTGTGTGACCCCAGATCTAAAGGGAAGTGTGTCTGTGACCCCAGCACTACAAGGATGTGTGTCTGTGACCCCACCAATAAAGGGATGTGTGTCTGTGACCCCACCAATAAAGGGATGTGTGTCTGAGACCCCACCAATAAAGGGATGTGTGCCTGTGACCCCACCAATAAAGGGGTGGCAGTGTGATGGTTTGTGTGTCCCTGCACTAATGGGGTGTGTGTTTGTGTCCTCAACACTGCAGCACTGAAGGGGTGTGTGCACGTGTGTTTGGCACACATGTACATGTCTCCAGAAATGCAGCACTGAAGGGATGTGTGTGTGGCCCCAGCACTGAAAGTGTGTGTCTGTGTCTGTTTGTGTGACCTCAGCACCAAAGGGATGTCTGTCTGTGATCCCAGAAATGAAGGGGTGTCTCTGTGACCCCATCAATAACGGGGTGGCTGTGTGATGGTTTGCGTGTCCCTGCACTAATGGGGTGTGTGCTTGTTTCCTCAACACTGCAGCACTGTAGGGGTGTGTGCACGTGTGTTTGGCACACGTGTACATATCCTCTGAAATGCAGCACTGAAGGGCTGTGTGTGTGGCTCCAGCACTGAAGGTGTGTGTCTGTGTATGTTTGTGTGACCTCAGCACAAAAGGGATGTGTGTCTGTGACCCCAGCAATAAAGATGTGTGTCTCTATGGCCCCAGCAATAACGGAGAAGCTGTGTGATGGTTTGCGTGTCCCTGCACTAATGGGGTGTGTGCTTGTTTCCTCATCACTGCAACACTGAAGGGGTGTGTGCACGTGTGTTTGGCACACGTGTACATGTCCCCTGAAATGCAGCACTGAAGGGCTGTGTGTGTGGCTCCAGCACTGAAGGTGTGTGTCTTTGTCTGTTTGTGTGACCTCAGCACCAAAGGGATGTGTGTCTGTGACCCCAGCAATGAAGGGCTGTGTCTCTATGGCCCCATCAATAAAGGGGTGGCTGTGTGATGGTTTGTGTGTCCCTGCACTAATGGGGTGTGTGTTTGTGTCCTCAACACTGCAGCACTGAAGGGGTGTGTGCACGTGTGCATGGCACACATGTACATGTCTCCAGAAATGCAGCACTGAAGGGCTGTGTGTGTAGTCCCAGCACTGAAAGTGTGTGTCTGTGTCTGTTTGTGTGACCTCAGCACCGAAGGGATGTGTGTTTGTGACCCCAGAAATGAAGGGGTGTCTCTGTGACCCCATCAATAAAGGGGTGGATGTGTGATGGTTTACGTGTTCCTGCACTAATGGGGTGTGTTTGTGTCCTCAACACTGCAGCACTGAAGGGGTGTGTGCACGTGTGTTTGGCACACGTGTATATGTCCCCTGAAATGCAGCACTGAAGGGCTGTGTGTGTGGCCCCAGCACTGAAGGTGTGTGTCTGTGTATGTTTGTGTGACCTCAGCACCAAAGGGATGTGTGCCTGTGACCCCAGCACTGAAGATGTGTGTGTCTGTGACCCAATCAATAACGGGGTGGCTGTGTGATGGTTTGCGTGTCCCTGCACTAATGGGGTGTGTGCTTGTTTCCTCAACACTGCAGCACTGTAGGAGTGTGTGCACGTGTGTTTGGCACACGTCTACATGTCCCCTGAAATGCAGCACTGAAGGGCTGTGTGTGTGGCCCCAGCACTGCAGGTGTGTGTCTGTGTCTGTTTGTGTGACCTCAGCACCAAAGGTATGTGTGTCTGTGACCCCACCAATAAAGATGTGTGTTTCTATGGCCCCATCAATAACGGGGAGGCTGTCTGATGGTGTGCGTGTCCCTGCACTAATGGGGTGTGTGCTTCTTTCCTCATCACTGCAACACTGAAGGGGTGTGTGCACATGTGTTTGGCACACGTGTACATGTCCCCTGAAATGCAGCACTGAAGGGCGGTGTGTGTGGCTCCAGCACTGAAGGTGTGTGTCTGTGTCTGTTTGCGTGACCTCAGCACCAAAGGGATGTGTGTCTGTGACCCCAGCAATGAAGGGGTGTGTCTCTATGGCCCCATCAATAAAAGGGGTGGTTGTGTGATGGTTTGTGTGTCCCTGCACTAATGGGGTGTGTGTTTGTGTCCTCAGCACTGCAGCACTGAAGGGGTGTGTGCACGTGTGTTTGGCACAAGTGTACATGTCCCCTGAAATGCAGCACTGAAGGGCTGTGTGTGTGGCCCCAGCACTGAAGGTGTGTGTCTGTGTCTGTTTGTGTGACCTCAGCACCAAAGGGATGTGTGTCTGTGACCCCAGCAATGAAGGGCTGTGTCTCTATGGCCCCATCAATAAAGGGGTGGCTGTGTGATAGTTTGTGTGTCCCTGCACTAATGGGGAGTGTGTTTGTGTCCTCAACACTGCAGCACTGAAGGGGTGTGTGCACGTATGTTTCGCACACATGTACATGTCTCCAGAAATGCAACACTGAAGGGCTGTGTGTGTGGCCCCAGCACTGAAAGTGTGTGTCTGTGTCTGTTTGTGTGACCTCAGCACCAAAGGGATGTGTGTCTGTGATCCCAGAAATGAAGGGGTGTCTCTGTGACCCCATCAATAAAGGGGTGGATGTGTGATGGTTTGCGTGTCCCTGCACTAATGGGGTGTGTGCTTGTTTCCTCAACACTGCAGCACAGAAGAGGTGTGTGCACGTGTGTTTGGCACAAGTGTACATGTCCCATGAAATGCAGCACTGAAGGGCTGTGTGTGTGGCCCCAGCACTGAAGGTGTGTGTCTGTGTCTGTTTGTGTGACCACAGCACCAAAGGGATGTGTGTCTGTGACCCCAGCAATGAAGGGGTGTGTCTCTATGGGCCCATCAATAAAAGGGATGGTTGTGTGATGGTTTGTGTGTTCCTGCACTAATGGGGTGTGTGTTTGTGTCCTCAACACTGCAGCACTGAAGGGGTGTGTGCACGTGTGTTTGGCACACATGTTCATGCCTCCTGAAATGCAGCACTGAAGGGCTAGGTGTGTGGCCCCAGCACTGAAGGTGTGTGTCTGTGTCTGTTTGTGTGACCTCAGCACCAAAGAGATGTGTGTCTGTGACCCCAGCAATAAAGATGTGTGTCTCTATGGTCCCATCAATTACGGGGAGGCTGTGTGATGGTTTGCGTGTCCCTGCACTAATGGGGTGTGTGCTTGTTTCCTCATCACTGCAACACTGAAGGGGTGTGCGCACGTGTGTTTGGCACACGTCTACATGTCCCCTGAAATGCAGCACTGAAGGGCTGTGTGTGTGGCCCCAGCACTGAAGGTGTGTGTCTGTGTCTGTTTGTGTGACCTCAGCACCAAAGGGATGTGTGTCTGTGACCCCGGCAATAAAGATGTGTGTCTCTATGGCCCCATCAATAACGGGGAGGCTGTGTGATGGTTTGCGTGTCCCTGCACTAATGGGGTGTGTGCTTGTTTCCTCATCACTGCAACACTGAATGGGTGTATGCACGTGTGTTTGGCACACGTGTACATGTCCCCTGAAATGCAGCACTGAAGGGCTGTGTGTGTGGCTCCAGCACTGAAGGTGTGTGTCTGTGTCTGTTTGTGTGACCTCAGCACCAAAGGGATGTGTGTCTGTGACCCCAGCAATGAAGGGCTGTGTCAATATGGCCCCATCAATAAAGGGGTGGCTGTGTGATGGTTTGTGTGTCCCTGCACTAATGCGGTGTGTGTTTGTGTCCTCAACACTGCAGCACTGAAGGGGTGTGTGCACGTGTGTTTGGCACACATGTACATGTCTCCAGAAATGCAACACTGAAGGGCTGTGTGTGTGGCCCCAGCACTGAAAGTGTGTGTCTGTGTCTGTTTGTGTGACCTCAGCACCAAAGGGATGTGTGTCTGTGATCCCAGAAATGAAGGGGTGTCTCTATGACCCCATCAATAAAGGGGTGGATGTGTGATGCTTTGCGTGTCCCTGCACTAATGGGGTGTGTGCTTGTTTCCTTAACACTGCAGCACTGAAGGGGTGTGTGCACGTGTGTTTGGCACAAGTGTACATGTCTCATGAAATGCAGCGCTGAAGGGCTGTGTGTGTGGCCCCAGCACTGAAGGTGTGTGTCTGTGTCTGTTTGTGTGACCTCAGCACCAAAGGGATGTGGGTCTGTGACCCCAGCAATAAAGATGTGTGTCTCTATGGCCCCATCAATAACGGGAAGGCTGTCTGATGGTCTGCGTGTCCCTGCACTAATGGGGTGTGTGCTTGTTTCCTCAACACTGCAGCACAGAAGGGGTGTGTGAACGTGTGTTTGGCACACGTGTACATGTCCCATGAAATGCAGCACTGAAGGGCTGTGTGTGTGGCCCCAGCACTGAAGGTGTGTGTCTGTGTCTGTTTGTGTGACCTCAGCACCAAAGGGATGTGTGTCTGTGACCCCAGCAATGAAGGGGTGTGTCTCTATGGCCCCATCAATAAAAGGGATGGTTGTGTGATGGTTTGTGTGTCCCTGCACTAATGGGTTGTGTGTTTGTGTCCTCAAAACTGCAGCACTGAAGGGGTGTGTGCACGTGTGTTTGGCACACATGTACATGTCCCCTAAAATGCAGCACTGAAGGGCTATGTGTGTGGCCCCAGCACTGAAGGTGTGTGTCTTTGTCTGTTTGTGTGACCTCAGCACCAAAGGGATGTGTCTGTGATCCCAGCAATAAAGATGTGTGTCTCTATGGTCCCATCAATTACGGGGAGGCTGTGTGATGGTTTGCGTGTCCCTGCACTAATGGGGTGTGTGCTTGTGTCCTCATCGCTGCAACACTGAAGGGGTGTGTGCACGTGTGTTTGGCACACGTCTACATGTCCCCTGAAATGCAGCACTGAAGGGCTGTGTGTGTGGCCCCAGCACTGAATGTGTGTGTCTGTGTCTGTTTGTGTGACCTCAGCACCAAAGGGATGTGTGTCTGTGACCCCAGCAATGAAGGGCTGTGTCTCTATGGCCCCATCAATAAAGGGGTGGCTGTGTGATCGGTTGTGTGTCCCTGCACTAATGGGGTGTGTGTTTGTGTCCTCAACACTGCAGCACTGAAGGGGTGTGTGCACGTGTGTTTGGCACACATGTACATGTCTCCAGAAATGCAACACTGAAGGGCTGTGTGTGTGGCCCCAGCACTGAAAGTATGTGTCTGTGTCTGTTTGTGTGACCTCAGCACCAAAGGGATGTGTGTCTGTGATCCCAGAAATGAAGGGGTGTCTGTGACCCCATCAATAAAGGGGGATGTGTGATGGTTTGCGTGTCCCTGCACTAATGGGGTGTGTGCTTGTTTCCTCAACACTGCAGCACAGAAGGGGTGTGTGAACGTGTGTTTGGCACACGTGTACATGTCCCATGAAATGCAGCACTGAAGGGCTGTGTGTGTGGCCCCAGCACTGAAGGTGTGTGTCTGTGTCTGTTTGTGTGACCTCAGCACCAAAGGGATGTGTGTCTGTGACCCTAGCAATGAAGGGGTGTGTCTCTATGGCCCCATCAATAAAAGGGATGGTTGTGTGATGGTTTGTGTGTCCCTGCACTAATGGGGTGTGTGTTTGTGTCCTCAACACTGCAGCACTGAAGGGGTGTGTGCACGTGTGTTAGGCACAAGTGTACATGTCTCATGAAATGCAGCACTAAAGGCTGTGTGTGTGGCTCCAGCACTGAAGGCGTATGTCTGTGTCTGTTTGTGTGACCTCAGCACCAAAGGGATGTGTGTCTGTGACCCCAGCAATAAAGATGTGTGTCTCTATGGCCCCATCAATAACGGGGAGGCTGTCTGATGGTCTGCGTGTCCCTGCACTAATGGGGTGTGTGCTTGTTTCCTCATCACTGCAACACTGAAGGGGTGTGTGCACGTGTGTTTGGCACACATGTACATGTCCCCTGAAATGCAGCACTAAAGGGCTGTGTGTGTGGCTCCAGCACTGAAGGCGTGTGTCTGTGTCTGTTTGTGTGACCTCAGCACCAAAGGGATGTGTGTCTGTGACCCCAGAAATGAAGGGGTGTCTATGTGACCCCATCAATAAAGGGGGATGTGTGATGGTTTGCGTGTCCCTGCACTAATGGGGTGTGTGTTTGAGTCCTCAACACTGCAGCACTGAAGGGGTGTGTGCACGTGTGTTTGGCACACGTGTACATGTCCCCTGAAATGCAGCACTGAAGGGGTGTGTGTGTGGCCCCAGCACTGAAGGTGTGTGTCTGTTTGTGTGACCTCAGCACCAAAGGGATGTGTGTCTGTGACCCCAGCAATGAAGTGGTGTGTCTCTATGGCCCCATCAATAAAAGGGGTGGTTGTGTGATGGTTTGTGTGTCCCTGCACTAATGGGGTGTGTGTTTGTGTCCTCAACACTGCAGCACTGAAGGGGTGTGTGCACGTGTGTTTGGCACAAGTGTACATGTCTCATGAAATGCAGCGCTGAAGGGCTGTGTGTGTGGCCCCAGCACTGAAGGTGTGTGTCTGTGTCTGTTTGTGTGACCTCAGCACCAAATGGATGTGTGTCTTTGACCCCAGCAATGAAGATGTGTGTCTCTATGGCCCCATCATTAACGGGGAGGCTGTCTGATGGTCTGCGTGTCCCTGCACTAATGGGGTGTGTGCTTGTTTCCTCATCACTGCAACACTGAAGGGGTGTGTGCACGTGTGTTTGGCACACATGTACATGACCCCTGAAATGCAGCACTGAAGGGCTGTGTGTGTGGCTCCAGCTCTGAAGGTGTGTGTCTGTGTCTGTTTGTGTGACCTCAGCACCAAAGGGATGTGTGTCTGTGACCCCAGAAATGAAGGGGTGTCTATGTGACCCCATCAATAAAGGGGTGGATGTGTGATGGTTTGCGTGTCCCTGCACTAATGGGGTGGGTGTTTGTGTCCTCAACACTGCAGCACTGAAGGGGTGTGTGTACGTGTGTTTGGCACAAGTGTACATGTCTCATGAAATGTAGCGCTGAAGGGCTGTGTGTGTGGCCCCAGCACTGAAGGTGTGTGTCTGTGTCTGTTTGTGTGACCTCAGCACCAAAGGGATGTGTGTCTGTGACCCCAGCAGTAAAGATATGTGTCTCTATGGCCCCATCAATATCGGGGAGGCTGTGTGATGGTTTGCGTGTCCCTGCACTAATGGGGTGTGTGTTTGTGTCCTCAACACTGCAGCACTGAAGGGGTGTATGCACGTGTGTTTGGCACACGTGTACATTTCCCCTGAAATGCAGCACTAAAGGGCTGTGTGTGTGGCCCCAGCACTGAAGGTGTGTGTCTGTGTCTGTTTGTGTGACCTCAGCACCAAAGGGATGTATGTCTGTGACCCCAGCAATGAAGGGCTGTGTCTCTATGGCCCCATCAATAAAGGGGTGGTTGTGTGATGGTTTGTGTGTCCCTGCACTAATGGGGTGTGTGTTTGTGTCCTCAACACTGCAGCACTGAAGGGGTGTGTGCACGTGTGTTTGGCACATGTGTACATGTCCCATGAAATGCAGCACTGAAGGGCTGTGTGTGTGGCCCCAGCACTGAAGGTGTGTGTCTGTTTGTGTGACCTCAGCACCAAAGGGATGTGTCTATGACCCCAGCAATGAATGGTTTGTGTCTCTATAGCCCCATCAATAAAGGGGTGGCTGTGTGATTGTTTGCGTGTCCCTGCACTAATGGGGTGTGTGCTTGTTTCCTCAACACTGCAGCACTGAAGGGGTTTGTGCTCGCGTGTTTGGCACACGTGTATGTGTCCCCTGAAATGCAGCAATGAAGGGCTGTGTGTGTGGCCCCAGCACTGAACGTGTGTGTGCACGTGTGTTTGGCACACATGTACATGTTCCCTGAAATGCAGCACTGAAGGGCTGTGTGTGTGGCTCCAGCACTGAAGGTGTGTGTCTGTGTCTGTTTGTGTGACCTCAGCACCAAAGGGATGTGTGTCTGTGACCCCAGCACTGAAGATGTGTGTGTCTATGACCCCATCAATAACGGGGTGGCTGTGTGATGGTTTGTGTGTCCCTGGTCTGTGTGTTTGTGTACCGAGCACTGCAGCACTGAAGGGGTGTGTGCACGTGTGTTTATTGTATGTGTATAGAGGTGAGTGTGTATTTGTGTCTGTGTGTGTATGTATGTGTGTATTGAGGTGAGTGTGTATGTGTGTGAATGTTCATGTATGTATTAAAGGTAACCCATCACTTCATTTCAGGCCCCTAAACCACCACCATTGTGAAATACCACTGTGTAATGAGTTTATAAAGATGCCCCTGTATAAATCATTAATTTCTGCATTGTGTAGAAAATGAGCTTATAATGAACCAACAGTTTATACAAAGACATATTTATTATTCTGTTGGTGCCTTGGTGGTGATTTCATTCCCAGTCCCCTTAAAGGGTTATTTGGGACTTAAGAATTGATGACCTATCTGTAAGATAGCTCATCAGTATGAGATCGGAGGGTCTGACACCTGGCACCCCCACGATCAGCTGAAATCTGCTCCGGCAGGTGCCAGACACATGATAAGTGTAACGGGTCTGGGAGGCGGAACCTCTGAGCTACTATACAAGGGGGCGGTCCTTGTAAGGGAGCGGGTGGCGACCAGGCAGGCAGTCACAGCAGGTGACCGGGACAGTCTCTGGGTGTACGGGCAGGAGGTCACGGCAAGTGACCGGGACAGTCTCTGGAAGAACGGGCTGGAGGTCACGGCAAGTGACCGGGGCAGTCTCTGGGTGAACGGGCTGGAGGTCACGGCAAGTGACCGGGGCAGTCTCTGGGTGAACGGGCTGGAGGTCACGGCAAGTGACCGGGGCAGTCTCTGGGTGAATGGGCTGGAGGTCACGGCAAGTGACCGGGGCAGTCTCTAGGTAAAGGGTAGGTACGACCTGTGATGGCTGAACCTCCAGGTAGGCTAGCAAGGCAGATGGAGGATGTGTGCTCCCAGGTGAGCAAGCGAGAGTCTCTGGAATAGCAGGTGGTCACAGCACGTGACGGCGAAGCCTCCAGGTAGGCAAGCAGGCAGGTAGCGGAGAAGCGCTCCCAGGTGAGCGGGCAAGAGTCTCTGGAATAGCTGGTGGTCACAGCACGTGACGGCGGAGCCTCCGGGCAGGCAAGCAGGCAGGTAGCGGAGGAGCGCTCCCAGGTGAGCGGGCAAGCTGGTCCATAGACAGACTGACAGGAGTAGAAAGGCAGACCGTCGGACCTCAGGCTAGCAAGCAGGCAGGTAGCTGATGTGCGCTCCCAGGTGAGCGGGCAAGCTGGTCCTTAGACAGACTGACAGGAGTTGTAAGGCAGACCGTCGGACCTCAGGCTAGCAAGCAGGTAGCAGGAATAACAGGCAGGAAACAGACAGCAAACTGACAGGACTCTGGCAGGAATCAGGCAGGTAACTGGCAGGTAACTGGCAACGGGACCTGAGGGCTGAAGCAGAGTAGAACAGTGCAACAACATTGCTCGGGCACCTCCATTTTGGAGGAGGTGCCTTATATATGGTGAAGTCCTCCGGCCATTGGCCGGGGACTCCTTAGGACGGCGCGCGCGGCCCCTTTAAGAGGGAGGGAGAGCGCGCGCGCGCGCCCTAAGCACGGTGGCCGGGAAGGAGCGCGCGCTGCCAGCAGAGCGGGAGGAGGACGCCGGGCACGGAGCAGGGAGGTGAGGGGAACAGCGTCCCTGCCTAGCAGAGGGCAGGGACGCCGGCGCTACAATAAGCATACTTGATAGGACGCTGCTTCTGGTCTATAGGACGCACACAATACTGAGCAAGATTTTTTGTTGTTAAAAAGTGCGTCATATAGTCTAGAAAATACAGTTAATGACGGTCACTCTTTAACTAAGAAATGCATCTTAACTTGTGAAGGACTATATCCGTCATAATTCTGCTCCCCGCATTTCTTGCAGGCTCACATGCCGAGTCTGCATCTTTCTTGGCAGATGATGGCTGTGTTATTCAGCAATCATATGCCTCTGACAGTCGCAGGTTGAGCGGAGCTCTGCCCACGACAGTTAGCCTATTAAATCTTGCTATCAGTGTGTGACAGCGGCATTTAATGTGCGCCAGCAGGGGGTGCACCATTCCATCTCTTCATTGGCGCACCCGTGACTTGATCACTGAAGATCCCTGTGTCTGTCATCACTGGATTCCTGTGACAGCCAGCCTGTAGCTAGTGTTCATAGGAGATCGTGATTTCTGCTATATATAGCAATGCTGTATATAGCACAAGCAATCAGATGACTGCAGGTTCAAGCCCCCTAAAGAGACGAACAAATACAGTGAAAAGTAAAAAAAAATGAAAAAAGTATAAAAGTTCAAATCATCCCAGTTTTCCCCCCATTAAAAATTAAGAAATATAAAACATTTAAAAAATACACATATTTGGTATCGCTGCGTTTGTAAAAGTCAGATCCATCAAAATATAAAATAAATTAATCCATTTAGTAAACGGCGTAACTAGAACATTACATAAAATGCCAGAATTACAGATTTTCAGTCGTTGCAACAAGAAAAAAAAATATAATAACAGACAATCAAAACATTGTATATACCCCAAAATGATATCAATATAACCATCAGTTTGTGGTGCAAAAAACCAGCCCTCACGCAGCCCCATTCCCGAAACATGAAAACGCCACGGCTTTCGGATCTCGGAAAGTGGAGACACAAGCAAATTATTTTTCATCACTTAAATATAAATCCTATAAATCGTCACTTAAGTAGAAGAGATGAAGCTTTACTACCTCCTGCTCCAGCTCCAGCACTTCACCGCTGCCTCTGATCTTTAGTCACTGGCTTCAAGGGTGACATCATGATTGCAGCTCTGCAGCCGATCATTTGGCTCAGTGGGCCACGCTGACAGAGCTTCTAAGTAGTGTTGAGCCACCCCCGTAGTGTTCGGTTCGGTTCGTCGAACACCGGGATGTTCGAGGAACTGTTCGTCGAACTGTTCGTCGAACACCTTAGAACACCGTCGAACACCGTTAAAACCAATGGCAGGCCAACAAAAACACATAGAAACACATAGAAAACACCTTCAAAGGTGTCCAAAAGCTGACAAACTGCTCAGAAGACGCTCTCTTTAAAAAAGCCGGCCGGCAATTCAGCAGCGGCATACACCGGTACCCGACAATTTAGACAAGAAGGAATAGAGCATCACACATAGATTAGATAGATAGAAACATGTCAGTCACACATATAAGAAGCACAGTGACAGTGTTGGTTACTGTACTTGTCATTTAGTGTATAGGATTTATTTAAAAAAATAATAGTGTTTTCGTGCACCGTCTCTTTAAAAAAGCCGGCCGGCAATTCAGCAGCGGTACCCGACAATTTATAACAGAAAGAATAGAGCTTCACACATAGATAGATATAAACATGCCAATCACATATATAATAAGTACAATGATAGTGTTGGTTACTGTACTTGTCATTTAGTGTAAAGGATTTATTAAAAAAAATAATAGTGTTTTCATGCACCATCTCTTTAAAAAAGCCGGCCGGCAATTCAGTACCCGACAATTTAGAATAGAAAGAATAAAGAATCACACATAGATTAGATACATAGAAACATGTCAGTCACATATATAAGAAGTACAGTGACGGTGTTGCTTACTGTACTTGTCATTTAGTGTAAAGGATTTATTAAAAAATATAATAGTGTTTTCATGCACCGTCTCTTTAAAAAAGCCGGCCGGCAATTCAGCATCTGTACCCGACAATTTAGAACAGAAAGATAGAGCATCACACATAGATTAGATAGATAGAAACATGTCAGTCACATATATATGAAGTACAGTGACAGTGTTGATTACTGTACTTGTCATTTAGTGTTAAAATAAAGGATTTATTAAAAAAAAAATTGGCGTGGGGTTCCCCGTAAATTTAGTCTCTAGCGATTTGGGCGCCACATTTAAATATCGGCCGCGAACAATCAGCACAGCGTTGTTTAAATGTGGATCCAAGATCGGTGATTGGTCGCGGCCGATATTTAAATTTGGCGCACAAATCTGTGATTGGTCGCGGGCAGCGTCCGCGACCAATCAGCACAGTAGTGTTTAACTTTGGCGGCAAGATCAGTGATTGGTCGCGGTCAAGACGGCGACCAATCACCGATTTGTGCGGCACATTTAAATAGCGTCCGCGACCAATTGGATGTCAGCGGCGCTCCCCGGTCCTCCCTTCACACCCTAGCCGCATGGATGTCAGCGGCGCTGCCTGTGTGGATACTTCCGCTGCGAGAACCCGGGACATGAGCAGGCGCTCGCAGCAGAAGTATCCCGACCCGCAGCGCCGCTCCCCGGTCCTCCCTTCACACCCTAGCCGCTGATGTCCCTACAGTATCCGCATGGTGTTACAAAGGTCCGAACATTTGTGTTAAAAATCGCTGATTGGTCGCTGGCGCTGCCCGCGACCAATCACCGATTTGGGCGCCAAATTTAAATATCAGCCGCGACCAATCACCGATTTGGGCGCCAAATTTAAATATCCTCCGCGACCAATCACCCATCTTGGCTCCACATTTAAACACCGCTGTACTGATTGGTCGCGGACGCTATTTAAATGTGGCGCCAAAATCGGTGATTGGTCGCGGGCAGCGCCAGCGACCAATCAGCGATTTTTAACACAAATGTCCGGATCTTTGTAACACCATGCGGATACTGTGGGGACATCAGCGGCTAGGGTGTGAAGGGAGGACCGGGGAGCGGCGCTGCGGGTCGGGATACTTCTGCTGCGAGCAGTCGCTCATCTCCCGGCTTCTCGCAACGGAAGTATCTGACCAGGCAGCGGCGCTCCCCGGTCCTCACCAATACGATTAGCTGATTGGTCGCGCTCTCCGCACGCGACCAATTAGTGATTTTGGCGCTAAAGTTAAACACCGCTCTGCTGACTGGTCGCGGAAACTGCCCGCGACCAATCACCGATTTGGGCGCCACATTTAAATAGCGGCCGCGACCAATCAGCGAGCTTGGCGCCAAATTTAAACAACGCTCTGCTGATTGGTCGCGGACGCCAGACGCGTCCAATCAGTGAGATTGGCGCCAAATTTAAACAACGCTCTGCTGATTGGTCGCGGACTCCAGCCGCGACCAATCAGCGAGATTGGCGCCAAATTTAAACCCCGCTCTGCTAATTGGTCGCGGATGCCGGCCGCGACTAATCAGCATTATTGGCGCCAAATTTAAACACCGCTCTGCTGATTGATCGCGGTCGCCGTCCGCGACCAATCAGTAGTATTGGCGCCAAATTTAAACCCTGCTCGGCTGATTGGTCACAGTTGCCTTCCATGACCAATCAGCGATTTTGACGCCAAATTTAAACACCGCTCTGCTGATTGGTCGCGGCCGGCGATTGCGACCAATCAGCATTATTGGCGCCAAATTTAAACCCCGCTCTGCTGATTGGTCGCGACCGCCGGCCGCGACTAATCAACATTGTTGCCGCCAAATTTAAACACCGCTCTGCTGAATGGTCGAGGTCGTGACCAATCACCATTATTGGCGCCAAATTTAAACACCGCTTTGCTGATTGGTCGAGACCACAACCTATCAGCATTATTGGCGCAAAATTTAAACCCCGCTCTGCTGATTAGTCGCGACCGCCGGCCGTGACCAATCAGTGATATAGTCGCCAAATTTCAACACCGCTTTGCTGATTGGTTGCGGTTGCTGGCCGCGACCAGTCAGCGATTTTGGCGCCAAATTTAAACACCGCTCTGCTGATTGCGCCGGGTCTACCGCATACATATTCTAGAATACCCGATGCGTTAGAATCGGGCTACCATCTAGTTTCATGAAATAATTTTAAAAAAAATTGATGTGGGGCTTCGCACTATATTTGTGTCCAGCCAGGTACAGCAGGCAGGAACGGGCTGCCCCCAACCACCAGCTGCCTATTTGTACCTGGCCGGACACAACAATATAGGGAAGCCCTTTTTTCCTTAATTATTTCATGAATTTCATGAAATAATTAAAAAAAAAAAATACGTGGGGCTTCGCCCTATTTTTGTGTCCAGCCAGGTACAACTAGGCAGCTGGGGGCTGGAATCTGCAGCGCAGGGAGGCCCAAGCTTTCTGGGCCCCACCCGCTGCAAATTGCAGTCCGCAGCCGCCCCGGAAAATGGCGCGTTCATAGAAGCGCCATCTTCTGGCGCTGTACCCAACTCATCCAGGGCCCTGGTGCGGTGGCTCACTGGGTAATAAAGGGGTTAAGGCCAGCTTGGCATTATCAGCTGGCCCTAAGCCCGAAATTCATGGGGTCACGCCAATATTAGACATGACCACCATGAATTTCTAGTAAAGTATTTAAAAAAAACACAACACCCAGAATAAAGTCCTTTAATTGAAATAAACACACAATTCTTTATTGTTCTAAATTAAACCATACTTACCATCACACCCATTCCAGCTGAAGCCAACGATCTCCTGCAATAAAAGAAAAATAATAAAGCAACCTCATCCTTACCTTTCCATGGTTCCCACGACAGCTTCAGCTCTGCTACATCGAGATGACAGGCTGGACCGCAGCAGAACGCTGCCATCCAGCCTGTCATCCCGCAGACACTGAGAAGCGCAGGCATGCTTGCGCTCCTCAGTGTCTGGCTGTGACGGCATCCAGATGAGCCGAGGTCATGTCCAATGAACTCAGCTCACCTCATGTACGTCACTGACAGCGTGGAAGAATTCTCCTGCACTCAGCGCTTCAGCGTGAGGATTCTCCCACGCTGTCAGTGACGTACATGAGGTCAGCTGAGTTCAATGGACATGAATGAGCTCACCTCATGCACGTCACTGACAGCGTGGGAAAATTCTCCTGCACTCAGCGCTTCAGCGTGAGAATTTTCCCACGCTGTCAGTGACGTGCATGAGGTGAGCTCATTCATGTCCATTGAACTCAGCTGACCTCATGTACGTCACTGACGGCGTGGGAGAATTCTCACGCTGAAGCGCTGAGTGCAGGAGAATTCTCCCACGCTGTCAGTGACGTGCATGAGGTGAGCCGAGTTCATTGTCGGCTCATCTGGATGCCGTCACAGCGAGACACTGAGGAGCGCAAGCATGCCTGCGCTTCTCAGTGTCTGCGGGATGACAGGCTGGATGGCAGCGTTCTGCTGCGGTCCAGCCTGTCATCTCGATGTAGCAGAGCTGAAGCTGTCGTGGGAACCATGGAAAGGTAAGGATGATGTTGCTTTATTATTTTACTTTTATTGCAGGAGATCGTTGGCTTCAGCTGGAATGGGCGTGGTGGTAAGTATGGTTTAATTTAGAACAATAAAGGATTGTGTCTTTATTTCAATTAAAGGACTTTATTCTGGGTGTTTGTGTTTTCTTTTAACTTTGAGTATGGGATTAGTAATGGGGGTGTCTTATAGACGCCTCTCCATTACTAACCTGGGCTTGATGTCAGCTGGCATTATAAGCTGACATCAACCCCAGCCCTATTACCCCACTGCCACCGCTACAGGGCAGTGGGAAGAGCGAGGCTAAGTGCCAGAATTGGCGCATCCTATGGATGCGCCATTTCTGGGGTGGCTGACGGCTGGTGTTTCTAGCCTGGGAGGGGGCCAATATTCATGGCACCCTTCCTGGGCTATTAATATCAGCCCCCAGCTGTCTGCCTAGCCTTTGCTAGCTATTAAAATAGGGGGGATCCCACGTCATTTTTTTTGGGGGGGTCCCCCATTTTAATAGCTAGTAAAGGCTAGGTATTCAGCTGGGGGCTGATATTAGTAGCCTGGGAAGCTCCGTGGGTATTACCCCCTTCCCAGGCTTCAAACATCTGCCCCAGCCGTCTGCTTAACCTCCGATAGAGACTAAAATTACGGGGAACCCCACGCCAATTTTTTTTTAAATAAATCCTTTATTTTAACACTAAATGACAAGTACAGTAATCAACACTATCACTGTACTTCTTATATATGTGACTGACATGTTTCTCTCTATCTAATCTATGTGTGATGCTCTATTCCTTCTATTCTAAATTGTCGGGTACCGCTGCTGAAATGCCGGCCGGCTTTTTTAAAGAGACAGTGCATGAAAACACTATTATTTTTTTTAATAAATCCTTTACACTAAATGACAAGTACAGTAAGCAACACCGTCACTGTACTTCTTATATATGTGACTGACATGTTTCTATCTATCTAATCTATGTGTGATTCTCTATTCTTTCTATTCCAAATTGTCGGGTACCGCTGCTGAATTGCCGGCCGGCTTTTTTAAAGAGACAGTGCATGAAAACACTATTATTTTTTTTGATAAATCCTTTACACTAAATGACAAGTACAGTAAGCAACACTGTCACTGTACTTCATATATATGTGGCTGACATGTTTCTATCTATCTAATCTATGTGTGAAGCTCTATTCTTTCGGTTCTAAATTGTCGGGTACCGGTGTATGCCGCTGATGAATTGCCGGCTTTTCATGTTTCACTGTTGGCACTGTTCCCATCGATTTGGGCAATCACTGTAATGCCACAACCACCATGGCTGTGGCATTACAGTGAGTGGCAGACAATCCCTGCATGATTGGTGCTCTAAATAGCGCCAGACATGCAGGACACGCTTTTGGTGCACGAACAGTTATCGAACATAACCTCGAACAGCCGAATTTTTTGCAAATCGTTCGGGTTCGTCGAACAACTCGAACACCGCCCAAAACAGCTTGAATTTGAGATTGGCGAACAGTTCTAGTCGAACACCGCTCATCTCTACTTCTAAGCTCAGTGATTGGCTGCAGCAGTGATGTGTGCTGAAGTTGAGCCATCACCCCTGCAGCCTGTCACAATAGAGCACAGGAAGCGCTGAAGATCCAGAGCTGGAGCAGCAGGAGAAAGTAAAGCTCTGTGTGTTTTCTCCACCACTGGGAACCTCCTATATATTACATAAAAACATTCCTGAAAACCCCTTTAATCTGACTTTATAGAAAAAGTCTATATCCGGTTACTGTCCTCCCCTCATGAATCACAACATATGCCAAGTGTGAACAACTCCTGTCCCCAAATGAGGACTTGCAGGCGATCAGTTGATAGTCGGGGGTCTGGCAGTGAACCCCCTCAGCAATCAGCTGTGTTTTGCTGGACGTAGTGGCCTCTCCAGGACACATGTGGTATTACATGGTGCTCTTTCAGAATAATATGTAATATGTAATACATGATATCTTGAAGTCTTCCAGAAGAAGATATTGGCAGACAGGTAATGACTTATTACCTACCAGCCATTGTCTCCTTTATCACTCGCTAGTTCTTATACACATTTGGATGATGTCACATCTTCGTTGGAAGCCGTATTAGGAACCTCCATCGCAGATTTTATCATACAGGACGAGTTCTCAGCCAACAGCTATTTGGCCATTGTTCACATGACGTAAGCCTATGTTATATACAGCAATATGCAGCAGGACACACGATATCCAGGGAAATATCCGATCGCCAGAAATGGGGTCAGGAAGGAATTTTTTTCCCCCCTGAATCAGAATTCTTTTGGGGGGGTTTCTTTGCCTTCTTCTGGATCTTTGGGTCCAAATGACTCTCAGGTGGTCCCCAATGACCGCAGCTCGTTTTGTGGTCTCCGCCGGGGCCAATCTGAGAGTGACTGTGACCATAGTTTAATTTCTTAAAGGACCGGTAATATTTTCATTACAATGTTGCTTATTGCTATTTCAATAAAAAAAATTATTATATATATATATATATATATATATATATATATATATATATATATATATTGTTTTGTGTTTTTTTTTCCTGGATTTCACCTTCCACAGTGAGAATGATAAGAGTAATCACAAAATATGGGGGCTCCATACACAGAGAGAACTCTGGTACCAAATTCCATGACAATTGTTCTGGGGTTCAGTCTGTGATGGAGAAGTAACATTGTATCCAGGACGTCGTACACACCATGCTACAGAAAGAAGACTGAAGAACGGGACGCAGCCGCAGAATACAGGAGACACTGGGTCTTGTGTAACAGTAAAAAACAGGAAAGATGTTCAACAAGTGGCCGGGGGGCTCCAGGACCAAACCAGAAGGGAGGCCTCAGTCATCAGTGGCTAATATTCGCATGAAGTGGCCACATTTACCAACCGTTCTGCAGCCACTCGTTTACCTTTGTCCAACACCTCCGTCGGTCCTTGCAGTTATTAGGCCACCACTGAAATGCTTTTCTGACTACACACAGACACGTCCATAGAAACCGTGCATGCCGCCATCACCGTCCACAACCAGAGTCCTGGTCCAGACCAGTGGCCTTTCCAATTCAAGTCTACTTGGGTTTAAAGAAGGGCACTGTCTGTAAGAGAACCATGTGCTTGCCACTTGGAACAGCAGTAATACAGTAACACCAGGTTAATATTCTTCGGGCACAGAGATGCACAGACAGTGAACCCTCTTAAAAAGAAGAATTGGACTGACATTCCCTAAGCAATAAGTACCCACACAATTGGAGGGACAGATTGCTAGCCCTTGCTGCACCACGGTGTATGCCCAGTGGTGGCCACTCTTAGTCTAAGTTGGCTCTTCAGATTGCATGGTGATAAAGAACCTGAGGGCCATATACCTTCAAGAAAAAGATCTCATAAGGACACGTTGCCTTGAATTGTGAAGAACACAATAATGTTTTCCATACAATTCTATTGTGTTCTATTCAGGATATATTAAAAAAAAGTCTGATGCTTAGAAGTTATAAAATGAGGTCAATACAACCTCAGGTGAACAACGACACATCACAAATTACACCAGGTCATCGAATATTTACCAAAAAATAGACTTAAATGCAGAAACAGTGTGTGAAAAATTAAAGGGGTTGTCCAATGAAAACAAGCTCCAATCTACAGGAACCTTCATCCCCTTTAGATTGGAACGGTGGTCCGCATGCTAAAATGCTGCTCCATTCATTCTATATGAGGCGGCCATGAAGTGCGCCCGACTTTTTTTGACCGATGAGACAGAGTGGCCTTACAGAGAAGGGTCCTTGGATTGGACACCGAGTTACGGACCCCAAAGCAGCACTGAATATGATGTACTAGTGGGAGTCACGAGTGCAAGGGTTCAAGGGCGCCAGTAGTGGAAGACATAGTGCGCGAAACCGAAGAACAAGTAAGCAGACCTGCTGATCAGCACTGCAGTGCTGAGGCCGAGTTATGGCGAAATAGGGAGCGACAGTGCGCCTCACCAGTCCTGGAGTATATTACGCTACACAATGCCCTCTACCATCAACACTACACAGTGAGTACATAGTATTATGATATGACCATTGCCTCTACATAAAAAACACACTGTACAAAGACCATCTGACTTCTCACATTTCCAGCACCGTCCCCATCTATTCCCACCCTGCACAACCTCCCCATGCTGCCTGCTCTTCCGACGTGGAATAGGAACCTCAATACTTCAAAAATTATGTCATTACTATGATTACCCTCCACCAATTAATGCTACAAAGACTGTGTGCCAGATAGAGGGGGCCTACAAAAATAATAGCGTCCCATAGAAAGTAGTAAAGACCCCACTGTGCTACCTAGCAAGTAATAATGCCAGATATGCTCTTATGAAAGTTTCAATATCTGAAGTGTTCCCTCCAAGCAACAAATACTGTTGAGTATCCCCTTTAAGTAATAATGCCCCCTTAAAGCCACAATCAAACTACACCCAACTACAAAGTTCTTCTTCAAGTCTATGGACGATGATTTCGGGGAGGTGAAAGAAGAAATTTCTGATGATGCACCCATTTAAAAGAAATAATGTCCTGAGTGCCCCCATAGCACCCTGTATATTGTATGATAGTCCCACAGCTCACTACACACTGTATGATGGTCCCCACAGCTCCCTATGCACTGTATGATGGTCCACACAGATCCCTATACACTGCATGATGGTCCCCACAGCTCCCTAGACACTGTATGATGGTCCCCACAGCTCCCTACGCACTGTATGATGATCCCCGCAGCTCCCAACGCACTGTATGATGATCCCCATAGCTCCCTATACCCTGTATGATGGTCCCCACAGCTCCCTATGCCCTGTATGATGGTACCCACAGTTCCATATGCACTGTATCATGGTTCCCACAGCTCCCTACGCTCTGTATGATGATCCCCACAGCTCCCTATGCACTGTATGATGGTCCCCACAGCTCCCTATGCACTGTATGATGGTCCCCACAGCTCCCTATGCACTGTATGATGGTACCCACAGCTCCATATGCACTGGTATCATGGTCCCCACAGCTCCCTATGCACTGTATGATGGTCCCCACAGCTCCCTATACACTGTATGATGGTCCCCACAGCTTCCTACACACTGTATGATTGTCCCCACAGCTCCATAGATACTGTATGAGGGTCCCCACAGCTCCCTATGCTCTTTATGATGGTCCCCACAGCTCCCTACGCTCTGTATGATGGTCCTCACAATGCCCTATGCACTGTATGATGGTCTTCACAGCTCCCTATGCATTGTATGATGGTCTCCACAGCTCACTATGCATTGTATGATGGTCCTCATAGCTCTCTACGCACTGTATGATGGTCCCCGCAGCTACTTATGCACTGAATGATGGTCCCCGCAGCTCCCTAAGCTCGGTATGATGGTTCCCACAGCTCCCTATGCACTGAATAATGGCCCCACAGCTCCCTAAGCCCTGTATGATGGTCCCCACATGTCCCTATGCACTGTATGATGGTCCCCACATCTCCCTATGTACTGTATGATGGTCCCCACAGCTCCCTATGCATTGTATGATGGTCTCCACAGCTCCCTATTCATTGTCTGATGGTCCCCACAGCTCTCTACGCACTGTATGATGGTCCCCACAGCTCCTTATGCACTGTATGATGGTCCCAACGGCTCCTTATACACTGTATGATGGTCACCACGGCTCCTTATACACTGTATGATGGACCCCACAGCTCCTTATGTACTGTATGATAGTCCCCACAGATCCCTACACTCTGTATGATGGTCCCAACAACTCCCTATGCACTGCATAATGGTCCCCACAGCTCCCTATGCACTGAATAATGGTCCCCACAGCTCCCTACGCACTGCATAATGGTCCCCACAGCTCCCTATGTACTGCATGATGGTCTCCACAGCTCCCTATGCATTGTCTGATGGTCCCCACAGCTCCCTATGCACTGTATGATGGTCTCTACAACTCCTTATAACTGGCATGATGGTCCCTACAACTCCCTATATCCTGTATAATGGCCCTCACAGCCCCATATATACAGTACTGTATGATGGCCCCCGCAGCCCAATATATACTGTATGATGGACCCCACACCCACTTGTACACTATATTATGGCCCCTACAGCTCCCTTTATACTGTATGATGGCCCCACAGCCCCTTATAAACTGTATTCTGGCACCCACTCCCCATTTTATATAATATGATGGCCCCACTGCCCCTTATATATAGCATGATGACTCCCATAGCCCCTTATAGTATGATGGCACCCACACCCCTTATATATACAGGTGCATCTCACTAAATTGGAATATCATCAAAAAGTTTATTTATTTTAGTTATTCAATGCAGAAAATGAAACTCATATATTATATAAAGTCATTACAATCAAAGTGATCTATTTCAAGTGGTTATTTCTGTTAATGTTGATGATTATGGCCAGGGGCGCACATAGAAATCATGAGGCCCCATAGCAGAAGCTCTAATTGGACCCCCCCACCAAAAAAATAAAGAAATATTTGTCTGTGTCACAGAAGAGCCGATCTCACAACTTTCCAGCCTTTACTTCGCTTTTCTAATGTTCCTCCTACTGAAGTCCTAGATCCCTCTTTCATTGCCCCCATGAAGTATGATGCCAATAAAAGTGCCCCCCAAACACAGTATGATACCCCCATGGTGCATTCCTCCACATTAGCCTCTACATGAACAGTATAATGACCTTATTGTACCCCACTTCAACTCCCAAGGCAAAGTATGGTGACCCTAATACAGTATGATTCCCCCAACTGTGACTCCCACACAGCCCTCCATACAGTATAATGGCCTACATACAGTATAATGGCCCACACTAGCCCTCCAAACAGTATAATGGCCCCACACAGCCCTCCATACAGTATAATGGGCCTACATACAGTATAATGGCCCACACTAGCCCTCCAAACAGTATGATGGACCCCACACAAACCTTCACACCGTATAATTGCTTTCATACAGTATAACGGCCCCCCACATAGCCCTCAAAATATCATAATGACCCCACATAGACTTCCATATAGTATAATATGCCACCCATAATCCTCCATATAGTATAATGCACCCTCCAAAATCCTCCATATAGTATAATGCACCCCCCATAATCCTCCATATAGTATAATGCACTCCCCATAGTCCTCCATACAGTATATTTCACACCCCAAAGGGTAAAATGCAGCCCTCATATAGTATAATGCACCACACAGTCCTGCAGTATTATGGGCACCACATACTCACTGATTTTAAAATACCATATGTTTTAAATAAGACGACCCGAGTATAAGCTGAGGCCCCTAATTTTACCACAAAAAAACTGGGAAAACGTATTGAGTTGAGTATAAGCCTAGGGTAGGAAATGCAGCAGCTACTGTAAAATGTCACCATCCTGGTATGTATGGCTCCATCATCACTAATCCTGGTATGTATGGCACCCCTCATCCCTCAATCCTGGTACATATGGTACCCCTCATCCCCCAATCCTGTTATGTGTGGCCCCCTCATCCCCCAATCCTGGTATGTATGGCTCCCTCATCACCAATCCTGGTGTGTATGGCACCCCTCATCCCCCAATCCTGGTACATATGGCACCCCTCATTCCTGAAAACCCCTTTAATCTGACTTTATAGAAAAAGTCTATATCCGGCTACTGTCCTCCCCTCATGAATCACAAAATATGCCAAGTGTGAACAACTTCTGTCCCCAAATGAGGACTTGCAGGCGATCAGTTGATAGTCGGGGATCTGGCAGTGAACACCCTCAGGCCACACCACTGCTATGTAGCACGTGAGCCTCGGGGGAGCGAGGAGGATAGGTGAGTATTGGGGGGTGGGAGGTTGCGGCGGCGGAGGAGCGGGCACACTCAGTAGCGGCTGCTGTAGCTACCATGTGTGCCCGCTGCTAAAGGGACATGAATATTACCTCTTCTCCACTTCCATGGGCGTGGAGAAGAGGGAATATTCATTCTCTTTAGTAGCGGGCACGGAGGAGCGCTGAGCTGTGGCTCCTGCTTACAGTGCCTGCTACTAAAGAGAATGCATATTCACGCTTGTCAACGCTCATAGTCCCGGCGTGGAGAGGAGTGAATATGCCAACAGGTGAACGGCTCAGCGCTCCTCCGTGCCCGCTACTAAAGAGAATGAATATTCCCTCTTCTCCACGCCCATGGAAGTGGAGAAGAGGTAATATTCATGTCCCTTTAGCAGCGGGCACATGTGGTAGCTACAGCAGCCGCTACTGCGTGTGCCTGCTCCTCCGCCGCCGCAACCTCCCACCCCCCCCAATACTCACCTATCCTCCTCGCTCCCCCGAGGCTCACAGGCCCCATAGCAGTGGTGTGGCCTGCCACCATTGGCGGTACGCCACTGATTATGGCTTACAGCCAATGAAATCACAAAAGTCATTATCTCAGTAAATTAGAATACTTTATAACATCAGCTTGAAAAATGTTTTTAAAATCCGAAATGTTGTCCTACTGAAATGTATGTTCAGTAAATGCACTCAATACTTGGTCAGGCTCCTTTTGCATCAATTACTGCACAGTGCGGCGTGGCATGGAGGCGATCAGCCTGTGGCACTGCTGAGGTGTTATGGAAGCCCAGGTTGTTTTGATGGCAGCCTTCAGCTTGTCTGCTTTGTTGGTTTGGTGTCTCTTATCTTCCTCTTGACAATACCCCATAGATTCTCTATAATAGATTCTCTATGGGGTTAAGGTCATGTGAGTTTGCTGACCAATCAAGCACAGTGATACTGTTGTGTAAACCAGGTATTGGTACTTTTGGCAGTGTGGACAGGTGCCAAGTCCTGCTGGAGAATGAAATTTCCATCTACAAAAAGCTTGTCGGCAGAGGGAAGCATGAAGTGCTGTAAAATTTCCTGGTAGACGGCTGCGCTGACTTTGGTGTTGATAAAACACAGTGGACCTACACCAGCAGATGACATGGCTCCCCAAACCATCAGTGATTGTGGAAACTTCACCCTAGACCTCAAGCAGCTTGGATTGTGGCCTCTCCACTCTTCCTCCAGACTCTGGGACCTTGATTTCCAAAGGAAAATTGGAACTCTGGGACCTTGTGGATGGTGTCAATGACTGCCTTCTTGGCATTTGTCAAGTCAGCAGTTTTCCCCATGATTGTGGAGCCTACTGAAACAGACTATGGGACATTTTTAAACACTTAGGAAGCCGTTGCAGGTGTTTTATGTTAATTATTCTAATTTACTGAGATAATGACTTTTGTGTTTTCATTGGCTGTAAGCCATAATCGTCAACATTAAAAGAAATAAACACTTGAAATAGATCTCTCTGTCTGTAATGACTCTATATAATATAGGAGTTTCACTTTTTGTATTGAAGAACTCAAATAAATTAACTTTTTGATGATATTCTAATTTAGTGAGATGCACCTGCATATGATGACTGTTGCCCCCAGTGGAATATATGCGGGGTCTATTTTGGGATATTTTAGTATACCCATGATGATACTATAGACAGCCATTATACCTGGAATGGCCCCTTCCTTGCGTGCCTTGCTTTTTTTTGCTTACATGTCTAACAATCACATATGTGTTGTGTCCCTTCCCCCATCATCCTATTTTTCTATTGCTGAATAAATATGATAGATTTTATACTCCCTGGACTCCTTTGATGGTCTTTTACCCTGCGGGGTTTTCTTTCATATATGGACTCACTGTGTGGTGGTGATGGTAGAGGACATTGTGTAGCAGGATCATTTTGGCCTTGTGTAGTAGTAATTTTGGGAATATTGGTCTTTGTATAGTGTATTTTAGATTAGTAACAGTGGTATACTGTAATTATATATGTATAAATCCTCTTTTAAGTGGCAGGGAGGTTATATGGGGAAACATGTACTTTGGGGCTGGGGTCCCTGATCTCTTAGGACCCCAGCAACGCTCCTGCACTGGGGAAAAGCAGGGTCTGGAGGCCACTTTAATATCATCATTTTATGGATATGACGCCAAAGAAACTAATGAAGTGCTTTGCAAAGTGCCATAATTAAAAAAATAAAATGGCGCAATTTTACAAGTCCCGTAGCGTCTCCATTTTTCGGGATCTGGGACCGGGTTTATTTTTTGCACACCGAGCTGAAGTTTTTATTGATACCATTTTGGGGTAGATCCGATGTTTTGATCACCCGTTATTGCATTTTATTGCAATGTTGCGGCGACCAAAAAACGTAATTCTGGCGTTTAGAATTTTTTTCTCGTTACGCCGTTTACCGATCGGATTAATTCTTTTTTATATTGATAGATCGGGCGATTCTGAGCACGGCAATAGCAAATATGTGTATGTGGGTGGTATTTTTAGAATTTTATTTTGAATGGGACGAAAGGGGGGTGATTTAAACTTTTATATATTTTTTATTTTTTTTTTATATTTTCAAAAACATTTTTTTTGTACACTTTTTGCTTGCTTCTATAGTCTCATTAGGAGACTAGAAGCAGCAACTGTCCAATCACCTCTGCTACATAGAGATGATGAGCAGATCAGCTCTATGTAGCAGAAATGCTCCTGTGCTATGAGCGCCGACCACTAGGTGGCGCTCATAGCGTCAGTACATGACAATCACTGGGGTCTGCTGCAGACCCAGAGTTGTCATGCCCACCCATCAGTGACCCGCGATTACGTGACGGGGTCACCGATGGGCGGGGTAAGTGATGCGCTTCCGGCGCAGCGCTGTTAAATGCCGCTGTCAGAGATTGACAGCGGCATTTAACATGTTAACAGCCGCGGGTGGATTGCGATTCCACCCGCGGCTGTTGGGGGCACATGTCAGCTGTATAAATCAGCCGACATGTGCCCGGTTCAGTGGGGGCTCAGCGCCGGAGCCCTCACTGAACCGGGGGTGATAGCCTAGTGCGTACTATTACGCCCCATGCTTTAAAGGGGTTAAATGGAGTATAATATTTGACAGTTCCCAAAAATTTCAGGATGTTTACGGCAGTAATATGGGATCACGTCTGATGACCACGGTTTTAGGCACTGGCCTTGTAGTGTGGTATTGGTCTGCGACCAAGTGTGAATAGGTTCAAGAAAACACAGCTGGCAGACTTTAAATGGAGAGTAGTATTTGGCACGCTCCACAAAATGTCACTGTTATTAGGTAAGGTGTGTATAGGAAAATGTTATTTAAGGAAATAAAATGTACATTTTATTTGGGATTCCACCGCAGTCAGTGATTTTAGTCCAGTGTTTTCCTGTAACTCACATAGCAGTAGAAGACAAAGACAGAAACACAATACACAAATCCCCTGCAGTAAAATAAACCGCAATAGTGCATGAAAATAACAAAGGGGACTTAGTTAACAGAATTGTGATCAAAATAATGTGAAAGCCATCGGTAAAGTTTTAAATATTAGAGTTAGGACTGTCCCATAAGGGTCGCCGTGACGAGGCGGGATGGCTTTCGCATTATTTCAATCAAAATTATGTTAACTAAGTACGCTTTATTATTTTCATGCACTATTGCGATTTATTTATTTACTGCAGGGTGTTTGTGTATTGTATTTCTGTCTTCGTTTTTTTTCTGGCTAGTGGCCATGTGTGAACATGCTCTTACATGCTGCATGCACGACAATTAAAATTCCAGTTCAGGTCTCGAGTGTTTTTCATATAGCAGTAGATTATATGGATTAAAATAAAGGTTCATTTAAATAGCTGTCATGAATTATAACATGGGGCTGTGGGATATTTGCAGTCTGTGACTTTTTTGTTTAGTAATTTATTTCCTGAAGTGTAAACTTGATACATAAAACAGCAGTGTCCGTTATGATGACATCACAAAGCACATGACAGCACCGAGAACATGACATCATAGACCTCACATGACATCATAACTGCTACAGAATGTACAAAGTTCTATTCCTGAGCCATCTTGTGTCACAGCTTGAAGAGGACCAGTCCAGGTAAGTAGCTCATCACTGAACGCTGGGGATCGGGTCACATCGGAAAGGGAAGAGGACTGGCTGCACAGCATTGTGTCACAGCACAAACAGCAGAGTGAGATCAGGAAGAGATCTGCAGTGTGTGCTGTATGGACTGTGTCCTCATCCCCATGATATTTCCAGATGATTATTAGCTGCATTGTTTTCTTTCTTCCTGACCTTCCTCAAGGCTGTTCTGAGATCTGTGGAGTAACTATCATACGTCTGGCAATTATCAAGTGAGTAGACTTTTTGGGATTCAGCAAGAAGGTAGGTGTGCGTGCATGTGACTGTGTGTGTAGGCACAGCATTGAAGGTTTGTGTGACCCCAGATCTAAAGGGAAGTGTGTCTGTGACCCCAGCACTAAAAGGATGTGTGTCTGTGACCCCACCAATAAAGGCATGTGTGTCTGTGACCCCAGCACTTAAACGATGTGTGTCTGTGATCCCACCAATAAAGGGATGTGTGTCTCTGACCCCACCAATAAAGGGATGTGTGCCTATGACCCCACCAATAAAGGGATGTGTGCCTGTGACCCCACCAATAAAGGGATGTGTGCCTATGACCCCACCAATAAAGGGGTGGCTGTGTGATGGTTTGTGTGTCCCTGCACTAATGGGGTGTATGTTTGTGTCCTCAACACTGCAGCACTGAAGGGGTGTGTGCACGTGTGTTTGGCACATGTGTACATGTCCCTGAAATGCAGCACTGAAGGGCTGTGTGTGTGGCCCCAGCACTGAAGGTGTGTGACTGTGTATGTTTGTGTGACCTCAGCACCAAAGGGATGTGTGTCTGTGACCCCAGCAATAAAGATGTGTGTCTCTATGGCCCCATCAATAACGGGGAGGCTGTGTGATGGTTTGCGTGTCCCTGCACTAATGGGGTGTGTGCTTGTTTCCTCAACACTGCAGCACTGAAGGGGTGTGTGCACGTGTGTTTGGCACACGTGTACATCTCCCCTGAAATGCAGCACTGAAGGGCTGTGTGTGTGGCTCCAGCACTGAAGGTGTGTGTCTGTGTCTGTTTGTGTGACCTCAGCACTAAAGGGATGTGTGTCTGTGACCCCAGCAATGAAGGGCTGTGTCTCTATGGCCCCATTAATAAAGGGGTGGCTGTGTGATGGTTTGTGTGTCCCTGCACTAATGGGGTGTGTGTTTGTGTCCTCAACACTGCAGCACTGAAGGGGAGTGTGCACGTGTGTTTGGCACACATGTACATGTCTCCAGAAATGTAGCACTGAAGGGCTGTGTGTGTGGCCCCAGCACTGAAGGTGTCTGTGTCTGTTTGTGTGACCTCAGCACCAAAGGGATGTGTGTCTGTGACCCCAGAAATGAAGGGGTGTCTCTGTGACCACATCAATAAAGGGGTGCATGTGTGATGGTTTGTGTGTCCCTGCACTAATGGGGTGTGTGCTTGTTTTCTCAACACCGCAGCACTAAAGGGGTGTGTGCACGTGTGTTTGGCACATGTGTACATGTCCCTGAAATGCAGCACTGAAGGGATGTGTGTGTGGCCCCAGCACTGAAGGTGTGTGACTGTGTCTGTTTGTGTGACCTCAGCACCAAAGGGATGTGTGTCTGTGACCCCAGCAATAAAGATGTGTGTCTATATGGCCCCATCAATAATGGGGAGGCTGTGTGATGGTTTGCGTGTCCCTGCACTAATGGGGTGTGTGCTTGTTTCCTCAACACTGCAGCACTGAAGGGGTGTGTGCACGTGTGTTTGGCACACGTGTATATTTCCCCTGAAATGCAGCACTGAAGGGCTGTGTGGGTGGCCCCAGCACTGAAGGTGTGTGTCTGTTTGTGTGACCTCAGCACCAAAGGGATGTGTGTCTGTGACCCCAGCAATGAAGGGGTTGTGTCTCTATGGCCCCATTAATAAAGGGGTGGCTGTGTGATGGTTTGTGTGTCCCTGCACTAATGGGGTGTGTGTGTGTGTCCTCAACACTGCAGCACTGAAGGGGTGTGTGCACGTGTGTTTGGCACATGTGTACATTTCCCCTGAAATGCAGCACTGAAGGGCTGTGTGTGTGGCCCAGCACTGAAGGTGTGTGTCTGTGTCTGTTTGTTTGACCTCAGCACTAAAGGGATGTGTGTCTGTGACCCCAGCAATAAAGATGTGCGTCTCTAGGGCCCCATCAATAACGGGGAGGCTGTGTGATGGTTTGCGTGTCCCTGCACTAATGGGGTGTGTGCTTGTTTCCTCAACACTGCAGCACTGAAGGGGTGTGTGCACGTGTGTTTGGCACACGTGTACATCTCCCCTGAAATGCAGCACTGAAGGGCTGTGTGTGTGGCTCCAGCACTGAAGGTGTGTGTCTGTGTCTGTTTGTGTGACCTCAGCACCAAAGGGATGTGTGTCTGTGACCCCAGCAATGAAGGGCTGTGTCTCTATGGCCCCATTAATAAAGGGGTGGCTGTGTGATGGTTTGTGTGTCCCTGCACTAATGGGGTGTGTGTTTGTGTCCTCAACACTGCAGCACTGAAGGGGAGTGTGCACGTGTGTTTGGCACACATGTACATGTCTCCAGAAATGTAGCACTGAAGGGCTGTGTGTGTGGCCCCAGCACTGAAGGTGTGTGTCTGTGTCTGTTTGTGTGACCTCAGCACCAAAGGGATGTGTGTCTGTGACCCCAGAAATGAAGGGGTGTCTCTGTGACCCCATCAATAAAGGGGTGCATGTGTGATGGTTTGTGTGTCCCTGCACTAATGGGGTGTGTGTTTGTGTCCTCAACACTGCAACACTGAAGGGGTGTGTGCAAGTGTGTTTGGCACACGTGTACATCTCCCCTGAAATGCAGCACTGAAGGGCTGTGTGTGTGGCTCCAGCACTGAAGGTGTGTGTCTGTGTCTGTTTGTGTGACCTCAGCACCAAAGGGATGTGTGTCTGTGACCCCAGCAATGAAGGGCTGTGTCTCTATGGCCCCATTAATAAAGGGGTGGCTGTGTGATGGTTTGTGTGTCCCTGCACTAATGGGGTGTGTGTTTGTGTCCTCAACACTGCAGCACTGAAGGGGAGTGTGCACGTGTGTTTGGCACACATGTACATGTCTCCAGAAATGTAGCACTGAAGGGCTGTGTGTGTGGCCCCAGCACTGAAGGTGTGTGTCTGTGTCTGTTTGTGTGACCTCAGCACCAAAGGGATGTGTGTCTGTGACCCCAGAAATGAAGGGGTGTCTCTGTGACCCCATCAATAAAGGGGTGCATGTGTGATGGTTTGTGTGTCCCTGCACTAATGGGGTGTGTGTTTGTGTCCTCAACACTGCAACACTGAAGGGGTGTGTGCAAGTGTGTTTGGCACACGTGTACATCTCCCCTGAAATGCAGCACTGAAGGGCTGTGTGTGTGGCTCCAGCACTGAAGGTGTGTGTCTGTGTCTGTTTGTGTGACCTCAGCACCAAAGGGATGTGTGTCTGTGACCCCAGCAATGAAGGGCTGTGTCTCTATGGCCCCAGTAATAAAGGGGTGGCTGTGTGATGGTTTGTGAGTCCCTGCACTAATGGGGTGTGTGTTTGTGTCCTCAACACTGCAGCACTGAAGGGGAGTGTGCACGTGTGTTTGGCACACATGTACATGTCTACAGAAATGTAGCACTGAAGGGCTGTGTGTGTGGCCCCAGCACTGAAGGTGTGTGTCTGTGTCTGTTTGTGTGACCTCAGCACCAAAGGGATGTGTGTCTGTGACCCCATCAATAAAGGGGTGCATGTGTGATGGTTTGTGTGTCCCTGCACTAATGGGGTGTGTGTTTGTGTCCTCAACACTGCAACACTGAAGGGGTGTGTGCAAGTGTGTTTGGCACACGTGTACATCTCCCCTGAAATGCAGCACTGAAGGGCTGTGTGTGTGGCTCCAGCACTGAAGGTGTGTGTCTGTGTCTGTTTGTGTGACCTCAGCACCAAAGGGATGTGTGTCTGTGACCCCAGCAATGAAGGGCTGTGTCTCTATGGCCCCATTAATAAAGGGGTGGCTGTGTGATGGTTTGTGTGTCCCTGCACTAATGGGGTGTGTGTTTGTGTCCTCAACACTGCAGCACTGAAGGGGAGTGTGCACGTGTGTTTGGCACACATGTACATGTCTCCAGAAATGTAGCACTGAAGGGCTGTGTGTGTGGCCCCAGCACTGAAGGTGTGTATCTGTGTCTGTTTGTGTGACCTCAGCACCAAAGGGATGTGTGTCTGTGACCCCAGAAATGAAGGGGTGTCTCTGTGACCGCATCAATAAAGGGGTGCATATGTGATGGTTTGTGTGTCCCTGCACTAATGGGGTGTGTGTTTGTGTCTTCAACACTGCAACACTGAAGGGGTGTGTGCACGTGTGTTTGGCACACGTGTACATCTCCCCTGAAATGCAGCACTGAAGGGCTGTGTGTGTGGCTCCAGCACTGAAGGTGTGTGTCTGTGTCTGTTTGTGTGACCTCAGCACCAAAGGGATGTGTGTCTGTGACCCCAGCAATAAAGATGTGTGTCTCTATGGCCCCATCAATAACAGGGAGGCTGTGTGATGGTTTGCGTGTCCCTGCACTAATGGGGTGTGTGCTTGTTTCCTCAACACTGCAGCACTGAAGGGGTGTGTGCACGTGTGTTTGGCACACGTGTATATTTCCCCTGAAATGCAGCACTGAAGGGCTGTGTGGGTGGCCCCAGCACTGAAGGTGTGTGTCTGTGTGACCTCAGCACCAAAGGGATGTGTGTCTGTGACCCCAGCAATGAAGGGGTTGTGTCTCTATGGCCCCATCAATAAAGGGGTGGCTGTGTGATGGTTTGTGTGTCCCTGCACTAATGGGGTGTGTGTTTGTGTCCTCAACACTGCAGCACTGAAGGGGTGTGTGCACGTGTGTTTGGCACACGTGTACATTTCCCCTGAAATGCAGCACTGAAGGGCTGTGTATGTGGCCCCAGCACTGAAGGTGTGTGTCTGTTTGTGTGACCTCAGCACCAAAGAGATGTGTGTCTGTGACCCCAGCATTAAAGATGTGTGTCTCTATGGCCCCATCAATAACCGGGAGGCTGTGTGATGGTTTGCGTGTCCCTGCACTAATGAGGTGTGTGCTTGTTTCCTCAACACTGCAGCACTGAAGGGGTGTGTGCACGTGTGTTTGGCACACGTGTATATTTCCCCTGAAATGCAGCACTGAAGGGCTGTGTGGGTGGCCCCAGCACTGAAGGTGTGTGTCTGTTTGTGTGACCTCAGCACCAAAGGGATGTGTGTCTGTGACCCCAGCAATGAAGGGGTTGTGTCTCTATGGCCCCATCAATAAAGGGGTGGCTGTGTGATGGTTTGTGTGTCCCTGCACTAATGGGGTGTGTGTTTGTGTCCTCAACACTGCAGCACTGAAGGGGTGTGTGCACGTGTGTTTGGCACACGTGTACATTTCGCCTGAAATGCAGCACTGAAGGGCTGTGTATGTGGCCCCAGCACTGAAGGTGTGTGTCTGTGTCTGTTTGTGTGACCTCAGCACCAAAGAGATGTGTGTCTGTGACCCCAGCAATAAAGATGTGTGTCTCTATGGCCCCATCAATAACCGGGAGGCTGTGTGATGGTTTGCGTGTCCCTGCACTAATGGGGTGTGTGCTTGTTTCCTCAACACTGCAGCACTGAAGGGGTGTGTGCACGTGTGTTTGGCACACGTGTATATTTCCCCTGAAATGCAGCACTGAAGGGCTGTGTGGATGGCCCCAGCACTGAAGGTGTGTGTCTGTCTGTGTGACCTCAGCACCAAAGGGATGTGTGTCTGTGACCCCAGCAATGAAGGGGTTGTGTCTCTATGGCCCCATCAATAAAGGGGTGGCTGTGTGATGGTTTGTGTGTCCCTGCACTAATGGGGTGTTTGTTTGTGTACTCAACACTGCAGCACTGAAGGGGTGTGTGCACGTGTGTTTGGCACTTGTGTACATTTCCCCTGAAATGCAGCACTGAAGGGCTGTGTGTGTGGCCCAGCACTGAAGGTGTGTGTCTGTGTCTGTTTGTTTGACCTCAGCACTAAAGGGATGTGTGTCTGTGACCCCAGCAATAAAGATGTGCGTCTCTATGGCCCCATCAATAACGGGGAGGCTGTGTGATGGTTTGCGTGTCCCTGCACTAATGGGGTGTGTGGTTGTTTCCTCAACACTGCAACACTGAAGGGGTGTGTGCACGTGTGTTTGGCACACGTGTACATCTCCCCTGAAATGCAGCACTGAAGGGCTGTGTGTGTGGCTCCAGCACTGAAGGTGTGTGTCTGTGTCTGTTTGTGTGACCTCAGCACCAAAGGGATGTGTGTCTGTGACCCCAGCAATGAAGGGCTGTGTCTCTATGGCCCCATTAATAAAGGGGTGGCTGTGTGATGGTTTGTGTGTCCCTGCACTAATGGGGTGTGTGTTTGTGTCCTCAACACTGCAGCACTGAAGGGGAGTGTGCACGTGTGTTTGGCACACATGTACATGTCTCCAGAAATGTAGCACTGAAGGGCTGTGTGTGTGGCCCCAGCACTGAAGGTGTCTGTGTCTGTTTGTGTGACCTCAGCACCAAAGGGATGTGTGTCTGTGACCCCAGAAATGAAGGGGTGTCTCTGTGACCACATCAATAAAGGGGTGCATGTGTGATGGTTTGTGTGTCCCTGCACTAATGGGGTGTGTGCTTGTTTTCTCAACACCGCAGCACTAAAGGGGTGTGTGCACGTGTGTTTGGCACATGTGTACATGTCCCTGAAATGCAGCACTGAAGGGATGTGTGTGTGGCCCCAGCACTGAAGGTGTGTGACTGTGTCTGTTTGTGTGACCTCAGCACCAAAGGGATGTGTGTCTGTGACCCCAGCAATAAAGATGTGTGTCTCTATGGCCCCATCAATAATGGGGAGGCTGTGTGATGGTTTGCGTGTCCCTGCACTAATGGGGTGTGTGCTTGTTTCCTCAACACTGCAGCACTGAAGGGGTGTGTGCACGTGTGTTTGGCACACGTGTATATTTCCCCTGAAATGCAGCACTGAAGGGCTGTGTGGGTGGCCCCAGCACTGAAGGTGTGTGCCTGTTTGTGTGACCTCAGCACCAAAGGGATGTGTGTCTGTGACCCCAGCAATGAAGGGGTTGTGTCTCTATGGCCCCATTAATAAAGGGGTGGCTGTGTGATGGTTTGTGTGTCCCTGCACTAATGGGGTGTGTGTGTGTGTCCTCAACACTGCAGCACTGAAGGGGTGTGTGCACGTGTGTTTGGCACATGTGTACATTTCCCCTGAAATGCAGCACTGAAGGGCTGTGTGTGTGGCCCAGCACTGAAGGTGTGTGTCTGTGTCTGTTTGTTTGACCTCAGCACTAAAGGGATGTGTGTCTGTGACCCCAGCAATAAAGATGTGCGTCTCTAGGGCCCCATCAATAACGGGGAGGCTGTGTGATGGTTTGCGTGTCCCTGCACTAATGGGGTGTGTGCTTGTTTCCTCAACACTGCAACACTGAAGGGGTGTGTGCACGTGTGTTTGGCACACGTGTACATCTCCCCTGAAATGCAGCACTGAAGGGCTGTGTGTGTGGCTCCAGCACTGAAGGTGTGTGTCTGTGTCTGTTTGTGTGACCTCAGCACCAAAGGGATGTGTGTCTGTGACCCCAGCAATGAAGGGCTGTGTCTCTATGGCCCCATTAATAAAGGGGTGACTGTGTGATGGTTTGTGTGTCCCTGCACTAATGGGGTGTGTGTTTGTGTCCTCAACACTGCAGCACTGAAGGGGAGTGTGCACGTGTGTTTGGCACACATGTACATGTCTCCAGAAATGTAGCACTGAAGGGCTGTGTGTGTGGCCCCAGCACTGAAGGTGTGTGTCTGTGTCTGTTTGTGTGACCTCAGCACCAAAGGGATGTGTGTCTGTGACCCCAGAAATGAAGGGGTGTCTCTGTGACCCCATCAATAAAGGGGTGCATGTGTGATGGTTTGTGTGTCCCTGCACTAATGGGGTGTGTGTTTGTGTCCTCAACACTGCAACACTGAAGGGGTGTGTGCAAGTGTGTTTGGCACACGTGTACATCTCCCCTGAAATGCAGCACTGAAGGGCTGTGTGTGTGGCTCCAGCACTGAAGGTGTGTATCTGTGTCTGTTTGTGTGACCTCAGCACCAAAGGGATGTGTGTCTGTGACCCCAGCAATGAAGGGCTGTGTCTCTATGGCCCCATTAATAAAGGGGTGGCTGTGTGATGGTTTGTGTGTCCCTGCACTAATGGGGTGTGTGTTTGTGTCCTCAACACTGCAGCACTGAAGGGGAGTGTGCACGTGTGTTTGGCACACATGTACATGTCTCCAGAAATGTAGCACTGAAGGGCTGTGTGTGTGGCCCCAGCACTGAAGGTGTGTGTCTGTGTCTGTTTGTGTGACCTCAGCACCAAAGGGATGTGTGTCTGTGACCCCAGAAATGAAGGGGTGTCTCTGTGACCCCATCAATAAAGGGGTGCATGTGTGATGGTTTGTGTGTCCCTGCACTAATGGGGTGTGTGTTTGTGTCCTCAACACTGCAACACTGAAGGGGTGTGTGCAAGTGTGTTTGGCACACGTGTACATCTCCCCTGAAATGCAGCACTGAAGGGCTGTGTGTGTGGCTCCAGCACTGAAGGTGTGTGTCTGTGTCTGTTTGTGTGACCTCAGCACCAAAGGGATGTGTGTCTGTGACCCCAGCAATGAAGGGCTGTGTCTCTATGGCCCCAGTAATAAAGGGGTGGCTGTGTGATGGTTTGTGTGTCCCTGCACTAATGGGGTGTGTGTTTGTGTCCTCAACACTGCAGCACTGAAGGGGAGTGTGCACGTGTGTTTGGCACACATGTACATGTCTACAGAAATGTAGCACTGAAGGGCTGTGTGTGTGGCCCCAGCACTGAAGGTGTGTGTCTGTGTCTGTTTGTGTGACCTCAGCACCAAAGGGATGTGTGTCTGTGACCCCATCAATAAAGGGGTGCATGTGTGATGGTTTGTGTGTCCCTGCACTAATGGGGTGTGTGTTTGTGTCCTCAACACTGCAACACTGAAGGGGTGTGTGCAAGTGTGTTTGGCACACGTGTACATCTCCCCTGAAATGAAGCACTGAAGGGCTGTGTGTGTGGCTCCAGCACTGAAGGTGTGTGTCTGTGTCTGTTTGTGTGACCTCAGCACCAAAGGGATGTGTGTCTGTGACCCCAGCAATGAAGGGCTGTGTCTCTATGGCCCCAGTAATAAAGGGGTGGCTGTGTGATGGTTTGTGTGTCCCTGCACTAATGGGGTGTGTGTTTGTGTCCTCAACACTGCAGCACTGAAGGGGAGTGTGCACGTGTGTTTGGCACACATGTACATGTCTACAGAAATGTAGCACTGAAGGGCTGTGTGTGTGGCCCCAGCACTGAAGGTGTGTGTCTGTGTCTGTTTGTGTGACCTCAGCACCAAAGGGATGTGTGTCTGTGACCCCATCAATAAAGGGGTGCATGTGTGATGGTTTGTGTGTCCCTGCACTAATAGGGTGTGTGTTTGTGTCCTCAACACTGCAACACTGAAGGGGTGTGTGCAAGTGTGTTTGGCACACGTGTACATCTCCCCTGAAATGCAGCACTGAAGGGCTGTGTGTGTGGCTCCAGCACTGAAGGTATGTGTCTGTGTCTGTTTGTGTGACCTCAGCACCAAAGGGATGTGTGTCTGTGACCCCAGCAATGAAGGGCTGTGTCTCTATGGCCCCATTAATAAAGGGGTGGCTGTGTGATGGTTTGTGTGTCCCTGCACTAATGGGGTGTGTGTTTGTGTCCTCAACACTGCAGCACTGAAGGGGAGTGTGCACGTGTGTTTGGCACACATGTACATGTCTCCAGAAATGTAGCACTGAAGGGCTGTGTGTGTGGCCCCAGCACTGAAGGTGTGTATCTGTGTCTGTTTGTGTGACCTCAGCACCAAAGGGATGTGTGTCTGTGACCGCAGAAATGAAGGGGTGTCTCTGTGACCGCATCAATAAAGGGGTGCATATGTGATGGTTTGTGTGTCCCTGCACTAATGGGGTGTGTGTTTGTGTCTTCAACACTGCAACACTGAAGGGGTGTGTGCACGTGTGTTTGGCACACGTGTACATCTCCCCTGAAATGCAGCACTGAAGGGCTGTGTGTGTGGCTCCAGCACTGAAGGTGTGTGTCTGTGTCTGTTTGTGTGACCTCAGCACCAAAGGGATGTGTGTCTGTGACCCCAGCAATAAAGATGTGTGTCTCTATGGCCCCATCAATAACAGGGAGGCTGTGTGATGGTTTGCGTGTCCCTGCACTAATGGGGTGTGTGCTTGTTTCCTCAACACTGCAGCACTGAAGGGGTGTGTGCACGTGTGTTTGGCACACGTGTATATTTCCCCTGAAATGCAGCACTGAAGGGCTGTGTGGGTGGCCCCAGCACTGAAGGTGTGTGTCTGTTTGTGTGACCTCAGCACCAAAGGGATGTGTGTCTGTGACCCCAGCAATGAAGGGGTTGTGTCTCTATGGCCCCATCAATAAAGGGGTGGCTGTGTGATGGTTTGTGTGTCCCTGCACTAATGGGGTGTGTGTTTGTGTCCTCAACACTGCAGCACTGAAGGGGTGTGTGCACGTGTGTTTGGCACACGTGTACATTTCCCCTGAAATGCAGCACTGAAGGGCTGTGTATGTGGCCCCAGCACTGAAGGTGTGTGTCTGTGTCTGTTTGTGTGACCTCAGCACCAAAGAGATGTGTGTCTGTGACCCCAGCATTAAAGATGTGTGTCTCTATGGCCCCATCAATAACCGGGAGGCTGTGTGATGGTTTGCGTGTCCCTGCACTAATGAGGTGTGTGCTTGTTTCCTCAACACTGCAGCACTGAAGGGGTGTGTGCACGTGTGTTTGGCACACGTGTATATTTCCCCTGAAATGCAGCACTGAAGGGCTGTGTGGGTGGCCCCAGCACTGAAGGTGTGTGTCTGTTTGTGTGACCTCAGCACCAAAGGTATGTGTGTCTGTGACCCCAGCAATGAAGGGGTTGTGTCTCTATGGCCCCATCAATAAAGCGGTGGCTGTGTGATGGTTTGTGTGTCCCTGCACTAATGGGGTGTGTGTTTGTGTCCTCAACACTGCAGCACTGAAGGGGTGTGTGCACGTGTGTTTGGCACACGTGTACATGTTCCCTGAAATGCAGCACTGAAGGGCTGTGCATGTGGCCCCAGCACTGAAGGTGTGTGTCTGTGTCTGTTTGTGTGACCTCAGCACCAAAGGGATGTGTGTCTGTGACCCCAGCAATAAAGATGTGTGTCTCTATAGCCCCATCAATAACGGGGAGGCTGTGTGATGGTTTGCGTGTCCCTGCACTAATGAGGTGTGTGCTTGTTTCCTCAACACCGCAGCACTAAAGGGGTGTGTGCACGTGTGTTTGGCACACGTGTACATGTCCCCTGAAATGCAGCACTGAAGGACTGTGTGGGTGGCCCCAGCACTGAAGGTGTGTGTCTGTTTGTGTGACCTCAGCACCAAAGGGATGTGTGTCTGTGACCCCAGCAATGAAGGGGTTGTGTCTCTATGGCCCCATCAATAAAGGGGTGGCTGTGTGATGGTTTGTGTGTCCCTGCACTAATGGGGTGTGTGTTTGTGTCCTCAACACTGCAGCACTGAAGGGGTGTGTGCACGTGTGTTTGGCACACATGTACATGTCTCCAGAAATGCAGCACTGAAGGGCTGTGTGTGTGGCCCCAGCACTGAAGGTGTGTGTCTGTTTGTGTGACCTCAGCACCAAAGGGATGTGTGTCTGTGACCCCAGCAATGAAGGGCTGTGTCTCTATGGCCCCATTAATAAAGGGGTGGCTGTGTGATGGTTTGTGTGTCCCTGCACTAATGGGGTGTGTGTTTGTGTCCTCAACACTGCAGCACTGAAGGGGAGTGTGCACGTGTGTTTGGCACACATGTACATGTCTCCAGAAATGTAGCACTGAAGGGCTGTGTGTGTGGCCCCAGCACTGAAGGTGTGTGTCTGTGTCTGTTTGTGTGACCTCAGCACCAAAGGGATGTGTGTCTGTGACCCCAGAAATGAAGGGGTGTCTCTGTGACCCCATCAATAAAGGGGTGGATGTGTGATGGTTTGTGTGTCCCTGCACTAATGGGGTGTGTATTGTGTCCTCAACACTGCAGCACTGAAGGGTTGTGTGCACGTGTGTTTGGCACACATGTACATGTCTCCAGAAATGCAGCACTGAAGGGCTGTGTGTGTGGCCCCAGCACGGAAGGTGTGTGTCTGTGTCTGTTTGTGTGACCTCAGCACCAAAAGGATGTGTGTCTGTGACCCCAGAAATGAAGGGGTGTCTCTGTGACCCCATCAATAAAGGGGTGGATATGTGATGGTTTGTGTGTCCCTGCACTAATGGGGTGTGTGTTTGTGTCCTCAACACTGCAGCACTGAAGGGGTGTGTGCACGTGTGTTTGGCACACGTGTAAATGTCCCCTGAAATGCAGCACTGAAGGGCTGTGTATGTGGCCCCAGCACTGAAGGTGTGTGTCTTTGTCTGTTTGTGTGACCTCAGCACCAAAGGGATGTGTGTCTGTGACCCCAGCAATGAAGGGCTGTGTCTCTATGGCCCCATTAATAAAGGGGTGGCTGTGTGATGGTTTGTGTGTCCCTGCACTAATGGGGTGTGTGTTTGTGTCCTCAACACTGCAGCACTGAAGGGGAGTGTGCACGTGTGTTTGGCACACATGTACATGTCTCCAGAAATGTATCACTGAAGGGCTGTGTGTGTGGCCCCAGCACTGAAAGTGTGTGTCTGTGTCTGTTTGTGTGACCTCAGCACCAAAGGGATGTGTGTCTGTGACCCCAGCAATAAAGATGTGTGTCTCTATGGCCAAATCAATAACCGCGAGGCTGTGTGATGGTTTGCGTGTCCCTGCACTAATGGGGTGTGTGCTTGTTTCCTCAACACTGCAGCACTGAAGGGGTGTGTGCACGTGTGTTTGGCACACGTGTACATGTCCCCTGAAATGCAGCACTGAAGGGCTGTGTGTGTGGCCCCAGCACTGAAGGTGTGTGTCTGTGTATCTGTGACCCCTTCAATAAAGGGGTGGCTGTGTGATGGTTTGTGTGTCCCTGGACTAACGGTCTGTGTGTTTGTGTACTGAGCACTGCAGCACTGAAGGGGTGTGTGCACGTGTGTTTATTGTATGTGTATAGAGGTGAGTGTGTATTTGTGTCTGTGTGTTTGTGTGTGTATGTATGTGTGTGTTGAAGTGAGTGTGTATGTGTGTGAATGTTCATGTATGTATTAAAGGTAACCCATCACTTCATTTCAGGCCCCTAAACCACCACCATTGTGAAATACCACTGTGTAATGAGTTTATAAAGATGCCCCTGTATAAATCATTCATTTCTGCATTGTGTAGACAATGAGCTTATAATGAACCAACAGTTTATACAAGGACATATTTATTATTCTGTTGGTGCCTTGGTGGTGATTTCATTCCCAGTCCCCTTAAAGGGTTATTTGGGACTTAAGAATTGATGACCTATCTGTAAGATAGCTGATCAGTATGAGATCGGAGGGTCTGACATCTGCATCTTTCTCGGCAGATGATGGCTGTGTTATTCAGCAATCATATGCCTCTAACAGTCGCAGGTTGAGCGGAGCTCTGCCCACGACAGTTAGCCTATTAAATCTTGCTATCAGTGTGTGACAGCGGCATTTAATGTGCGCCAGCAGGGGTGCACCATTCCATCTCTTCATTGGCGCACCCGTGACTTGATCACTGAAGATCCCTGTGTCTGTCATCACTGGATTCCTGTGACAGCCAGCCTGTTGCTAGTGTTCATAGGAGACCGTGATTTCTGCTATATATAGCAATGCTGTATATAGCACAAGCAATCAGATGATCGCAGGTTCAAGCCCCCTAAAGAGACGAACAAATACAGTGAAAAGTAAAAAAAAAAAATGAAAAAAGTATAAAAGTTCAAATCATCCAAGTTTTCCCCCCATTAAAAATTAAGAAATATAAAACATTTAAACAATACACATATTTGGTATCGCTGCGTTTGTAAAAGTCAGATCCATCAAAATATAAAATAAATTAATCCATTTAGTAAACGGCGAAACTAGAACATTAAATAAAATGCCAGAATTACAGATTTTCAGTCGTTGCAACAAGAAAAAAATATATAATAACAGACAATCAAAACATTGTATATACCCCAAAATGATATCAATATAACCATCAGTTTGTGGTGCAAAAAACTAGCCCTCACGCAGCCCCATTCCCGAAACATGAAAACGCCGCGGCTTTCAGATCTCGGAAAGTGGCGACACAAGCAAATTATTTTTCATCACTTAAATATAAATCCTATAAATCGTCACTTAAGTAGAAGAGATGAAGCTTTACTACCTCCTGCTCCAGCTCCAGCACTTCACCGCTGCCGCTGATCTTTAGTCACTGGCTTCAAGGGTGACATCATGACTGCAGCTCTGCAGCCAATCACTTGGCTCAGTGGCCCACGCTGACAGAGCTTCTAAGCTCAGTGATTGGCTGCAGCAATGATGTGTGCTGAAGTTGAGCCATCACCGCTGCAGCCTGTCACAATAGAGCACAGGAAGCTCTGAAGATCCAGAGCTGGAGCAGCAGGAGAAAGTAAAGCTCTGTGTGTTTTCTCTACCACTGGGAACCTCCTATATATTACATAAAAACATTCCTGAAAACCCCTTTAATCTGACTTTATAGAAAAAGTCTATATCCGGCTACTGTCCCCCCTCATGAATCACAAAATATGCCAAGTGTGAACAACTCCTGTCCCCAAATGAGGACTTGCAGGCGATCAGTTGATAGTCGGGGGTCCGGCAGTGAACCCCCTCAGCAATCAGCTGTGTTTTGCTGGACGTAGTGGCCTCTCCAGGACACATGTGGTATTACATGGTTCGCTTTTAGAATAATATGTAATACATGATATCTTGAAGTCTTCCAGAAGAAGATATTGGCAGACAGGTAATGACTTATTACCTACCAGCCATTGTCTCCTTTATCACTCGCTAGTTCTTATACACATTTGGATGATGTCACATCTTCGTTGGAAGCCGTATTAGGAACCTCCATCGCAGATTTTATCATACAGGACGAGTTCTCAGCCAACAGCTATTTGGCCATTGTACACATGACGTAAGCCTATGCTATACACAGCAATATGCAGCAGGATACACGAGATCCAGGGAAATATCCGATCGCCAGAAATGGGGTCAGGAAGGAATTTTTTTCCCCCCTGAATCAGAATTCTTTTGGGGGGGTTTCTTTGCCTTCTTCTGGATCTTTGGGTCCCAATGACCCTCAGGTGGTCCCCAATGACCGCAGCTCGTTTTGTGGTCTCCACCGGGGCCAATCTGAGAGTGACTGTGACCATAGTTTAATTTCTTAAAGGACCAGTAATATTTTCATTACAATGTTGCTTATTGCTATTTCAATAAAAAAATTAATTTTATATATATATATTGTTTTGTGTGTTTTTTTCCTGGATTTCACCTTACATAGTGAGAATGATAAGAGTAATCACAAAATATGGGGGCTCCATACACAGAGAGAACTCTGGTACCAAATTCCATGACAATTGTTCTGGGGTTCGGTCTGTGATGGAGCAGTAACATTGTATCCAGGACGTCGTACACACCATGCTACAGAAAGAAGACTGAAGAACGGGACGCAGCCGCAGAATACAGGAGACACTGGGTCTTGTGTAACAGTAAAAAACAGGAAAGATGTTCAACAAGTGGCCGGGGGGCTCCAGGACCAGACCAGGAGGGAGGCCTCAGTCATCAGTGGCCAATATTCGCATGAAGTGACCCACATTTACCAACCGTTCTGCAGCCACTCGTTTACCTTTCTCCAACACCTCCGTCGGTCCTTGCAGTTATTAGGCCACCACTGAAATTCTTTTCTGACTACACACAGACACGTACATAGAAACCGTGCATGCCGCCATCACCGGACACAACCAGAGTCCTGGTCCAGACCAGTGGCCTTTCCAATTCAAGTCTACTTGGGTTTAAACAAGGGTCCTGTCTCTAAGAGAACCATGTGCTTGCCACTTGGAACAGCAGTAATACAGTAACACCAGGTTAATATTCTTCGGGCACAGAGATGCACAGACAGTGAACCCTCTTAAAAAGAAGAATTGGACTGACATTCCCTAAGCAATAAGTACCCACACAATTGGAGGGACAGATTGCTAGCCCTTGCTGCACCATGGTGTATGCCCAGTGGTGGCCACTCTTAGTCTAAGTTGGCTCTTCAGATTGCATGGTGATAAAGAACCTGAGGGCCATATACCTTCAAGAAAAAGATCTCATAAGGACACGTTGCCTTGAATAGTGAAGAACACAATAATGTTTTCCATACAATTCTATTGTGTTCTATTCAGGATATATTAAAAAAAATCTGGTCCTTAGAAGTTATAAAATGAGGTCAATACAACCTCAGGTGAAGAACAACACATCACAAATTACACCAGGTCATCGAATATTTACCAAAAAATAGACTTAAATGCAGAAACAGTGTGAAAAATTAAAGGGGTTGTCCAATGAAAACAAGCTCCAATCTACAGGAACCTTCATGCCCTTTAGATTGGAACGGTGGTCCGCATGCTAAAATGCTGCTCCATTCATTCTATATGAGGCGGCCATGAAGTGCGCCCGACTTTTTTGTACCGATGAGACAGAGTGGTCTTACAGAGAAGGGTCCTTGGATTGGACGCCGAGTTACGGACCCCAAAGCAGCACTGAATATGATGTACTAGTGGGAGTCACGAGTGCAAGGGTTCAAGGGCGCCAGTAGTGGAAGACATAGTGCGCGAAACCGAAGAACAAGTAAGCAGACCTGCTGATCAGCACTGCAGTGCCGAGGCCGAGTTATGGTGAAATAGGGAGCGACAGTGCGCCTCACCAGTCCTGGAGTATATTACAGAGGAAGGATACTGTGTGGAAAATGCTTCATACTGTAAAGGACACGGCCAGAACACTTTGTGCCCCCCGATATCCCTTGTATGCCCGGACGTTGCTAGGGTCCTAAAAGATCAGGGGCCAAAGCCCCAAATTAGGTGTTTCCCCATACAACCTCCCCGCCACTTAAAAGAGGACCTATACATATATAATTACAGTACACCATTGTTACTAACCTAAAATACACAACTGAAAGACCAATATTCCCAAAATTACTTCTATACAAGGCAATAATAATCCCGCTACACAATGCCCTCTACCATCAACACTACACAGTGAGTACATAGTATTATGATATGACCATTGCCTCTACATAAAAAACACACTGTACAAAGACCATCTGATTTCTCACATTTCCAGCACCGTCCCCATCTATTCCCACCCTGCACAACCTCCCCATGCTGCCTGCTCTTCCCACGTGGAATAGGAACCTCAATACTTCAAAAATTATGTCATTACTATGATTACCCTCCACCAATTAATGCTACAAAGACTGTGTGCCAGATAGAGGGGACCTATAAAAATAATAGCGTCCCAATGAAAGTAGTAAAGACCCCACTGTGCTACCTAGCAAGTAATAATGCCAGATATGCTCTTATGAAAGTTTCAATATCTGAAGTGTTCCCTCCAAGCAACAAATACCGTTGAGTATCCCCTTTAAGTAATAATGCCCCCTTAAAGCCACAATCAAACTACACCCAACTACAAAGTTCTTCTTCAAGTCTATGAACGATGATTTCGGGGTGGTGAAAGAAGAAATTTCTGATGATGCACCCATTTAAAAGAAATAATGTCCTGAGTGCCCCCATAGCACCCTGTATATTGTATGATAGTCCCACAGCTCACTACACACTGTATGATGGTCCCCACAGCTCCCTATGCACTGTATGATGGTCCCCACAGATCCCTATACACTACATGATGGTCCCCACAGCGCCCTACGTACTGTATGATGGTCCCCACAGCTCCGTATGCACTGTATGATGGTCCCCACAGCTCCCTACGCACTATATGATGGTCCCCACAGATCCCTATACACTGTATGATAATCCCCATAGCTCCCTATACCCTGTATGATGGTCCCCACAGCTCCGTATGCACTGCATAATGGTCCCCACAGCTACCTATGCCCTGTATGATGGTACCCACAGTTCCATATGCACTGTATCATGGTCCCCACAGCTACCTATGCACTGTATGATGGTCCCCACAGCTATCTACGCTCTGCATGATGGAACCCACAGCTCCCTATGCACTGTATGATGGTCCCCACAGCTATCTACGCTCTGTATAATGGTCCCCACAGTTCACTATGCACTGTATGATGGTCCCCACAGCTCCTTAGATACTGTATGATGGTCCTCATACTTCCCTATACACTGTATGATGGTCCCCACAGCTCCCTACACACTGTATGATGGTCCCCACAGCTCCTTAGATACTGTATGAGGTCCCCACAGCTCCCTAGACACTGTATGATGGTCCCCACAGCTCCCTAGACACTGTATGATGGTCCCCACAGCTCCCTATGCTCTGTATGATGGTCCCCACAGCTCCCTACGCTCTGTATGATGGTCCCCACAGTGCCCTATGCACTGTATGATGGTCTTCACAGCTCCCTAAGCATTGTATGATGGTCTCCACAGCTCCCTATGCATTGTATGATGGTCCTCATAGCTCTCTACGCACTGTATGATGGTCCCCGCAGCTCCTTAAGCACTGTATGATGGTACCCACGGCTCCTTATACACTGTATGATGGTCCCCACGGCTCTTTATGTACTGTATGATGGTCCCTGCAGCTCCCTACGCTCGGTATGATGGTCCCCACAGCTCCCTATGTACTACATAATGGTCCCCACACCTCCCTATGCCCTGTATGATGGTCCCCACATCTCCCAATGCACTGTATGATGGTCCCCACAGCTATCTATGCACTGCATAATGGTCCCCACAGCTCCCTATGCACTGCATAATGGTCCCCACAGCTCCCTATGCCCTGTATGATGGTCCCCACATCTCCCTATGTACTGCATAATGGTCCCCACAGCTCTCTATGCACTGCATAATGGTCCCCACAGCTCCCTATGCACTGTATGATGGAACCCACAGCTCCCTATGCCCTGTATGATGGTCTCCACAGCTCCCTATGCATTGTCTGATGGTCCCCACAGCTCCCTATGCCCTGTATGATGGTCCCCACAGATCCCTATGCACTGTATGATGGTCTCCACAGCTCCCTATAAATAGTCTGATGGTCCCCACAGCTCCCTATGCACTGTATGATGGTCTCTACAACTCCTTATAACTGGCATGATGGTCCCTACAACTCCCTATATCCTGTATAATGGCCCTCACAGCCCCATATATACAGTACTGTATGATGGCCCCCGCAGCCCAATATATACTGTATGATGGCCCCCACACCCACTTGTACACTATATTATGGCCCCTACAGCTCCCTTTATACTGTATGATGGCCCCACAGCCCCTTATAAACTGTATTCTGGCACCCACTCCCCATTTTATATAATATGATGGTCCCACTGCCCCTTATATATAGCATGATGACTCCCATAGACCCTTATAGTATGATGGCACCCACACCCCTTATATATACAGGTGCATCTCACTAAATTAGAATATCATCAAAAAGTTTATTTATTTTAGTTCTTCAATGCTGAAAATGAAACTCATATATTATATAAAGTCATTACAATCAAAGTGATCTATTTCAAGTGTTTATTTCTGTTAATGTTGATGATTATGGCCAGGGGCGCACATAGAAATCATGAGGCCCCATAGCAGAAGCTCTAATTGGACCCCCCCACCAAAAAAATAAAGAAATATTTGTCTGTGTCACAGAAGAGCCGATCTCACAACTTTCCAGCCTTTACTTCGTTTTTCTAATTTTCCTGCTACTGAAGTCCTAGATCCCTCTTTCATTGCCCCCATGAAGTATGATGCCAATAAAAGTGCCCCCCAAACACAGTATGATACCCCCATGGTGCATTCCTCCACACTAGCCTCTACATGAACAGTATAATGACCTTATTGTACCCTACTTCAACTCTCAAGGCAAAGTATGGTGACCCTAACACAGTATGATTCCCCCAACTGTGACTCCCACACAGCCCTCCATACAGTATAATGGGCCTACATACAGTATAATGGCCCACACTAGCCCTCCAAACAGTATAATGGCCCCACACAGCCCTCCAAACAGTATGATGGACCCCACACAGCCCTCCATACAGTATGATGGACCCCACACAGCCCTCCATACAGTATAATGGGCCTACATACAGTATAATGGCCCAAACTAGCCCTCCAAACAGTATAATAGCCCCACACAGCCCTCCAAACAGTATGATGGACCCCACACAAACCTTCACACCATATAATTGCTTTCATACAGTATAACGGCCCCCCCAGATAGCCCTCAAAATATCATAATGACCACACATAGACTTCCATATAGTATAATATGCCACCCATAATCCTCCATATAGTATAATGCACCCTCCAAAATCCTCCATATAGTATAATGCACCCCCCATAATCCTCCATATAGTATAATGAACTTTCCATGGTCGATAGAATATAATGCACTCCCCATAGTCCACCATACAGTATATTTCACACCCCAAAGGGTAAAATGCAGCCCCCATATAGTATAATGCACCACACAGTCCTGCAGTATTATGGGCACCACGTACTCACTGATTTTAAAATACTGTATGTTTTAAATAAGACGACCCGAGTATAAGCCGAGGTCCCTAATTTTACCACAAAAAAACTGGGAAAACGTATTGAGTTGAGTATAAGCCTATGGTGGGAAATGCAGCAGCTACTGGAAAATTTCACCATCCTGGTATGTATGGCTCCCTCATCACCAATCCTGGTATGTATGGCACCCCTCATCACCAATCCTGCTATGTATGGCACCCCTCATCCCCCAATCCTGGTACATATGGCACCCCTCATCCCCCAATCCTGGTATGCGTGGCCCCCTCATCCCCCAATCCTGGTATGTGTGGCCTCCTCATCCCCCATTCCTGGTATGTGTGGCCTCCTCATCCTCCAATCTTGATATGTGTGGCCTCCTCATCCCCCAATCCCGGTATGTGTGGCCTCCTCATCCCCCAATCCTGGTATGTGTGGCCTTCTCATCCCACAATCCCCTGGTGTGTGTGGACCCCTCAACCCCCAATCCTGGTATGCATGGCCCCCTCATCCCCCAATCCTGGTAGGTGGGGCCTCCTCACCCCCCCAATCCTGGTATGCATGGCCTCCTCACCCCCCCAATCCTGGTATGTGGGGCCTCCTCACCCCCCCAATCCTGGTATGTGTGGCCCCATCACTGCACACTGTCTGTCATCACTGTATTCCTGTGACAGCCAGCCTGTTTCTAGTGTTCATAGGAGACCATGATTTCTGCTATATATAGCAATGCTGTATATAGCACAAGCAATCAGATGATCGCAGGTTCAAGCCTCCTAAAGAGACGAACAAATACAGTGAAAAGTAAAAAAAAAAAATCAAAAAAGTATAAAAGTTCAAATCATCCCAGTTTTCCCCCATTAAAAATTAAGAATTATAAAACATTTTAAAAAATACACATATTTGGTATCGCTGCGTTTGTAAAAGTCAGATCCATCAAAATATAAAATAAATTAATCTATTTAGTAAACGGCGCAACTAGAACATTACATAAAATGCCAGAATTACAGATTTTCAGTCGTTGCAACAAGAAAAAAATATATAATAACAGACAAAACATTGTATATACCCCAAAATGATATCAATATAACCATCAGTTTGTGGTGCAAAAAACCAGCCCTCACGCAGCCCCATTCCCGAAACATGAAAACGCCACGGCTTTCGGATCTCGGAAAGTGGCGACACAAGCAAATTATTTTTATTATTTTTTTTACAAATTTCAGATTTTTTTTTTCATCACTTAAATATAAATCCTATAAATCGTCACTTAAGTAGAAGAGATGAAGCTTTACTACCTCCTGCTCCAGGTCCAGCACTTCACCGCTGCCGCTGATCTTTAGTCACTGGCTTCAAGGGTGACATCATGACTGCAGCTCTGCAGCCAATCACTTGGCCATGCTGACAGAGCTTCTAAGCTCAGTGATTGGCTGCAGCAATGATGTGTGCTGAAGTTGAGCCATCACTCCTGCAGCCTGTCACAATAGAGCACAGGAAGCGCTGAAGATCCAGAGCTGGAGCAGCAGGAGAAAGTAAAGCTCTGTGTGTTTTCTCTACCACTGGGAACCTCCTATATATTACATAAAAACATTCCTGAAAACCCCTTTAATCTGACTTTATAGAAAAAGTCTATATCCGGCTACTGTCCTCCCCTCATGAATCACAAAATATGCCAAGTGTGAACAACTCCTGTCCCCAAATGAGGACTTGCAGGCGGTCAGTTGATAGTCGGGGGTCTGGCAGTGACCACCCTCAGCAATCAGCTGTGTTTTGCTGGACGTAGTGGCCTCTCCAGGACACATGTGGTATTACATGGTGCTCTTTCAAAATAATATGTAATATGTAATACATGATATCTTGAAGTCTTCCAGAAGAAGATATTGGCAGACAGGTAATGACTTATTACCTACCAGCCATTGTCTCCTTTATCACTCGCTAGTTCTTATACACATTTAGATGATTTCACATCTTCGTTGGAAGCCGTATTAGGAACCTCCATCGCAGATTTTATCATATAGGACGAGTTCTCAGCCAACAGCTATTTGGCCATTGTTCACATAAAGTAAACCTATGTTATATACAGCAATATGCAGCAGGATACACGAGATCCAGGGAAATATCCAATCGCCAGAAGTGGGGTCAGGAATGGTATGTGTGGCCTCCTCATCCCCCCAATCCTGGTATGTGTGGCCCCCTCATCCCCCAATCCTGGTATGCATGGCTCCCTCATCCCCCAATCCTGGTATGTATGGCCTCCTCACTCCCCAATCCTGGTATGTGTGGCCTCCTCATCCCCCAATCCTGGTATGTGTGGCCTCCTCATCCCCCCAATCCTGGTATGTGTGGCCCCCTCATCCCCCAATCCTGGTATGTGTGGCCCCCTCATCCCCCAATCCTGGTATGCATAGCCCCCTCATCCCCCAATCTTGGTATGTATGGCCTCCTCACTCCCCAATCCTGGTATGTGTGGCCCCATCACTGCACACACAAAAAATAAACACTTATACTCACCTTCCTTCCTCACCTCTGCTCCAGAGCTGCTGTGTTCTGTCTGCCAGCAGCTCATGTTGGTATCTGAGCAGCGCACGCTCTCAGTTGCCTAGGTGAGCTGCTGCTGCTGCCAGCATATTCACTCCTCTCCACGCCGGGACTATGAGCGTTGACAAGCGTGAATATGCATTCTCTTTAGTAGCGGGCACTGTAAGCAGGAGCCACGGCTCAGCGCTCCTCCGTGCCTGCTACTAAAGAGAATGAATATTCCCTCTTCTCCACGCCCATGGAAGTGGAGAAGAGGGAATATTCATGTCCCTTTAGCAGCGGGCACACGTGGTAGCTACAGCAGCCGCTACTGCGTGTACCCGCTCCTCCGCCGCCGCAGCCTGCCACCCCCCCCCCCAATACTCACCTATCCTCCTCGCTCCCCCGAGGCTCACGGGCCCCATAGCAGTGGTGTGGCCTGCCACCATTGGCGGTACGCCACTGATTATGGCTTACAGCCAATGAAATCACAAAAGTCATTATCTCAGTAAATTAAAATAGTTTATAACATCAGCTTGAAAAATGTTTTTAAAATACGAAATGTTGGCCTACTGAAATGTATGTTCAGTAAATGCACTCAGTACTTGGTCAGGGCTCCTTTTGCATCAATTACTGCATAGTGCGGCGTGGCATGGAGGCGATCAGCCTGTGGCACTGCTGAGGTGTTATGGAAGCCCAGGTGGCTTTGATAGCAGCCTTCAGCTCGACAGCATTGTTGGGTCTGGTGTCTCATCTTCCTCTTGACAATACCCCATAGTTTCTCTATGGGGTTAAGTTCAGGTGAATTTGCTGGCCAATTAAGCAGAGTGATGCTGTTGTCTTTAAACCAGGTATTGGTACTTTTAGCAGTGTGGACAGGGGCCAAGTCCTGCTGGAGAATGAAATTTCCATCTCCAAAAAGCTTGCCGGCAGAGGGAAGCATGAAGTGCTGTAAAATGTCCTGGTAGATGGCTGTGCTGACTTTGGTCTTGATAAAACACAGTGGACCTACACCAGCAGATGACATGGCTCCCCAAACCATCACTGATTGTGGAGACTTCACACTAGACCTCCAGCAGCTTGGATTGTGGCCTCTCCACTCTTCCTCCAGACTCTGGGACCTTGATTTCCAAAGGAAAATAGGAACTCTGGGACCTTGTGGATGGTGTCAATGACTGCCTTCTTGGCATTTGTAAAGTCAGCAGTCTTCCCCATGATTGTGGAGCCTACTGAAACAGACTATGGGACATTTTTAAACACTTAGGAAGCCGTTGCAGGTGCTTTTTGTTAATTATTCTAATTTACTGAGATATTGACTTTAGTGTTTTCATTGGCTGTAAGCCATAATCGTCAACATTAACAGAAATAAACACTTGAAATAGATCTCTCTCTCTGTAATGACTCTATATAATAGATCCCTCTGTCTGTAATGACTCTATATAATATAGGAGTTTCACTTTTTGTATTGAAGAACTCAAATAAATTAACTTTTTGATGATATTGTAATTTAGTGAGATGCACCTGCATATGATGACTGTTGCCCCCAGTGGAATATATGCGGTGTCTATTTTGGGATATTTTAGTACACCCATGATGATACTATAGACAGCCATTATACCTGGAATGGCCCCTTCCTTGCGTGCCTTGCTTTTTTTGGCTTACATGTCTAACAATCACATATGTGTTGTGTCCCTTCCCCCATCATCCTATTCTTCTATTGCTGAATAAATATGATAGATTTTATACTCCCTAGACTCCTTTGATGGTCTTTTACCCTGCGGGGTTTTCTCTCATATATGGACTCGCTGTGTGGTGGTGATGGTAGAGGACATTGTGTAGCAGGATCATTTTGGCCTTGTATAGTAGTAATTTTGGGAATATTGGTCTTTGTATAGTGTATTTTAGATTAGTAACAGTGGTATACTGTAATTATATATGTATAAATCCTCTTTTAAGTGACAGGGAGGTTATATGGGGAAACATGTACTTTGGGGCTGGGGTCCCTGATCTCTTAGGACCCCAGCAACGCTCCTGCACTGGGGAAAAGCAGGGTCTGGAGGCCACTTTAATATGATCATTTTATGGATATGACGCCAAAGAAACTAATGAAGTGCTTTGCAAAGTGCCTTAATTAAAAAATAAAATGGAACCATTTTACAAGACCCGTAGCGTCTCCATTTTTCGGGATCTGGGGCCGGGTTTATTTTTTGCACGCCGAGCTGAAGTTTTTATTGATACCATTTTGGGGTAGATCCGATGTTTTGATCGCCCGTTATTGCATTTTATTGCAATGTTGCGGTGACCAAAAAACGTAATTCTGGCGTTTAGAATTTTTTTCTCGTTACGCCGTTTACCGATTGGATTAATTATTTTTTTATATTGATAGATCGGGCGATTCTGAGCACGGCAATAGCAAATATGTGTATGTGGGTGGTATTTTTAGAATTTTATTTGGAATGGGACGAAAGGGGGGTGCTTTAAACTTTTATATATTTTTAATTTTTTTTTATATTTTTAAAAACATTTTTTTTTTTTTACACTTTTTGCTTGCTTCTATAGTCTCATTAGGAGGCTAGAAGCAGCAACTGTCCAATCACCTCTGCTACATACAGGGGATGAGCAGATCAGCTCTATGTAGCAGAAATGCTCCTGTGCTATGAGCGCCGACCACTAGGTGGCGCTCATAGAGTCAGTACATGACAATCACTGGGGTCTGCTGCAGACCCAGGGTTGTCATGCCCACCCATCAGTGACCCGCGATTACGTGACGGGGTCACAGATGGGCGGGGTAAGTGACGCGCTTCCGGCGCGGCGCTGTTAAATGCTGCTGTCAGAGATTGACAGTGTAACGGGTCTGGGAGGTGGAACCTCAGAGCAACTATACAAAAGGGCAGTCCTTGTAAGGAAGCGGGTGGCTCCCAGGGAAGGCAGGCAGGTAGTCACGGCAAGTGACAGGGACAGTCTCTGGGTAGAAGGGCAGGAGGTCACGGCAAGTGACGGGGACAGTCTCTTGACAGGCGGATGGTCACGGCAAGTGACAGCAGGGTAAGAGTCTCTAGACAGGCAGGTGGTCACGGCAAGTGACAGCAGGATAAGAGTCTCTAGATAGGCTAGCAGGCAGGTAGCAGGTGAGCGGGCAAGAGTCTCTAGACAGGCAGGTGGTCACGGCAAGTGACGGCAGAGCCTCCAGATAGGCTAGCAGGCAGGTAGCAGGTGAGCGCTCCCAGGTGAGCGGGCAAGAGTCTCTGGACAGGCAGGTGGTCACGGCAAGTGACGGCAGAGCCTCCAGAGAGGCTAGCAGGCAGGTAGCAGGTGAGCGCTCCCAGGTAAGCGGGGAAGAGTCTCTGGACAGGCAGGTGGTCACGGCAAGTGACGGCAGAGCCTCCAGGTACGCTAGCAGGCAGGTAGCAGGTGAGCGCTCCCAGGTGAGCAGGCAGGAGTCTCTGGACAGGCAGGTGGTCACGGCAAGTGACGGCAGAGCCTCCAGATAGGCTAGTAGGCAGGTAGCAGGTGAGCGCTCCCAGGTGAGCGGGCAAGAGTCTCTGGACAGGCAGGTGGTCACGGCAAGTTACGGCAGAGCCTCCAGGTAGGCTAGCAGGCAGGTAGCAGGTGAGCGTTCCCAGGTGAGCGGGCAGGAGTCTCTGGACAGGCAGGCGGTCACGGCAAGTGACGGCAGAGCCTCCAGGTAGGCTAGCAGGCAGGTAGCAGGTGAGCGCTCCCAGGTGAGCGGGCGGGCAGATCCATAGACAGACTGACAGGTGTTGGAAGGCAGACTGTCGGACCGCAGGAATGCAAGCAGATAGACAGGAATCAGGTAGCTATCAAGCAGAGATCTGGCAGGTAACTTGCAGGTATCTGGTAACGGGACCTGAGGGCTGAAGCAGAGTTGAAAGGCTTTGCAACAACATTGCTCGGGCACCTCCATTTTGGAGGAGGTGCCTTATATATGGTGAGGTCCTCCGGCCATTGGCCGGGGACTCCTTAGGACGGTGCGCGCGGCCCCTTTAAGAGAGGGAGAGCGCGAGCGCGCGTGCCCTAAGCACAGAGGCCAGGAAGCAGCGCGCGCTGCCAGCAGAGCGGGAGGAAGCTGCCGGGCACGGAGCGGAGAGGTGAGGGGAACGGAGTCCCTGCCTAGCAGGAGGCAGGGACGCCGACGCTACAGACAGCAGCATTTAACATGTTAACAGCCGCAAGTGGATCGCGATTCCACCCGCGGCTGTTGGGGGCACATGTCAGCTGTATAAATCACGGTTTTAGGCACTGGCCTTGCAGCGTGGTATTGGTCTGCGACCAAGTGTGAATAGGTTCAACAAAACACAGCTGGCAGACTTTAAATGGAGGGTAATATTTGGCACGCTCCACAAAATGTCACGATTATTAGGTAAGGTGTGTATAGGAAAATGTTATTTAAGGAAATAAAATGTACATTTTATTGGGGAATCCACCGCAGTCAGTGATTTTAGTCCAGTGTTTTCCTGTAACTCACATAGCAGTAGAAGACAAAGACAGAAACACAATACACAAATAACGGTAAAGTTTTAAATATTAGAGTTAGGACTGTCCCATAAGGGTCACCGTTACGAGGCGGGATGGCTTTCGCATTATTTAGATCAAAATTATGTTAACTAAGTACGCTTTATTATTTTCATGCACTATTGCGATTTATTTATTTACTGCAGGGTGTTTGTGTATTGTATTTCTGTCTTAGTTTTTTTCTGGTTAGTGGCCATGTGTGAACATGCTCTTACATGCTGCATGCACGACAATTTAAATTCCAGTTCATGTCTCGAGGTTTTTTTCATATAGCAGTAGGTTATATGGATTAAAATAAAGGATCATTTAAATAGCTGTCATGAATTATAACATGGGGCTGTGGGATATTTGCAGTCTGTGACTTTTTTGTTTAGTAATTTATTTCCTGAAGTGTAAACTTGATACATAAAACAGCAGTGTCCGTTATGATGACATCACAAAGCACATGACAGCACCGAGAACATGACATCATAGACCTCACATGACATCATAACTGCTACAGAATGTACAAAGTTCTATTCCTGAGCCATCTTGTGTCACAGCTTGAAGAGGACCAGTCCAGGTAAGTAGCTCATCACTGAATGCTGGGGATCGGGTCACATCGGAAAGGGAGGAGGACTGGCTGCACAGCATTGTGTCACAGCACAAACAGCAGAGTAAGATCAGGAAGAGATCTGCAGTGTGTGCTGTATGGACTGTGTCCTCATCCCCATGATATTTCCAGATGATTATTAGCTGCATTGTTTTCTTTCTTCCTGACCTTCCTCAAGGCTGCTCTGAGATCTGTGGAGTAACTATCATACGTCCGGCAATTATCAACTGAGAAGACTTTTTGGGATTCAGCAAGAAGGTAGGTGTGCGTGCATGTGAGTGTGTGTGTAGGCACAGCATTGAAGGTTTGTGTGACCCCAGATCTAAAGGGAAGTGTGTCTGTGACCCCAGCACTACAAGGATGTGTGTCTGTGACCCCACCAATAAAGGGATGTGTGTCTGTGACCCCACCAATAAAGGGATGTGTGTCTGTGACCCCACCAATAAAGGGATGTGTGCCTGTGACCCCACCAATAAAGGGGTGGCAGTGTGATGGTTTGTGTGTCCCTGCACTAATGGGGTGTGTGTTTGTGTCCTCAACACTGCAGCACTGAAGGGGTGTGTGCACGTGTGTTTGGCACACATGTACATGTCTCCAGAAATGCAGCACTGAAGGGCTGTGTGTGTGGCCCCAGCACTGAAAGTGTGTGTCTGTGTCTGTTTGTGTGGCCTCAGCACCAAAGGGATGTCTCTCTGTGATCCCAGAAATGAAGGGGTGTCTCTGTGACCCTATCAATAACGGGGTGGCTGTGTGATGGTTTGCGTGTCCCTGCACTAATGGGGTGGGTGTTTGTGTCCTCAACACTGCAGCACTGAAGGGGTGTGTGCACGTGTGTTTGGCACAAGTGTACATGTCTCGTGAAATGCAGCGCTGAAGGGCTGTGTGTGTGGCCCCAGCACTGAAGGTGTGTGTCCGTGTCTGTTTGTGTGACCTCAGCACCAAAGGGACGTGTGTCTGTGACCCCAGCAATAAAGATGTGTGTCTCTATGGCCCCATCAATAACGGGGAGGCTGTCTGATGGTCTGCGTGTCCCTGCACTAATGGGGTGTGTGCTTGTTTCCTCATCACTGCAACACTGAAGGGGTGTGTGCATGTGTGTTTGGCACACGTGTACATATCCCCTGAAATGCAGCACTGAAGGGCTGTGTTAGTGGCTCCAGCACTGAAGGTGTGTGTCTGTGTCTGTTTGTGTGACCTCAGCACCAAAGGGATGTGTGTCTGTGACCCCAGCAATGAAGGGCTGTGTCTCTATGGCCCCATCAATAAAGGGGTGGCTGTGTGATGGTTTGTGTGTCCCTGCACTAATGGGGTGTGTGTTTGTGTCCTCAACACTGCAGCACTGAAGGGGTGTGTGCACGTGTGTTTGGCACACATGTACATGTCTCCAGAAATGCAACACTGAAAGGCTGTGTGTGTGGCCCCAGCACTGAAAGTGTGTGTCTGTGTCTGTTTGTGTGACCTCAGCAACAAAGGGATGTGTGTCTGTGACCCCAGCAATGAAGGGGTGTGTCTCTATGGCCCCATCAATAAAAGGGGTGGTTGTGTGATGGTTTGTGTGTCCCTGCACTAATGGGGTGGGTGTTTGTGTCCTCAACACTGCAGCACTGAAGGGGTGTGTGCACGTGTGTTTGGCACAATTGTACATGTCTCATGAAATGTAGCGCTGAAGGGCTGTGTGTGTGGCCCCAGCACTGAAGGTGTGTGTCTGTGTCAGTTTGTGTGACCTCAGCACCAAAGGGATGTGTGTCTGTGACCCCAGCAATAAAGATGTGTGTCTCTATGGCCCCATCAATAACGGGGAGGCTGTCTGATGGTCTGCGTGTCCCTGCACTAATGGGGTGTGTGCTTGTTTCCTCATCACTGCAACACTGAAGGGGTGTGTGCACGTGTGTTTGGCACACATGTACATGTCCCCTGAAATGCAGCACTGAAGGGCTGTGTGTGTGGCTCCAGCACTGAAGGATGTGTGTCTGTGTCTGTTTGTGTGACCTCAGCACCAAAGGGATGTGTGTCTGTGACCCCAGAAATGAAGGGGTGTCTATGTGACCCCATCAATAAAGGGGTGGATGTGTGATGGTTTGCGTGTCCCTGCACTAATGGGGTGTGTGTTTGTGTCCTCAACACTGCAGCACTGAAGGGGTGTGTGCACGTGTGTTTGGCACACGTGTACATTTCCCCTGAAATGCAGCACTGAAGGGGTGTGTGTGTGGCCCCAGCACTGAAGGTATGTGTCTGTTTGTGTGACCTCAGCACCAAAGGGATGTGTGTCTGTGACCCCAGCAATGAAGGGGTGTGTCTCTATGGCCCCATCAATAAAGGGGTGGTTGTGTGATGGTTTGTGTGTCCCTGCACTAATGGGGTGGGTGTTTGTGTCCTCAACACTGCAGCACTGAAGGGGTGTGTGTACATGTGTTTGGCACAAGTGTACATGTCTCATGAAATGCAGCGCTGAAGGGCTGTGTGTGTGGCCCCAGCACTGAAGGTGTGTGTCTGTGTCTGTTTGTGTGACCTCAGCACCAAAGGGATGTGCGTCTGTGACCCCAGCAGTAAAGATGTGTGTCTCTATGGCCCCATCAATATCGGGGAGGCTGTGTGATGGTTTGCGTGTCCCTGCACTAATGGGGTGTGCGTTTGTGTCCTCAACACTGCAACACTGAAGGGGTGTGTACACGTGTGTTTGGAACACGTGTATATTTCCCCTGAAATGCAGCACTGAAGGGCTGTGTGTGTGGCCTCAGCACTGAAGGTGTGTGTCTGTGTCTGTTTGTGTGACCTCAGCACCAAAGGGATGTGTGTCTGTGACCCCAGCAATGAAGGGCTGTGTCTCTATGGCCCCATCAATAAAGGGGTGGCTGTGTGATGGTTTGTGTGTCCCTGCACTAATGGGGTGTGTGTTTGTGTCAACACTGCAGCACTGAAGGGGTGTGTGCACGTGTGTTTGGCACACATGTACATGTCTCCTGAAATGCAGCACTGAAGGGCTGTGTGTGTTGCCCCAGCACTGAAAGTGTGTGTCTGTGTCTGTTTGTGTGACCTCAGCACCAAAGGGATGTGTGTCTGTGACCCCAGAAATGAAAGGGTGTCTCTGTGACCACATCAATAAAGGGGTGGATGTGTGATGGTTTGTGTGTCCCTGCACTAATGGGGTGTGTGTTTGTGTCCTCAACACTGCAGCACTGAACGGGTGTGTGCACGTGTGTTTGGCACACGTGTACATTTCCCCTGAAATGCAGCACTGAAGGGCTGTGTGTGTGGCCCCAGCACTGAAGGTGTGTGTCTGTGTCTGTTTGTGTGACCTCAGCACCAAAGGGATGTGCGTCTGTGACCCCAGCAGTAAAGATGTGTGTCTCTATGGCCCCATCAATATCGGGGAGGCTGTTTGATGGTTTGCGTGTCCCTGCACTAATGGGGTGTGTGTTTGTGTCCTCAACACTGCAGCACTGAAGGGGTTTGTGCTCTCGTGTTTGGCACACGTGTACATGTCCCCTGAAATGCAGCACTGAAGGGCTGTGTGTGTGGCTCCAGCACTGAAGGTGAGTGTCTGTGTATGTTTGTATGACCTCAGCACCAAAGGGATGTGTGTCTGTGACCCCAGCAATGAAGGGCTGTGTCTCTATGGCCCCATCAATAAAGGGGTGGTTGTGTGATGGTTTGTGTGTCCCTGCACTAATGGGGTGTGTGTTTGTGTCCTCAACACTGCAGCACTGAAGGGGTGTGTGCACGTGTGTTTGGCACATGTGTACATGTCCCCAGAAATGCAGCACTGAAGGGCTGTGTGTGTGGCCCCAGCACTGAAGGTGTGTGTCTGTGTCTGTTTGTGTGACCTCAGCACCAAAGGGATGTGTCTGTGACCCCAGCAATGAAGGGGTTGTGTCTCTATGGCCCCATCAATAAAGGGGTGGCTGTGTGATGGTTTGCGTGTCCCTGCACTAATGGGGTGTGTGCTTGTTTCCTCAACACTGCAGCACTGAAGGGGTTTGTGCTCGCGTGTTTGGCACACGTGTACATGTCTCCTGAAATGCAGCACTGAAGGGCTGTGTGTGTGGCCCCAGCACTGACGGTGTGTGTCTGTGTCTGTTTGTGTGACCTCAGCACCAAAGGGATGTGTGTCTGTGACCCCAGCAATAAAGATGTGTGTCTCTATGGCCCCATCAATAACGGGGAGGCTGTGTGATGGTTTGCGTGTCCCTGCACTAATGGGGTGTGTGCTTTTTTCCTCATCACTGCAACACTGAAGGGGTGTGTGCACGTGTGTTTGGCACACGTGTACTTGTTCCCTGAAATGCAGCAATGAAGGGCTGTGTGTGGCTTCAGCACTGAAGGTGTGTGTCTGTGTCTGTTTGTGTGACCTCAGCACCAAAGGGATGTGTGTCTGTGACCCCAGCAATAAAGATGTGTGTCTCTATGGCCCCATCAATAACGGGGAGGCTGTGTGATGGTTTGCGTGTCCCTGCACTAATGGGGTATGTGCTTGTTTCCTCATCACTGCAACACTGAAGGGGTGTGTGCACGTGTGTTTGGCACACGTGTACATGTCCCCAGAAATGCAGCACTGAAGGGCTGTGTGTGTGGCTCCAGCACTGAAGGTGTGTGTCTGTATCTGTTTGTGTGACCTCAGCACCAAAGGGATGTGTGTCTGTGACCCCAGCACTGAAGATGTGTGTGTCTGTGACCCCATCAATAACGGGGTGGCTGTGTGATGGTTTGTGTGTCCCTGGTCTGTGTGTTTGTCTACCGAGCACTGCAGCACTGAAGGGGTGTGTGCACGTGTGTTTATTGTATGTGTATAGAGGTGAGTGTGTATTTGTGTCTGTGTGTTTGTGTGTGTATGTATGTGTGTGTTGAGGTGAGTGTGTATGTGTGTGAATGTTCATGTATGTATTAAAGGTAACCCATCATTTCATTTCAGGCCCCTAAACCACCACCATTGTGAAATACCACTGTGTAATGAGTTTATAAAGATGCCCCTGTATAAATCATTCATTTCTGCATTGTGTAGACAATGAGCTTATAATGAACCAACAGTTTATACAAGGACATATTTATTATTCTGTTGGTGCCTTGGTGGTGATTTCATTCCCAGTCCCCTTAAAGGGTTATTTGGGACTTAAGAATTGATGACCTACCTGTAAGATAGCTGATCAGTATGAGATCGGAGGGTCTGACACCTGGCACCCCCACGATCAGCTGAAATCTGCTCCGGCAGGTGCCAGACACATGATAAGCATACTTGATAGGACGCTGCTTCTGGTCTATAGGACGCACACAATACTGAGCAAGATTTTTTGTTGTTAAAAAGTGCGTCATATAGTCTAGAAAATACAGTTAATGACGGTCACTCTTTAACTAAGAAATGCATCTTAACTTGTGAAGGACTATATCCGTCATAATTCTGCTCCCCGCATTTCTTGCAGGCTCACACGCCGAGTCTGCATCTTTCTCGGCAGATGATGGCTGTGTTATTCAGCAATCATATGCCTCTAACAGTCGCAGGTTGAGCGGAGCTCTGCCCACGACAGTTAGCGTATTAAATCTTGCTATCAGTGTGTGACAGCGGCATTTAATGTGCGCCAGCAGGGGGTGCACCATTCCATCTCTTCATTGGCGCACCCGTGACTTGATCACTGAAGATCCCTGTGTCTGTCATCACTGGATTCCTGTGACAGCCAGCCTGGTGCTAGTGTTCATAGGAGACCGTGATTTCTGCTATATATAGCAATGCTGTATATAGCACAAGCAATCAGATGATCGCAGGTTCAAGCCCCCTAAAGAGACGAACAAATACACTGAAAAGTAACAAAAAATGAAAAAAGTATAAAAGTTCAAATCATCCCAGTTTTCCCCCCATTAAAAATTAAGAAATATAAAACATTTAAACAATACACATATTTGGTATCGCTGCGTTTGTAAAAGTCAGATCCATCAAAATCTAAAATAAATTAATCCATTTAGTAAACGGCGTAACTAGAACATTACATAAAATGCCAGAATTACAGATTTTCAGTCTTTGCAACAAGAAAAAAATATATAATAACAGACAATCAAAACATTGTATATACCCCAAAATGATATCAATATAACCATCAGTTTGTGGTGCAAAAAACCAGCCCTCACGCAGCCCCATTCCCGAAACATGAAAACGCCGCGGCTTTCAGATCTCGGAAAGTGGCGACACAAGCAAATTATTTTTCATCACTTAAATATAAATCCTATAAATCGTCACTTACGTAGAACAGATGAAGCTTTACTACCTCCTGCTCCAGCTCCAGCACTTCACCGCTGCCGCTGATCTTTAGTAACAGGCTTCAAGGGTGACATCATGACTGCAGCTCTGCAGCCAATCACTTGGCTCAGTGGGCCACGCTGACAGAGCTTCTAAGCTCAGTGATTGTCTGCAGCAATGATGTGTGCTGAAGTTGAGCCATCACCCCTGCAGCCTGTCACAATAGACCACAGGAAGCGCTGAAGATCCAGAGCTGGAGCAGCAGGAGAAAGTAAAGCTCTGTGTGTTTTCTCTACCACTGGGAACCTCCTATATATTACATAAAAACATTCCTGAAAACCCCTTTAATCTGACTTTATAGAAAAAGTCTATATCCGGCTACTGTCCTCCCCTCATGAATCACAAAATATGCCAAGTGTGAACAACTCCTGTCCCCAAATGAGGACTTGCAGGCGATCAGTTGATAGTCGGGGGTCCGGCAGTGAACACCCTCAGCAATCAGCTGTGTTTTGCTGGACGTAGCGGCCTCTCCAGGACACATGTGGTATTACATGGTGCTCTTTCAGAATAATATGTAATATGTAATACATGATATCTTGAAGTCTTCCAGAAGAAGATATTGGCAGACAGGTAATGACTTATTACCTACCAGCCATTGTCTCCTTTATCACTCGCTAGTTCTTATACACATTTGGATGATGTCACATCTTCGTTGGAAGCCGTATTAGGAACCTCCATCGCAGATTTTATCATACAGGACGAGTTCTCAGCCAACAGCTATTTGGCCATTGTTCACATGACGTAAGCCTATGTTATATACAGCAATATGCAGCAGGATACACGAGATCCAGGGAAATATCCGATCGCCAGAAATGGGGTCAGGAAGGAATTTTTTTCCCCCCTGAATCAGAATTCTTTTGGGGGGGTTTCTTTGCCTTCTTCTGGATCTTTGGGTCCCAATGACCCTCAGGTGGTCCCCAATGACCGCAGCTCGTTTTGTGGTCTCCACCGGGGCCAATCTGAGAGTGACTGTGACCATAGTTTAATTTCTTAAAGGACCAGTAATATTTTCATTACAATGTTGCTTATTGCTATTTCAATAAAAAAATTAATTTTATATATATATATTGTTTTGTGTGTTTTTTTCCTGGATTTCACCTTACACAGTGAGAATGATAAGAGTAATCACAAAATATGGGGGCTCCATACACAGAGAGAACTCTGGTACCAAATTCCATGACAATTGTTCTGGGGTTCAGTCTGTGATGGAGCAGTAACATTGTATCCAGGACGTCATACACACCATGCTACAGAAAGAAGACTGAAGAACGGGACGCAGCCGCAGAATACAGGAGACACAGGGTCTTGTGTAACAGTAAAAAACAGGAAAGATGTTCAACAAGTGGCCGGGGGGCTCCAGGACCAAACCAGGAGGGAGGCCTCAGTCATCAGTGGCCAATATTCCCATGAAGTGGCCACATTTACCAACCGTTCTGCAGCCACTCGTTTACCTTTCTCCAACACCTCCGTCGGCCACCACTGAAATTCTTTTCTGACTACACACAGACACGTACATAGAAACCGTGCATGCCGCCATCACCGGACACAACCAGAGTCCTGGTCCAGACCGGTGGCCTTTCCAATTCAAGTCTACTTGGGTTTAAACAAGGGTCCTGTCTCTAAGAGAACCATGTGCTTGCCACTTGGAACAGCAGTAATACAGTAACACCAGGTTAATATTCTTCGGGCTCAGAGATGCACAGACAGTGAACCCTCTTAAAAAGAAGAATTGGACTGACATTCCCTAAGCAATAAGTACCCACACAATTGGAGGGACAGATTGCTAGCCCTTGCTGCACCATGGTGTATGCCCAGTGGTGGCCACTCTTAGTCTAAGTTGGCTCGTCAGATTGCATGGTGATAAAGAACCTGAGGGCCATATACCTTCAAGAAAAAGATCTCATAAGGACACGTCGCCTTGAATTGTGAAGAACACAATAATGTTTTCCATACAATTCTATTGTGTTCTATTCAGGATAAATTTAAAAAAAGTCTGGTCCTTAGAAGTTATAAAATGAGGTCAATACAACCTCAGGTGAAGAACAACACATCACAAATTACACCAGGTCATCGAATATTTACCAAAAAATAGACTTAAATGCAGAAACAGGGTGTGAAAAATTAAAGGGGTTGTCCAATGAAAACAAGCTCCAATCTACAGGAACCCTCATCCCCTTTAGATTGGAACGGTGGTCCGCATGCTAAAATGCTGCTCCATTCATTCTATATGAGGCGGCCATGAAGTGCCCCCGACTTTTTTGGACAGATGAGACAGAGTGGCCTTACAGAGAAGGGTCCTTGGATTGGACGCCGAGTTACGGACCCCAAAGCAGCACTGAATATGATGTACTAGTGGGAGTCACAAGTGCAAGGGTTCAAGGGCGCCAGTAGTGGAAGACATAGTGCGCGAAACCGAAGAACAAGTAAGCAGACCTGCTGATCAGCACTGCAGTGCTGAGGCCGAGTTATGGTGAAATAGGGAGCGACAGTGCGCCCCACCAGTCCTGGAGTATATTACAGAGGAAGGATACTGGGTGGAAAATGCTTCATACTGTAAAGGAAACCTCCAGAACACTTTGTGCCCCCCGATATCCCTTGTATGCCGGGACGTTGCTAGGGTCCTAAAAGATCAGGGGCCAAAGCCCCAAAGTAGGTGTTTCCCCATACAACCTCCTCGCCACTTAAAAGAGGACCTATACATACAGTACAGACCAAAAGTTTGGACACACCTTCTCATTTAAAGATTTTTCTGTGTTTTCATGACTATGAAAATTGTGCATTCACACTGAAGGCATCAAAACTATTAATTAACACATGTGGAATTATATAGTTAACAAAAAAGTGTGAAACAATTGAAAATATGTCTTATATTCTAGGTTCCTCAAAGTAGCCACCTTTTGCTTTGATGACTGCTTTGCACACTCTTGGCATTCTCTTGATGAGCTTCAAGAGGTAGTCACCAGAAATGGTTTTCACTTCACAGGTGTGCCCAGTCAGGTTTAATAAGTGGGATTTCTTGCCTTACAAATGGGGTTGGGACCATCAGTTGTGTTGTGCAGAAGTCTGGTGGATACACAGCTGATAGTCCTCCTGAATAGACTGTTAGAATTTGTATTATGGCAAGAAAAAAGCAGCTAAGTAAAGAAAAATGAGAGGCCATCATTACTTTAAGAAATGAAGGTCAGTCAGTGCGAAAAATTGGGAAAACTTTGAAAGTGTCCCCAAGTGCAATTGCAAAAATCATCAAGCGCTACAAAGAAACTGGCTCACATGAGGACCGCCCCAGGAAAGGAAGACCAAGAGTCACCTCTGCTTCTGAGGATAAGTTTATCCGAGTCACCAGCCTCAGAAATCGCAGGTTAACAGCAGCTCAGATTAGAGACCAGGTCAATGCCACACAGAGTTCCAGCACCAGACACATCTCTACAACAACTGAGACTTTGTGCAGCAGGACTTCATGGTAAAATAGCTGCTAGGAAACCACTGCTAAGGACAGGCAACAAACAGAAAAGACGTGTTTGGGCTAAAGAACACAAGGAATGGACATTAGACCAGTGGAAATCTGTGCTTTGGTCTGACGAGTCCAAATTTGAGATCTTTGGTTCCAACCACCGTGTCTTTGTGCGACGCAGAAAAGGTGAACGGATGGACTCTACATGCCTGGTTCCCACCGTGAAGCATGGAGGAGGAGGTGTGATGGTGTGGGGGTGCTTTGCTGGTGACACTGTTGGGGATTTATTCAAAATTGAAGGCATACTGAACCAGTATGGCTACCACAGCATCTTGCAGCGGCATGCTATTCCATCCGGCTTGCGTTTAGTTGGACCACCATTTATTTTTCAACAGGACAATGACCCCAAACACACCTCCAGGCTGTGTAAGGGCTATTTGACCAAGAGGGAGAGTGATGGGGTGCTACGCCAGATGACCTGGCCTCCACAGTCACAAGACCTAAACCCAATCGAGATGGTTTGGGGTGAGCTGGACCTCAGAGTGAAGGCAAAAGGGCCAACAAGTGCTAAGCATCTCTGGGAACTCCTTCAAGATTGCTGGAAGACCATTTCCGGTGACTACCTCTTGAAGCTCATCAAGAGAATGCCAAGAGTGTGCAAAGCAGTCATCAAAGCAAAAGGTGGCTACTTTGAAGAACCTAGATTATAAGACATATTTTCAGTTGTTTCACACTTTTTTGTTAAGTATATAATTCCACATGTGTTAATTCATAGTTTTGATGCCTTCAGTGTGAATGTACAATTTTTATAGTCATGAAAATACAGAAAAATCTTTAAAAGAGAAGGTGTGTCCAAACTTTTGGTCTGTACTGTATATAATTACAGTACACCATTGTTGCTAACCTAAAATACACAACTGAAAGACCAATATTCCCAAAATTACTTCTATACAAGGCAATAATAATCCCGCTACACAATGCTCTCTACCATCAACACTACACAGTGAGTACATAGTATTATGATATGACCATTGCCTCTACATAAAAAAACACACTGTACAAAGACCATCTGACTTCTCACATTTCCAGCACCGTCCCCATCTATTCCCACCCTGCACAACCTCCCCATGCTGCCTGCTCTTCCGACGAGGAATAGGAACCTCAATACTTCAAAAATTATGTCATTACTATGATTACCCTCCACCAATTAATGCTACAAAGACTGTGTGCCAGATAGAGGGGACCTATAAAAATAATAGCGTCCCATAGAAAGTAGTAAAGACCCCACTGTGCTGCCTAGCAAGTAATAATGCCAGATATGCTCTTATGAAAGTTTCAATATCTGAAGTGTTCCCTCCAAGCAACAAATACCGTTGAGTATCCCCTTTAAGTAATAATGCCCCCTTAAAGCCACAATCAAACTACACCCAACTACAAAGTTCTTCTTCAAGTCTATGGACGAAGATTTCGGGGTGGTGAAAGAAGAAATTTCTGATGATGCACCCATTTAAAAGAAATGATGTCCTGAGTGCCACCAAAGCACCCAGTATACTGTATGATAGTCCCACAGCTCACTACACACTGTATGATGGTCCCCACAGCTCCCTATGCACTGTATGATGGTCCCCACAGATCCCTATACACTGCATGATGGTCCCCACAGCTCCCTAGACACTGTATGATGGTCCCCACAGCTCTCTAGACACTGTATGATGATCCCCACAGCTCCCTACGCACTGTATGATGATCCCCACAGCTCCCTATGCTCTGTATCATGGTCCCCACAGCTCCCTATACCCTGTATGATGGTCCCCACAGTTCCCTATGCCCTGTATGATGGTACCCACAGCTCCCTATGCACTGTATGATGGTCCCCACAGCTCTCTATGCACTGTATGATGGTCCCCACAGCTCCCTACGCTCTGTATGATGGTCCCCACAGCTCCCTATGCACTGTATGATGGTCCCCACAGCTCTCTATGCACTGTATGATGATACCCACAGCTCCATATGCACTGATATCATGGTCCTCACAGCTCCCTACGCTCTGTATGATGGTCCCCACAGCTTCCTACACACTGTATGATGGTCCCCACAGCTCCTTAGATACTGTACGATGGTCCCCACAGCTCCCTAGACACTGTATGATGGTCCCCACAGCTTCCTACACACTGTATGATTGTCCCCACAACTCCATAGATACTGTATCATGGTCCCCACAGCTCCCTATACCCTGTATGATGGTCCCCACAGCTCCCTATGCCCTGTATGATGGTCCCCACAGCTCCCTATGCTCTGTATGATGGTCCCCACAGCTCCCTATGCTCTGTATGATGGTCCCCACAGCTTTCTACGCTCTGTATGATGGTCCCCACAGTGCCCTATGCACTGTATGATGGTCTTCACAGCTCCCTATGCATTGTATGATGGTCCCCGCAGCTCCTTATGCACTGAATGATCGTACCCACGGCTCCTTATACACAGTATGATGGTCCCCACGGCTCCTTATGTACTGTATGATGGTCCCCGCAGCTCCCTACGCTCGGTATGATGGTCCCCACAGCTCCCTATGCCCTGTATGATGGTCCCCACATCTCCCTATGCACTGCATAATGGTCCCCACAGCTCCCTATGCACTGCATAATGGTCCCCACAGCTCCCTATGCCCTGTATGATGGTCCCCACATCTCCCTATGCACTGTATGATGGTCCCCGCAGCTCCTTATGCACTGAATGATGGTCCCCACGGCTCCTTATACACAGTATGATGGTCCCCACGGCTCCTTATGTACTGTATGATGGTCCCCGCAGCTCCCTACGCTCGGTATGATGGTCCCCACAGCTCCCTATGCACTGCATAATGGTCCCCACAGCTCCCTATGCCCTGTATGATGGTCCCCACATCTCCCTAGGCACTGTATGATGGTCTCCACAGCTCCCTATGCGTTGTCTGATGGTCCCCACAGCTCTCTAAGCACTGTATGATGGTCCCCGCAGCTCCTTTTGCACTGTATGATGGTCCCCACGGCTCCTTATACACTGTATGATGGTCACCACGGCTCCTTATACACGGTATGATGGTCCTAACAGCTCCTTATGTACTGCATAATGGTCCCCACAGCTCCCTATGTACTGCATAATGGTCCCCACAGCTCCCTATGCACTGCATAATGGTCCCCACAGCTCTCTATGCACTGCATAATGGTCCCCACAGCTCCCTATGCACTGCATAATGGTACTCACAGCTCCCTATGCACGGCATAATGGTCCCCACAGCTCCCTATGCACTGCATAATGGTCCGCACAGCTCCCTACGCACTGCATAATGGTCCCAACAGCTCCCTACGTACTGCATAATGGTCCCCACAGCTCCCTATGCCCTGTATGATGGTCCCCACATCTCCCTATGCACTGCATAATGGTCCCCACAGCTCTCTATGCACTGCATAATGGTCCCCACAGCTCCCTATGCACTGTATGATGGTCTCCACAGCTCCCTATGCACTGTATGATGGTCCCCACAGCTCCCTATGCACTGTATGATGGTCCCCACAGCTCTCTATGCACTGCATAATGGTCCCCACAGCCCCCTATGCACTGTATGATGGTCTCCACAGCTCCCTATGCACTGTATTATGGTCCCCACAGCTCCTTATGCACTGTATGATGGTCTCTACAACTCCTTATAACTGGCATGATGGTCCCTACAACTCCCTATATCCTGTATAATGGCCCTCACAGCCCCATATATACAGTACTGTATGATGGCCCCCGCAGCCCAATATATACTGTATGATGGCCCCCACACCCACTTGTACACTATATTATCGCCCCTACAGCTCCCTTTATACTGTATGATGGCCCCACAGCCCCTTATAAACTGTATTCTGGCACCCACTCCCCATTTTATATAATATGATGGCCCCACTGCCCCTTATATATAGCATGATGACTCCCATAGCCCCTTATAGTATGATGGCACCCACACCCCTTATATATACAGGTGCATCTCACTAAATTAGAATATCATCAAAAAGTTTATTTTAGTTCTTCAATGCTGAAAATGAAACTCATATATTCTATAAAGTCATTACAATCAAAGTGATCTATTTCAAGTGTTTATTTCTGTTAATGTTGATGATTATGGCCAGGGGCGCACATAGAAATCATGAGGCCCCATAGCAGAAGCTCTAATTGGACCCCACCAAAAAAATAAAGAAATATTTGTCTGTGTCACAGAAGAGCCGATCTCACAACTTTCCAGCCTTTACTTCGCTTTTCTAATGTTCCTCCTACTGAAGTCCTAGATCCCTCTTTCATTGCCCCCATGAAGTATGATGCCAATAAAAGTGCCCCCCAAACACAGTATGATACCCCCATGGTGCATTCCTCCACATTAGCCTCTACATGAACAGTATAATGACCTTATCGTACCCCACTTCAACTCCCAAGGCAAAGTATGGTGACCCTAACACAGTATGATTCCCCCAACTGTGACTCCCATACAGCCCTCCATACAGTATAATGGGCCTACATACAGTATAATGGTCCACACTAGCCCTCCAAACAGTATAATGGCCCCACACAGCCCTCCATACAGTATAATGGGCCTACATACAGTATAATGGCCCACACTAGCCCTCCAAACAGTATAATGGCCACACACAGCCCTCCAAACAGTATGATGGACCCCACACAAACCTTCACACCGTATAATTGCTTTCATACAGTATAACGGCCCCCACATAGCCCTCAAAATATCATAATGGCCCCACATAGACTTACATATAGTATAATATGCCACCCATAATCCTCCATATAGTATAATGAACCCTCCAAAATCCTCCATATAGTATAATGCACCCCCCATAATCCTCCATATAGTATAATGAACTTCCCATGGTCCTCGATAGAATATAATGCACTCCCCATAGTCCTCCATACAGTATATTTCACACCCCAAAGGGTAAAATGCAGCCCCCATATAGTATAATGCACCACACAGTCCTGCAGTATTATGGCCACCACGTACTCACTGATTTTAAAATACTGTATGTTTTAAATAAGACGACCCGAGTATAAGCCGAGGCCCCTAATTTTACCACAAAAAAACTGGGAAAACGTATTGAGTTGAGTATAAGCCTAGGGTGGGAAATGCAGCAGCTACTGGAAAATTTCACCATCCTGGTATGTATGGCTCCTCATCACCAATCCTGGCATGTATGGTACCCCTCATCCCCCAATCCTGGTACATATGGCACCCCTCATCCCCCAATCCTGGTATTCATGGCCCCCCCTCATTCCCCAATCCTGGTATGCATAGCCACCCCTCATCCACCAATCCTGGTATGCATAGCACCCCTCATCCCCCTATCCTGGCATGCATGGCCCCCCCTCATCCCCCAATCCTGGTATGCATGGTCTCCTCATCCCTCAATCCTAATATGAATGGTCTCCTCATCCCCCAATCCTGGTATGTATGGCCTCTTCATCCCCCTATCCTGGTATGCATGGCCTCTTCATCTCCAATTCCTGGTATATATGGCCCCCCTCATCCCCAATCCTGGTATGCATGGCACCCCTCATCCCCCAATCCTAGTATGCGTGCCCCCCTCATCACCCAATCCTGGTATGCGTGTCCCCCTCATCCCCCAATCCTGGTATGTGTGGCCTCCTCATCCCCCAATCCTGGTATGTGTGGCCTCCTCATCCCCCAATCCTGGTTTGCATGGCCTCATCACCCCCCAATCCTGGTGTGTGTGGCCTCCTCATCCCCAAATCCTGGTATGTATGGCCTCCTCATCCCCCAATCTTGGTATCTGTGGCCTCCTAATCCCCCAATCTTGGTATGTGTGGCCTCCTCATCCCCCAATCCTGGTATGTGTGGCCTCCTCATCCCCAAATCCTGGTATATGTGGCCTCCTCATCCCCCAATCCTGGTATGTGTGGCCCCCTCATCCTCCAATCCTGGTATGCATGGCCCCCTCATCCCCCAATCCTGGTATGTATGGCCTCCTCACCCCCCAATCCTGGTATTTTATGGCCTCCTCACCCCCCAATCCTGGTATGTGTGGTCCCATCACTGCACACACAAAAAATAAACACTTATACTCACCTTCCTTCCTCACCTCTGCTCCAGAGCTGCTGTGTTCTGTCTGCCAGCAGCTCATGTTGGTATCTGAGCAGCGCACGCTCTCAGTTGTCGAGGTGAGCTGCTGCTACTGCTGCCGGCATATTCACTCCTCTCCACGCCGGGACTATGAGCGTTGACAAGCGTGAATATGCATTCTCTTTGGTAGCGGGCACTGTAAGCAGGAGCCACGGCTCAGCGCTCCTGGCCCATGGAAGTGGAGAAGAGGGAATATTCATGTCCCTTTAGCAGCAGGCACACGTGGTAGCTACAGCAGCCGCTACTGTGTGTGCCCGCTCCTCCGCCGCCGCAACCTCCCACCCCCCCAATACTCACCTATCCTCCTTGCTCCCCCGAGGCTCACGGGCCCCATAGCAGTGGTGTGGCCTACCACCATTGGCGGTACCCAACTCATTATGGCTTACAGCCAATGAAATCACAAAAGTCATTATCTCAGTAAATTAAAATACTTTATAACATCAGCTTGAAAAATGTTTTTAAAATCTGAAATGTTGTCATACTGAAATGTATGTTCAGTAAATGCACTCAATACTTGATCAGGGCTCCTTTTGCATCAATTACTGCATCAATGCGGCGTAGCATGGAGGCGATCAGCCTGTGGCACTGCTGAGGTGTTATGGAAGCCCAGGTTGCTTTGATAGCAGCCTTCAGCTACTCTGCATTGTTGGGTTTGGTGTCTCTTATCTTCCTCTTGACAATACCCCATAGATTCTCTATAATAGATTCTCTATGGGGTTAAGGTCATGTGAGTTTGCTGACCAATCAAGCACAGTGATAGTGTTGTTTTTAAACCAGGTATTGGTACTTTTGGCAGTGTGGACAGGTGCCAAGTCCTGCTGGAGAATGAAATTTCCATCTCCAAAAAGCTTGTCGGCAGAGGGAAGCATGAAGTGCTGTAAAATGTCCTGGTAGATGGCTGCGCTGACTTTGGTGTTGATAAAACACAGTGGACCTACACCAGCAGATGACATGGCTCCCCAAACCATCATTGATTGTGGAAACTTCACACTACACCTCAAGTAGCTTGGATTGTGGCCTCTCCACTCTTCCTCCAGACTCTGGGACCTTGATTTCCAAAGGAAAATTGGAACTCTGGGACCTTGTGGATGGTGTCAATGACTGCCTTCTTGGCATTTGTCAAGTCAGCAGTCTTCCCCATGATTGTGGAGCCTACTGAAACAGACTATGGGACATTTTTAAACACTTAGGAAGCCGTTGCAGGTGTTTTTTATTAATTATTCTAATTTACTGAGATAATGACTTTAGTGTTTTCATTGGCTGTAAGCCATAATCGTCAACATTACAGAAATAAACACTTGAAATAGATCTCTCTGTCTGTAATGACTCTATATAATATAGGAGTTTCACTTTTTGTATTGAAGAACTCAAATAATTTAACTTTTTGATGATATTCTAATTTAGTGAGATGCACCTGCATATGATGACTGTTGCCCCCAGTGGAATATATGCGGTGTCTATTTTGGGATATTTTAGTACACCCATGATGATACTATAGACAGCCATTATACCTGGAATGGCCCCTTCCTTGCGTGCCTTGCTTTTTTTCGCTTACATGTCTAACAATCACATATGTGTTGTGTCCCTTCCCCCATCATCCTATTTTTCTATTGCTGAATAAATATGATAGATTTTATACTCCCTGGACTCCTTTGATGGTCTTTTACCCTGCGGGGTTTTCTTTCATATATGGACTCACTGTGTGGTGGTGATGGTAGAGGACATTGTGTAACAGGATCATTTTGGCCTTGTATAGTAATAATTTTGGGAATATTGGTCTTTGTATAGTGTATTTTAGATTAGTAACAGTGGTATACTGTAATTATATATGTATAAATCCTCTTTTAAGTGGCAGGGAGGTTATATGGGGAAACATGTACTTTGGGGCTGGGGTCCCTGATCTCTTAGGACCCTCGCAACGCTCCTGCACTGGGGAAAAGCAGGGTCTGGAGGCCACTTTAATATGATCATTTTATGGATATGACGCCAAAGAAACTAATGAAGTGCTTTGCAAAGTGCCATAATTTTCACAATTCTGAAAAAAAATTGTAAGTTTAGTTCCACTATAAGTGATGTTAATTCTGTTATGAGAGCTAACCTTCTGAGACAATGTATCAATGCGGTGTGTGAATTGTCACATTAAGCTTTGCTACATTTATACATAGTGAAGTTCAGGATCAAAATGCTGCAGGTCCCATCTCTTCTACAGAACAATCCCATGGAAACAAAGCTGATCATTTTATCAGACAGGATCATTAGAACTTACCTGGTGGGATCCTTTGTTTCTGGAGGTTTCTTTCCCAGGTCGTCATTAAGACCCTTTACAATAAGCTCCAAAAACTCATCGGACTTTCTGAATCTTTCAAGCGTTTTCTCCATCACAGAAAGGACAGAAAGGAGGCGCTTATCCTGGCAGAATAGAATCAGAGATATATTGTTCTACATCTTCCAGATGTTTGGATTTATCTACAGACTAATGATTAATCTCGCATGAAGAATGATAATATTATAACAGATCACAATTTTGGGTTAAAAATATTCAATTTTAAAAAAATATATATATAGCAATTACATTATTCTGACAAGACCAATTTTTTGTTTTTTTCTTCCCCTTTTTCCCAAAAATAATAACTTTGTTTTTTCATTCACATAGACGGAGGGCTTGTGTTTTGTGGGACTAGTTGTTATTTGGAATGACAACATTCAATTTAGCACATAAAGTATTGAAAAATGGGGAAAAAATCAAAGTAAGGTTATTATTTTTGTTTGTTTGGGTTTTTTTATGAACATTTTTAAAAAAAATGTGGTTTGTGACCCCATTTTCATCTTGCGAAGACCTAATTTTATAAAATGATCCCATTGATGGAGTTGTCGGCTTTTTCTTGTGGAGCGATCAGTAGTTACAAGTTTCTGATTGCATTTTTGGGAGGGAAGTAGAGCGACCCAAAAACCACAACCATGGCACTTTACTGTCCTTTACAGCATTGACCCGACGTGTAATAGATTTATAGATTTACACTGTGTTCCAAATTATTATGCAAATAATATTTTCTCAGATTTTCCCAAATTACCTATATGAATTGCAGTCATTGTAATTTTCCAGTCAAATAACTATTAGAGTACAATTGAAAGGTTTTTGTACAAACTGCCTATGATAACAGTATATTTAAAAAAAAATAAAAAACTCAAACTGCACTCAAAATGCATGTTCCAAATTATTATGCACAGCAGAGTTTTCAACCTTTTCATTTTAATAAAGAACAAAAAAATGGTCATTTTTGAAATTATAAGCATTAGCAGGTTATTACAAACTGAAATCAAACAGTTTTCAACTCAAAACTTTATTCTAGGTGATGTTACATTTGCACATAGGACCGCTTGTTCGAAAGGAGCTTCTGAACTCTCTCGTCCATTGAATTTGTCAGGTTTTGGATGGTTTCTGCTTCAATTGTTTTGCATGAGGACAGAATACCCTCCCAGAGCTGTTGCTTAGATGTGAACTGCCTCCCGCCATCATAGACACTCCTTTTGATGATGCTCCAGAGGTTCTCAATGGGGTTGAGGTCAGGGGAGCATGGGGGCCACACCATAAGTTTGTCCCCTTTTATGCCCATAGCAGCCAGAGATGCAGATGTGTTATGTGCAGCATGAGACGGGGCATTATCATGTATGAAATGATCTCGATGGTCCAGATGGATGGAGTGGAGGATGGCTGGTTGATGGACACCCCATGCAAATACAGCTACGGCGCTAACAAGGAGGAGGTGGAGTAATGTTTTGGGCTGGAATCATGGGGAGAGAGATTGTCGGCCCCTTTAGGATCCCTGAAGGGGTAAAGATGAACTCCATAATGTATGTGGAGTTTCTCAAACAACACTTCCTTCCATGGTTCAAGAAGAACCGTGCATTCCGCAGCAAGATCATTTTCATGCATGATAATGCCCCGTCTCATGCTGCACATAACACATCTGCATCTCTGGCTGCTATGGGCATAAAAAGGGACAAACTTATGGTGTGGCCCCCATGCTCCCCTGACCTCAACCCCATTGAGAACCTCTGGAGCATCATCAAAAGGAGTGTCTATGATGGCGGGAGGCAGTTCACATCTAAGCAACAGCTCTGGGAGGGTATTCTGTCCTCATGCAAAACAATTGAAGCAGAAACCATCCAAAAACCTGACAAATTCAATGGACGAGAGAGTTCAGAAGCTCCTTTCGAACAAGGGGTCCTATGTGCAAATGTAACATCACCTAGAATAAAGTTTGAGTTGAAAACTGTTTGATTTCAGTTTCTAATAAGCTGCTAATGCTTATAATTTCAAAAATGACCATTTTTTTGTTCTTTATTAAAATGAAAAGGTTGAAAACTCTGCTGTGCATAATAATTTGGAACATGCATTTTGAGCGCAGTTTGAGTGATTTATTTTTTAAAAAATATACTGTTGTCATAGGCAGTTTGTACAAAAACCTTTCAATTGTACTCTAAGGCTGAGTTCACACGATGCGTTTTTAATGCGTTTCCGCGGCGGTTTTGCATCTGCGGAAACGCCGCAGAAACGCATTAAAAACGCATGGTGGAAGGGCAGCAATGTTCCCCAATTGAAATCCGCATGTGCTGTGTCCATGATGCGGATTTTTCCGCAGCGTAAACGCTGCGCTCAAAAATCCGCAGCATGTCAATTAATTTTGCGGAAACGCTGCTTTTTTGCCGCCATTGACTTGCATTAGACCGCATGGAATCCGCATCACTGTATATGTTGATGCGCATTCCATGCGGTCTAATGTGCGGATGGTACCCGGGTGTGGATGAGAGGACTCTCATCCAGACCCAGGTACCATTAAAAAAAAAAGAATAAAATAAAAAATATATATATACTTACCTTCTGACGGCCCGCGCAGCGCTCCTGCTTGGTTCCCGGCACTTCGCGGTTGAATGAAGAAGGACCTTCGCTGACGTCAGAGTCATGTGACGGGTCACGTGACGCTGACGTCGGCAGGTCCTTCAGTCTTCACTGCCGGCAGCCGGGATCGAGCGAAGCAGGACACTGGGGGCCATCAGAGGGTAAAGTATATATTTATTTTTTTGACATTCACACACTATATAAATCCATGCCTGCTGCATCGATTTATATAGTGTGAAGTTGACAAGCACTTTCCAAGTGATGCTAAAATCGCTTGGGAAGCGCTTGTCAACCCGCATGCGGAAATGAAAGTGAAGACCGCTTCATTTCCGCATGTCCCTGGCAGGGAACCGCATGTACAATCCGCATGTACAATAAGCATGTGGTTTTTCCTGCCAGGGAGATGCAGAAATGCTCAGGAAAAAATCCTGAGCATTTCTGCATCGTGTGCACATACCCTAATAGTTATTTGACTGGAAAATTACAATGACTGCAATTCATATAGGTAATTTGGGAAAATCTGAGAAAATATTATTTGCATAATAATTTGGAACACAGTGTACATATTTTGAAAGATTGTACTTAAATCAATGCAGCAGTAACAAATATTGTTTTACGCTTTTTCTTTTTTATAGTTGGCCAGAAAACCGCAGAACCTTAAGCAGAAAATGACATGAATGAGAACACCTGCCCGGCTTGTACAGGATCCGGGGGTGTTACGTACAAGGAAAAGTTCCCAGAATAAGGATTTGCTTCATTTTGGTGCAGAGTTTCTAGTAGTTTCTGGTTGCTACTGTTACAGGCAGATGCCGTCTGCATAATACAGCCAGCACCGCCTCAACCCCTCCATGCATGTGGACCCCGGCACAAACACTCAGGTACATCCTTTTATGCTAAGACATTAATAATTCTACAATTATCACACACAACTTATATACAGAAACCTCCCAACCGTCCCCGATCCAATGGGACTGTCCGGCAGTCGCTGGAGGTCGGGGCTATGCCCTGACGAGCCGTGTTCTGTCAGGACAGTCAGTGTAGTACAAGAATGTCTCATGCCGTGAATGCTGCTGTGATCGCTCCTGGAGAGGGGCAGCATCCGCTCCGTACACCTCGTACACACACGGCTCCGCTCCGCACGCCTCGTACACGCTCGGCTCCGCTTCGCACGCCTCGTACACACACCGCTCCGCTCCACACGCCTCGTACACGCCCGGCTCCGCTCCACACGCCTCGTACACGCCCGGCTCCGCTCCGTCCACCTCGTACACGCCCGGCTCCGCTCCACACGCCTCGTACACGCCCGGCTCCGCTCCGTACGCCTCGTACACGCCCGGCTCCGCTCCGCACGCCTCGTACACGCCCGGCTCAGCTCCGCACGCCTCGTACACTCGCGGCTCCGCTCCGTACGCCTCATGCACGCCCGGCTCCGCTCCGCACGCCTCGTACACGCCCGGCTCCGCTCCGCACGCCTCGTACACGCCCGGCTCCGCTCCGCACGCCTCGTACACGCCCGGCTCCGCTCCGCACGCCTCGTACACGCCCGGCTCAGCTCCGCACGCCTCGTACACACCCGGCTCAGCTCCGCTCCGCACACCTCGTACACGCGCGGCTCCTCTCCGTACACCTCGTACACGCGCGGCTCTGCTCCGTACACCTCGTACACACACGGCTCTGCTCTGTACACCTCGTACACGCGGCTCCGCTCCGTACACCTCGTACACACACGGCTCCGCTCCGTACACCTCGTACACACGCGACTCTGCTCCGTACATCTCGTACACGCGCGGCTCTGCTCCGTACACCTCGTACACGCGCGGCTCCGCTCCGTACACCTCGTACACACGCGGCTCCGCTCCGTACACCTCGTACACGCGCGGCTCCGCTCCGTACACCTCGTACACGCGCGGCTCCGCTCCGTACACCTCGTACACGCGCGGCTCTGCTCCGTACACCTCGTACACACGCGGCTCCGCTCCGTACACCTCGTACACACGCGGCTCCGCTCCGTACACCTCGTACACGCGCGGCTCTGCTCCGTACACCTCGTACACACGCGGCTCCGCTCCGTACACCTCGTACACACGCGGCTCCGCTCCGTACACCTCGTACACACACGGCTCTTCTCCGTACACCTCGTACACGCGCGGCTCTGCTCCGTACACCTCGTACACACGCGGCTCCGCTCCGTACACCTCGTACACATGCGGCTCTGCTCCGTACACCTCGTACACACACGGCTCCGCTCCGTACAACTCGTACACACGCGGCTCCGCTCCCTACACCTCGTACACACGCGGCTCCGCTCCGTACACCTCGTACACACACGGCTCCGCTCCGTACGCCTCGTACACACACGGCTCTGCTACATCCACACTGTAAACCCCTCCTGACCCCACACATAAACTTCAGCTCATCCAGCACCATGACAACCAGCACAGCAGAGTCCTGCATCCACTGAGGCCCCTGATCATGTGACCCCTGACTCCTCCCCTCCTGTGACCTCATCACAGCTCCTGTGCGCACAGACACAGAGCAGCCATATATGTGGTGGCGGCTCTGCACGTGCAGGTATGTGGAGACCCCCATTACTGGGCGCAGGGGGCATTAACCCCTTCAGCACGGAGACTCTTTTGGGGTCTTGTGTTGCCCCTTTATAAGATTCATAAGGTTTCTGTTCTGTTTCCTGTAATAGATACATACGACCCAACTATGGAGACAGGAAGGGAGGAAACGTATTGTTCTCATAGTACAGGACCCCTTTACTGGCCCCACAGTGTAATGCCCCCATTATGCCCCTTATGCAGGATGTATGATGCCCCACACAGTGTAATGCCCCCATTATGCCCCTTATGCAGGATGTATGATGCCCCCACACAGTGTAATGCCCCCATTATGCCCCTTATGCAGAATGTATGATGCCCCCCACAGTGTAATGCCCCCATTATGCCCCTTATGCAGGATGTATGATGCCCCCCACAGTGTAATGCCCCATTATGCCCCTTATGCAGTATGTATGATGCCCCCCACAGTATAATGCCCCCATTATGCAGAATGTATGTTGCCCCCACACAGTGTAATGCCCCCATTATGCTCCTTATGCAGGATGTATGATGCCCCCACACAGTGTAATGCCCCCATTATGCCCCTTATGCAGGATGTATGATGCCCCCCACAGTGTAATGCCCCCATTATGCCCCTTATGCAGTATGTATGATGCCCCCACACAGTGTAATGCCCCCATTATGCTCCTTATGCAGTATGTATGATGCCCCCCATAATGCCCCTTATGCAGGATGTATGATGCCCCCCACAGTGTAATGCCCCCATTATGCCCCTTAAACAGGATGTATGATGCCCCCCACAGTGTAATGCCCCCATTATGCCCCTTATACAGTATGTATGTGTGGCACCCCAGGGGTCTGGTTTCCACAGTAACAGCAATGTTATGTCTGAGAGCAGGTGGGAGGTCTCTTGGTCAGGGATCCTGTGCATGCCACACCTCCTGCCCAGTCCTGGGAGGGGAAGAACTTCCCCTATATAAACCTAGGGCTGAGGCAGGGTTAGTGAGTAGAGAAGAAGTAGAGACAGAGAAGCAGCTATAGGAAAAGAACATCAGGAGCTCTGTGGGAGCAGTGCTACAAGGAGTCAGGGGCTGGCTGCTGCAGAGCTCGCCCTGACTGAGAAGTTATCACCGGACCCGGAGTCCGAGGCTGTGGGGACTAACTCCTATCCAGCAGCAGAAACCGACCGGCAGGGGATTGCAGGTCCTCTGGCCCAGAAACCCGAAGGCACGGTCACACGCGTGGGACCAGCACCGCCGTCGTGGAGCGGACGCCACTAGAAGACCCCGAGTCACCGGCCATACGGGTGAGCACCACACGGTACACTCAGGGACGTGGGCTACTTATACCCGCCTCTAGCAAGGTAGCCAGAAGAGTACAGTCAGTTTGGGAGGCCTACAACTCCGCCTGGCCAGGGGAGATCCCATCTGCTCAAGGACTGACCAGGCCCCGATCGCTAGCCAGTACTCCGGGAGGGTCTATCTTTATCACCAGTAAAGACCCTGAATTACACCGCATCGTCTCTGAGTGATTCCTGCTACCCCCATCATCCACGTCGGCTGCCCTGAGGCCATACCCCTCCTGTTGGGGGTGATACTATCACGCTGCACAATCCTACCACCGGCCTCAGCGGTCTGCCCTGCAGCAGCAGCTCCTTAGCTGTACTCAACGGGTGGCGTAGTCGTCCAACATCTACCGCTAATACATCGCCGCTCAGTTTGACTCCCTGGGTACGGACCGGGTCACCGCCACGAGACTACAACCCTCAACAGACCGCGCGACCAAGGCCCAGGGGTGCGTCAACTTTTGGCGTAGTCGGCAGGATTTCGTGCCCGCAACCACCGGGTACTGCGTGCCTGAAAAAGACTGTTCAAACATACCAGTGGTGAAGATTCCCGCCATCCGGCGCCATCTTCAGCCTTCCTCCCGCCATCGGTGGAGTTTTCCCGCCGTTGGACGCCATCTTGAAGACGCCGCGCGGGAAGAAGAGGGGCGTGGACTCCAAAAGCGCGCGAGAACTGAAGCCCCGCCTCACATCCAGACGTCGCGTAAGGTCCTGGAAGGAGCCCAGCTGACGTCACAGGAGCGCGACGGAAGGTCCTCAACCCTGACGATCCACTGCGGAGCCGCGGCCTACGGAAGAGGATCATCGCAAGGTAGGCCACGGTCCACTAGGGGGGAGAAGGATGTCGGATACGGAGGAGAGCTTCACCGCTTCAACCCCCGCCAGCGCCACCGCCGTTGCGGTCATGCCTTTCACCATGCCCTATATCCCGGGGGCAGCCTGGCTACCCCAGTACTCAGGGGAGTCACATACCCTGCATGACTTTAGAGAAAAGCTGGATAGCCTCTTCCAGGTGTACCCCCTCACAGAGGAGCAAAAAGTGAGCATCCTGGTGGCCCAATTAACCGGGGCAGCCCAAAGGGAGGTAAAGTCCTGGCCACCTGGAGGGAGGACTGTCGCAGGGATACTAACCCGGCTGAGGGACACCTTTGATACCCGCACCTCAGCCGAGATCAAGCTTAGATTCTACGGGTGCAAACAGCGGGCACATGAGAGTATAAGGGACTATGCCCTGAACCTACAAGAGGCCCTGAGAGCCATTAAGCAGACCGACCCTGACGGCGTGGGAGACGAGGACAGGCTGTTGACTGAACAATTTATAGAGGGTTTATATTGCAATGCCCACCGAACCCAGTTGCGGGCAATGGCCTTACAGGACCCTCATCTGGGATTTGCACAGTTCAAGGACAGAGCCATCCGTGTGCTTCGAGAACCGGCACCAGGTGGCGTTGTGACCCCCAGACGCCCCACTACCACTTACCACCAGGAGGCGGCGCCCTTGTCGGCAGGGCCTGTGGGAGCTGGTGCGCAGGCTTTGAACAATGACCCGGCTCCAGACCTGCACCATCAGGTCCAAGAGCTAGCTAAAAGCGTTGCTGCGCTAACCCGAACTGTGCAGTCTTTACAGGTTTCCACTCCAGGGAAGATCCAGCTGGCATCCGGACCGGAGGACATCCCGTGGCGTCGACCAAGGAGGACCCCACCGGCCAGAGGAAGACCCAGCGACCGATACAACGAGGACGGACGACCCATCTGCCGCCGCTGCAATCAACCCGGACATATGGCAAGGTACTGTCCTTTAAACTGGCACAACCTGGGGTAGAGGGCCAACCCCCAGGAAAAAGATCACCAGGCCCATCGAACTGGCGCGACAAATATGTGGGAGGACGTCCAGTCTTACCCGTGGTACTGGATGGCATTCCTATGAGTGCCCTACTGGACACCGGGTCACAGGTCACCACCATCCCGTACGTGCTCTTCAAGCAGTACTGGAATGACTCGGATATCACCCGCTACCCTGACGACGACTTGAGTATCATCGCCAGCAATGGTCAGCCCGTGCCACAGATTGGATTTAAAGAGGTGACCATTAAAATCGGTAGAGTCGAACTGGCAGCACAGGGACTGATCATTGTAGACATTGACAAACACGAGAGTCACCCAAAGATAACTCTAGGAACTAATGTAATTGAAAATTGTCTTGCAGAGGTGATTTTCCTTTTACAGCAGGTTGCCAAGAACGCCAGCTCCGGCCAGCAGCGAGTGCTCCAGAAAGAGATCCGGGCACTGATGCGACGGCAACAGCTAGAACTCTCCGGTGGTTAGATTGGTAGCGTGCGAATGTGTGACCCTTTCCCTATTGCCATGCCCCCGAAAAGTGAAATGATGATTTGGTGCCAGGCAGCTATTGGTCTGAGAGGTAGGGATTACCAGGCAATGGTAGAACCAGTTTACTCAGACAGTAGGCCCACCATTTTGACAGCACGGGGGGTGGTCCATGTACGCCATGGGAGGGTGCCCGTTCGCATAATAAATATCGGAAGAGGGAAGTGTACCTGCCCCGGTATGCCACGCTAGCCAAATTGTATACCATCAATCAAGATTCCATACAGTCCGTAGAACCCTTGCCTCCATCTTCCCCGGAGGAAGGTAACGGCTCTCAGAAAACAATGGAGGACTGGTGTCAGCAACTACATTTGGGTACTGACTCCACTCCCTCACACCAGAAACAGGGACCCGTTAGACTTGGGGCGAGTCAAGGGGGTAGAACACCACATCCCCACGGGAGACCATCCTCCCATAAAAGAGAGGTATCGACCCGTACCCCCTGCACACTACCAACACGCCAAGGGGATGCTTAGAGACATGAAGGAGGCTGGGGTGATCAGGGATCGCTGTAGCCCCTGGGCAGCTCCACTAGTCTTAGTCAAAAAGAAAGACAACACCATGAGGATGTGTGTAGATTACCGGAAAATCAACCGTATCACACACAAGGATGCGTACCCCTTACCAAGGATAGAGGAGTCTTTGGCTGCTTTAAGATCTGCTAACTTCTTCTCTACCTTGGATCTCACTAGTGGGTACTGGCAGGTTCCTGTAGCAGAGGCGGACCGGGAGAAGACCGCATTCACCACCCCGATGGGACTTAGCGAGTTTACCTGCATGCCGTTCGGACTCTGCAACGCACCAGGAACCTTCCAACGATTAATGGAGTGCTGTCTGGGCCACAGAAACTTCGAGACGGTCCTGCTGTACCTGGACGATGTCATCGTATATTCCAAGACGTATGAGGACCACCTGAAACACCTGGCGGAAGTGTTCGAAGCTCTGGCAAGCTACGGCCTAAAGGTGAAACCCTCCAAGTGTCACCTCCTGAAACCAAAGGTGCAGTACCTGGGACACGTGGTGAGCGCTGATGGAGTGGCTCCCGACCCTGATAAGATCACCGCAATTAAGGAATGGCCAAGTCCCTCCAGTGTAAAGGAAGTGCGGCAGTTCCTCGGGTTGGTAGGCTATTACCGCAGATTCATCCCCGGTTTCACCAAAAAGGCAGCTCCTATGCAGGACCTCCTGATAGGCCAGTCCCGGAAGGCCAAGAACCAGAAGCCACCCTTCAGATGGGAGAAGTTAGAAGAAGAATCCTTCCGCCAGCTGAAGATGGCCCTCACGGGGGATGAAATCCTGGCGTACCCTGATTACAGCCAGCCCTTTATCCTCTACACCAGGGGTCTCAAACTCAGCTGGGCATATGGGCCGCACACAGAAAAACATTTCATTTGGGGGGCCGCATTATTTGCATGACAAAGTGACATTTTTAGTGATACCATTTTATTTTCTATACACCTTTTGAACTGGTCCTCATCTTGCAGACATGGTCTCCCCGTCAGGTCCCCCATATTGCAGACATGGTGTCCCCTCCAGGTTCCCCATATTGCAGACATGGTCTCCCATCCAGGTCCCCCATATTGCAGACATGGTCTCCCATCCAGGTCCCCCATATTGCAGACATGGTCTCCCCACCAGGTCCCCCATATTGCAGACATGTTCTCCCCTCCAGGTTCCCCATATTGCAGTCATGGTCTCCCCTCCAGGTACCTCATATTGCAGACATGGTCTCCCATCCAGGTCCCCCATATTGCAGACATGGTCTCCCATCCAGGTCCCCCATATTGCAGACATGGTCCCCCATATTGCAGACATAGTCCCCCATCCAGGTTCCCCATATTGCAGACATGGTCCCCCATCCTGGTCATTATCTTGCAGACATGCCCCCATCCAGGTCCCCATGTTGCAGACAGGTCCCCCCCCATAGTGCGCACAGGGCCGAGTCCCCCCCCCATACTGTGCTCAGGGTCCCCGTCCCCCCCCATACTGCGCTCTGGGTCGCCGTTTCCCCAAACAGCGCACAGGGTCCCCCCCCATACAGCGCTCAGGGTCCCCGTCCCCCCCCCATACTGCGCTCAGGGTCACCGCCTCCCCATACTGCGCTCAGGGTCCCACCCCATACTGCGCTCATGGTCCCCATCCCTCCATACTGCACTCAGGGTCCCCGTCGCCCCCCCATACTGCGCTCAGGGTCCCCGTCCCCCCATACTTCACTCAGGGTCCCCATCCCCCTATACTGCACTCAGGGTCCCCGTCCCCCTCATACTGCGCTCAGGGTCCCTGTCCGCCCCATACTGCACTCAGGGTCCCTGTCCCCCCCATATTGCACTCAGGGTCCCCCCCCCCCCCCATACTGCGCTCAGGGTCCCCGTCCCCCCATACTGCGCTCAGGGTCCCCGTGCCCCCATACTGCGCTCAGGGTCACCGCCCCCCCCATACTGCGCTCAGGGTCCCCGTCCCTCCCCATACTGTGCTCGGGGTCCCCGTCCCCCCATACTGCGCTCAGGGTCCCCTTCCCCCCATACTGCGCACAGTGCCCCCCCCATACTGAGCACAGGTCCCCTGTGATGTATTTCACATGACAGAGAAAAAAAAAAGATTCTCACCTGTCCTCCGTTCCCTCGGCGTCCTTTCTGCACCTGTGGCCCGCAGGCACAGACCCCGTAACTATCGCGGCTCTCTCCAGCAGCCGCCGACATCAGCGCTGTAATGCAGTGTATTGCTGGCTCTCTGCACAGCAATACCAGTGTCACCCGCCGGCCTATCAGAGACCAGCAGCTGCCATCTGCGCATAGCAGTGACGTCATACTCCGCTGCGCTGGGACGCCAATGTCAGCTGCTGGCCTCTGATAGGCCGGCGGCTGCCACTGGTATTGCTGTGCAGAGAGCCAGCAATACACTGCATTACAGCGCTGATGTCGGCGGCTGCTGGAGAGAGCCGCGATAGTTACGGTGTCTGTGCCTGCGGGCCGCAAGAAGCAGCCGGAGGGGCCGCATGCGGCCCGCGGGCCACGTGTTTGAGACCCCTGCTCTACACCGACGCAAGTAACATCGGGCTAGGAGCCGTGCTGTCCCAGATCCAGCAGGGAAAAGAACGAGTAATCGCTTACGCCAGCCGAAAACTGCGACCCACCGAGAGAAACCCTGAGAATTACAGCTCATTTAAGCTAGAGTTCCTGGCAGTGGTGTGGGCAGTCACCGAACGCTTTAAGCATTACCTCGCTTCCTCCCGGTTCACCGTGTACACGGATAACAACCCGTTGACACACCTGGACACAGCAAGACTCGGTGCCCTAGAGGAGAGATGGATGGCCCGTCTGTCCAACTACGAGTTCACAATCAAATACCGGGCAGGACGCTCCAATACCAACGCGGACGCCCTGTCCAGGATGCCAAACCTACCGGACGTAGGAGAAGATCCAGAGGGACTGGAAGAAGTCGAACTCCCCGCGTTCCACCGTCATGGGACTATCCAGTATTCCCACCGGGTAAGGAGTAAGCAAGCTGCTACGTTTAATCCCTTGCCTCACTACAACTGGGCGGAAACGCAAGACAGTGACCCTGCCGTCCGACTGGTGAAGGAGATGCTGACTCGGCCAGAGGCTCGCCTTGACCCAGACGCTCCGGAGGAAGCCAAGCAACTGTGGGCTGAGAAGAGTCGACTGTTCCTTTATAAGGGGAAGTTGTGCCGCCGAATGGTTAACTCCCGGACGCATGAACTAATCTGGCAAGTAGTGGTGCCACGAAGAGACGCAGCCGTGGTGATGGAGGCATACCACGACGGGGCTGGACACTTCGGATGGAAGAAGCTGGAGTTCCTGCTGCGCGGGCGGTTCCACTGGGTAGGCATGAGGGGAACCATCGAGAGGTGGTGCAGAGACTGTGGCCCGTGCAACCTAAGAAGGAAGGACCGTGCCAGCCAGAAGACTCCCCTGCAGTCCATCGTCACCCGGCAGCCGTTGGAACTGGTAGCCTTGGATCATGTAAAACTGACCCCAAGCAGAAGTGGCTACGTCTACGCACTAACCATCGTGGATCACTACTCCCGGTTCTTGGTTGTCATCCCCGTCAAGGACTTAACAGCTCGAACAGCAGCTAGAGCCTTCCAGCAGCATTTCTGCCGTCCACACGGGTACCCGGACCAAGTGTTGACAGACCAGGGACCTGCCTTTGAAGCGGAGGTCTTCCAAGAATTCTGCACTCTGTATGGCTGCCGGAAGATAAGGACGACACCCTATCATCCGCAAACTAATGGACTTTGTGAGAAAATGAACCAGGTGGTGATAGATCTTCTGAAAACATTGCCCCTGGAAGAACGCAGTCTGTGGCCTGAGAGGCTGCCCGACCTAGTGGACCTATACAACCACATCCCGGTAGGTTCCACCAACTGTACCCCGGCTTACCTGATGAGGGCAAGACCTGGTAAGCTACCTGTTGACCTGGAGATGGGAGTCCTGACACCCGAGGACACTTCACCAGAAGCAGACTGGGACACAGAGAGGCAGCAGCAGTACCGGAAAGTACAGGAGAGCGTGGAGCGAAGTCTCTGTCAAGCTAGGGAAAGACAAGAGAAAACTTACAACCAGTATGCTCCCGCTGTTCCCCTGGTACCCGGAGAGCAGGTCTTGAAGAGGAAAAGGCGGCTCCACAAGTTGGACGACCAGTGGGAGAAGGACCCGTACATCGTACTGCCCTCAAGCCACGACAACCCAAAGGTCTGTACCATCAGTAAAGACGGAGGGGAAACCACAACCATTGTATCCCGGGATCACCTGAAGAAGTGTCCCGAACAGCTACGGAACCCTGAAGAGGAACAAGAAGACCCTCGACCCGTAGAGGAAAGGGAAGATATGGTTAGTACTGTGCTCGGAGACTTCCCTCGGTCTTGGACTCAAGTCAATGGCGCAGTTGTGGTACCCGTCCTCACGTTCCTCCAACCAGCATCCCAAGTGCCTACGGAGCAACAGGTAGAACTGGAAGAGCAGCCGGTCCAGGAGGCAGAAGACTCCAGACAAGCAGAACAGGAGGATCAACCCTCTGCTTATAGTGAGCCTGCCGTACCCCTAGTGAGCCAAAGAGCCGGTAGACAGCTGCCCAGTTTACCCTTGACAGCTCCTACACCCTGTAGTTCAGGGCTAGACAGTCAGCTCCGTAGGTCCACTAGGGCCACTAGAGGCCAGTTACCCGCACGTTGGAGGATTTGAAGTGTATAAATTGTTTTATTTGTGGTTACCTGTTTTTCTTGTTGCTTGTGTATAATTATGTGTTTCTAGTTATTTATAGGAGTCCTTGGTGGATTTACCGGGAATCCTTGTACATGGTTGGAGCGTAACCTAGGAATGGACTAAAGACTGTTAAGGACTCGGGGCAGGACAGACCCCTACCTGGTTACGTCTCCCTGTTTTGGTGAAATGGACACCTTGCTTTTCTTCAAAAACTGCACCCGGTTGCGGACACGCCGTAACCATCTTTGTGTTTTTCTTATTGTACTATTATTGTTTATACCTTGTTATGTTTAAAAATATGTTTAGTCCCGGAGTACTAAATTTCACTAGGGGGTAATGTGGCACCCCAGGGGTCTGGTTTCCACAGTAACAGCAATGTTATGTCTGAGAGCAGGTGGGAGGTCTCTTGGTCAGGGATCCTGTGCATGCCACACCTCCTGCCCAGTCCTGGGAGGGGAAGAACTTCTCCTATATAAACCTAGGGCTGAGGCAGGGTTAGTGAGTAGAGAAGAAGTAGAGACAGAGAAGCAGATATAGGAAAAGAACATCAGGAGCTCTGTGGGAGCAGTGCTACAAGGAGTCAGAGGCTGGCAGCTGCAGAGCTCGCCCTGACTGAGAAGTTATCACCGGACCCGGAGTCCGAGGCTGTGGGGACTAACTCCTATCCAGCAGCAGAAACCGACCGGCAGGGGATTGCAGGTCCTCTGGCCCAGAAACCCGAAGGCACGGTCACACGCGTGGGACCAGCACCGCCGTCATGGAGCGGACGCCACTAGAAGGCCCCGAGTCACCGGCCATACGGGTGAGCACCACACGGTACACTCAGGGACGTGGGCTACTTATACCCGCCTCTAGCAAGGTAGCCAGAAGAGTACAGTCAGTTTGGGAGGCCTACAACTCCGCCTGGCCAGGGGAGATCCCATCTGCTCAAGGACTGACCAGGCCCCGATCGCTAGCCAGTACTCCGGGAGGGTCTATCTTTATCACCAGTAAAGACCCTGAATTACACCGCATCGTCTCTGAGTGATTCCTGCTACCCCCATCATCCACGTCGGCTGCCCTGAGGCCATACCCCTCCCGTTGGGGGTGATACTATCACGCTGCACAATCCTACCACCGGCCTCAGCGGTCTGCCCTGCAGCAGCAGCTCCTTAGCTGTACTCAACGGGTGGCGTAGTCGTCCAACATCTACCGCTAATACAGCGCCACTTAGTCTGACTCCCTGGGCACGGACCGGATCACCGCCACGAGACTACAACCCTCAAGAGATCCGGCTCCGGGTAAGCTCCCTCGTGCGCAACGCAGCGCGACACAGGCCCAGGGGCGCGTCATATGATGCCCCCCCACAGTGTAATGCCCCCATTATGCTTCTTATGCAGTATGTATGATGCTCCCCCCCACAGTGTAATGGCCCCCATTATGCCCCTTATGCAGGATGTATGATGCCCCCCACAGTGTAATGCCCCCATTATGCCCCTTATACAGGATGTATGATGCCCCCACACAGTGTAATGCCCCCATTATGCTCCTTATGCAGGATGTATGATGCCCCCACACAATGTAATGCCCCCATTATGCCCCTTATGCAGGATGTATGATGCCCCACACAGTGTAATGCCCCCATTATGCCCCTTATACAGGATGTATGATGCCCCCACACAGTGTAATGCCCCCATTATGCTCCTTATGCAGGATGTATGATGCCCCCACACAGTGTAATGCCCCCATTATGCCCCTTATACAGTATGTATGATGCCCCACACAGTGTAATGCCCCCATTATGCCCCTTATGCAGTATGTATGATGCCCACACAGTGTAATGCCCCTTATGCAGGATGTATGATGCCCCCACACAGTGTAATGCCCCCATTATGCCCCTTATGCAGTATGTATGATGCCCACACAGTGTAATGCCCCCATTATGCCCCTTATGCAGGATGTATGATGCCCCCACACAGTGTAATGCCCCTTATGCAGGATGTGTGATGCCCCACACAGTGTAATGCCCCCATTATGCCCCTTATGCAGGATGTATGATGCCCCCACACAGTGTAATGCCCCCATTATGCCCCTTATGCTGTATGTATGATGCCCCCAGACAGTGTAATGCCCCCATTATGCCCCTTATCCAGGATGTATGATGCCCCCACACAGTGTAATGCCCCCATTATGCCCCTTATGCAGGATGTATGATGCCCCCCACAGTGTAATGCCCCCATTATGCCCCTTATGCAGGGTGTATGATGCCCCCATTATGCCCCTTATGCAGTATGTATGATGCCCCCACACAGTGTAATGCCCCCATTATGCCCCTTATCCAGGATGTATGATGCCCCCACACAGTGTAATGCCCCCATTATGCCCCTTATCCAGGATGTATGATGCCCCCACTCAGTGTAATGCCCCCATTATGCCCCTTATGCAGGATGTATGATGCCCCCATTATGCCCCTTATGCAGGGTGTATTATGCCCCCACACAGTGTAATGCCCCCATTATGCCCCTTATGCAGTATGTATGATGCCCCCATTATGCCCCTTATCCAGGATGTATGATGCCCTCAGACAGTGTAATGCCCCCATTATGCCCCTTATGCAGGATGTATGATGCCCCCACACAGTGTAATGCCCCCATTATGCCCCTTATGCAGGATGTATGATGCCCCCACACAGTGTAATGCCCCCATTATGCCCCTTATGCAGGATGTATGATGCCCCCACACAGTGTAATGCCCCCATTATGCCCCTTATCCAGGATGTATGATGCCCCCACACAGTGTAATGCCCCTTATCCAGGATGTATGATGCCCCCACACAGTGTAATGCCCCATTATGCCCCTTATGCAGGATGTACGATGCCCCCCCACAGTGTAATGCCCCCCATTATGCCCCTTATGTAGTATGTATGATGCCCCACACAGTGTACTGCCCCCATTATGCCCCTTATGCAGGATGTATGATGCCCCCACAGTGTAATGCCCCCCATTATGCCCCTTATGCAGTATGGATGATGCCCTCACACAGTATAATGTTCCCACAGTACCGCCTGAGGTTCTGCAGTGGAATAATCCCGCTGCACTTGGTTTTTCCTCTGCCTGCTCCCCTACATGTAGACCCTTGAGCATGTATACATGCATGTAGGGGAGCAGGCCTTACCAGATATCGAGGCTTTGTACAGTAATATATCGCATGAGGATTATATCAGAGGAGTAAGATGTTTATAGAAATTGAGATCAGTAGAGTGTAGAAGACATAATGACTTCATGGACAATCTTCTAAAATTCATTCTTACTCATAACGTCTTTCTTTTTGACAGGAAGTACTTACCCGAGCTCAGGGTTACTGCGATGGGGAGCCCCTGTACCCCCTCATCTGCTAATCTATTCCTGGGCTGGTGGGAGGAAACCAACATACTCAGGGATGATTATAAGTGGTGGCATCCATATATTGGGGCATGATATAGATATATTGACAACATTTTTATCATCCGGTCAGGGACGAGTGAACAGTTTCTTGAATTTGGAACTCAATATCCATAGAGTGGGCCTTAGATTTATATCAGAGTTTAATTATTACCAGTTGCCTTTCCTTGATGTACCAATCAAGAAAGTACGGGATGGGAGCCAGGGCTGTGGAGTCGGTAAGCCAAACCTTCGACTCCTACTCCTAAATTTCCATGACACTGTCTCCGACTTCACGACTCCGACTCCCTCATACATGGCTCATGTTTAAGTGATAAATTTACAGTAGGACAAATTTTTCTCAGCTAAAAGTCTAGACCCTTAGATCAGGAATAGGAAAGACATTTATAGGACATTTCATAACTTTCCCAAATTCTTATGAAAAAATATTCCTCACAAACTGCATTGAACTATTGTACCCAATTTATTACATATTTTAGGCGCCGGAGTGGGTCAATTTTATACCGACTCCAACTCCACCAAAATGGGCACTGACTCCACAGCCCTTGTTTGGACCCTAGGGACACTCATCTACCATAAACTATTAAAGTGGCATAGCCACCACCGCATCCTACTTAAAAAAAAAAAAACAATATCCAAGGGCCAATGTTTACAGTTGAGAAGAAACTGCTCTGTCACAGATCTTAATATACAGGCAATAGACATAAACACCAGATTCAGGGAAAAAGGTACCCACAGTACATTTTGGATTCCGCATGATTGTTTGCAGAAAAACAGGAGAGACAGACACTCCTCCATACCTAACCAAGACACCAAGAAAAATATGGGATAACACAAGTAATAGGAATTTGTGACAATCAGAGTGACCATATCTTTAATATCCTCAGAAAACACTAGGATGTACTTGTGGCCGACCTGGACCTGAGGGTTCTGTGTGATCTACTCCCACAATAACTTTCAGAAAGGGTTGGTCAATTAGGGACCGTTTAGCGCATAGTTTCTGAAAAAACTGCACCCAAGGGGACATGGCTAGATAGATGAATCTGTGGTTTCTTTAGATGTGTAGAAAGTTGTACATGTAATTGGATGAGACCATGTAAATCTTTCTTGAGTTCCTCTACAGGTGAAACCTTTTTCCAGAGGGATTATTCCAACTGTAAAACCTCAGGACTTGTATATGTGGCCACATGCACCTGCCCCCTAGATTATGTATGCACGACCAAGAGGCCGTCTTAGAGGAGTGTGGAGGGGGCATTTGGGCAAAATACGCCATGGTTGGGTGCCACGGGTGTGTCAGAGGTGACAGTTGCCCTGCAGGGGTTTGCAGGAGATCTCCACGTTTGGCAATGCAGGCAGCTGCCTAGATGGGAGGCTGTGTTTAGGACCCAGATTCTACCTCCATTTAGTCTGGGTGTATATATACCTGGTGTGTCTATGTTGACGTCGCCGGGTATACTCATTTCTACTTGGAACTTGGCTGAAGCAGCATCACGTTCTCTTTGGAGTCTTTAGGCCGTGTGCCCTGTTGGAGTTTCTTCTAAAGCGAAGTTGTAATTCCCCTGTGTTGTCTTCCCCTTTTGTCTTTAGAGTGCTAGCGGAGGTTGACTAGCGCTCATCTCCTTCCACCCCCAGCTATAACCTTATGCCAGGGATAGTTGGGCGAGGCATGTGATGGGCAACAGCTGCGGAGGCTGTATAGGGACGTTAGGGGGAGACTGGATGATGCTAGTCCAGATTAGGAGGTCACCTCTTCCCCCTTTTCCCTAGTGTCTGGGCTCCCTTTCCCTTTCTCCTCTGTGTTGCACTTACACCTGGCGTGACTCTGTGTTGCACTCACACCTGGCGTGACATCGGGACACCCCATTAGTGAGACATATGAACAGTGCACATTGAGGTGAAACAAGAGACTTCTCCTTTTGTATCATTGAGGTGGTTAAACCCAATGTGAGAGGTGGTGATCTCAATAGATGTATCCTCAAAAAGGAAAGTGAGTGGATTTCCAGACTGGATTCACAAGGCCCTAAGTAACTGAGCAAATTTCCTATGCCTGTTTTGTATGAATACAGACCCATTCCGGATTACATTTTAGGATTTTATACTCTACTCATTGCTACTCAGTTCCCTGTGAACGAGGTTCACATATTGTTTTACTTCATCAAGAGATCTGAGCTTCTATATCAGAATTATTTCTTATCAGTTATATCCCACTTATACTATTAAGTAACTAACAAGTGTGGTGATCCTTGTGTATCTCTAATTATGCAATAGGGGTCAAATATGACCATTTAGGAGTATACTGTGGGCCACCATCCCATATATTTTGTAGTGATAAAGTAGATCCACATGCCGATTGCATGATGGGGGGATGTGCAATACTTATTTTTAGTCTCCCATGATATTGATCTCAGAGAGGATTTTTCTGTTGGTGGAATGCAATGCAATACCATATGCTCTCCAGAGACATGTGGGCATGCGCATTTGTGGACAATGATCCTAGATGGAATGATAACTACGGGCATGCGCAGTCACAAACTGATTGCCGCCGCGCAACTCGTACCTATCTGGTGTTTCAGCATAAAGAACGTCACTTCCGGACATGCACACTAGGTGATGGACATTATCGAACCTCTAGCTCATGAGAAGTAGCGTAGGCGCAGTATATTATTGTAGACAGACTCTATTCTGTATATCCTGTGACAATTCACCTCTAGGAATGGGAATGGGTCTCCTAGTCTGGGAGGGGTTTTCGATGAAGTGGGATATTTAAACATGGACACCTGGCTATTAGGCACACTATGCTGAACATCATGAATTATCATCCCTCTATCAAGCCTCCTAATGAACCTGTTGGGAAAATGCGTTGAGGCGGATTATTGAAACATTCTCTGAGTACCATACCCTTTCCTTTATACATATTGTAGGGGTTTTACTCACTAGGGCACAATGGGAGGAAACCAGGAGGCATGTTCCTTTAAAAGTTCATGTGCGTTTATTACTTCATAAACCCAGAAGCCAAACAGAAAAGCAAATCGCCTTTAGATCAGGCAAACAAAGTAAATGTCCTTAGCAGGTCTCTGCTCAGCCAGGCCTGTGTGGCACACAAGCTGGGGTAGCGTCCAGTGTCCTGGCTTGGTCTGAAGACAAACATACACAGTAGGCCTTCTACCTCCAAACACACAGACCATGTGCCAAACAACTGACTTCATTTTATAGGCTGTTAACCACACCCAGAGGTGAGGTATGTGGGTAGCTGGACCCGCCCATTCTCTCCTAGCTACCTGTAACCCGGCTCCCAGGTGCACCAAACGATCCTCTTAGTGCTTATCTGTCCTAGAGAAACACTCCGGGTTACATCACAGAGACCAGCCATCTCTGTGACACATACCTCCCATTTACTATGCGACCATTAGCCACCTTACATACCCCCCCCCCTCTGCCTAAAGCCGTGGGCTTGACACCTTTTATTACCAGACAGGGGATTCCCGAGAGAGCATCGGCATTACTATGTAGCTTCCCTGCTCTATGTTCTACAGGGAAGTAGGAGTCCTGTAGGGCTAAAAACCCGAGGGTGACTCTGGCATTTTTTCTCTTTTTTCCCTCATCCATCTGAGTGGAGCATAGTCGGATAATAATCTAAATTTTCGACCTAACAGATAGTACGATAAGGTGTCCACCGCACACTTTATAGCCAAGCATTCCTTCTCTATGACCGAATAATTTTTCTTGCAGGAGGACAGCTTTCTACTCAGGTAGAGGACAGGGTGCTCCTCCCCGTGTATCTCCTGGGAAAGGACTGCTGCTAACCCGACATCTGAGGCATCTGTCTGTAGTATAAACTCTTTCTTGAAGTCCGGGGCAACCAGGACCGGTTGCCTACACAGAGCCAGTTTCATCTTTTGAAAGGATGTCTCCGCCTCTGCAGTCCACTTGGCCTTGGCTGATTTTGTCCCTTTAAGGAGGTCAGTCAGGGGTGCGGCCATCATGGCGAAGTTTGGGATGAATTTCCTGTAGTATCCCACGATTCCCAGGATGGCTCTGACTTGCTTTATCGACCCTGGTCTCAGCCAATTTTGGATTGCTTCTACTTTAGTATTTTGGGGGTTTAGCTCGACTCTACCCACTACATATCCGAATTACTTGGCTTCTTATTTCCCCATGCCACATTTCTTCGAGTTTATTGAAAACCCCACCTTCCTCAGAGCATCAAACACAGCCTGAATCTTTTCCAGATGACTCTCCCAGTCTGGACTGAGGATAGTATTGTCCAGGTATGTTGTGGCATATTTCTTATGGGATGCAAGGATGCAATCCATAGCTCTCTGGAATTTTGCAGGGGCCCCCTGCAGTCCAAACGGCATCCAGGCATACGTAGAAAACGCAGTCTTCTCTTTGGCTATCTGTGCCATGGGTATCTGCCAATATCCCTTCGTCAGATCCAAGGTGGTTATGTGCCTTGCTGGCCGAAGCCTCTTGATCAGCTCGACGACGCGTGGCATTGGATATGCATCAAATTTGGAAACCTCATTCAACTTCAGATAGTCGTTGCAGAATCTCCACTCACCATTGGGATTTGGGACCTAGACGATCAGGCTCGACCAACTGCTCTTGGATTCTTCAATGACACTGAGCTTCAGCATACAAGCTACCGCTTTGCATATCAACTCTCGTCGGGCCTCAGGTATCAGATAGGGCTTCAAGTTCACCCGCACATGTGGCTCCGTCAGAACCTTGTGTTCTATGACCCTTGTGCAGCCCGACAATTCCGAGAACAGATCCCTGTTCTTCTGCATCAACTCCCGACACTGCTGTTTCTTGGCCTTCATTAGCGTTTCCGCTATTGCGACTCCTCCAACGTCACCTTCTAGCTTGCCCAGCAAGCATGGAGCTTCCACAGCCTCTTTGTCTTGCCACGGCTTGATGAGGTTGATGTGGTATATCTGGTACGGCTTACGTCGTCCCGGTTGATGACCTTGTAGTTCACATCACCCACTTTTACCACCATCTTATACGGCCCTTGCCACTTGGCCAAGAACTTACTTTCCACCATAGGAATTAGCATGAGGACTCCGGTCTCCCGGATTGAATTGCCTCACTCTGGCTGACCGGTTGTAGACTTTAGCATAACCTTCTTGTGCCTGGAGGAGATGTTCTTTTACGATGGGCATCACCTTCACAATCCTCTCCTGCATCAGAGCAGCGTGCTCGATGACAATCCTGTGGGGAGTGAATTCGGCTTCCCAGATTTCCTTTGTGACATCCAGAAGACCCCGCAAATGTCGGCCATACAGAAGTTCGAATGGCGAGAACCCTGTAGAGGCCTGTGAAACCTTTCGGTTGGAGAACAACAGATACGGTAGGAGACAGTCCCAGTCTCTACTGTCCCTTTCTATGTCCTTCCTCAGTATACTCTTCAGAGTCTTGTTAAACTTTTCGACTAAGCTATCTGTCTGAGGATGGTATACTGAAGTCCTCAGTTGGGAGATTTGGAGGGCTTTGCATAACTCCCTCATCACCTTACTCATAGTCACCGACCAGGAAATTCCCTCTATGTCCCTTTGGTAAGCCTGTTGGGGAAAAAACGTGGACCAACTCACGGGATATATTCTTTGCGGAGGAGTTTCTCAGTGGAATCACTTCTGGATAGCATGTGGCATAGTGCAGGATAACCAATATAAATTGATGCCCACGAGCAGATTCAACCAGGGGACTGACCAAGTCCATAGCAATTCTCTCGAACGGCACTTCAATAATGGGCAATGGCACGAGGGGACTTCAAAAGTGAGAGGTGGGGGCAGTTAACTGGCACATAGTGCAAGACCTGCAATACTTAAATATTTCCCGGTGACATCCGGGCCAATAGAACCTTTGTAAAAGATAATGCCTTATCAACACCAGATACAGCAAGCCTCCATGATAAAGGCAAGGCCAGCACATGTGAAAAATACTGATGCAGACAGCCACTCACTAACCTACCAATTCATGGAGGGGGTGGCTGTGTAGTATTATACATGCACACCGATGGAGTCTGCATAGGCCGCCAGTCACACAGATATGTGCGATGCCCAGTTTCTGGCTTGCAGCTTGTTGATGACTCCCATACTATTAGATCAGACGGGCTGCCCCGCACTATATACGTGCACCCCCACAAGACAGACGCCCCAATTCACCCAGCCAACACTCAGGAGGCCTGGCCGCATCCTGCAGCAAAAAAATGTGCAAAAAGATGAAAAATAGTGTAGAAGATAAATACACCACATGAGCTATTGCTCGATATTTTGGCCAAAATACACAAGCTCGCAACCCAAACGTCAAGGGTCCTCATACTTGTCAGTCCTAACACTAAACATTAAAAATGGTGAACATAAAACATCACAGTAAGGCTGTATGCCCACTATCCGTTTTTTAAGCGTTTCCGCCACGGCAATTCCGCTGCAGAAATGCTTAAAAAACGCTTGGTAGAAGGTCTGCCATGTTCTCCAATGATAATCCCATGTGCTGTGCACATGCTGCGGAAATTTCCGCTGCGGATTATCATTGCGGAAAAATCCGCAGCACTACCAATTATTTTGCGTTAGCGCGGTGTTTTCGCCGCCATTGACTTGCATTGGAACTCATGGAATCCGCATCACTGCATCTGTACATGCAGAATCCATGCGTTTCAATGTGCGGATGGTACCCGGGTTTGGAGAAGAGGAGACTCTCCTCCGGACCCAGGTACAATAGAACCTGTAAAAAAAAAAAATGAATAAAATAAAAAATATACATTATACTTGCCTTCTGATGGCCCCCGGTGTCCTTAGCGATGCGTCTCAGCTTGCCGTCAGCTCGCGATGGTCTGAAAAGGACCTGCCATGACGTCAATTAGTCATGTGACGGGTCACGCGACCGCTAACGTCGGCAGGTCGTTTAGTCTACTGCGAGCTGCCGGCAAACCAGGACGCATCGGATAAAGACACCGGGGGCCATCAGAAGGTAAGTATATATTTATTTTTTACCATTCTTTCAGTCACCCTATATAAATCCATGCCGGTTGCATGGATTTATATAGTGTGACCAAGTTGTCAAGCACTTTCCAAGTGATGCTAAAATCGCTTGGAAAGCGCTTGACAACCCGCATGCGGAAATGCATGTGAAGAACGCTTACAATCCGCATGCTTTTTTTCTGCCAGGGAGATGCAGAAACGCTCAGGAAAAACTCCGGAGTATTTCTGCATCGTGGGCACATAGCCTAAAAGATAATGCCTTACCAACACCAGGTCAGATTACCAATGCACTGCAGGATGCAGCAAGCCTCAATGATAAAGGCGGGGCCAGCACATGTGCAAAATACTGATGCAGACAGTCACTCACTAAACTACCATTTCATGGAGGGAGTGGCTGTGTAGTATTATACATGCACACCGATGGAGTCTGCATAGGGCGCCAGTCACACAGATATGTGTGATGCACATTGTCTGGCTTGCAGCCTATTGATGACACCCATACTATTAGATCAGACGGGCTGCCAAGCACTATATACATGCAAGCCCACAAGACATATGCCCCAATTCACCCAGCCAACACTAAAGAGGCCTGGTGGGGTATTTATCATGTGGTGTATTTATCTTATACACTATTTTTCATCTTTTTTGCACATTTTTTTGCACTGTGCTTCACACATATCTGTGTGACTGGCGTCCGCCCTATGCAGACTATCGGTGTGCATGTATAATACTACACAGCCACCCCCTCTATGAATTTGGTAGGTTAGTGAGTGGCTGTCTGCATCAGTATTTTGCACATGTGCTGGCCCTGCCTTTATCATGCAGGCTTGCTGCATCCTGCAGTGCATTGGCAATCTGACCTGGTGTTGGTAAGGTATTATCTTTTACTGTGATGTTTTTTTAAATTATGTTCAATGTTCACCAATAGAACCTATGCACGATCCGTTCCTGCGTTTTTTCCACTCCCAGATGTCCCCCCAAGACATGTGAATGGGCCATGTCCAACACCTTCCGTCTAAAGGGGCCCGGCTGTATTAACTGCTCCACACTCTCCTCCCTCACTTTCTTGACCTGGTACAACAACTCCTTACTCATCATAAAATGGGGAAACCTTGTGTCAGCCCCCGACTCCTGTGCAACTCCATTTATAATAGTGACATTATTAAAGGCTTCCTTCAGAGTTAGGTCCCTATGTTGGGCAAACGCAAAATTCTCGCTGGTCACCCCTAACTCTGGAATGGCAGACTCAGGGGGCACTACCTCCTCATCCCCCACAAGTACACAAAAAGGAAACCTGTCTGACTCTGGGTGTGGTGATACTTCATTAGGGTTAATTTTTTTCTTATCTGAGCCAGCGAACCCAGAACCCTTCCCCCACAGATCCCAAAGCAAGCAAAAGTCCCAGCCTATAATTATAGGGTGCAACAAGTCCTGAACAACGCCGACCTCGTTGGACTCTGTACCGTGGGCCATTTCAATGTCCACTCTGGCCCTTATGGTAGTCTTTAGCATCACCATGAATGCACTGAACGCCGACTTTTTTCCCCGGGATAATTTGGAGAGGAAGGGTGGCCCTCATAAGGATCACCAGGCTCCCGGAGTCTAGCAGTGCCGTTACCTCCCATCGTTCACCTTCACGTGACATGCTTGTGGCCCCTCGCTGGGTGGACAGTTCACAATGCAGGCCGGATAAGCATAATATGAACTACGTTGTCCTATGCTGCTGTCCATCGGCTCAAGGGTCAGGGGACAACGAGCGGCTATATGGCCTGGGCCGTGGCATCTCCAGCAAACAACATCACCTGTATGGACCTTGGGCACCACCTCCCTCGTCCATTTGGACCTTGGAAGTCCCACCACCTTTTGGGCCTCCACCCCCTGTTGGGAACTCCAGTATGTAGTGGGCTGCCTTCCCAAGGAACCTTCAAACCCCTGGTATCTCTCGATCAGTCCGACCAGTTCATCCGCATACCGGGGATCACCCTGGGCAACCCAAGGCTGTATGGGCCTCGGCAGGGAGTGCACAAACCGGTCCATCACCACCCACTCTACCATCTGCTCAGGCATTGAGGACTCTGGCTGCAGCCACTTCTGGACCAGGTGCCGCAGGTCAAACATTTGGGACAGAGGTGGTTTTGTTCTGGTGATACGAACCCGCTGTGCCCTGATAGTCATTGTCAACCCCAAGCTTGCGAGAATCTCACTTTTTAGCTTGTCATACTCTTTGGCATCCTGCAAAGCTAAATCATAGTACGCCTTTTGGGCGTCCTATGCAGAGCTAAATAGGGCGTACTATGCAAAGCTAAATAGGGTGCCCTGCAAAGATAAATCATAGTATGCCTACTGCGCGTACTTCTGGGGCTCTCCAAGTCAAGTATGGCGACAGTACCTCTGCTCTTGTGGAAATTTCTCCCTCTCGGTGACCCTTTGAAACACCATCAGGAAGGTCTCAACGTCATCCCCCCAGGGTCATTTTCTGCAAAGCCCGTCATGCCGCCTTCCGGACTTGGGAATCATCAGTCGGACCTGGGGTTGGAGCGCTCATCCTCTCCTGGATGGCGGTTGCCAGAAGCTGCATCTGCTGACGTTGTTTCTGCTAGTACTGCTGGATCTGCTGTAACTACAGCGTGTTGGTCTCCTGTTGATGCTGCTTGCTTCATAAACCCAGAAGCCAAACAGAAAAGCAAATCGCCTTTAGATCAGGCAAACAAAGTAAATGTCCTTAGCAGGTCTCTGCTCAGCCAGGCCTGTGTGGCACACAAGCTGGGGTAGCGTCCAGTGTCCTGGCTTGGTTTGAAGACAAACATACACAGGAGGCCTTCTCCCTCCAAACACACAGACCATGTGCCAAACAACAGCCTCCATTTTATAGGCTGTTAACCACACCCAGAGGTGAGGTATGTGGGTAGCTGGACCCGCTCATTCTCTCCTAGCTACCCGTAACCCGGCTCCCAGGTGCACCAAACTATCCTCTTAGTGCTTATGTGTCCTAGAGAAACACTCCGGGTTACATCACAGAGACCAGCCATCTCTGTGACACATGCCTCCCATTGACTACGCAACCATTAACCACCTTAGAATACCTTGATACATATCTGGTTTTATGATTACCCCACGACTGATGAAAGGGAATCTGTCACCCCCTGGGACTTATCTGACCTCTCATATTGGCATACAGGTGATAGAAATGTGAATCTATACATACCTGTATGCCTCATTTTAGAGGTCTGTTTGCTAAGAAATGGCTTTTTATTCAGTGAAGATTCTGATGCTTGCTGGCCGTGGGGTAGTCGGTGGAGTGGATTCCCTTTAATAAATACTCACTTAGCCCCATTCTTCGTGCAGATACTAATAAATCCAGGACCTATGAGATTTTTACCATATGATAGTTGGATAGTTAGGGGTGTATCATCCATAGCAGCAGCCCACAGGGCCACTATGGTGCCCATGAAAAAAACACAGAATTTGAGCTTGGTTTAAGTTGGTATCCATGCAGCACATAAATGCATGTTTACTATGGCCATAAATCAGAAAAAAACTATAAGAAAAAAATGATCATAAACCCTGCTGTAAATAAATAAAAACCAAACGTGCATTTAAATAAAATAGGGTTCTTAGTAACACTGTTTTTGATCAAAAATAGCATAAAAGCTATCCCACCATGGTAAAATGAACCCATTCGGGATAGTCCTACTCTTTAATATTAAAAACCTTACCATATATCAAAGCCTCAAACTTCTGTGTGTGAATCAGACATGAGAACTAACGTGATAGAAGATTACAGTCCAGGGAAGACGGGAAACATTCATATAGACGGCCGGTGGAGATGTAGTCAGTGAAGAACTCTGGCTAAATATGTTTGTAGAGCCGCAGTAAAAGAGGCAGATGCTGTCCTCCTCCTGAAGTAGTTATTTCTCATGTCACGTATAATGAATATCTCCTGCAGTATTGCTAATGCCGATTGCAGTGTCGGTAAATGAGACGAGAATTAGCGTTATGGAAGATGAGTCTATGAGAAACGTGTTCAGCTACAGACTCCGAGGAACAAACTGCTTGTTGTCTGTGGCCTAAAATATATAGGTTTTATTAGTAGATGTAAAGAAGAAATCTAAATACTGTAAAATAATAAATCTCCTCAAATGTTTCCCTTATTATCTCCAGTAATTGTATTATTACACAATATCAGATCCTCTCAGTGAAGATCTTCTATTTAAGAGAATTTTCCTTATGGACCCATCAAAGATGGATATGGACAGAGACAAGATGACAGAGAGGATATTAAACCTCACCCTAGAGATCCTCTTCCGTCTTTCTGGAGAGGTGAGAGATTCTGATGACGTCACATTACATCATTCTTATCTATGGAAATAACAGATGGACAGAACTGGAGAGGTGAGGACTCTGGAAATGTCTGGAGTGAGATTTATTTATATGTCTTTCCATAACCAGGATTACATATTAGTGAAGACCTCTAGTGAGCGCTGTCAGGTCCATGTGTCTGAGGGATGGGAAAGACCCCTGAGCCCAATCACAGGGCCTCCATCTCACCCCTTCATACATGAGGACATCAATGACCAGAAGATCCTAGATCTCACCTACAAGATGATTGAGCTGCTGACTGGAGAGGTGACACTGCTGGGAATGCTGGGACATTATACAGTAATGCTATGAAAGGATTGGGGGGATGACTGTATCATTGTATGTGTCAGGTTCCTGTAAGATGTCAGGATGTCGCTGTCTATTTCTCCATGGAGGAGTGGGAGTATTTAGAAGGACACAAAGATTTGTACAAAGACGTCATGATGGAGGTTCTCCAGCCCCTCACATCACCAGGTAATACACAGGACTAAATACACACGGCCTATAATTATCTGTATGTAAAGAATGAATTCAGTCCCTGTATGTGCTTCCTCCAGATCTATCCAGTAAGAGGACAACACCAGAGAGATGTCCCCGTCCTCTTCTTCCACTGGACTGTAAAGAAGAAGATCCCAATGTTCCTCAGGATCATCAGGTAGATGGAGAGAAGGTGTCATGAGATCTCCCCTATGATGTGTAGACAGCTGTGAAGATCTTGTGCTCAGTCTTGTTTTATCCACCAGTATTATATGTTTTATACTTGTGTAATGAGAACGGTGGAGATAACAGGATTAGAGCTGATCATAGATGTGACTTCTCATCTGTTTGTGACTTTTACAATATTTGTTTCAGGGTGAAGATCTGACCCATATTAATACTACAGAGACATATGTAAGGGGTGATGAGCGGTGTAAAGAGGAGATTCCTACATATGACTACCCAGGTGAGTAGTAACCACTAAATGCAGAGAAGTTACAGATTCTTCTCAGTCACCGGCTGTGGCTGCTTTATCGGTGGTGTAGTCCAGCTGTATCACAATCGTGTCATCACCATTTTGCCTCTAGACCACAACATTCTCTTCCACCCAAAACTGTTCAAATGATTTTGGGCATTGAAACCCTTTTCCATAGAACTTACAACCTGGAGGATCCACCTACTCCCTGTGATTAGGAGACGTTACCTGCCCAGATCTGTAAATCACAAAGTCAGAAATTCACTTAAAAAAATATAATGATGGGACTGTAAGAGAAAGCGGAGGGTAATGATGGTGTTGGCTTCCTAGAACCCTGATATCTTATTGGATGAATCTACCTTCTCTCCCTTCTGTGCTGCTGAATGTGCTCATATGGTCCCTACAAGACCAGGTCCAGTCTTTCTGGCCAAACTTCACTTTTATGATCTACAACATTAAATGTGCAGTGAGGCCAAGTGTGAATTTCTGTACAATAACAGCAGAGTTTCCCTTTATCTTGACTTTTCAATTTCGTTTAAAACCGACTAACTTCAAACCAGATTGTGATAAACTAAACAATAAAAACATTACACCTGTGACATGATATATCTCTAAGCTAAACTTAAGACACCTCATCTCTGCACTATTATAAAAAGTTCTCTTTGAACGTCTAATATTTCTTCCTGAAACTCATCTGACAGAAAATATTGTCCCTTACGATAGTTTAGATTGCCAAGATCCACCGAGCCCCATACTCCAATTACCCCAGAGAGGTTTCACCACTAGTTACTCACTACTTACTGATGGAGACTGTTGAGTTTGATCATTTCAGTAGATGTGTTATTGTCTATACTCACAGTTTTGACTATAGTAGTTAGTGCCCAAAATACTCTGATTTAACCCCTTCCTGCAGCCAGTTTTGTGTTCCTATCTGGGCCCATTTTTCAAATCTTATCTGTGTCACTTTATATGGTGATAACTTTGGAATTCTTCACAAAGGATAATAGGAAACAAATGAACCTTACAGATTATTTTCTAACTTCTCTTGAATCTGACAATACCCTATATACAGCTGTACACTACTGTCTGGCACATGGCAGGTTAAGAAGGGAAGGAGCGACATTTAGCTATTTGAATGCAGATGTTGCTGGGATAGTGTGCAGACACAATGTATTGGGGACACTGTTTGTTGTCACCTGGCAGCTCAAAAGATGGCTACCACAAACAGGCTATGCGTCATCTACTCCATTTTCCAGATCCCAGGGTTTGCCTTGCTCATCACCCTTTAACCCCTCTATATGGATCTGGACTTAGACAGAGACCCCCAGGCTTGGGCCACAGTGTTACCTAATGTTCTGTGGTGTGAGATGGCAAGAAGAATAGTCAGATAGCCGGGTCAGAACCAGGGGGTCAGAGAAAATACAAAATCACACAAAAGTAGTCAGTAAATGGGCCGGGGTCACAACAGGAAACAAATACAGAAGCCGGGAGCTGAGCACAGAGGACTGAACCAGAGGAGAACAAGGCTGTATCTGGCTGCTTCCAGCAATATGCTTCCAGCTTTAGTAGGGTGCGGTGCTTTCCAAATGGCTGAAGCAAGGAGCAGATTACTCCAGCTGGACAGCACACACACTCATACTGCCAGACTGGATGGTACTACAGGTCCCAGCAACCCTAATCTTACTGGCTGGACAGAGCCTGCGCCGCCCAGAGCTTCTGGTTCTGACGTCTCCTCCATCACCAGCGCCGCCTGCAGGATGAATAAGGCGGCTCCTGGTGAGAGAAGCAGACGTTGCAGGAGCAGATCCCAGAGGAGATGGGACCCACCATTTGCAGAAGCCCTAATGTGACCAAATTGCAGAAAGCCAGAGCAGTAGAAATCCTCATAAAGTGACTCCATTTTGGAAATTATAACCCTCAGTGAAATAATCTATAGGAGTAGTGACTATTTTGACTCCACAGGCACTTTCTGGAAATTAGCACGCTGTGGATGTTGGAGAGTGAAAATTACAAATATACCATTTTATTACCCAACACATAGTGCCCAGATTGTGCTCCAGGAAACACACACCATAAATTAAGTGGGTTCTTCTCACTATAGTAATGTCATATACATGGAGGCTAAATGTGGTTTAGGCGCACTGCAAGGCTCAGAAGCGAGGGGGAGATCTGACTTTGGGAGAGTGGATATTGCTGGATTGGTTTATGGAAGCCATGTAACCTTTCAAGAGCCTTTGAGCCACTAATAATGTGGAAACCTCTGGTTTTCCATTGACAGATGATGGACCTGAGTGGGGACTTGTTTTTTGTGAGAGGAGTAGAAGTTTTTATTGGTATTATTTTCGCCTACATAACATTGTTTGGTGGCTTTTTATTCCATATTAGGGAGGCAGAATTAACAAACAGTTGGACACCACGCTCCACTGGTTCATCCTATGAGGTTTTCTATTAGACTGTGAACTGTTATTGTCTTGGTGAATAATGACGGCTAACATAGGGCAAAATAAAAAAAAACACAGAAAAAGATACAGCCTTACCAACACCAAATCATATAACAAATGCACTAGCAGGATGCCGCAGACCCCCATGATAAAGGTGGGGGCAGCGCAGGTGCAAAATACTGATGGAGCAACCACTCACAATCATACCAATTCATGGAGGGGGTGGTTGCCTAGTATTAAAGATGCACACAGATGAAGCTTGCATAGGACGCCAGTCACACAGGTAGGTGTGATGCACAGTGTCTGACTTAGAATAGTGATGATGCCCATACTATTACATCAGGAAGGCTGCCCAGCACTATATAAGTGCACCCCACATGGACAGACACCCCAGTACACCCAACCAACACTAAAATGCTAATGCATTTGTTATCTGATTTGGTGTTGGTAAGGCTGATTTTTTTCTGTGATGTTTTCTTGGTAAATAATGATACTTTTACATAAAGTAAATTTTTACGGAGAGTTTAAGTAAAAATATTCAACAATATAAATTTTAAGGATATGTTATTCATAAATAATAATTGGTTTTATTCTTGGCAGATGACTGTACCGGGAGATCAGAGAGACAGCTGACATCTTCAATTTTTAAATCAGATGATCTTGAGATCCCACAGGATACAATTGAAGTGAATGCCATTACTCCAGATATCCCATCATCCCTTCACAGCAAAGACCTGTCATCTGATCCTATGAAACAGGTCCTGTCTTCTGATTCGTTACCGACTACTAAGGAAAATCAAGGTCACAAAATAAGCATTAAAAAACAAACTGCTCCTAAAGCAAAGAAGCCATTTTCACATTCTGAATATGGAAATAGTTTTTCCCTCGAAAACTTTTTTCTTAAATATCAAAGCATTCACACAGCGAAGAATAGATTTTTTTTTTGTTTCAAGTGTGGGAAATTTTTTAACCAGAAATCAAATCTTGTTAATCACCAGAGAAGTCACACAGAGGAGAAGCCATTTTCTTGTTCAGAATGTGGAAAATGTTTTACAGAGAAATCAAGTTTAATCAAATATCAGAGAACTCACACAGGGGAGAAGCCTTATTCCTGTTCAGAATGTGGGAAATGTTTTAGCCGGAAAACAGATTTGGTTGAGCACAAGAGAACTCACACAGGATAGAGGGCTTTTTTTCTGTTAAGACATGAGATCTAACTTGATAGAAGATTACAGTCCGGGGAAGACTGGAAACAGTCATATAGACGGGTGGTGATGGACTCTGGCCAAATATGTTTCAAGAGCCGCAGTAGAAGATTAAGGAGTCGTCGTCCTCCTCATGAAGTACAGTACAGACCAAAAGTTTGGACACACCTCATTTAAAAATTTTTCTGTATTTTCATGGCTATGAAAATTGTACATTCACACTGAAGGCATCAAAACTATGAATTAACACATGTGGAATTATATCCTTAACAAAAAAGTGTGAAACAACTGAAAATATGTCTTATATTCTAGGTTCTTCAAAGTAGCCACCTTTTGCTTTGATGACTGCTTTGCACACTCTTGGCATTCTCTTGATGAGCTTCAAGAGGTAGTCACCGGAAATGGTCTTCCAACAATCTTGAAGGAGTTCCCAGAGATGCTTAGCACTTGTTGGCCCTTTTGCCTTCACTCTGCGGTCCAGCTCACCCCAAGCCATCTCGATTGGGTTCAGGTCTGGTGACTGTGGAGGCCAGGTCATCTGGCGTAGCACCCAATCACTCTCCTTATTGGTCAAATAGCCCTTACACAGCCTGGAGGTGTGTTTGGGGTCATTGTCCTGTTGAAAAATAAATGATGGTCCAACTAAACGCAAACCGCATGGAATAGCATGCCGCTGCAAGATGCTGCGGTAGCCATGCTGGTTCAGTATGCCTTCAATTTTGAATAAATCCCCAACAGTGTCACCAGCAAAGCACCCCCACACCATCACACCTCCTCCTCCATGCTTCACGGTGGGAACCAAGCATGTAGAGTCCATCCGTTCACCTTTTCTGCGTCGCACAAAGACACGGTGGTTGGAACCAAAGATCTCAAATTTGGACTCATCAGACCAAAGCACAGATTTCCACTGGTCTAATGTCCATTCCTTGTGTTCTTTAGCCCAAACAAGTCTCTTCTGCTTGTTGCCTGTCCTTAGCAATGTTTTCCTAGCAGCTATTTTACCATGAAGGCCTTCTGCACAAAGTCTCCTCTTAACAGTTGTTGTAGAGATGTGTCTGCTGCTAGAGCTGTGTGTGGCATTGACCTGGTCTCTAATCTGAGCTGCTGTTAACCTGCGATTTCTGAGGCTGGTGACTCGGATAAACTTATCCTCAGAAGCAGAGGTGACTCTTGGTCTTCCTTTCCTGGGGCGGTCCTCATGTGAGCCAGTTTCTTTGTAGCGCTTGATGGTTTTTGCAACTGCACTTGGGGACACTTTCAAAGTTTTCCCAATTTTTCGCACTGACTGACCTTCATTTCTTAAAGTAATGATGGCCACTCGTTTTTCTTTACTTAGCTGCTTTTTTCTTGCCATAATACAAATTCTAACAGTCTATTCAGTAGGACTATCAGCTGTGTTTCCACCAGACTTCTGCACAACACAACTGATGGTCCGAACCCCATTTATAAGGCAAGAAATCCCACTTATTAAACCTGACAGGGCACACCTGTGAAGTGAAAACCATTTCCGGTGACTACCTCTTGAAGCTCATCAAGAGAATGCCAAGAGTGTGCAAAGCAGTCATCAAAGCAAAAGGTGGCTACTTTGAAGAACCTAGAATATAAGACATATTTTCAGTTGTTTCACACTTTTTTGTTAAGTATATAATTCCACATGTGTTAATTCATAGTTTTGATGCCTTCAGTATGAATGTACAATTTTCATAGTCATGAAAATACAGAAAAATCCTTAAATGAGAAGGTGTGTCCAAACTTTTGGTCTGTACTGTAGTTATTTCTCATGTCACTTGTAATGAATATCTCCTGCAGTATTGCTAATGCCTATTGCAGTGTCGGTAAATGAGACGAGAATTAACTTTATGGAAGATGAGTCTTTGAGAAACGTGTTCAGCTACAGACTCCAAGGAAGAAACTGCTTGTTGTCTGTGGCCTAAAATATATAGGTTTTATTAGTAGATGTAAAGAAGAAAACTAAATACTGTAAAATAATATATGTCCTCATAGGTTTCCCCTTATCTCCAGTAATTGTATTATTACACAGGATTTTTATGTTGTTACATCGGCTCATCATCTTCTCATTCAGGTCTCTACAATATCGGATCCTCTCAGTGAAGATCTTCTATTTAAGAGACTTTTCCTTATGGACCCATCAAAAATGGATATGGACAGAGACAAAATGGTGGAGAGGATATTACACCTCACCCTAGAGATCCTCTTCCGGCTTACTGGAGAGGTGAGAGATTCTGATGACGTCACATTACATCATTCTTATCTATGGGAATAACAGATGGACAGAACTGGAGAGGTGAGGACTCTGGAAATGTCTGGAGTGAGATTTATTTATATGTCTTTCCATAACCAGGATTACATATTAGTGAAGACCTCTAGTGAGCGCTGTCAGGTCCATGTGTCTGAGGGATGGGAAAGACCCCTGAGCCCAATCACAGGGCCTCCACCTCACCCCCTGATACATGAGGACATCAATGACCAGAAGATCCTAGAACTCAACTACAAGATGATTGAGCTGCTGACTGGAGAGGTGACACTGCTGGGGATGCTGGGACATTATACAGTAACACTATGAAAGGATCGGGGGGATGACTGTCCTTGTATGTGTCAGGTTCCTATAAGATGTCAGGATGTCACTGTCTATTTTTCCATGGAGGAGTGGGAGTATTTAGAAGGACACAAAGATTTGTATAAAGACGTCATGATTGAGGTTCCCCATCCCCTCACATCACCAGGTAATAGACAGGACTAAATACACACGGCCCATAATTATCTGTATGTAAAGAATGAATTCAGTCCCTGTATGTGTTTCTTCCAGATCTATCCAGTAAGAGGACAACACCAGAGAGATGTCCCCGTCCTCTTCCTCCACAGGACTGCAAACAAGAAGATCCCAATGTTCCTCAGAATCATCAGGTAGATGGAGAGAAGGTGTCATGAGATCTCCCCTATGATGTGTAGACGGCTGTGAAGGTCTTGTGTTCAGTCTTGTTTTATCCACCAGTATTATATGTTTTATATTTGTGTAATGAGAACGGTGGAGATAGCAGGATTAGAGTTGATCATAGAGGTGACTTCTCCATCTGTCTGTGACTTACAATATTTGTTTCAGGGTGAAGATCTGACCCATATTAATACTACAGAGACATATGTGAGGGGTGATGAGCGGTGTAAAGAGGAGAATTCTACATATGACTACCCAGGTGAGTAGTAACCACTAAATGCACAGAAGTTACAGATTCTTCTCAGTCATCGGCTGTGGCTGCTTTATCGGTTGTGTAGTCCGGCCGTATCACAATCGTGTGATCACCATTTTGCCTCTAGAACACAATATTCTCTTCCACCTAAAACTGTTCAAATGATTTTGGGCATTGAAACCCTTTTCCATAGAACTTACAACCTGGAGGATCCACCTACTCCCTGTGATTAGGAGACGTTACCTGCCCAGATCTGTAAATCACAAAGCCAGAAAATCACATGAAGAATAATATTCTGATGGGCCTGTAAGAGAAAGCGGAGGGTAATGATGGTGTTGGCTTCCTAGAACCCTGATATCTTATTGGATGAATCTACCTTCTCTCCCTTCTGTGCTGCTGAATGTGCTCATATGGTCCCTACAAGACCAGGTCCAGTCTTTCTGGCCAAACTTCACATTTATGATCTACAACATTAAATGTGCAGTAAGGCCAAGTGTGAATTTCTGTACAATAACAAGAGTTTCCCTTTTATCCTGACTTTTCAGTTTCTTTTAAAACCGACTAACTTCAAACAGGATTGTGATAAACTAAACAAAAGCAAACATTTCACCTGTGACATGATATCTCTCTAAGATAAATTTAAGACACCTCATCTCTGCACTATTATAAAAAATTCTCTTTGAATGTCTAATATTTCTTGAAACTCATCTGACAGAAAATATTGTCCCTTATGATAGTTTAGATTGCCAAGAGCCACCGAGCCCCATACTCTAATTACCCTAGAGAGGTTTCACCACTAGTTACTCACTACTTACTGATGAAGACTGTTGAGATTGGTCATTTCAGTAGATGTTATTGTCTATACTCACAGTTTTGACTATAGTACTTAGTGCCCAAAATACTCTGATTTAACCCCTTCCTGCAGCCAGTTTTGTGTTCCTATCTGGGCCCATTTTTCAAATCTATAGAAAAATACTCTGGTTTCTCTTCAGAACGTAAAAATCTTTCGCCTTTTACTAAAGATTTCCGTGGAGAGAAGCAAAACTGAGTTTTGTGAAGATATTTTTTCTATTTTTTTTTTTAAACACAAATTGAGAGATTGCGGGAAATTTTACTTTGATTTTACAGAATGTCTGCAAAACTGCTGAATGGTTTGTGGTATCGGGGTATTTATTTTCTGGGCGTTGACTGGATGCTTTTGGTTTTTTTTTTTTACCCTTAACTGAAGGATGCTCCAAAAATGGAAAGAAAAAAACAACCACAAAGAGCTGAAAAATGGAGAGCTTCATCTGCTCCCCCAAACCCGCTATGTTATTAAACCACTAAACCCGTTAAAGAGGTTATGTACGGTTGTCCTGAGGAAGGAGTCGGTGGTCTCTGAAAAGCGTAGCCAATAAACCTACATTTTTATCCATACTAATGGTTTGTCATGACTCCAGAGAACGCAGAAACAACTTCCTTTCCCAGCACCTATCTCTGACATTTTTCAAATCTGACGTGTGTCACTTTATGTGGTGATAAGTGTTGGAATTCTTCACAAAGGATAATAGGAAACAAATGGACCTTACAAATAATATTCCATCTTCTCTTGAATCCGACAATACCCTGTATGCAATTGTACACTGCTGTCTGGGCACATGGCAGGTTAAGAAGGGAAGGAGCGCCATTTAGCTATTTGAATGCAGATTTTGCTGGGATGGTGTGCAGACACAATGCATTGGGGACACTGTTCATGGTCACCTGGCAGCTCAAAAGATGGTCACCACAAACAGGATTAGCGCTTTCTGCTGCATTTTCCAGATCCCAGGGTTTGCCTTGCTCATCATCCTTTAACCCCTCTACATGGATTTGGACTTAGACAGAGACCCCCCTAAGCTTGGGCCACAGTGTTACCTAATGTTCTGTGGTGTGAGATGGGAAGAACAATAGTCAGATAGCCGGGTCAGAACCAGGAGGTCAGAGAAAATACAAAATCACACAAAAGTAGTCAGTAAACGGGCCGAGGTCACAACAGGAATCAAATACACAAGCCGGGAGCGGAGCACAGAGGACTGATCCAGAGGAGAACAAGGCTGTATCTGGCAGCTTCCGGCAATATGCTTCCAGCTTTAGTAGGGTGCGGTGCTTTCCAAATGGCTGAAGCAGGGAGCAGATTACTCCAGCTGGACAACACACACACCCATACTGCCAGACTGGATGGTACTACAGGTCCCAGCAACCCTAATCTTAGTGGCTGGACAGAGCCTGGGCCGCCCAGAGCTTCTGGTTCTATCGTCTCCTCCATCACCAGCGTCGCCTGCAGGATGAATAAGATGGTGAGGGAAGCAGACGTCACAGGAGCAGATCCCAGAGGAGATGGGACCCACCATTTACAGAAGCCCTAATGTGACCAAAATGCCGAAAACCAGAGCAGTAGAAATCCCCATAAAGTGACTCCATTTTGGAAATTATAACCCTCGGTGAAATAATCTATAGGTGTAGTGACTATTTTGACTCCACAGGCACTTTCCGGAAATTAGCACGCAGGATGATGGAGAGTGAAAATTACAAATATATAATTTCATTACCCAACACATAGTGCCCAGATTGTGCTCCAGGAGACACACACCGTAAATTAAGTGGGTTCTTCTCACTATAGTAATGTCAAATACATGGATGCACAATGTGCTTTGGGCGCACTGCAAGGCTCAGAAGCGAGGGGGAGATCTGACTTTGGGAGAGTGGATATTGCTGGATTGGTTTATGGAAGCCATGTTGCTTTTCAAAAGCCTTTGAGAATCTAATAATGTGGAAACCTCTGGTTTTCCATTGACAGATGATGAACCTGAGTGGGGACTTGTTTTTTGTGGGATGAGTAGAAGTTTTTATTGATATTATTTTCGCCTACATAACATTGTTTGATGGCTTTTTATTCTATATTTGGGAGGCAGAATTAACAAACAGTTGGACACCACGCTCCACTGGTTCATCCTATGAGGTTTTCTATTAGACTGTGAACTGTTATTGTCTTGGTGAATAATGACGGCTAACATAGGGCAAAATTAAAAAAAATCACAGAAAAAGATACAGCCTTACCAACACCAATAATCGTACCAATTCATGGAGGGGGTGGTTGCCTAGTATTAAAGATGAACACAGATGAAGCTTGCATAGGACGCCAGTCACACAGGTAGGTGTGATGCAGTGTCTGGCTTAGAATAGTGATGATGCCCATACTATTAGATCAGGAAGGCTGCCCAGCACTATATAAGTGCACCCCACATGGACAGACACCCCAGTACACCCAACCAACACTAAAATGCTAATGCATTTGCTATCTGATTTGGTGTTGGTAAGGCTGATTTTTTCTGTGATGTTTTCTTGGTAAATAATGATACTTTTACATAAAGTGCATTTTTACGTAGAGTTTAAGTAGAAATATTCAACAATATAAATTTTAAGGATATGTTATTCATAAATAATAATTTGTTTTATTCTTGGCAGATGACTGTACCAGGAGATCAGAGAGACAGCTGACATCTTCAATTTTTAAATCAGATGATCTTGAGATCAAACAAGATACAACTGAAGTGAATGCCATTACTCCAGATATACCATCATCCCTTCACAGCAAAGATCTGTCATCTGATCCTATGAAACAGGTCCTGTCTTCTGATTCATTACCGACTACTAAGGAAAATCAAAGTCACAAAATAAGCATTAAAAAACAAACTGCTCCTAAAGCAAAGAAGCCATTTTCACATTCTGAATATGGAATTAGTTTTTCCCTTGAAAAGTCTTTTCTTAAACATCAAAGCATTCACACAGCAGAGAATAGATTTTTTTGTTTCAAATGTGGGAAATTGTTTAACCAGAAATCAGATCTTGTTAATCACCAGAGAAGTCACACAGAGGAGAAGCCATTTTCATGTTCAGAATGTGAAAAATGTTTTAGCTTGAAATCAGATTTGGTTGAGCATCAGAGAATTCACACAGGGAAGAAGCCTTTTTCCTGTTCAGAATGTGGAAAATGTTTTAACTGGAAATCACATTTGGTTGAGCACAAGAGAACTCACACAGGGGAGAAGCCTTTTTCCTGTTCAGAATGTGGAAAATGTTTTAGCTGGAAATCAGATTTGGTTAAGCACCAGAGAATTCACACAGGGGAGAAGCCTTTTTCCTGTTCAGAATGTGGAAAATGTTTTAACTGGAAATCCGATTTGGTTAAGCACCAGAGAATTCACACAGGAGAGAAGCATTTTTCCTGTTCAGAATGTGGGAAATGTTTTAGCTGGAAATCAGATTTGGTTATACACCAGAGAACTCACACAGGGGAGAAGCCTTTTTCCTGTTCAGAATGTGGAAAATGTTTTAGCCGGAAATCAGGTTTGGTTAAGCACAAGAGAACTCATACAGGGGAGAAGCCTTTTTGCTGTTCAGAATGTGGGAAATGTTTTAGCTGGAAATCAGGTTTTGTTACGCACAAGAGAATTCACACAGGGGAGAAGCCTTTTTCCTGTTCAGAATGTGGGAAATGTTTCATCCAGAAATCATATTTTGTTAGGCACCAGAGAATTCACACAGTGGAGAAGCCTTTTTCCTGTTCAGAATGTGGGAAATGTTTTAAAGATAAATCAGATTTGGTTAACCACCAGAGAACTCACACAGGGGAGAAATCTTTTTCCTGTTCAGAATGTGGGAAATGTTTTGTGAAGAAATCATCACTTCTTAGTCACCAGAGAACTCACACAGACGAGAAGCCATTTTCATGTTCTTAATGTGGGAAATGTTTTACACGGAAATCAACTCTTAACAAACTTCATAGAAGTCACACAGGGGAGAAGCCTTTTACATTTTTAACCGAAAATTGTATCTTCGTAAAGGGGTTGTCCACTACTAGGACAACTCCTTCTCATTCCTCATGTTTGGCCTTGTTAAAATAAAAACACTCATACGCACTTACTGTTCTGGCGCCGTTCCATTGGTGTCACAACTTGCGTTTCCGTAAGGCTGTTACATCACACAAGATTGTTACATCACACAATCCTGCTGCCAATCAACGCCGCCTTCAGACGTATTGTACATCAACAGGAAGGACATGGCCTGGACATAGCACCAAGAGAATGCACACAGACATAGCACCAAGAGAATGCACACATTGAAAGCACTCTCTTCAGACCGTGTTCTTGGGGGAATTATAAGCAATTTACAGCCTCAAACATGACTTTCGATATGGGAAAGAAAGATCAGAGGTTAATCTGAAGTCCTCCACCTCTGTCAGCATGTCTGGTATGCAGCGTTTCTTATGGAAGGTCTCATCATCCTTCTCTGGAGCTATTACTGCCTCACCTCAGCATGGAAAAAGAAGCAGTCTTAACCCTCATGATGTCAGACAGCTCCAGCCTGTAAGTCCTGCACCAACTTCTCTCTTAATGTAGGCCTCACAAGAAAACACCACCAATCTTCCTGTACTCTCACCAAAGCCCACATACTAAGCAGTGCTTGCTTCACAGGGACATTTACCCCCTATCCACAGGTTATTCTGATATGGGGAACAACATAACTTATTTGTATATCATATTGTGTCTATGACTCGCCCCCAGGGTCGTGGGGTACTCGGCAGCCGGGTCTTGTGGCTGCTTTTGAGGGATATCACGGTGGCTGGCCCGTTCCGTGACCCAGGGCGGTCAGTAAAAAGGGGAATAAAGTTTATGGGATAGTTTGTAAAGCCACCTGTGGTGTCTGGTGAGATTCACCAGCGCTGCTGCAGGCCGCTGAGGCCGGTGGTAAGGCAGCTCGGGTGGTATAGCTCCCCACAGGCGGAGCTAGGCCTCAGGGCAGCGGGGATGCAAGGATGCAGGACAAACGGGACCCGCCGGGTCAGAGCAAGAACAGGGACAGACACGATTGTCACTTCAGTACCTTTTCCTGGTGGAATTCAGGCACATCCCGGAGCACTGTAGGGTGAAGGGTGCACTAACGGATTCTCCCCAGTGAGCTGGTGTAGGGCCTCCTGTTTCTTGCCTTTGCATTGTAAGTTTCTGACCTGCCTGGAGCTAGGCCTAACTTTGTCTCTGTTCTGCACCTGCCGACATTGTGGTAGGGCCTTCTGTTGGAGATCACTCTCCCTATTCTTTGGGGTCTCCGTGATTCCTGACCCTGGTACGTATCAGCTTTTGGTGATCCTGGGACAAGTAGTTCGCCAGGGGTTAAAGTCGTTTTCTACTGGTCATGAAGATCCACGTAGACTCGGACCCGGTGTCCGGTATATACTTCGGGGTGAGCTGGTTAAGCTCCTCTGCCCCCTATGTTACTCAATTTCCACTCGCCTTCGGCCCCGCTCGGGCCCTCACTAGGCTACACACACACTGCAGCCGGGACGCTGCTCTTCTTCGCCGCACACTCCTAGCTCTCTGTAGCATTGGCGTCTCTGCCCCCTGCCAGACAGAGACGCCGTCCCTTTCACCTCCTCGCTCCCCGCGCGGCGTCCTCCAGCGCTCCTCTCCCTGCTACTGCCGGCGCGCGCTCCTTCCTAGGCACTGTGCTTAGGGCGCGCGCGCGCTCCCTCTCTCTTAAAGGGGCCGCGCGCGCCGTCCTAAGGAGTCCCCGGCCAATAGCCGGAGGACCTCCCATATATAAGGCACCTCCTCCAAAATGGAGGTGCCCGAGCAATAGTTGTTGCACAGTGTACTTACTTCTGCTTCAGCCCTCAGGTCCAGTTGCCAGCCTGACTACTGTTCCAGTCTGACTACTCTCCAGCCCGACAGTCTGTCTTCCGGTCATCCGCCAGTCTGTCTATGGGCAAGTCCACCTGCTTACCAGGAAGCACCAGCCAGTTACCTGCCTGCTACCTGCCGTGCCTGCTAGCCCGCTCACTTGGGAGCACTCGTCTGTTACCTGCCTGTTACCCGTTAGCCTACCTGGAGGCTTAGCCGTCACTTGCCATGACCACCTGATAGCCTACCTGGAGGCTCCCGCTGTCACTTGCCGTGACCACCTGTCTGCTAACCCAGAGACTTCTGCCTGCTTGCTGTGTCCATCCGCTATACCGGTCAGTCCCAGCCATCTGACCCGTGGGAGCCACCTGCTCTCTTACAAGGTCGTCCCCAGAGTAGCACCTGGTCCCTCTGCTCGGTCCCTCCCTGGTCACGGAGTCGTTAGCCGCCGTCTGACCAGGGTCGGTCTGAGTTGATACTTAGTTACGCTCCTCTGGGTCCCTCCTTGCACCGCGGCACAGAGGTTCCACCACCCGGACCCGTAACACTCTCTATCCTGAGCTCTGTGAGTTCTAGTCTGGACTCACTCTAGAGACTGTACTGAACTCTTTCTGCAGGAACTGCTAGGCTCTGGCTTGACTGCACTGACTCCTTCTGTGTCTGAGCAGGAACTGCTGAATCACTCACTGAGCTGCCTGGCTCCACCTTCCCTTTATATATCCCTAACAGGCTCCCTCTGGTGGTCTGAGGTGGAAGGTGGAGGTGTGTGAATGCTTATAAGGGCCTCTTGTGGAGAAATCCCCTAATGCACCCCTCTAGGATCTGTGGTACCAAGCGCAGCTGGGCGCCTCACCTATCCCTACTAAAGAAGATATGGAGTAATATATTCAGAGGCTGGAGACCACATACAATACTGAAATACGTCCCCTCACGTCTGTCCTGTCACAGCTTACTGACAAGGTACAGAGATTAGAGGATAATGTCATCCAAGTTGGAGGCCATCATAATGCTCAGAAACTAACACTGGATCGTCACAGCCAGTAAATAAACTATCTGTTTAATATGGTTGATGATCAAGAAAATCACAATAATATCTGGATAAGGGGTATACCTTAAAGCATCAATGCACAAGTGATTATGCCAACACTGCGATCATTATTCAATAATATTCTTGGTGATCCTATTGATAAGGAGGTGGAGATTTAAAAGGCGCACCGCACAATAGGCAATCATGGCCCAGATCTTGAGCATCCAAGGGACATTATCTGTCACATACATTTTTTCAATGTAAAAGAGGCCATTGTGAGGAAAGCCGAGGAGTTGGATCCTGGTGATTTAAATGGAAAACACATATAATTGCTCACATATCTATCCTGAATGACACTTGCTAAAAGAAGGGTATTGAAACCACTACTTGATGCCATCCGGGAAAATGGCCTGATGTACTCCTGGGGGTACCCATTCCAGCTGTATATTTTCAAAGATCCAAGCAACATGAGGCTTTTCTGTGATGCCCTGGACATTCCATATATCTGACTGGCCACCTGCTCCACCATTGCCACAGAGAGGTCCAGCACGTCACAGAAGACGTTCAATGGATCAGGAACTTGATGGTGATGCAGCCCGATGGGAAAGGAACCTGCCAATCATATGAGCTCCTGAAATGAATCTTGTCTTCCCTGAAGAGAGACAGTTTGCAGATACTTATTTCTTTCTGCATATAATTAGATATATCTAAAGAGAGTTTTAGGTGCCACTCTTCCACTATATAGAATGTCTCAGTTCATATGTTAGTACGGCATTTAAGTTGAGTTCACATTATATTTCTGTAATATCAGGCTGTATTACTTTACTCGCTATATATTCCATGGTTCCACCTAATAGGAACCCTAGGGCTGAAGGTTTCACTTACACCTGTAAAGACAACCCCCAGTTAGGGACTTGCATTGGGATCTGCTTGTTTCGCAATTTCCTACTGTTTTGATATATTCATAATCTATACTTCTTAGACACTGAGAGGTTGACGTTACTATCTACAGTCTATACTTCCTCTTTTAATCTTTCTCTCTTCCATTCCCCCTTTTTTTCATATAATATGGCACAACTCAAAACTTGTTCATTAAATGTCAGAGGACTTAATGTTCCAGAGAAAGGAGCTCAAGTGTTTTATCGTAGGCATAAACAGTACGTACATTTTCTATTTCTTCAGGAGTCACACTTTAGAGGTGATCATATACTGTACCTCAGATTACTAATAGATAGCATTTTTCTGGGATGCCAAGATTATTAATGTTTTGAAGTCTTGCTCCTGTATATTGTAATCTGACTATGCCGCACTCCACCAAGGCTTCACATGTTGGAACCTAAATGATAATCTGCTGAAAGATTCACTCTGTGCTCAGACCTTCTTGAGACTATAGACTGCTTCACATATATGAGCATGATGAAACTGCCTTACCATTTAAATGGGAAGCACTCACATGCGTCCTCAGAGGGATAATAATATAACATAGATAAAGGTTAAAAAAAGGAGAGAACAGCTAAAGTCTCATTTGCTTGAGCGGATTGATCTACTTGACAAACAACATAAACAATCTGCTTCCCTCCAGGTATACGTAGACCTGCTTAACGCTAGAAGGGAGCTAAAGTAGTTTCATGGATGGGGTACTCGCAAATATTGTGTAATTTCAGGGCACCTACTTATGGAAGGAAGTGGAAGCTTCCATTCTCGGTACTAGATATGGAGCCTCCTCGAGAAAATGACTTAAAATGTCGTACATTAAAGTTAATATATAAGGCGTGGGATAGGGGTAAAAATATTCTGGGAATTGGAAAGTACACAAATTATACTCCTTTATGGCACAACTATAACTTACCAGAGCTACATAAACTAAAAAATGTTAGTGAGTGGAAGGATATGGGTATATGTTTGGTGTCAGAACTCTTGAGGGATGGATTATTCAAGATGTTTGAACAAATAAAGGCAGATTTTAACCTCCCGCATAGGGTGTTTTATCAATATCTGCAAATACATCTTGCATATAGTACACAACTAGAATAAACGCCATACTGATTGACATCACCCAATAGATACCATTACTACATCGATGGATACAAAAGGTCTAATATCCCTTATTTATAGGCAGTTACTGGCCCTACATTTGGATAAATATCCTTTGATAGTTAAGACAAAATGGGAGGAGGATGTGGGTTGGGTCCCTTATCTGAGGAGCAATGGGGGAAATACTGGATTTGACACCGAAACTTTCATTGTCAGAGTCACAAAGATTGTCCCGAATTCTTCTCATTCATAGGGTATATAGATCCCCAAGTATTTTATTTAAAATTGAAATACAAACGGATGACACATGTCCTAGATGTGGTCAAAAGGACGCGCCCACCTGATGCATATGACGTGGGAATGTGTAAATATTGGCGACTAATGGAACGTACCAATCGCTCTTGTACTATCTGTATCTGGGATACAACTTCAGTTGGAACCTAAAATCTGTATCCTAGGACTCCTGGGAGAAGACGTAGATCCAGACTCCCATATGGCAATAGCTAGCTCAAGAATATTATTCCAAGCCAGAAAGTTGTTGGCACTACATTGGATAGACAATTCTCCCCTAACGATAACAGAACTAAGATCCAGGATAAATAACACTCTATGCTTGGAAAGTGGAGCTTATATTAAAGGAACGCTCTCAAGAAATCCATACACATATGGGAGCAATGGTTAATTACCCCAGGTATTGCTTCAGAAATACTATACTGGACCATTTGTACATATCCCTGCAGAAAACCAGGAATTTATATCCTTATACCTAAGGTGTCAGCAAATAATAATTGTCTCAGTCCACACAATTGCCTCTTCTTAGATATATTCTTTTTCTTTTGACGTCCCAATAGGGAAAAAAAAACCGTCAGGAAGTATTCAGATATTCATGTACAAATGTAAAATTACTATTCCAAAACATTGTAGTATAGAGCGATATTAGGGTTTATATCATTGTAAACCGGTTCTTGTATTGTTTACTGTTTTTTCTTTCTTTTTATTTTTGTCACAAAGTTTATATGACAAAAACAAAATGTTGGTCTTTCTTTCTTTTGTTAAATAAAAATGATCTGATTGAAAAAAAAGAAGGGAGCGAAGATCTTTAATAGATCAAACGTATACAAAATATCAAGATCGCATGTGAAGGTACTCGTATGAATTCACAGATAAATGTGGTCTCTCATTGACAAGGAAGTTACATCCACGGATGCAAAGGACATACGGCTCTGGCAAAAATTAAGAGACCACTGAACAGTTTTCTATTGGAAAGCATGGAAAGACTGGTGGAAAGCATGGCAAGACGAATGAAAGCTGTGATTAAAAATCATGGTTAGTCCACCAAATATTGATTTCACATTTAAAACATGAGTAATTTGAGGTCTGAAAACACTTGTTTCTTTTTTAGTATTTTGACGCTCTATCATTTGCTGCAAATAAATTCAACATTTTTCGCTTTCAATTTCGGAGACATGTTGTCAGTAGTTTATAGACTAAAACAACGATGTACATTTTACTCTATAATATACCTATAAAGAGAAAAATCAGAGAAACTGAAAATTTTGCAGTGGTCTCTTAATTTTTGCCAGAGCTGTATGTATCCAAAACAAAAGGAGCACGACTGCTATAAATTCATAACCCCACTGACATAGCTGACGCATTTCATTGCTGTTATAGCTCACTACATAATATTCATGGAAAATACCACCACATGCCACCTAATTTTCTTGAAACAAAAATTGACAAATATATTATGGACACTGCCGTTCCTTCCTTACAGACCCCTGAGCAGGAGATACTAGACAAAGCTTTCACTAAACAACAGGTAGGGAATGATTTAATGGCCTGTCCTATCGGGAAGAGCCCTGGGCCAGATGGATTCAATAATAGATTTTATAACATGTTTGCACCTCTGTTGTTACCATTAGTGTTCAATAATATCTCAGAAGACTCCACTTTGCCCCCCAATCACTTGATGCTCACATAACAGTTTTACCAAAGCCTGGAAAAGAACTAAATGCCTGCCCTAATGTTCATCCAATTTCATTAATTAGTGTAGATGTCACCATATTCTCTAATATAATTGTATCATGGCTCTCCCACTACTTACCCTCAATTGTTAGCAACGTTCAGGTTGGCTTCGTTAAGGGTAGAGAAGTGCGTGATAATTAGTGTTGAGCCACCCCCGTAGTGTTCGAGTTCGGTTCGGTTCGTCGAACACCCGTGTGTTCGCCGAACTGTTCGTCGAACACCTTCGAACACCGTTAAAACCAATGGCAGGCAAACAAAAACACATAGAAACACATAGAAAACACCTTCAAAGGTGTCCAAAAGCTGACAAACTGCTCAGAAGACACAACTAACACATGGAAAAGTGACAAGTACATATAGTCATGCGAAAAGAAAAGAGGTAGAGGAGTAAAAGGAGGGGGAGACACAGATATAGGCATGTCATGCCCTTCTAAAATCCAAAAAGTGAGAAGCCGACACGGCCAGTCCGTTCCTGCCTGTGCCACCTCTGTGTCGCCGGGTTTGTGCCAGAGCCGCGGTGGACCCTGACGGCCAGCCCCCCTATCCCAATACTGGTGCCTGTCCGCTGGTGGGTCGAGGCCCCCCACGGTGGGGGGGGGAGTAACATCTGCAGAAGAAAGACCATCTTCCAGCCAAACTAAGATGTCGACTTCTTTTCGTGGACAATGTGATACGATCCCATTCTTACGGACACGCCCATCGCTACAAATTCTAGATGAGGCACAAAAACAGCAGATGCTTCAACGGATATCAAGTGCTCCTTCAAGTGGGCTCTCCATCACCTCAATTTCAACATCACAAATACTCCAGTCCTCAGAGGTGTCACCCCAATCGCACTTGCTTCCTCACAGCTCCCAAGTCTCCAGCTGCCCATCTGAGTATGGGGTAACACAGATGGCTGAGTCTGCCCAGCTGTTTACTCATACTATAGCCTGGGAAACGGAGGTCTGCTCCAGAGCTTCTGTTAATCCAGATGAGGAAATGATCTGATCCGATGCCCAGAATCTTTATAAGTTGGATCCAGGACCAGATGAAGAAGGTTCTGAGCATAATGTAGACCCTTGTTCCCAAACTGTAACTCCTGTTGGTGGAGACAATGATGAAGACGATGATGAGACTCAAATACCTGATTGGAGCGACAACTTGACTTTTCGGTCAGGGCAGGAAGAGGTTGGCTCTGAGGGCGACGGGTGTGATAACACACAGGGTGATGATGACGAGGTTGGAGATCCCACTTACTGTCAACCCACAGTCAAACAGTCGATGAGGTCAGCAGAGGAGGTGGAGGAGGATGTGACTAGCCCTGGGGATGGGGATGACTCGGTACCCGGGCATTTGCCTGGCCTTGGGGATGTCGCGGTGGTCGGCTCCCTGGCCCGTACCCTGGGGTCTCTCTTTAAAAGGGTGGATAATTGTTAATTTTATAAGAGTTCATGACGCCACCTGTGGTATCTGGTGACAAGCACCAGCGCTGCAGCAGTCCACTGAGGCCGGTGATAAGGCAGCTCGATGGTATAGCTCCCCACAGGTGGAGCTAGGTCTCAGGGCAGCGTATGCAGGGGGAATGCAGGACAGGCGAGACCCAGCTGGGTCAGAGCAAGAACGGGAACGGACACGGTAGTCACTTCAGTACCTTTTACTGGTGGAAATTCAGGCACATCCCGGAGCACTGTAGGGTGAAGGGTGCATATCAGGATCCTCCCCAATGAGCGGGTGTAGGGCCTGTTTCTTGCCTCTGCGTAGTAAGTTTCTGACCTGCCTGGAGCTAGGCCTAACTTTGTCTATGTCCTGCGCTGGCTGAACTTGTGGTAGGGCCTTCTCTTGGAGTTCACGCTCCCAGTATGCGGGGCCTAAGCGTCTCCTGGCTCTGTTACATATCAGCATCTTAGCGATCCTGGGACTTGTAGTTCTCCAGGGATTCCGGTTATGCCTTACTGGGTCATAGAGATACCGGTAAGCTCGGACCCTGTGTCCGGTAAATGCTTCGGGGTGAGCTGGTTAAGCTCCTCTGCCCCTTATGTACTAACTCGCCACTCGCCTTCGGCCTACTCGGGCCCTCACTAGGCTATACACACTAACGGCAGCTTGCCGCGCTTCACTGATCTTACGGCACCGGCACACCTTAAGCTCTATCTGGGCTCCCTGAATCTAGCAAGCAGGAGCCTCGTGCTCCACTGCTGAACTATTAACTGCGTTCTCTAGACTAGACTGAGCTCCACTGCAGACTGACCTCTCTTAGGCTTCTCTACTGCAGGAACTCTTCAGAGGAACTGAACTGCCTAGCTCCACCTTCCCTATTTATATCCCTAACGGGCTCCCTCTGCTGGTCTGAGGTGGAAGGTGGAGATGTGTGAATGTTTATGGGGGCCTCTTGTGGAGGATTCCATCAATGCACTCTTGTAGGATCTGTGATACCAAGCGCAGCGGGGCATCACAGATGCTATTGACGACGAGGTTAGGTTGCGCCTTCCTGAACAGAGACGGAGTACTGGAAGCACGTCAACAACTGCATCCTCAACCACAACTCTGCCTCTGACCACAAGTCGTAGTGGCTCTTCAGGTCACATGGGCTCTAAGCCTTGCATAGCCTGGGCATTTATTCAGATCGATAAGGATGACCCAACTCGTGTTATCTGTAATATTTGTCAGCAAAAGCTAAGTAGAGGCCAAAAAATACATAGTTTGAGTACTTCATGCATGTACCGTCACATGGATATGAAGCATAAGTTGCAGTGGGAAGCTCACTGTGCTACAATGCGGCCTAGCCGGCTGGGCCAACCACCGTCTGCCCCATCTTGTGCATCCGCAGCCTCTTCATCCTCTGTGACTGGGGGGACAGCAGTCACACATGTTTTTGGACGCAGACCTGCCACCTCTTTACCCGCAACAGCCAGTGTGATTGGCAGGTCGTCAGTTCATTGGGAAGTGGAAACACCTGCTAGTGTTGAGCGCTCTCCGACATCGAGAGCACCACCTTTGGATCAAGGCAACCTAACATGTCCGCCTGCATCTTTCTCACAGACCGGCAGTTGCCGGGGACACCCTACTCCGTCTAAGCACAACAGCCAGCCCTCGGTCCCTCAGATGTGGAAAAGTAAAAGACCATTTCCTCCTAGCCATGAGAAAGCTAAGAGGTTGAATTTCACCATCTGCAAGCTGTTGGCTACAGAAATGCTGCCTTTCCACCTGGAGGACACAGAGGATTTTCAAGACCTTATGTCCGTCACAGTGCCCCAGTACCAGATGCCCAGTCGGCACTACTTCTCAAAGAAAGGTGTGCCTGCGCTCCACTAGCATGTCGCACACAACATCACCGCTTCTTTGAGAAACTCTGTGTGTGACAGGGTGCACTTCACCACAGACACTTGGACGAGAAGGCATGGACAGGGGCGTTACATGTCGCTGACTGGGCACTGGGTAACTATGGTGACAGCAGGACAAGGGGCTGCTGTCCAAGTTTTACCGTCCCCACGAGTTGTGTGTTAATCCTCTTTATCTCGAACTTCCTCCACTGCTTCTGCCTCCTCAACCTCCTCTCGGTCCTCCACCTGCACCCAAAGCCTGTCTGGTAATGCCACCTGCTTTCTAACTGCGCAGAAGGAATCCTGCACACCTCCTTACTATGCTGGCAGCAGGGCTCAACGCATCAGTGTTTACTTTGAAATGTCTGGGAAATGTGAGTCACACAGCTGAGGAGTTTTGGTCAGCTCTGGAGACCCAGTTTCATGAAAGGTTGTCTCCACTGGACCTGCAACCAGGGAAGGCCATGTGCGACAATGCTGCAAACCTGGGTGCGGCACTTCGCAGGGGCAATGTCACACACGTGCCTTGTATGGCTCACGTGTTGGACCTGGTTGTCCAGCAATTTTTAGCCCACTATCCCGGACTAGATGGCCTTCTGCAGAGTGCACGGTCGCTGTGTGCTCACTTCCGCCGTTCGCATCCCGCAGTTCAACGACTTACATCTCTACAGAAGTCGTTGGGCCTGCCAGTTCACCGGCTGAAATGCGGTGTGCCGACACGGTGGAATTCAACTCTGCACATGTTGCAGCGACTGTGACAGCACCGACAAGCCCTGGTGCAATACGTTCTGACGTATAGCCTGGGCCAACGAGATCCAGAGGTGGGGCAAATCACGCTGGAGGAGTGGTCTCAGATCAGGGACCTATGCACCCTTCTGCACAGTCTTGAAATGGCGACGAAGATGTTTAGTGCTGACGATGCCATTATCAGCATGACTATTACGGTGATTTACATGCTGGAGCACATGTTAAACAGAATTCGGAGTCAGGTGGTGGGACAAGAGGAGGTGGAGGAAGTAGAGGAGGAGTCGTATGCGGAAGGGATAACATCTCCAAGGTCCAGACGGTTGGCAGCACCAAGGCGGCAGGCATGGGAGGGTGGGGGAGAGGGATTAACCAGGGCGCATGGTAGCAGCCAAACTGTTGAGGAAGGTGCAGGAGCCGAGGAAGAAGTGGAGGACGAACTGGCAATGGGCATGGAAGACTCATCAGATGAGGGAGACCTTGATCACATTTCTGTTGTGCGAGGTTGGAGGGAGAGGGCAGAGGAAGGAAGCATGATTCTTACCTCGCTACCAACACAACAATGACTTGGTCCTTCTGGATGCGCAAGACACATGAGTGCCTTCTTGCTGCACTACCTGCAACATGACCCCCGGATTGTCAGAATTCGAAGTAATCCCGACTACTGGGTTGCCACATTCTTAGATCCCCGGTACAAAAGTATATTTGCCGAAATAATTCCTGCCATAAAAAGGGTATTGACGAATGCAGGAGTATCTGTTGCAGAATCTTACATGTGCTTTTCCACAAAACACCAGTGGTGCACGTAGTGAATCTCACAGTTCTAACTTGCCAACGGTGGGACTGTCGAGTCTTCATCACTCAAACAGTAACAGTAACACAGTATCTGCTGGTAACAGCAATTTTGTGGAATCGTTTCACCACTTTTTTAGACCATCCTTTGCAAGGCCACAGGAGACAAGAAGTCTGACACATAGTCAATGCCTAGAGAGGATGGTACAGGAGAATCTCCAAGTGAACATCGAAGCCATGACTGTGTCACTGGACCCTTGCTCATTTTGGTATTCCAATCTTGAAAAATCGCCGGAGCTCGCCACTCACGCCTTGGAGATCTTGTCATGCCATGCAGCCAGCGTTCTCTCTGAACGTGTGTTCAGCGCTGCTGGTGGTGTGCTGACAGATAAGCGCACGCGGCTGTCCACTGAGAATGTAGACAGACTCACGTTCATAAAGATGATCAAATCATGGATTCGCAAGGACATTTCTACCCCTGTGTCATCCTTGGGAGACTAAAAGCTTGGGGATTTGGTAAAATCACCTCACCAACCATTTTAAGCAACAGTGGGGCAATTGATGCCACTTAACCCTAGAACGCATGACCATAAAAATCTACACTTTCACATACCTGGGGCCCTTTAGGCCCTTGTGCAAATAACATGGAATAACTCAAACTCAAATGACAAACAACTATATACATGAAGAATACCTAGAGTTTCAAAATTCTAACTAAAGCAATCTTGCAGAAAATAGAAAACAATTAACTGGGCGGGCCTGCAAGGCCACAGGTATGCGTTCTAGGGTTAAGTGGTGTCTGTGCCACAATTTTGGGAGTCCCCTTGCTGTGTCTTACGTGACGTTGGCATCGTCAATTCCAGGTGGGTTGGGTCGCACCCCCCCCTTTTAACTGTAAGAAACTACATACACTATGGCTTGGGGTAACACAGATGGTTGAGTCTGAAGAGCTGTTTACTCAGAGGTCTGCTCCAAATCTTCAGTGTCTGCTAGTCAGCGTAGAATTTTTAACTGCATCTAGCCTAGGCAATACTTTGGGCGTAGTAGCCCAGCTGCGAAGCAAGCTGCACCGCCTGTGTATCTAATAAGAATTTTTAAATTAATCTAGCCTAGCCAGACTGTGGGGACCCCCAACCAAACCCAGATGCTCAGCCCCCCTACCGCCCCCCTTTCATGGACAACCCAATAATGTAACTCTTACAACTGGATGGGTGAGGATCGGTCACAGCTTTATTAACTCTTTATACTCATTCCATTAGAAAGGCATTTTATTTCTAAAATAATTCAGCTTGTTGCAGCATGCCCTGGGTCCCCACTCCGGCAAGTTGGCCAACAAGTGTAACTCTCCAACATGTCCTTTCTATTTCCAGGCCACGGAGGATCCAGCGTACTCGTATGCAGGACTCTGACCCCCACCCATCACTCTTAACGCTTGTTCCACTCCGTCCTGGAGTCCTGACAGGAATATGTCCAGTCCAATATCCATTAAGTGAACACCGTCGGGCCGTATGAGGCCTGCTTTATCTCCTTCCAGTTGTCGGTGTCGTATCACTACACCGCCTCTGTCTCTTCTAAATTTTGCCATCCGAATATTTATTACCCGCCTTGTCCATTCGATGGCCGTGATGTCTCGCGCACCTTGCCATACCGCTATCGGCACAATCTCTGACCATACTATAGCTAATTTTGTGAAAAATTCTCTGAAGCGCTCAGTGTCTAGTTTCATTATTGCCATTAGTTATGCGCTCTTGTGATGACCTAGGTTGTTTCCCCCGGCCTGTATAACTAAGATGACCGGACCTCTTGCCTCTCTCCCTACCTTGATTACCTCCATTAGTACCTGTGGCCATAGCAGGCCTCTAATACCTCTCCAGTTGAAATATGTGTTATGAAACTCTAATTTCCTCCCGCCTGGGCGGACTTTCGCCCTTTTTTGTGCCCAATATATATACGAGTGGCCTATCACTCACACTGTTGGCTTAGCGTCACCTGTAAAAGAAACAAACCACGTTAGGATAACAAGTCCGGTCTTATGTATCTCGCCAAACACGTGGATCGCCATCTCCCTATCCTCTGAACTTCCGTTTCTGACAGTCCTGCTCTTGCTGCTTCCGTGGCCGCACCTATGCGGAATGAGTGTGTCCCGTAATCTTTGGGGTGGTTCCCTGCCGATGTTATGCATTTATTAAATATAGCTTGGAACAGGTATCTTGATAATGGCGTTCCATCAATGTGTGATACGAAGAAATTACTTTGTGATCTGATGGTTAGATATGTTTTTACTATTGTTACCCGCCTCAGTGTACCGTTTGTGGGTTGTAGAAGTACCCAAGTGCCCCTGCCCGCTGGAACCGTTTTCGATTGGTGTATGCGTACACGTATTGCATTATTGGCTATGACTACTTCCTGGTGTAATAAGCGTCCACTGGTGGTTATTTTGGATTGAGGGACTAATTCGCTTATACATAGCGCCCCGAAGAAGGCGATCACAAATGCAGTAGACATTAGTGTTGCTTCAAATTGTGAGTGTCATGTTAATGGTGTTAGGGATAAGATGTGAGAAATCAGTTTTAGTGACACGGGACGGGACGTCTACATTCCTGACTTGGCTGACCCCTTTTCCACCCTTTTATGGATTGTCTGATGATGAATCTTTGTCACATCTCCCCAATTCAGTAGTTGGAAGTGAAATGCTACTCCGGTCAGACACCGCTGCGCTGACGCCCCTGATATGCCCCTCATCATTAGCTGGTGGAGAAATTCTATGGTGACTTGTGATCTGGCTTGTTCACATTGGTCAACCCGTCTGCCTGCTACTAGTCGTGTCCACTCTTCCCATGCCTTACCGTATGCTTGCCACGTTGACGGGGCAACTGACGCTCTGATTAATGGCATCAACTATTCGCCACTAGATCCCATAGGGAGGGTGGGCAACTGTTGCCCGATGGGTGGGCGTTGTGGAAGAGCTCTGTGAAAATCTGCCAATTGAATTGTTATAAAGCGTTAGCAGCAGCTTTATACCCCTCAGCATAGTGGCTAGCGCGGACCCATACATTGTGTTTTAGGCACAGGAATACTAGCCTGCGTAGTAGGCCTAGCACTGGGAGAGACGATGATGCCATCTTATTAATGCAGTGCGCTAGGCTGGTGTTTTGTGTTATGAAGCGTATATTTTTGTTAGCCAGGCGCGCGCCCCATATTTCTATTGCTACCACTATTGGGAAAAATTATTTTCAGGGCTAGATGCAGCTAAAAATTATTATTAATTTCAAAGCTGGTGGAGCTTGGTATAGATGGCCTAATACAATGAGTCCCACACACTGCTAGAAGCCCAAATATTTTTTCAGAGGTAGATGCAGATAAAAATTATTTTTAATTTGCAACCTGATGGAGGTCAGTATAGATGGACTAATAGAGAAAGTCCCACACACTGCTAGAAGGCCAAATATTTTTTCAGAGCTAGATGCAGATAAAAATTATATTCAATTTGCAACCTGATGGAGGTCAGTATAGATGGACTAATAGAGAAAGTCCCACACACTGCTAGAAGGCCAAATATTTTTTCAGAGCTAGATGCAGATAAAAATTATATTCAATTTGCAACCTGATGGAGGTCAGTATAGATGGACTAATAGAACAAGTCCCACACACAGCTAGAAGCCCAAATATTTTTTCAGAGGTAGATGCAGATAAAAATTATATTCAATTTGCAACCTGATGGAGGTCAGTATAGATGGACTAATAGAACAAGTCCCACACACAGCTAGAAGCCCAAATATTTTTTCAGAGGTAGATGCAGATAAAAATTATTTTTAATTTGCAACCTGATGGAGGTCAGTATAGATGGACTAATAGAGAAAGTCCCACACACTGCTAGAAGGCCAAATATTTTTTCAGAGCTAGATGCAGATAAAAATTATATTCAATTTGCAACCTGATGGAGGTCAGTATAGATGGACTAATAGAACAAGTCCCACACACAGCTAGAAGCCCAAATATTTTTTCAGAGGTAGATGCAGATAAAAATTATTTTTAATTTGCAACCTGATGGAGGTCAGTATAGATGGACTAATAGAGAAAGTCCCACACACTGCTAGAAGGCCAAATATTTTTTCAGAGCTAGATGCAGATAAAAATTATATTCAATTTGCAACCTGATGGAGGTCAGTATAGATGGACTAATAGAACAAGTCCCACACACAGCTAGAAGCCCAAATATTTTTTCAGAGGTAGATGCAGATAAAAATTATTTTTAATTTGCAACCTGATGGAGGTCAGTATAGATGGACTAATAGAGAAAGTCCCACACACTGCTAGAAGGCCAAATATTTTTTCAGAGCTAGATGCAGATAAAAATTATATTTAATTTGCAACCTGATGGAGGTCAGTATAGATGGACTAATAGAACAAGTCCCACACACAGCTAGAAGCCCAAATATTTTTTCAGAGGTACTGTAGATGCAGATAAAAATTATTTTTAATTTGCAACCTGATGGAGGTCAGTATTGATGGACTAATACAACAAGTCCCACACACAGCTAGAAGCCCAATATTTTTTCAGAGGTAGATGCAGAAAAAAATATATTCAGTTTGCAACCTGATGGAGGTCTGTATAGATGGATTAATAGAACAAGTCCCACACACAGCTAGAAGCCCAATATTTTTTCAGAGGTAGATGCAGAAAAAAATATATTCAGTTTGCAACCTGATGGAGGTCTGTATAGATGGATTAATAGAACAAGTCCCACACACAGCTAGAAGCCCAATATTTTTTCAGAGGTAGATGCAGAAAAAATATATTCAGTTTTCAACCTGATGGAGGTCAGTATAGATGGACTAATACAACAAGTCCCACACACAGCTAGAAGCCCAATATTTTTTCAGAGCTAGATGCAGAAAAAAATTATATTCAATTTGCAACCTGATGGAGGTCAGTATAGATGGACTAATAGAATGATGCTATGCCCAAAAGATTTTACTTCACTAGGTGCAGTAAAAAAATTGGTATTCTATACACAGGTGGTATATCTTGCAACACAGATAGGCTACTCCACTGACTAACACACTCTGCAATAGGCCAAAAAGGATTAGCTTTGCTAGATTCAGCCAAATGCTGTGAAAAAAACTTGCACAGCACTGGCACAGACCTGCCTGGCAAAAACTGATAGGAACTGATGTAACCTAGTCCTGAAAAGGACTCCAATTACAATTAGTCTTTACTCCCACAACCTATCTATTTAAGAGCACAGACCTACCTGATAAAAGTCATAGGAAATGCTGTAACCTAGTCCTTAAAAGGACTGCAATCACAACTATTCCCTACTCCCAAGCTATCTGTAGATTTGTGCGAAAATTGGCTTGAAATTAACAAGGTATAGCGCACACAGCAACAGCGGTGCCGTCTAACACGCAGCTGCAGCAGTGAGAAAATGGTGGCGACGGGGAAAATGGCTTGGTCTTATAGGGCAAGGAGATGTGACATACACTGCCAATGACACATGCCCTTGCTTGTGTGAAAAAAAGCACTTCGCTCCGTGTGTGCGCTGCTAATAGGCTGACAGATTGCACCTCCCCACTGTAAATGCAGGAAAGAGGAAAAAAAAAATGGAGATCTTCATTGTTCCTGCAGAGATCCATCCCCTGCCCCTCCCCCCACCCCGCTGTACACTCAAACTGCGTATTAACATTAATTTTCATCATTACTGAGAAAAAATCCAGTTATGATTTTGGTGCACGAACAGTTATCGAACATAACCTCGAACAGCCGAATTTTTCTCAAATTGTTCGTGTTCACCGAATGGCTCGAACACCGCCCAAAACAGCTCAAATTTGAGATTGGCGAACAGTTCGAGTAGAACAACGCTCATCTCTAGTGATAATACAAATAAAACATTGTTAGTTTCACGTGCAAAAAAAACGGGATCCCAATGTGCCTTGTTTCTGTGGACGCTGAAAAAGGGTTTGACAGAATGCACTGGACTTTCTTGAAGAGCACCTTACGAAAAATTGGGTTGGGCTCTTTCTTATTATCTAAAATTCTATCCTTTTACACTGACCCTAAAGCGATAGGGTAAACGGCCTTCTATATGACACATTTTCTGTTAAAAATGAGACAAAGCAAGAGTGTCCCTTATCACCTCTCCTATACACATTGGTGATGGAACATTTCTCGGTAGCATTACAAAAAAATCCAGATATTAGTGGAGTTACTATAGGCTCACATCACTATAAACTAGCTCTATACGCAGATGACTTGTTGCTCTATTTTCAAACCCAATTATCTAATTCCCTTCTATACTAAAGGAATTTGAAGAATTTGGCCAAGTAAGCGATTTTAAAGTCAACTACTCTAAATCAGAAGCAATAACATAAGACAACAGCTAATTTTTAACTTTCCCTTTAAGTGGCAGAAAGACACATCTAAGTACCTCAGTACACAAATTCCAGGCAACATGGATGATCTGTATAGTTTAAATTATATCCCTGTCCTTGAACAAACTCTTCAAAATTGGTTGTATTTATGTGATAAAATGGACATTTTGCCAAAACTTCTTTATATATTCCAGATCGTTCCTGTCTGCGTTCCTCAGACCTTTTTCTCCCATTTCGACAACGCTATTAGGTAGTATGGGGAACGTCGAGGTCTAGGATACGTTTTAAAATATTGTGATGTTCCAAAAATAAAGGGGGTACTAGTATGCCTGATCTAAAAAAATTACCATCAATCTTTGATTCTTATTAGAGCAGTGGACTGGTTCACGTCTGTGGAACATAAGCAATGGGTGAAACTGGAAGGGGACGTCTATCCGTTGATACTCACATCTCTACCTTGGATTGACTAAATACATGTACAAACTAAACAATTACCAATACCCATTCAACACATTTTGAAAACATGGGATCAAGTCTTAATCTCTTCATCTATACCACGTAGGTTGGGTCCATTAATGCCCTTGTTTGGCAACCCAGATTTTCCCTCTGCTTCAGGTACGGGCTCATTTCTAATCTGGGACTGATCTGATGGGGTTAGATTGAGACATGTTCTCATGGGATCAGGCTCTTTTCCTTCATTTATAGAACTTCGTGGCTCCTTTCCAATTAGGAGTCTATCCTGCCTGACTTTTTTTCAGCTCAGGTCATTTATAAATTCTCACATGTTACTAGTATAAAGGATGAACTCACTCCGTTTGAACCCATAATCACTCAAGTAGGTCCTTGTTCTAAACTTCTATCTTGCATACACAGAGCAACACAAATGGACACCAGCAATGACCCTCTACCCTTTACTGGGGTTGGGAGAAGGAATTGGGTCGTCAAATTTCAGAGAAGGATAGGCAAAAAACATTCACACTCTCCCACAAATTATCTATTACTTGCCGTGCCCAGGAGAAAAACGATAAGATTTTATCTAGATGGCACCATTGTCGCACTATGCTATGTAGCATCTTCGGACTTGTGCTGGCGGTGTGGTGGTGCAGACGGGTCTGTGTTACATATATGGTGGGAATGCCCATCATCGTCGGATTCGGTGGACTACGTTGGACCTGCATGCTTCTTTTTTTTTGGGGGGGGGGGGGTATTAAAATAGTGAACCAGGAAAAGTGTTGAGGAGTGTTTATTCAAATTAAGTATTTTTTCGTGGGTGTTTTTATTTTTGATTACTGGGTCAGTAATGGGTTTGTCTGATAGACACCTCTCCATTACTATCACCAGAGTTTGATGCCAGCTGTGATTTTTGACAAACCACAGCTGCCATTAACCCCAAGATACTTTACACCAATTGTCAATGCATCTGGGCAATTGGGAAGAGCAAAGGCAAAAAGCCATAATTGGTGCATCTCATGTGATGCTCCACTTCTGGGGCAGCTATGAGCTGGTATTTTTAGGCTGGGGAGGGCCCAATAACAAGGGACCTTCCCAACTTGATAATATCAGCTCTCAGCTGTCTGCTTTACCTTTGCTGGTTACAAAAAAATAGAGGGAACCCATGTTGTTGTTTTTTAATTATTTATTAGGTTAAACAAGGCTCAACTCCCTTTAGTTCCACATGAAAGGCTCTAAAGGGCGCAAATTTATAACATATAGGGGGTTGTGAAATGATATATCTGCAGGACATCTATCTATTATCTATCATATCTCTAACATCTTTCTATCGATATCTGTATATAAGATTGTTTTCTTAGTTTTGTAATCAGCTTTTAGTTACATAGAGGATTATAGTCAGTAAAAGACGATGTTAATAACGCATTGTATATGGATGCAGGCGAGAAAAACATCTCACACTCGCATGACACTCGTCTAACTATTCGAGATGAACATCGGAGCGATTTATAATCCGCTGATGTGAACGAACCCTCAGCCGGACTCTTCTGAACATAGTCTTTCAAAGCCGCCCTACCTGGAAGGGGTTAAACATACGAGATTTCTGCCTTTTAGCTCCTGGTATGAAGTGGATAGCACAATCATATGCCGCCATATAGTAGACGTCTGGTAACTGGTGATAATCACCTCATGTGTCGTCTATTTGTCTCCAAGCAGGAAAATCCCACTTTACATTCCTCACATAAAACTGTAGAAAAGGCGGCGCGGGGTAATTGTGCCCGTAGTGAGGGCAAATAATGCCGGAAATGTCACTGACTGCGGAGACGTCTCCATGTAGCGTCTTCACTCCGGATATCACTGTACAGGAGCCGCACAGTTCACACTGTGCATCCACTGAGGCCCCTGATCATGTGACCTCTGACTCCTCCCCTCCTGTGACCTCATCACAGGTCCTGTGTGCACAGAACAGCCATATATGTGGTGACGGCTCTGCAGGTGGAGGTATGTGGAGATCCCCCATTACTGGGCGCAGGGGGCATTAACCCCTTCAGCACGGAGGCTCTTTTGGGGTCTCTGTGTGGTGTGAACAGTGAGGTAACAGCTGTGGACAGAATGCGGCTTAGCTGGTTCCCGTCCACATTAGATCCATTCAGACGACTGCAGGATGAAGGACAGAAGCCCAGAGAAGTCCTCACACAACGCCATTATTCCTCTCCTAGTTCCAGCACAGTAATGTAGATAGTTAACCATATATTCATCAGGTGCATAGTAATAAACCACTCTACCCAAGTTTGGGTCCCAAAATATGAGAAAGTGGAAATATATGCCACTCCATACGATAAATATGTATGCTATCACAAACCACAGGAGTTTTGTTGGCAATAATAAAAAGGCAAATATTTTATTAAACATATACAGACATGGGACATACAAGAAGGAACAACCCGGCATGAGAAGTGGGGCTGCATAAATACATATATGTAGATACACCAATCATAAAGAGTAAAAGTAACAATGGATAAAAACAAGTGCCACAATATTAAACCCTTCGTGGGATAGTTGTCTGAGTGCTGTGTACGGAAAAAGTCTAAAGAAAATCTAAAGTTCTAAAGAACATTTTGTATATTTAGTATAACAAATCGTATCAGCACATAGACTCCTAAGATCAAAATTCAGATCATGATATTGCACGCTTACCCATTCTTAAATAGCAGCCACACAAGAAAAAAATCCCCAACGCACGTTTCGCTTTGTGTATTTGATCGCTTCCTCGGGGGGAATGCAGAAAAGGACCTTCCATGCCGATTTAAGTATGTTCAGGACCTGCGATCACATGGTCACAGTGGACCAATCACGTAATGGTATATCGGCGCATGCGCACTGAGCCGTGTGCGTCAGCCGCACCGCCCACGGCTATCAAGGCAGACTGCACGTGTCCGGAAGAGCAGGGTGAGTAACCATGGCTCCCAGACAACAAACAGGCTCCATAAAGATGCCGGGGGCGGAGCGGGGACAACAGACAGCGCAGCACACACGCACACACCATTAAACACAGATTAATGGCAACAACTAATACATATATTTATAAGAGAAAGCACCAAATGACAATTGTAAATCCAGTCAGAGTGGTATGAATTCATAAATTGAAGGATGATGCCAATTCATGATGCAGGATAATAAATCAAGCTATGGAAGAAAAAGAAAAAAATAAATATACACAGGACAAGAAGCATAATAAAACATTAAAAATGTGGAAACATAAAATAATAAAAATAAATGTACCAAAGGGTTACTGTTGTTCACAAAAACGGGGCGAAGCTTAACGTTTCGTTAAGGCCATTGGGAAACATAGTTCCCAGTTCTATTATCCATTTGGCCTCTCTCTGAGCTAAAAGTTTTTTTATATTGCCTCCTCGGATGCCACCATGGATGGCCTCAATTCCCCGTACCATGAAGGTTTTGGGGTTACTATCATGATGTTGCCTAAAATGGCGTGGGATAGTTTTTAAAGAAGGGATGTCTGTCACCGTCCTTGCTGCACCAATGTCTCTCACATGCTCCCTAATCCTCACCCGCATTTCTCTAGATGTGAGTCCGATGTATATTTTTCCACACCCGCAGGTTGCATGGTATACAACATTAGAGGTCCCACATGAGATGAATTCATTAATCTTATAGTTGCGGTTTCCCGAGGAATTAGAGAACTCAGTACTGCGAGAGACATTGGTGCACGCCAGACAGTGACCACATGGCACGCATCCCTTTCTTGGTCCCCTTGACCCAAAAGGATTAGGTCTGGGCGCAATATAGTGACTTTTAACCAGAATATCTTTAATATTTCTGCATCTCCTGGAAGTCATAAGAGGAGATGCTGAAATATACGGAGCCAGTGAAGGTTCAGTCAATAAAATCGACCAATGTCGTTGCATAATTGTTCTCATAAGTGACCAGTCTTGATTATATGTGGAGATAAATCTAGGTGGTCCAAAATTTTCCTTTGATTTAATAATGGGGCCTAACAATTTATTACGTGAGGTAGCCCTCGCTCTCCTATACCCTTGTTTAACACAACGTTTGCTGTAACCTCTCTCCGCAAACCGTTGGAAAAGGTCCATAGCCTGTTCCTCAAATTTAGCCTCAGAAGAGCAAATCCGCTTCATCCTGAGAAATTGACCAACTGGGACAGCCCTGACTGTAGAAACATTATGTGCTGAATCGGCATGTAATAATGCATTCACTGATGTGGATTTTCGATAGACATCAGTTTGGATATATCCTTGTTCGTCTACCCCAAGGGAGATATCCAAAAAATAAATTTTTTTAGTACTATATTGGAAGGTCAGTTTAATGTTAAAGGGGTTGTCATTAAGTTGGTCCATGAATTGCTCCAGCTCAGAGGCGGTGCCTTGCCAAATAATGAAAAGATCATCAATATATCTTAGCCAGCACTGCACATGGCTGGCGGCCCGCGCCCCCGCATCACCAAACAAACACCTCTCCCAGAAACCAAGGAAAAGGTTTGCGTACGCGGGCGCACAGGCCGCCCCCATGGCAGTGCCGCGTCTCTGCAAATAAAAAGTGTCTTTAAAAACAAAAAAATTTTGTGTGTTAACACAAACCGGAGCAACTCAAGGACCAAATCACCCAATTGGCTGTCCCAGTTTGAACTCCCCAGGAAGAAGCGGACCGCTCTAATGCCATCTTCATGGTCAATGCAGGTGTAAAGGGATTCAATATCCGCAGTAACCAACAACATATCTGATTCCACAAAGATCCCGTCCACCCTTCCCAGCACGTCCGTCGTGTCCCTAACAAATGACGGTAAGGTTTCCACCATAGGTTTTAAATAGTAATCTATAAACTTACATACTGGTTCACATAACCCATCTATTCCTGACACGATCGGACGGCCAGGAGGGTCAACGGGATCCTTGTGGACTTTTGGAAGGAGGTAAAAGGTTGGGATTTTTGGGTATTTAACCATTAGTCCCTCAAAAATTTGTTTTGTGATAATCCCTTGATCAAAGGCTTCGCAGAGTATGGAGTGCAGCTGAGCCGAAAAAGAAGCGAGGGGTGAGAAAGCTAGTTTTTCATAAGTGTTTCTATCTCTCAGTTGTCTGAGAGCCTTTCTCATATTTGTTTATAGGCCAGATAACGATATTTCCCCCCTTGTCCGCAGCCTTGAAGACTACATCATCAAGTGCCTGCAGCTCCTTCAAGGCTTGTCTTTGTCTGTAGCTAAGATTACCATGTCTTGGTTGTGTAGAGATTTTCTTGAAATCATCCAAAACTAATTTAGTGAAGATTTCAACAGCTGGACATAGGGACAAGGGGGGAAACCTCGTTGATCTGGGTATAACATCCTGAGGAAACATACCTTGTTTCTCAATACTCTGCTCTTGTAATAATTCCTCCAAAATGGAGAGGGCCTCCCGCTCAGCTGTACTATCCAGGCCAAAATCCAATGTACCACGATTATGTAGTTTTTTCATGATCAATTTACGGGAGAAGATATAAAGATCTTTCATGGCTGTAAACAGATGAAATGGGTTAGTTGGTGCAAAGGACAGACCTCTACTCAGTACTTCGCATTGTGCTGAACTGAGATTATGTGATGATAAATTAATTACCTGTAGGCTTGTCTTAGTTTTTTTATCCTGTTGATTGTTTGTCAAATTCTTACGTTTAGCGGCCAATCTAGTTTTGTTGTATCTAAAAATAGGGGTTTGGCCATCATTTCCCTCCATATTTGTCTTTGTTTGACTTTCATCCACAGATGTAAGGGATACACTCGATCCTGATCTGGAGCGAGATCCAGGTCTAGTGTAATAAATAGTACGTGATCGACTAGTATTCATCTTCCACTTATAAACCCGACTGGTCGCTTTGTCATTTAAGTCTCTCTGGAACTTCTTAGTTTTGGTAGATACAATTTCTTTCTCCCATAATTGGAGATCATGATCTAACTCTTCACTGAGTTTTTTCAATGCGTCAGCTGATAATTCCTTTTTTAAGATCTCCTGTAATTCCTCTATTTCGTTTTCGAGGCTATTCAATGTAGTTTGATTAAAGTTACATAGTAGTTCCATAAAACCTTTTGCACATGAGTCTGCCAAGTCCTCCCATTTGGACTTGAAGACATCATCTTCCAGAGGGAAGGACGGGAACACCTGCACCCTCAATCCACGGGGAATTAATCCTCTTTGAATATACTTCTCGAGGAAGGCACGATTCCACCATATTTTAATCCTTTTATTTAAAAGGCTCTTAAGTCTCACCACCGTTTGTTGTAAACCCTTGTCACTGGTATCAATCATAAAGCCAGAGTCATCCTTGAACACTTCATTTAATTTAAGGAGCCACGCCTGATCACGGGCCCTAAAGTCCATATTACCCTTTGAATCTGCTGTGAAGGACACAGAAAGATAGACAGTTAACCATATATTCATCAGGTGCATAGTAATAAACCACTCTACCCAAGTTTGGGTCCCAAAATATGAGAAAGTGGAAATATATGCCACTCCATACGATAAATATGTATGCTATCACAAACCACAGGAGTTTTGTTGGCAATAATAAAAAGGCAAATATTTTATTAAACATATACAGACATGGGACATACAAGAAGGAACAACCCGGCATGAGAAGTGGGGCTGCATAAATACATATATGTAGATACACCAATCATAAAGAGTAAAAGTAACAATGGATAAAAACAAGTGCCACAATATTAAACCCTTCGTGGGATAGTTGTCTGAGTGCTGTGTACGGAAAAAGTCTAAAGAAAATCTAAAGTTCTAAAGAACATTTTGTATATTTAGTATAACAAATCGTATCAGCACATAGACTCCTAAGATCAAAATTCAGATCATGATATTGCACGCTTACCCATTGTTAAATAGCAGCCACACAAGAAAAAAATCCCCAACTCACGTTTCGCTTTGTGTATTTGATCGCTTCCTCGGGGGGAATGCAGAAAAGGACCTTCCATGCCGATTTAAGTATGTTCAGGACCTGCGATCACATGGTCACAGTGGACCAATCACGTAATGGTATATCGGCGCATGCGCACTGAGCCGTGTGCGTCAGCCGCACCGCCCACGGCTATCAAGGCAGACTGCACGTGTCCGGAAGAGCAGGGTGAGTAACCATGGCTCCCAGACAACAAACAGGCTCCATAAAGATGCCGGGGGCGGAGCGGGGACAACAGACAGCGCAGCACACACGCGCACACCATTAAACACAGATTAATGGCAACAACTAATACATATATTTATAAGAGAAAGCACCAAATGACAATTGTAAATCCAGTCAGAGTGGTATGAATTCATAAATTGAAGGATGATGCCAATTCATGATGCAGGATAATAAATCAAGCTATGGAAGAAAAAGAAAAAAATAAATATACACAGGACAAGAAGCATAATAAAACATTAAAAATGTGGAAACATAAAATAATAAAAATAAATGTACCAAAGGGTTACTGTTGTTCACAAAAACGGGGCGAAGCTTAACGTTTCGTTAAGGCCATTGGGAAACATAGTTCCCAGTTCTATTATCCATTTGGCCTCTCTCTGAGCTAAAAGTTTTTTTATATTGCCTCCTCGGATGCCACCATGGATGGCCTCAATTCCCCGTACCATGAAGGTTTTGGGGTTACTATCATGATGTTGCCTAAAATGGCGTGGGATAGTTTTTAAAGAAGGGATGTCTTCAGCGAACAATGCGAAGTACTGAGTAGAGGTCTGTCCTTTGCACCAACTAACCCATTTCATCTGTTTACAGCCATGAAAGATCTTTATATCTTCTCCCGTAAATTGATCATGAAAAAACTACATAATCGTGGTACATTGGATTTTGGCCTGGATAGTACAGCTGAGCGGGAGGCCCTCTCCATTTTGGAGGAATTATTACAAGAGCAGAGTATTGAGAAACAAGGTATGTTTCCTCAGGATGTTATACCCAGATCAACGAGGTTTCCCCCCTTGTCCCTATGTCCAGCTGTTGAAATCTTCACTAAATTAGTTTTGGATGATTTCAAGAAAATCTCTACACAACCAAGACATGGTAATCTTAGCTACAGACAAAGACAAGCCTTGAAGGAGCTGCAGGCACTTGATGATGTAGTCTTCAAGGCTGCGGACAAGGGGGGAAATATCGTTATCTGGCCTATAAACAAATATGAGAAAGAGGCTCTCAGACAACTGAGAGATAGAAACACTTATGAAAAACTAGCTTTCTCACCCCTCGCTTCTTTTTCGGCTCAGCTGCACTCCATACTCTGCGAAGCCTTTGATCAAGGGATTATCACAAAACAAATTTTTGAGGGACTAATGGTTAAATACCCAAAAATCCCAACCTTTTACCTCCTTCCAAAAGTCCACAAGGATCCCGTTGACCCTCCTGGCCGTCCGATCGTGTCAGGAATAGATGGGTTATGTGAACCAGTATGTAAGTTTATAGATTACTATTTAAAACCTATGGTGGAAACCTTACCGTCATTTGTTAGGGACACGACGGACGTGCTGGGAAGGGTGGACGGGATCTTTGTGGAATCAGATATGTTGTTGGTTACTGCGGATATTGAATCCCTTTACACCTGCATTGACCATGAAGATGGCATTAGAGCGGTCCGCTTCTTCCTGGGGAGTTCAAACTGGGACAGCCAATTGGGTGATTTGGTCCTTGAGTTGCTCCGGTTTGTGTTAACACACAAAATTTTTTTGTTTTTAAAGACACTTTTTATTTGCAGAGACGCGGCACTGCCATGGGGGCGGTCTGTGCGCCCGCGTACGCAAACCTTTTCCTTGGTTTCTGGGAGAGGTGTTTGTTTGGTGATGCGGGGGCGCGGGCCGCCAGCCATGTGCAGTGCTGGCTAAGATATATTGATGATCTTTTCATTATTTGGCAAGGCACCGCCTCTGAGCTGGAGCAATTCATGGACCAACTTAATGACAACCCCTTTAACATTAAACTGACCTTCCAATATAGTGCTAAAAAAATTGATTTTTTGGATATCTCCCTTGGGGTAGACGAACAAGGGTATATCCAAACTGATGTCTATTGAAAATCCACATCAGTGAATGCATTATTACATGCCGATTCAGCACATAATGTTTCTACAGTCAGGGCTGTCCCAGTTGGTCAATTTCTCAGGATGAAGCGGATTTGCTCTTCTGAGGCTAAATTTGAGGAACAGGCTATGGACCTTTTCCAACGGTTTGCGGAGAGAGGTTACAGCAAACGTTGTGTTAAACAAGGGTATAGGAGAGCGAGGGCTACCTCACGTAATAAATTGTTAGGCCCCATTATTAAATCAAAGGAAAATTTTGGACCACCTAGATTTATCTCCACATATAATCAAGACTGGTCACTTATGAGAACAATTATGCAACGACATTGGTCGATTTTATTGACTGAACCTTCACTGGCTCCGTATATTTCAGCATCTCCTCTTATGACTTCCAGGAGATGCAGAAATATTAAAGATATTCTGGTTAAAAGTCACTATGTTGTGCCCAGACCTAATCCTTTTGGGTCAAGGGGACCAAGAAAGGGATGCGTGCCATGTGGTCACTGTCTGGCGTGCACCAATGTCTCTCGCAGTACTGAGTTCTCTAATTCCTCGGGAAACCGCAACTATAAGATTAATGAATTCATCTCATGTGGGACCTCTAATGTTGTATACCATGCAACCTGCGGGTGTGGAAAAATATACATCGGACTCACATCTAGAGAAATGCGGGTGAGGATTAGGGAGCATGTGAGAGACATTGGTGCAGCAAGGACGGTGACAGACATCCCTTCTTTAAAAACTATCCCACGCCATTTTAGGCAACATCATGATAGTAACCCCAAAACCTTCATGGTACGGGGAATTGAGGCCATCCATGGTGGCATCCGAGGAGGCAATATAAAAAAACTTTTAGCTCAGAGAGAGGCCAAATGGATAATAGAACTGGTAACTATGTTTCCCAATGGCCTTAACGAAACGTTAAGCTTCGCCCCGTTTTTGTGAACAACAGTAACCCTTTGGTACATTTATTTTTATTATTTTATGTTTCCACATTTTTAATGTTTTATTATGCTTCTTGTCCTGTGTATATTTATTTTTTTCTTTTTCTTCCATAGCTTGATTTATTATCCTGCATCATGAATTGGCATCATCCTTCAATTTATGAATTCATACCACTCTGACTGGATTTACAATTGTCATTTGGTGCTTTCTCTTATAAATATATGTATTAGTTGTTGCCATTAATCTGTGTTTAATGGTGTGCGCGTGTGTGCTGCGCTGTCTGTTGTCCCCGCTCCGCCCCCGGCATCTTTATGGAGCCTGTTTGTTGTCTGGGAGCCATGGTTACTCACCCTGCTCTTCCGGACACGTGCAGTCTGCCTTGATAGCCGTGGGCGGTGCGGCTGACGCACACGGCTCAGTGCGCATGCGCCGATATACCATTATGTGATTGGTCCACTGTGACCATGTGATCGCAGGTCCTGAACATACTTAAATCGGCATGGAAGGTCCTTTTCTGCATTCCCCCCGAGGAAGCGATCAAATACACAAAGCGAAACGTGCGTTGGGGATTTTTTTCTTGTGTGGCTGCTATTTAACAATGGGTAAGCGTGCAATATCATGATCTGAATTTTGATCTTAGGAGTCTATGTGCTGATACGATTTGTTATACTAAATATACAAAATGTTCTTTAGAACTTTAGATTTTCTTTAGACTTTTTCCGTACACAGCACTCAGACAACTATCCCACGAAGGGTTTAATATTGTGGCACTTGTTTTTATCCATTGTTACTTTTACTCTTTATGATTGGTGTATCTACATATATGTATTTATGCAGCCCCACTTCTCATGCCGGGTTGTTCCTTCTTGTATGTCCCATGTCTGTATATGTTTAATAAAATATTTGCCTTTTTATTATTGCCAACAAAACTCCTGTGGTTTGTGATAGAATACACAGTAATGTAGATAGTAGTGATAACCGTCCACACATAGAGGACGATCCAGGACCTCAAATAACATAAAACTTATATTCCTTCATTTTATAACCTTATGTCACAATAATGATGGGACGTCATCAGAACATTGGAGGAAAGAATCCAGAGAGGATTAAGGTGGAGGTGACGCGTTTCGGAGTGATACTTCTTACCCAGAACCGAAGGTAAGAATGAAACCCGAGCAGGATATAAATGTCTCTGGAGCAGCCGCTCCTGTGCACAGGATGAATGGCGGCATTAATAGATGTAATAGATATTATACAAAGAAAGACAATGATAAAACACAATCATCTTACAGTCATCACAATATGGCCCCTTCACCTGTCTGGTAATGTAAGATCAGATCGGTCCTTCTCTTTATACCCTCCGGTACGATGGATTTACCCTCAGTGTCCAGGAAGCTTCACGGTTCAGCAATGCCCCTCTGCCATCTCCCCGACACCTGAACGATTTACCCTTTCACTGCCACAAAACTGAAAGTTCTTGAAGTCACCATTGTGTTCTCAGAGGAAATGTGTGGAAACGTTGGAAGGGTTAATAGCTGCGGGATTAGTGGGGTCTCCTATGTGCTCATTAATTCTCTGCCTTATTTACGGGAGGAGCAGCCGACATATCTGACATTACACCCCAGACACTGAATACAATATACTACAAATTCACTGCTGCAGGTGATCCATTGTGTAATGAAATGTTTTATTTAATGTGATTAAATCTATTTCTTGTGTTCGGCATATTTACATGGTGGACATTTATCAATGCCGCATCTGTGACAACCCAGAGGTGTAAGCCAGGTTCTCATTATGTGTTTCTCTTCGATTAAACCAGGAGACAGGAGTTGTGAAAGGGTCGGGGCCGAGAACAGACAACCATCTCATAATAACCATCAGACCACCATCTTGTGAGAAAGTATTCAGCTGCAGACTGCGGGGAAGAAACTGCTGGTCTTCTGTGGCCAAAAATATATACGTTTTATTACTAGGTGTAAAGAAGAAAACTAAATACTGTAAAATAATAAATCTCCTCATATATTTCCCTTATTGTCTCCAGTAATTGTATTATTACACAGGATTTTTATGATGTTACGTCGGCTCATCTTCTTCTCATTCAGGTCTCTACAATATTGGATCCTCTCAGTGAAGATCTTCTATATAAGAGAATTTTCCTGATTTACCAAAGATGGATATGGACAGAGACAAGATGGCAGAGAAAATATTATATCTCACCCTGGAGATCCTCTTCCGGCTTACTGGAGAGGTGAGAGATTCTGATGACGTCACATTACATCATTCTTATCTATGGAAATAACAGATGGACAGAACTGGAGAGGTGAGGACTCTGGAAATGTCTGGAGTGAGATTTATGAATGTGTCTCTCCATAACCAGGATTACACAGTAGTGAAGAAGACCTCTAGTGAGCGCCGTCAGGACCCTGTGTCTGAGGGATGGGGAAGACCCCTGAGCCCAATCACGAGGCCTCCACCTCACCCCCTGATACATGAGGACATCAATGACCAGAAGATCCTAGCACTCGCCTATAAGATGATTGAGCTGCTGACTGAAGAGGTGACACTGCTGGGAATGCTGGGACATTATACAGTAACGCTATGAAGGGATCAGGGGGATGACGGTATCATTGTGTGTGTCAGGTTCCTATAAGGTGTCAGGATGTCGCCGTCTATTTCTCCATGGAGGAGTGGGAGTATTTAGAAGGACACAAAGATCTGTACAAGGACGTCATGATGGAGGTTCCCCAGCCCCTCACATCACCAGGTAATAGACTGGACTAAATACACACAGCCTATAATTATCTGTATGTAAAGAACGAATTCAGTCCCTGTATGTGTTTCCTCCAGTTTTATCCAGTAAGAGGACAACACCAGAGAGATGTCCCCGTCCTCTTCTTCTACAGGACTCTAAACAAGAAGATCCCAATGTTCCTCAGGATCATCAGGTAGATGGAGAGAAGGTGTCATGAGATCTTCCCTATGATGTGTAGACGGCTGTGAAGGTCTTGTGCTCAGTCTTGTTTTATCCACCAGTATTATATGTTTTATACTTGTGTAATGAAAACGGTGGAGATGGCAGGATTAGAACTGATCATAGATGTGACTTCTCCATCTGTCTGTGACTTTTACAATATTTGTTTCAGGGTGAAGATCTGACCCATATTAATACTACAGAGACATATGTGAGGGGTGATGAGCGGAGAGGAGTTTCCTACATATGACTACCGTAACATGTTGACATGTCTTTCTGGTAATGAGCTCATTTTTTATGACAGTGTAAATTTCTCCTGCAATGACTTAGTCCGGCCATTAGGGGTCAGCAAGAAACAAGTAAAAAAAAGCCCGGGAAAACACTGATCCAGGAAGTCCAGAAAGAAGGCAACAGGTGTCTGAATGCTGTTTTGATGTTGGAAAGCTTATACAGACTGGGGGCCATACTGTGTGTCCAAGGAGAGGCTGTGCCCTGTGAGTAACTGAGATATGTGACCGGTCACCAACTGTGTAGTCAGTTAGGGAAAGCTAGTTAGTGATTCCAGTAGTGCTGAGAACTGCCTGGTGTATATCACTGCTGATGGACTGAGCAGGCATGATCCAGAGATTGTGAAGGATCTGGTATACTAAGACTGTGCACGTGGATACTACAAAGGAGCCCTGTTGTGAACTACACTTTGAGACTGAGATTGATTCTAATTCCTGCTGACACCTGGATGTGCTGGAGAGCTTGGTGAGAAGGAGAAGCAGATCAAACCCTGTGGCCGGAGATCAGAGTCTAGCTAAAGGTTTAGTTTGTTAACTGTTTGCATATGCATTAAGTCTGAGAGATTTCTCTTTGCTCTTGTAAGAAGAGAAACTGTACACTGTATAGGTAACGCGTTGGTAAAATATATATGAGTGTTCTCTAAGGGGAAAACAAGGGTACCCAGATCTCATTGTATTAGTGTGGGAGGGGGGTATAAGGTTATATTCCTGGGAGGACCACGTGCCACGTTCGCGGTAACGTCCTTGGTAGGTCCTGTACTGAATAAGGGTGGGAGCGGCATAGCCCAGGGGTAGATTGGCTCATCCCCGCGAGATTGGCACTTGGGCTCTCTCGGGCTGCATAACTTGTATTTTGTGTTAGTGGCTGTTGTGGCCCATATTTTGTAGAATTGTTTAACCTTGTCATTTTTGTGACCAGTAAAAAGAAAGTTATTTGCCACTATACAAAGGTCGGAGTCATTCATAGCAGCGCCGTATTCCTCATACACATGCGACCGGAGTTCCGGTCGTTACATCTTGGCGTAGTCGGCAGAATACGGTGCTCGTCATGAATGCTGACAGTAGCGCGGAAGGTGCTGCCGCGTCCACTGTAGTACGCCACCCCCCTTCTCCCGTTGTGACCGGTAGAGACCGGTTAGTTGGTTGCTCTGCAATGGGCGTGCTACTTAACCACCTGGCCAAGTTTGATGGGTATAACTTGCTGTTCAGTGATTGGGTAGGCAGGGTGAAGAATGCTATTGCCTTGCACGGTGTCAGCTTTCAGCTGCAACCGGAAGTCACGCTGAATGCTCTGGAGGGGGATGCCCGTAAAGTTGTCATGTTAAAATCCGAGGATAGGCGAAAAACAGTCGACGACATCATCCGGATACTAGGGAAAGCATTTGATCACGTGGCGGCAGCAGGGCAACTACAAGTACAGTTTTTCGCCCGGACCCAGAGAGACGGGAAAAGCCTGATCCAGTATGCTATAGCGCTGGAGGAATTGCATCAAGAGATCAAAAAGAAGTCGCCTGTAACCGTGGGTACTGAAGCCGATGTCGACAGCATTCTTCGGGATCAGTTCATCGAGGGGATACGGAGTGAGGCGCTAAGGAACGAATTGTTGCTGAAGGCGCGGAATACCCCTGGTGTCACCTATACCGAAATACAGGAAGAGGCGGTAGCACGGACTTTGGAAGTGAAGCCTGCTCTGCAGTGGAATAGCCTGCAAGTGGCTAACACAAGAGAGCCGAGACCAGATCCTGTTCAGGCACAGCTGGCTGCTTTGCAGAAAACCGTGGAAAACCTGACGGAACAGGTACAATAGATGCAAGTTCGGGGAACGCCTCCGATATGCTCGGCCTTGACGAATCCCTCTATTCCCCTTTATGATCAACCCCCCTATACCTCAGGAAGGACGCAGACTGCTCCTAGACCTGAGGTATCCGGAGGTAGGGCAAGAAGACCACTTCAATGTTGGCGATGCCATGAACTGGGGCATATGCAGCGGTACTGCCCGAGGAGTCTGCCAGCTGAAGTCCCGGCATCGGTAAAAGAGAGGCCCTTGCTGTAGTTGGGCATACGGCAAGGCAGGAATGAAAATCAGTGCCCAATGTCTGTTCCGAGGATCTGATTGCAGAGAGTCCCACGTTGGATGTGCAGTTTGCAGGAAAAAAGGTGGCGTGCTTGGTGGATACCGGATCGGAGGTGACGACCATGCCGATGGAATTTTTCAAGACGCACTTCGAAGAGACTGTCAAAACGGAGTCAGGACACCTGCTAAGGCTGAAGGCCGCTATTAATGAAGAAATTCCAGTGGCAGGCATCGCTTGGATGAGAGTACAGCTGTGCGGCCAGGAGTTGGGAACCAAAGGAGTGGTGCTCGTGAAGACTCAGGCGAGGCCGAATCTCCTGGTGGTTCTGGGAATGAATATCCTGAGAGAACTGGACTCCCTTTTGTTTGAGTGTGATGGTCCAAGATACTGGAAACGAGCGACACCCCACAAAGCCACTCAGAGGGCCCTGCAACAGGTGGTCCGTTCGTGCGGCATTCAAAAGAGTTCGGCTGAAGGAAGAGCAGTGGGAGCGGTGTATGTCCCACGTGGGTCTGCCGTTGTAATCGCTCCGGGTCAAGAGAAGCTTGTGTTGATGCCGGTAGGGACGCACAGGAAACTGAATGGTGTGGAGGTGATTCTGGAACCGGTGGGACAGTCAGAAGATACTGATAGCCCGATGATAGCCCAAACACTGGCCATTGTGCAAGATGGAAGTGTACCAGTGAGATGTCTGAATCTGCAGAATCATGAGGTGACTCTGGCAGTGGGCACAAATCTGGCTGACATGTATGTGTGTGGTGAAGGAGTCATCCCCAAAAGCCAGTTCACACTGAGGGCAGACCGCCGGACCGCCTGGACCCTGTCGATGCAGACGACAGCTGAAGAATCCCCCACACCTGAGTGGAATGGCAGAAGGATTATGGAAATAATGGGAGTGGATGAGTCCCAGTTGACTCCCCAACAGGCTCGCAGACTGGAGGCTGCGCAGTGGGAATATCAGGCTGCCTTCTCCAGGGGAGATGAAGACTTTGGTTGCACCAAGGCTGTGGAGCACCCACGGGAAACACCCCCCCCCAATTCGGGAGAGATATCGCCAGATCCCACCGAGTCTTTATCAGGAGGTCAAAGGAATGCTGGCGCAGATGCTGGATAATGGGGTGATCCGGCCAAGTCAAAGTCCTTGGGCCGCACCGGTCGTGCTGGTCTGGAAAAAGGATGGGACCGTACGGTTTTGTGTTGATTACCGTAAGCTGAATGCGCATACAGTACGTGATTCTTACCCATTGCCCCGGATCGAGGAATCCCTGTCTGCCCTGGGAAAGGTGAAGTACTTCTCCACTCTTGACCTGGCCAGCGGCTACTGACAGGTGCCCATGGTAGCTCTAGATCGGCAGAAGACAGCATTCATCTTGCCGATGGGACTGTACGAATTTAATCGAATGCCCTTCGGACTGACTAATGCTCCAGGAACATTTCAGCGGTTAATGGAATACTGCTTGGGCGATTACAATTTCGATTCCGTGCTGATCTATTTGGATGATGTGATTATATTTGGAGATTCGTTCGACGACCACCTGAAGAAGCTCCGGCAAGTGTTGCACCGACTGAGAGACAATGGACTTAAGATCAAGCCGAAGAAATGTTACTTGTTCCAGACACAGATCGAGTATCTGGGGCATGAAGTGTCTGCTGAGGGTGTGCGACCAGCACCTAGTAAAATTGAGACCATTCAGGGGTAGCCCCGTCCCAAGACCGTGAGAGAAATACGAGCGTTCCTAGGTTTAGCTGGATACTACCGTCGGTTTGTGAAGGACTTTGCTAAGGTGGCTGAACCATTGAATGAGTTGTTGAGAGGGACGGCACAGGGGCCCAAGAATCAGCCAATTCGGTGGACTGACCGACAGCAACAGGCATTTGATCGGGTCAGGGCCGCCCTCGTACAGGCACCTTTATTGGCGTATGCTCGCTTTGACCAACCGTTCACCCTGTACACGGATGGAAGTCTCCATGCTCTGGGAGCTGTGTTAGCCCAAGAACAAGATGGGCGTAAGAGGGTCATCACGTATGCTAGCCGGTCTCTACGGGACACCGAGCGAAATCCGGACAATTACAGCTCGTTTAAGCTGGAGATGTTGGCCCTGGTGTGGGCCATGAGCTGGTTCTGAGATTCTCGTGATGACGGACAATAATCCGCTTGCACACTTGGAAAACGCTAAGCTTGGAGCCCTGGAGCAGAGATGGGTAGCACGGATGTCCAAGTTTAATTACCGGATTCGGTTGCGTTCGGGTAAAGAGAGCTCCAATGCTGACGCATTATCACGAGTGACCCGGGGCGCACCCGAGCATGGGGTGGATGAAGACCTCGAGGATACTGAGATCCCCTATTTGAGGCGATTGCCTGTGTTTGTGGACGTGGCACCTTCAAGTGGGGTGGCGACACGGGTCGCCACGTTGCTGGGCCAGACTCATCAAGAGTGGGCTGAGTTACAGGATGCAGACTCCGAACTGTCATGAGTAAAGAAATGGCTGAGTCAAAAGTCCTGGCCCGATGGGAGAGCAAGAGCCCAGCTGGGAGCCGAAGGACAAAAGCTGCTAAGGCAGTGGGATCGATTGGTCATAGCGGAGGGGATACTGTATCGCTGGATCTACATAGCAGCGGAGCCGGGGTACCCTTTGCAGGTAGTAATTCCAGCTTCAGTGGCTCCGGACATTGCCCAGGAAGCTCATACACGGGGTGCACATTTCGGGCCTGAGAAGACTTATCGTTGGCTGCACCGGTACGTGTACACGCCTGGCTTAGAAGAAGTTGTGAGAGAGGTGTGTGGTAGGTGCCGGGCATGTGAGCTGAATAAGTCCCCAGAGCAGAGGGCTCCTGTCCAGACAATCGTGACGTCTGCCCCACTGGAAATGCTAATGGTGGATTATTTGTCAATTGGGTACGCCAGAAGTGGTCATCAGTCATGTCTGGTCATGACTGATCACTTTACTAAGTTTGCCGTCGCTGTCCCCACCAAGGATCAGACTGCTAAGTCTGCAGCGGAGGCAATTTGTAAGTATTTCATCCAGGTTTATGGATGTTCTCAAAGGATACATTCAGATCAAGATGCTTGCTTCCAAGGTCAACTCATAACGGAGTTGCTGCAAGTCTATAGGATTCAGCAATCCCGGACAACGCCCTACCATCCGCAGGGAAATGGGGCCTGTGAACGGTTCAACCGAACCCTGCTTCAGATGCTGAGAACGCTTGAACAGAGGCAGAAGGAGCGATGGACTGAGTTCCTCTCAGAACTTATGTGGGCCTATAACAATCGGGTCCATAGCACCACAGGATTCACTCTGTACGCGATGATGTTCAGTCGGCCTGGGCGAAAGATTAAAGAACTTAGTCTCACTGTACCCGATGAACCAGAATATCATACAGCCAGTGAGTGGGTCCAGGATCATCGCCGAAGGTTGCGTGAAATCCACCGGATAGTAAAAGACCGTGTGCAGGATCATCCCCACCGAGATCGGGGGCCGTTGCACCTAGATGAGTTCCGGGTAGGTGATAAGGTGCTAGTACGAGTCACGCGTCCGGGAGGGAAGTTGAGCGACAGGTGGGAGGAAACGCCCTACACAGTAGTGGAAAGGGTATTCCCAGGGGGAAGTGTGTACACAGTGGTTCCTGAAGGGTGCATTGGACCCCGTCGCACAATGCACCGGAACTGGCTAAAGAGGTGTATGTCCGACACACCTGCCTGTCACCCTGAGTCACCTGCGCCACCTACGGCAGTTGCACCGAGCAATGTTGAATGCGACTGTTGGGATGACTTCGGGGTGAGACCATCAGACGTGCAGAGTCCGATAGCGCAAGTTCCAGGTGTTCCAGACACCGCCCCTGATGTTACTGTTCCACTAGATGCGGTGGACCCTCCATCAAGCTCGGCTGGTACTGGTTTGCGGAGATCGGAGAGGAGCACAGCTGGTGTTCCCCCAATACGATATAATCCTGAGGAGTATGTGTTACATATGAGTGGTATGAAACCATTTGTCGGGACGCCAAATTCTAAGTGGGGTGGAGTGTAACATGTTGACATGTCTTTCTGGTAATGAGCTCATTTTTTATGACAGTGTAAATTTCTCCTGCAATGACTTAGTCCGGCCATTAGGGGTCAGCAAGAAACAAGTAAAGAAAAAGCTCGGGAAAACACTGATCTAGGTAGTCCAGAAAGAAGGCGACAGGCGTCTGAATGCTGTTTTGATGTTGGAGAGCTTATACAGACTGGGGCCATACTGTGTGTCCAAGGAGAGGCTGTGCCCTGTGAGTAACTGAGATATGTGACCGGTCACCAACTGTGTAGTCAGTTAGGGAAAGCTAGTTAGTGATTCCAGTAGTGCTGAGAACTGCCTGGTGTATATCACTGCTGATGGACATACTAAGACTGTGTACGTGGATACTACAAAGGAGCCCTGTTATGAACTAAGGGGAAAACAAGGGTACCCAGATCCCATTGTATTAGTGTGGGAGGGGGGTGTAAGGTTATATTCCTGGGAGGACCACGTGCCACGTCCGCGGTAACGTCCTGGGTAGGCCCTGTACTGAATAAGGGTGGGAGCGGCATAGCCCAGGGGTAGATTGGCTCATCCCCGCGAGATTGGCACTTGGGCTCTCTCGGGCTGCATAACTTGTATTTTGTGTTAGTGGCTGTTGTGGCCCATATTTTGTAGAATTGTTTAACCCTGTCATTTTTGTGACCAGTAAAAAGAAAGTTATTTGCCACTATACAAAGGTCGGAGTCATTCATAGCAGCGCCGCATTCCTCATACACATTCGACCGGCATTCCGGTCATTACAGTGCCACTCATTTGCATAAAATAAGGGCAGAAGCCGCACGGCTATCCCGCAGCTTTGGGGCTGCAGGTGGCTCCTGACCATGGGCACATACCCTTAATGTGTGATTACTGAGGATGTGGTGCATAAGTGGAGTTTTTCCAAGAGTGGGCGGTGTGACTATGGAAGGCTCGAGGAGTGAAGGCTGAGCTGGGGTGGAGCCTGGGTGGAGTCTCACGGGGCCCGAAAATTTTGCCAGTAAGGGACCTGAAATTCCTGGTGGCAGCCCTGCACACATATACATACACTCATATACTAATCTTTTATGATATAGGGGTCTTCTGGAGAGGGCTGCAGAATGCACTGTGGAGGAGGGGACACAGCAGACAGGACTGATTTCAGCTTCCTGCCCCTGCGTGCTGTTTGATGTCCGACTCTCCTCCCCCACCCTCTACTCTTTGAGGAAATGCTGCTGGGAAAGGAACAGCAGGAGGCAGAAGACCCCCTGTAAGACCCTGCAGGAGGACAGACAAAGCAGTCAATCAGCGCTCTTATCAGTCTGATGAGGAATCGTTCATTGGCCAGCGGCCTCTCTCCTGCATGACACGTCCCCTTTTTCAATGGGCGCACTCTGCCCTGGGTATCAAAAATCATGATGGGTGGCAGTGGACAAGGTTAAGCAGCATCGGGCCCCTTGACTGATCGTGGTCTACTGCCTGAGCACTACGCCCCTTCCTGCATGGGCCCCCCTCCACCTCTGGGCCTGGGTGCAGCTGCATCGGCGGTGTGTCCGCCCCTGGCTGAACCCCTCGCTGCGGCTCTAAGCAAATGTAATATTATTTACACACAAACGAGTGGTAAAGAAATCAGTGAGACCCCTGTGGGATAACAACGCCCATTACCAGGGCCGGCTCCAGGTTTTTGTGGGCCTCAGGTGAAAGAGTCTCAGTGGCCCCTTTAACACATACCACGATTCATGATGCACAGATACCGCAGATAAATATATATATATATATAGTACAAGCCCGAAGATTTCACTTCTTACATTACATGAGCGATATCAATTGTAAATTCTTCTTTAGCTCAGAAACCGGCGAATCGCTCCACACAGTATACTGGCCCCCATATAACGCTCCATACAGGATAGTGGCCCCACATATAACGCTCCATACAGAATACTGGTCCCCATATAATGTTCCATGCAGGCTGTGACCCCACATAATGCTCCATGAAGGCTGTTCCCCCCACATAATGCCTCATGCAGGTTGTTACCCCCACTTAATGCCCCGCACAGGCTGTTTCCCCCACATAATGCCCCACACAGGCTGTTCCCCCCACATAATGCCCCATGTAGGATGTCACCCCCCCTTATAATGCCCCATGCAGGATGTCACCCCCCCTACCTTATAATGCCCCATGCAGGATGTCACACCCCCTCCCTTATAATGCCCCATACAGGATGTCACCGCCCCTCCCTTATAATGGCCCATGCAGGATGTCACCCCCCCCTCACTTATAATGCCCCATGCAGGATGTCACCCCCCTCCCTTATAATGCCCCATGCAGGATGTCACACCCCCTCCCTTATAATGCCCCATGCAGGATGTCTCACACCCCCTCCCTTATAATGCCCCATGCAGGATGTCACCCCCCTTATAATGCCCCACACAGGATGTCACACCCCCCCTTATAATGCTCCATGCAGGATGTTACACACCCCTCCCTTATAATGCCCCATACAGGATGTCACCCCCCCTTATAATGCCCCACACAGGATGTCACCCCCCCCTTATAATGCCCCATGCAGGATGTCACCCCCCTCCTTATAATGCCCCATGCAGGATGTCAGTTTCCCCCTCCCTTATAATGCCCCATAATGCCCCATGCAGGATGTCACACCCCCCTCCCTTATAATGCCCCATGCAGGATGTCACCCCCCCTTATAAAGCCCCATGCTGGAGGTCACCCCCCCTCCCTTATAATGCCCCATGCAGGTCACCCCCCCCTCTCTTATAATGTCCCATGCAGGATGTCACACCCTCCTCCCTTATAATGCCCCATGCCGGATGTCATACCCCGCTCCCTTATAATGCCCCATACAGGATGTCACCCCCCTCCCTTATAATGCCCCATACAGGATGTCACCCCCCTTATAATGCCCCATACAGGATGTCACCCCCCCTCCCTTATAATGCCCCATGCAGGATGTCACACTCCCCCTCCCTTATAATGCCCCATACAGGATGTCACCCCCCCTTATAATGCCCCATGCAGGATGTCACACCCCACCCCTTATAATGCCCCATAAAGGAGGTCACCCCCCCCCTTATAATGCCCCATGCAGGATGTCACACCCCCCCCTCCCCACCCCACCATATAATGCCCCATGCCTCCATACAATAAAAAAAATCAAATACTCACCTCACTTCTCCTTACCTGCTGCCGCTACTCCAGGCTCCTCAGCGACTTACCACTCTGCGCTGTGACGGCTCAGGAGAGAGCGTGGTGTAAAGACGTCACAGTGCAGCAGCCGCGGAAGAGACCGGATCTGCTGCGGAGGCACAGGGAGAGGTAAGTATTGTGCTGGCTGCCGGGGCCCTGAGCAAGCGGGGGTGGGGCGGGCACTGGCACCACTCTCCTCCGCTCACAGGTCCCATAGCGCAACGGGGTGCCCGACGGCAAGTGGGCCCCCCACCTTCTCAGGGCCCCGGCACTTGCCCGGGTCCGCCGGGTGCTGACACCGGCCCTGCCCATTACACCCTCAGATGACTTCCCTGGTGGGTACAGTGTCTGAAGTGGGGTCACTTTAGGGGGTTGTATGTTCTTCACACCTTGGGGGCATAGCTATTGGCCCCCACAAGTGAGGACTGACAAACACACACGGCTCCGCTTCGTTCACACGCGGCTCCGCTCAGTACGCCTCGTACACGCGCGGCTCCGCTCAGTACGCCTCGTACACGCGCGGCTCCGCTCAGTACGCCTCGTACACGCGCGGCTCCGCTCAGTACGCCTCGTACAAGCGCGGCTCCGCTCAGTACGCCTCGTACACGCGCGGCTCCGCTCAGTACGCCTCGTACACGCGCGGCTCCGCTCAGTACGCCTCGTACACGCGCGGCTCCGCTCCGTATGCCTCGTACACGCGCGGCTCTGCTCCGTATGCCCCGTACACACTCGGCTCTGTTACATCCACACTGTAAACCCCTCCTGACCCCACACATAAACTTCAGCTCATCCAGCACCATGACAACCAGCACAGCAGAGTCCTGCATCCACTGAGGCCCCTGATCATGTGACCCCTGACTCCTCCCCTCCTGTGACCTCATCACAGGTCCTGTGCGCACAGAACAGCCATATATGTGGTGGCGGCTCTGCAGGTGGAGGTATGTGGAGATCCCCCATTACTGGGCGCAGGGGGCATTAACCCCTTCAGCATGGAGACTCTTTTGGGGTCTTGTGTTGCCCCTTTATAAGAATCATAAGGTTTTTGTTCTGTTTCCTGTAATAGATACATACGACCCAACTATGGAGACAGGAAGGGAGGAAATGTATCGTTCTCATAGTACAGGGCCCCTTTACTGGCCCCACAGTGTAATGCCCCCATTATGCCCCTTATGCAGTATGTATGATGCCCCCACAGTGTAATGCCCCCATTATGCCCGTTATGCTCTGGCTCGGGATAGCACGCGTGCTGGGTCACGCGTGCAATAGATTTGAAGTGCAATAGTTAAAAGTGTAGTTATACATGACAGTTGGACAGGGCAGGAGACAGGTAAGGTGCATAAGATATTCATACAAACATGCTTCTCGGTCAGTCATACTGCATTATGCATTAGTCTTATCAATCTGCTTTTTATTTGTTTTCACTTCTGCTTTCTCACAACTCGCCTGCCCTTTAACACATTTTGTGCACTCTCCCTATATCAACCCCTCCCTTCTCCCCTCTCCCATGTATAACTCTGAGGCTCTACTGACATTCCTCACCCACTGCAAGCCATCCTCTACCTCCATACAGCACTCAAAACGTTCATACAAATCATTAGACCACCTGCTCTTTCTCTTCTTTATCCTTCTACTAGTCGCAGGAAACATCTCCCCCAACCCTGGGCCCCCCTCCACTAGCATACATTACTCTCCTCCAGCTGCATATAGAAACCCTGCTAATTTTATTACCGTTCAGTGCATGCCCTCTCCTATCGATTTCCATTGTGCTCTCTGGAACGCACGGTCTGTGTGTAACAAACTAACTTACAGCCATGATTTTTTCCTCTCTAATTCCATTAGCCTTCTGGCTATCACAAAAACCTGGATTCAGCAGCCAGACACCACCGCTGCTGCTGCTCTCTCGTTTGGTGGGCTGAAATTTTCACATACCGCCAGACCTGGCAACAGACAGGATGGAGGTGTTGGTCTGCTCCTTTCCTCACCATGTGTTTTCCAGGTCATCCCCCCAGTTCCCTCACTTATGTTTCCTTCCTTTGAAGTCCACACCATCAGACTCTTTTTAAACCCTTCTCCCTGCGAGTGGCAATTGTGTATCGCCCTCCAGGCTCCTCCCGCCAGTTCTTGGATCACTTTGCCACCTGGCTTCCTCACTTTCTATCCTGTGACATCCCCACCCTCATCATGGGCGACTTTAACTTCCCCATCGATGATCCCCTCTCCCAATCTGCCTCTCATCTACTTTCTCTAACCTCTTCATTCCGTCTCTCACAGTTTACTAATTCTCCTACCCATGAAGACGGGAATACTCTGGACCTGTTTTTTTCCAGTCTCTGCTTGCTGGATGACTTTACCAACTCCCCTCTCCCGCTCTCGGACCATAACCTTCTTTCCTTCTCTGTTAAGAATTGTCTCCTCACCCGGGACACCCCCACTTACCACACTTATAGGAATACACGTACCATTAATACCCAGCAGCTTATGAACAATCTCCACACATCTTCAGCCCCCATCTCCTCCTTCTCCTGTCCAGACTTAGCATTGTCACACTACAATAATACACTGAAGAGTGCCCTAGATGAAGCAGCTCCTTCTACTCGCAGAAAGATCCGACGCTGGCAACGGCAGCCCTGGCACACGATGCAAACACGTTTTCTTCAACGTTGCTCAAGGTGTGCTGAGCGTCAGTGGAGAAAATCTCTTTTAGCAGAGGACTTCATCCACTATAAATTCATGCTCAAAACCTATAACTCTGCCCTTCATCTGGCCAAACAATCCTACTTCACCACCCTCATCACTTCAATGTCCAACAATCCAAAACGACTTTTCGAAACCTTAAACTCCCTCCTGAAACCTAAAGCACAGGCCCCCACCACCAACCTCAGCGGGGAGGATCTGGCCACTTATTTCTTTGAAAAATCAACCACATCCATGAGGACATCTCAGCCCAATCTCCTCAGTGCCTGGATCCCCTTCCCTGCCGCACTTCAAGCTCACTTGCCATCTTTGAGCCTGTCACAGAAGAAGAAGTTACCCAGCTCCTCGCTTCTTCTCGGCCTACAACTTGCAACAGTGACCCCATTCCTTCACATCTCCTGCAGTTCCTCTGACCGATGGTCACCACTCACCTGACTAAAATATTTAACCTCTCTCTTTCTTCAGGTATCTTTCCCTCCTCACTTAAACATGCCATCATAACGCCTTTACTTAAAAAGCCATCCCTGGACCAGAACTGCGCTGCTAACTACAGACCTGTCTCTAATCTTCCTTTCATCTCTAAAGTCCTGGAACGCTTGGTCCACTCCCATCTAATCCGCTATCTCTCTGATTAACTCTCTCCTTGACCCTCTACAATCTGGTTTCCGCTCCTTACACTCCACTGAAACTGCCCTCAGTAAAGTCTCTAATGATCTACTAACAGCCAAATCCAAAGGTCACTGCTCCCTGCTGATTCTCCTGGATCTCTCTGCAGCATTTGACACTGTGGATAACCAGCTCCTCCTCACTATGCTCCGCTCTATAGGCCTCAAGGAAACCGTTCTCTCCTGGTTCTCCTCCTACCTCTCTGACTGCTCCTTCACTGTATATTTTGCCGGCTCCTCTTCCCCTCCTCATCCCCTTACTATCGGGGTTCCGCAGGGCTCAGTCCTAGGCCCCCTCCTCTTCTCTCTATACACTACCCCTATTGGACAAACAATCAGCAGATTTGGGTTCCAGTATCATCTCTATGCTGAGGACACCCAATTATACACTTCTTCCCCTGACATCACCCCTACCCTAATACAAAATACCAAGGATTGCTTGTCTGCTGTGTCTAGCATCATGTCCTCCCTCTATCTTAAACTGAATCTCTCCAAAACTGAACTTCTTGTGTTTCCCCCCTCTACTAACCTAACTCTACCTAACATCGAAATTACCTTGGAGGGTTCAACCATAACTCCCAAGCAGCACGCCCGCTGCCTTGGGGTCATATTCGACACTAACCTTTCCTTTACTCCCTATCTCCGATCACTCACTCGCTCTTGTCACCTGCATCTTAAAAACATCTCCAGAATCCGATCTTTTCTCACTTTTGAAAATGCTAAAACTCTTACTGTCGCTCTTATTCACTCTCGTCTGGACTACTGCAACTCTCTTCTGATCGGTTTCCCTCTTACCAAAATTTCCCCTCTCCAATCTGTCCTGAATGCGGCAGCCAGGGTCATATTTCTGTTCAGCCGCTTCACTGATGCCTCCACCTTGTGCCAGTCATTACGCTGGTTACCCATTCGCTACAGGGTCCACAATAAACTCATCGATCTCACCCACAAAGCTCTCCACAGTTTTGCACCACCTTATATCTCCTCTCTCATCTCAGTCTATCATCCTACATGTGCCCTCCGTTCCACAAATGACCTAAGACTAACATCCTCCATAATCCGAACCTCGCACCTCCATCTCCAAGACTTCTCTCGTTCTGCGCCAGTTCTCTGGAATGCTGTACCCAAGACGATCCGATTGATGCCTAGTCCCGATATCTTCAAGCGCGCTTTAAAAACCCATCTCTTTAAACAAGCCTACCACCTCAAATACTCAGTAAACTAACTTTCCCCTGTTCCCTCCTAAATACTATTCAGAATCTGTTCCCTTCTCTTCATCTGTCTCTACACCCTCCATGCACACGATAACTGCACTCGGTAATTGAGTATTGCACTTGAACATACAGGCTGATGACCGGATCATACAGCTTTATATGATAATCCCGACTTATTATAATTGCCAGACCTGAAATAACAAGCACTTTCCACCTATTGTGTCCCCCCATTTCCTTGTACAATGTAGGCTTGCGAGCAGGGACCACACTCCTGATGTACTGTAACTGTTAAACTGTCTCACCTTGTATTGAATTTATTGTTTGTACATGTCCCCGCTTAATTGCAAAGTGCTGCGGAATATGTTGGCGCTATATAAATAAAAATTATTATTATTATTATTATGCAGTATGTATGATGCCCCCACACAGTGTAATGCCCCCATTATACCCCTTATGCAGGATGTATGATGCCTCCACACAGTGTAATGCCCCCATTATGCTCCTTATGCAGGATGTATGATGCCCCCCACCCAGTGTAATGCCCCCATTATGCCCCTTATACAGTATGTATGATGCCCCCATTTTGCCCCTTATGCAAGATGTATGATGCCTCCACCCAGTATAATGTTCCTCCAGTACTGCCTGACTACCTGAAGTTGGAATAATCCCTCTGGAGTTGGTTTTCCCTTTCCCTGCTCCCCTCCATGTGGACCCTCGAGCATGTATACATGCATGTAGGGGAGCAGGCCTTACTAGATATCGAGGCTTTGTACAGTAATATACAGTATGAGGATGGTATCAGAGGAGTAAGACATTTCTTGAAATCGAGATCAATAGAGTGTAGCAGACATAATGACTTCATGGAGGATCTTCTAAAATTCACTCTTACTCATAACTTCTTTATTTTTGACAGGCAGTACTTCCACCAGCTCACGGGTACTGCGATTGGGAGCCCCTGTGCCCCCTCATATGCTAACTAGGGTTGAGTGAGTATGTTCTGTCCGAGTATGCTCGGGCCGAGCTCCGAGTATTTACAGCTGCTCGGTGATAAGGTTAAATCGCTCCCGTGTGCATGATTTGCAACTGTTTGACAGCTTTATTACATGTAAGGAATGTCTATTTCTTACACATTCCTCACATGTAATAAAACTGTCAAACAGTTGCAAATCATGCACACGGGAGTGATTTAACCTTATCACCGAGCAGCTGTAAATACTTGGAGCTCGGCCCGAGCATACTCGGCGAAAGGGTTAATAGAACATACTCGCTCAACACTAATGCTAACCTTTTCCTGTGCTGGTGGGAGGAATCCACAATATTCAGGGATGATGATAAGTGGTGGCAGCCATATATTGGGGTATGGTACAAATATATTGACTACATTTTAATCATCTGGTCAGGGACGAGTGAACAATCTTTTGAATGTGTCACGGAACTCAACATCAATAGAGTGAGCCTGAGATTTATATCTGAATTTAATTATTACCAGTTGCCTTTCCTGGATGTACTAATCTAGATAGAACGGGATGGGACCCTAGGGACACTCATCTACCATAAACCTACAAGCACTAATAAACTATTGAAGTGGAATAGCCACCACCCCCATCCCCATAAAAAGAGGAATACCCAGGGGCCAATTTTTATGGTTGAGAAGGTACAGCCATAATGTCACAGATTTTAATATACAGGCAATAGACCTGAACACAAGATTCAGGGAAAAAGGGTACTCCTGGTACATTTTGGACTCCGCATCATCGTTTGCAAAAAAATGGGAGAGACAGACACTCCTCCATACCTAACCAAGAGACCAAGAAAAAGATGGGATAACACGAGTAAGAAAAACTTATGACAATCAGAGTGACTGTATCTTTAATATCCTCAGAAAACACTGGGATAAACTTATAGCTGACCCGGCCCTGAGGGTGCTGTGGGATCTACTCCCACAATAACTTTCAGAAAGGGTTGGTCCATTAGGGACCATTTAGTGCATAGTTTCTACAAAATACCTGCACCCAAGGGGACTTGGCTAGATAAAAGAATCTGCGGTTTCTTTAGATGTGGAGAATGTTGTACATGTAATTGGATGAGACCATGTAAATCTTTCTCGAGTTCCTCCACGAGTAAAATCTTTTTACCATTGGGATTATTCCAACTGTAAAACCTCAGGATTTGTATATATGGCCACATGCACCTGCCCCCTAGATTATGTATGCAAGACCAAGAGTCAGTCTAGGAAGAGAGTGGGGGATCATTTGGGCGATATACACCATGGTCGGGACACCTCATTAGCGAGACACATGAACAGTGTACATTGAGGTCAAACCGGAGACATCTCCTTTTGCATCATTGAGGTGGTTAAACCCAATGTGAGGGGAGGTGATCACAATAGATGTGTCCTCAAAAAAGAAAGTAAGTGGATTTTTAGACTGGATTCACGAGCCCCTAAGGGACTCAATGAGTAAATTTCCTATGCCTGTTTTGTGTTAATGCAGCCCCATTCTGGATTACATTTTGGATTTTATACTCTACCCATTGCTACTCAGTTCCCTGTGAATGGGTTCACTTATTGTTGTACTTCATCGAGATATCTGAGCTTCTATATCAGAATTATTTCTTATCAGTTATATCCCACATCTACTATTTCATAATTAACAAGTGTGGTGTTCCTTGTGTATCTCTATGCAATAAGGGTCAAATTTGACCATTTAGGAATATACTGTGGGCCACCATCCCATATTTTATGTCGTGATAAAGTAGATCTACATGCCTATTGCATGATGGGAGGATGTGCAATACTTGCTTTAGTCTCCCATGACGCTGATCTCAGAGAGAGGATTTTTCTATATTGGTGGAATGCAATCCAATACCATATGTGTGGAACGCATGCTTCCGGACATGCGCATTCGCAGATAGGAGACCGTGATGCACTCCGGCATGGAACGCACATGTCCGGGCACGCTTGAGCTTTCTGCCCGCCCGTCTCCGTTGTTTTGTGCTGAATTGTGGGGAATACTTGAGAATTTATTTTTGTTCCTTCTGTGTTTAGTTGATCCCACTGATACATCAGATAAGTCCTCAGAGAATTATAATTAGAGGAACCCATGGACACATTAGGATTTGTGAAGCTGACCTCCGCTCTCCTCTATTTCCTTTGAATTTATTGTGTGACTTGTATTTCAGAACAGTAGCTCTTGGTTTGTTTCATTTCCATGTGTAAATTGAATTTGACTCGTAGTCTTTGATATCTCTTTCAAACTTAGTTTTTTCGATGTCTGAGATCCATCCTCCAGACTTTGTAAATTCTTTTGCATATTTTGTTTGAGTTTTGTATCCATAAAGTCTTCTACACTGGGCAGAAAACTTTCACCTAGTTTTTTTCAAGCAACAAATATCAAACGCAATGTGACTTGATTATCCTTTATAAACTTATCTTTATTAAGTTTTGAAAAGGAAATACAGATACAAACACCGGGTACTAGTTGTGCAACAAGTAGTAGGTCAAACATGACCCCATAACCATAACAATAACCAGTATTTCCAAAACATTTGAAAACAAAATGAAATAATTAAACACAATACAAAGTAGAGTCACTGGTAGAACATTGGTTCAATGTGTTTTAGGATATACCAGCGTAGTGACTCAGACTTAAACATTAAGTCATTACATATTCATGTGGATTAACATACACTGCTCAAAAAAATAAATGGAACACTTAAACAACAGAATATAACTCCAAGTACAGTACAGACCAAAAGTTTGGACACACCTTATCATTTAAAGATTTTTCTGTATTTTCATGACTTTGAAAATTGTACATTCACACTGAAGGCATCAAAACTATGAATTAACACATGTGGAATTATATACTTAACAAAATAGTGTGAAACAACTGAAAATATGTCTTATATTCTAGGTTCTTCAAAGTAGCCACCTTTTGCTTTGATGACTGCTTTGCACACTCTTGGCATTCTCTTGATGAGCTTCAAGAAGTAATCACCGGAAATTGTCTTCCAACAATCTTGAAGGAGTTCCCAGAGATGCCTAGCACTTGTTGGCCCTTTTGCCTTCACTCTGCGGTCCAGCTCACACTAAACCATCTCGATTGGGTTCAGGTCTGGTGACTGTGGAGGCCAGGTCATCTGGCGTAGCACCCCATCACTCTCCTTGGTTAAATAGCCCTTACACAGCCTGGAGGCGTGTTTGGGGTCATTGTCCTGTTGAAAAATGGTCCAACTAAACGCAAAGCGGATGGAATAGCATGCCGCTGCAAGATGCTGTGGTAGCCATGCTGGTTCAGTATGCCTTCAATTATGAATAAATCCCCAACAGTGTCACCAGCAAAGCACCCCCACACCATCACACCTCCTCCTCCATGCTTCACGGTGGGAACCAGGCATGTAGAGTCCATCCGTTCACCTTTTCTGCGTCGCACAAAGACACGGTGGTTGGAACCAAAGATCTCAAATTTGGACTCATCAGACCAAAGCTCAGATTTCCACTGGTCTAATGTCCATTCCTTGTGTTCTTTAGCCCAAACAAGTCTCTTCTGCTTGTTGCCTGTCATTAGCAGTGGTTTCCTAGCAGCTATTTTACCATGAAGGCCTGCTGCACAAAGTCTCCTCTTAACAGTTGTTGAAGAGATGTGTCTGCGGCTAGAACTCTGTGTGGCATTGACCTGGTCTCTAATCTGAGCTGCTGTTAACCTGCAATTTCTGAGGCTGGTGACTTGGATATACCTATCCTCAGAAGCAGAGGTGACTCTTGGTCTTCCTTTCCTGGGGCGGTCCTCATGTGAGGCAGTTTCTTTGTAGCGCTTGATGGTTGTTGCAACTGCACTTGGGGACACTTTCAAAGTTTGCCCAATTTTTCGGACTGACTGACCTTCATTTCTTAAAGTAATGATGGCCACTCGTTTTTCTTTACTTAGCTGCTTTTTTCTTGCCATAATACAAATTCTAACAGTCTATTCAGTAGGACTATCAGCTGTGTATCCACCTGACTTCTCCACAACACAACTGATGGTCCCAACCCCATTTATAAGACAAGAAATCCCACTTATTAAACCTGACAGGGCACACCTGTGAAGAGAAAACCATTTCCGGTGACTACCTCTTGAAGCTCATCAAGAGAATGCCAAGAGTGTGCAAAGCAGTCATCAAAGCAAAAGGTGGCTACTTTGAAGAACCAAGAATATAAGACATATTTTCAGTTGTTTCACACTTTTTTGTTTAGTATATAATACTACATGTGTTAATTCATAGTTTTGATGCCTTCAGTGTGAATGTACAATTTTCAAAGTCATGAAAATACAGAAAAATCTTTAAATGAGAAGGTGTGTCCAAACTTTTGGTCTGTACTGTACATCAAACTTCTGTGAAATCAAACTGTCCACTTAGAAAGCAACACTGATTGACAATCAATTTCCCATGCTGTTGTGAAAATGGAATAGACAATAGATGGAAATTATTGGCAATTATCAAGACACACTCAATAAAGGAGCGGTTCTGCAGGTGGGGACCACAGACCACATCTCAGTACCAATGCTTTCAGGCTGATCTTTTGGTCACTTTTGAATGTTGATTGTGCCTTCACACTCGTGGTAGCATGAGACGGACTCTACAACCCACAGAAGTTGCTCAGGTAGTGCAGCTCATCCAGGATGGCACATCAATTCGAGCTGTGGCAAGAAGGTTTGCTGTGTCTGTCAGCGTAGTGTCCAGAGGCTGGAGGCGCTACCAGGAGACAGGCCAGTACACCAGGAGACATGGAGGGGGCCGTAGGAGGGCAAAAACCCAGCAGCAGGACCGCTACTTCTGCTTTTGTTCAAGGAGGAATAGGAAGAGCTCTGCCAGAGCCCAGCAGGCCACAAATGTACATGTGTCTGCGCAAACAGTTAGAAACCGACTCCATGAGGGTGGTATGAGGGCCCGACGTCCACAGATGGGGGTTGTGCTCACAGCCCAACACCGTGTAGGACGCTTGGCATTTGCCACAGAACACCAGAATTGGCAAAGTCGCCACTGGTGCCCTGTGCTCTTCACAGATGAAAGCAGGTTCACACTGAGCACATGTGACAGACGTGACAGAGTCTGGAGACGCTGTGGAGAGCTATCTGCTGCCTGCTACATGCTTCAGCATGACTGGTTTAGCAGTGGGTCAGTAATGGTGTGGGGTAGCATTTCTTTGGAGGGCCGCACAGCCCTCCATGTGCTCGCCAGAGGTAGCCTGACTGCCATTAGGTACCGAGATGAGATCCTCAGACCCCTTGTGAGACCATATGCTGGTGCGGTTGGCCCTGGATTCCTCCTAATGCAGGACAATGCCAGACCTCATGTGGCTGGAGTGTGTCAGCAGTTCCTGCAAGATGACGGCATTGAAGCTATGGACTGGCCCGTCTGTTCCCCAGACCTGAATCTGATTGAGCTCATCTGGGACATCATGTCTCGCTCCATCCACCAACGTCACATTGCACCACAGACTGTCCAGCAGTTGGCGGTAGTCCAGGTCTGGGAGGAGATCCCACAGGAGACCATCCGCAACCTCATCAGGATCATGCCCAGGCATTGTAGGGAGGTCATACAGGCACGTGGAGGCCACACACAATACTGAGCCTCATTTTGACTTGTTTTAAGGACATTACATCAAAGTTGGATCAGCCTGTAGTGTGTTTTTCCACTTTAATTTTGGGGGTGTATAAGGGTTATAAAGAAAAAACGAGTAGTTAAAACCAAAAACACAAATTCAAACAAAGATAAAGGAAAGTGGGGGAAGGGATGTATGGGTAAGAGGGTTAGGGTAATATCAGAGGGGCTCCTAAAGTATAGACTTAAGCCCCATCACACTAAGCGAGATTGCTAGCGAGATCGCTGCTGAGTCAAAAGTTTTGTGACGCAACAGCGACCTCAGCATCGATCTCGCTACGCTTGACACATAGCAGCGACCAGAGCCATGCTGTGAGATCGCTGGTCGTGTCGAAATGGCCTGGACCAATTTTTGATCGTTGAGGTCCCACTGGGTAGCATGCATCTTTATGTTTGACACCTTACCAACGACCTCGTTGGCGACTCAGAACTGGGAAGTCGTTTCTCATCGAGGTCTGAATCGTCAGAGTAGCTGCTATGTGACAGGGTCCCAACGACCGTCAACATCGTCATGCAGGTCCCTACGGGTCACCGTATCGTTGCTGCGTCGTTGGGAAGATCTGACTGTTTGACATCTCACCAGCGACCACATAGCGACGCAGTAACAATCCCAGCCAGGTCGTATCGTTGTCGGGATTGCTGTAGCGTCGCGAAGTGTAACGGTACCTTTAGTTTTCCCCTATGAGGTCAAGGTAATCAGCGGTAGATTTAAACTCCAACCAGTAGAACCATGTTTTATAAAATTTATCATGGGAGTTATTGATCGTATAGGTGAGCTCCTCCGTTAACATAATCGCATTTATTTTGCAGAACCATAGTGAGATTGTCGAGATATTGTTACTTTTTTATAGCGAGGGAATACATGCTCTAGCAGACGTGATGAAGTGTCTCAGTATCGAGTTTTTATATGTTTTTAAAGGGATGTTGCTGTGATGGAGAAGGACGAAAGCTGGGTCAAGGTCTGAAATAAGATCAGTGAATTTACTAATCACTAGTAGAACTTTTCCCCAGAAAGGAGAAAGGAGTTTACAGGTCCAGAAAATATGTAGTAGGTCACCCCCCTCCTCCCCACATGTCCAACACATGGGACTAGCATCTGGGAATATAGAGTGTAGGCGAGTTGGGACCCTATACCACTGAGACAGCAGTTTATAGCTGGCCACCTGAAATCGCGAGCTGATTGATGATTTGTGTGTCAAGGTTAAGATCTGCTTCCACTGATCCCTCGTTAAGGTGCAACCCAGATCTCTCTCCCATTGAGATTGGAAGCGTGTTTTAGACTGGTCCAGTGGTTCAATCAGAAGGGAGTACGAGAGTGACAAAGTGTGTCTTTATCGGCCAGTATTTGGTGACTTGGTTATCTTATAAGGTTTTTTTTTAAATGTGGACATACACCCTGTAAAACATGCAACTATGTTAATAAAGCTGACACATTTGAAGAAAATCTAACGGGACAGCAATTTGCAATACACAATTTCATCAGTTGTAACACTATAGGGGTCATTTATTTAATAGAGTGTATAGAGAGTTAATTACAATATGTGGGATGGACGTCAGATCTGCTAAAAAAATGTATTAGACAATCATTAAACGTGTCTGTGGTTTCAAGACACTTTTCACAAAAACATAAAGGGGATATCAGATCCTTCAGATATTAGGAATAGAAAAGTCTTATAAACCATTAAGAGGTGGAGATATGAAAAGAAAAATCTTAAATAGAAAGTCATATTGGATATTAAAATTACAAACTAGAGCCCCTCAGGGAATGAACATCAGACAGGATTAATATTACAGTGCAATTAATTGTATTTGTCTTTGATTTCCAGTGATTTTATTGAATGTCTCATGCATGAGTTGTATTTGTGTATTATCTTTTTCGTCCATACAATACAGGGTTAAATTGTCTGAGAAGTGCTCAGTAGTCAATGGACACCCAGGAAAGGGAAGGATATAAAAGTATCACGGAGACTCACATGTTGTAAATCAGGAATAAGCATTGGTTTGGTATGTGGGCACTTGGTGGTATGCCATCACAACAGTTTTATGAATTCACAATAAATGTGAGGTTTTAACAATATAGACCATGCTGGAGAATCCATCTCTCCTCCTTTCTCTACTTGAACCTTGAACTTGAAATGTCCCTGACCAGGGCGGCTCCATGCGGTGATCTTCAGACAACGTACATTGAATAAACAGTGAGCTGACCTCCCTCTCCATTTTCCCATTATATGATGTTTTCCCTATAGTGACAAATATTTATTTTTGCTAAAACTGTGATATTTTCACTTTAAAACTTTTTTTAAACTTTTTTTTAACAACTCTCCTTAGTGCGATCATACAACATACAAGTCTCTGATTGCTCCGGTGATGACTGTACTACTGTAGTGCCGTGTATTATCACTAACTGAGCTAAGTGTTGGCTGATCAGTCATTTGGTAGACGGCTATCTCTCCAGACTCCCCCATACACACAAATATTCCAGCTTTCCTGTGGTTTGTATGACTGACTGTAGGGAGGCCCCCTATAGCCAACCAAAACCCCCAAAATCAGTGCTTCCATGCAACTGTAGTCAAATGTTTATGGGGTCGTTAAAAGGTAACTTTTGGAACGCTGCCTCTGGCCCGTCCTAATAGACTTTCATACATTGCAGGCCCAGACACCATGATTAGGCATTTAAGTATTGTAGGAACTAGTCAGCCCCCTACTATCGAGTACTTGGGGAGGAGGGGCATTCAGCTGAACTCTGTCACACCTTCTTATATGCCATGTTTGCTTTTTGCAGGAGCAAGTGGTTAAACTGCCAGGGATTTTATCCCTGCGGTGTACATCTATGTTCTGGTGCCCAAAAGCGTTCATATAAAACCAAAAACAAATGTTTAACGTGTTAAAAGAGGACAAAATGTGTCTTCTGATTTTTGCATGTTTTTTTTTTTTACAAGAATTGTTGGGGCCAATTGTCTCTTGAAACATTTTAATATCTCCTTTTTTCTGGGGTTTTTCTTGTAATATAGGAAAGCCTAAGGCCAGAAATAAACCCCATAATACACTATACATGTAGGCTTTAGCATCATATCTTTTCTGTCCGTGGTGTTTGTGCAAACAAAACAGCTTTCATAAAATCCTCAAACTTCTGTGTGTGAATCAGACATGAGATCTAACGTGATAGAAGATTACAGTCCGGGGAAGACGGGAAACGTTCATATAGACGGCCGGTGGTGATGTAGTCAGTGACGGACTGTGGTCAAATATGGTTTTAGAGCCGTAGTAGAAGATGAAGATGTTGCCTCATCATGAAGTAGTTATTTCTCATGTCACGTGAAATAAATATCTCCTGCAGAATTGCTAATGTCAATGACAGTATAAGATAATAACCGCTGCACTACCGGACAGAGGTGCTCGAGTTGGGTCCAAACCTGTACTGTAACTGAGAATAACCTCGGCACAAAATGGTTCTTGTAGAAAAATGTTTTTTTAATGCAGTCCAAAAACAAAAGTAAACGTTTCGGTCAATCTGACCTTCATCACTAACTGTTGGAAATAGCACAAAGAACAAAACAATAAATAAATGAATAATAATACATAATAAAATAAAAAAGCATATACAAATGGATCATGGCGCAATAACATGATATCTCTTGTTTAACATGAACAATAAACATGCTGTCAAACAGTGTATAATATTTCGTCAAACCCCATTAATGCGGATAGAACATCATAGTATAGAGCAAGTATATATACAAATTGAAGCGAGCTGACACCTACTAGACTGCTGGATGATATTCAAAGGTAGGAATTCAAAAGTCTGGAAATATGGTGACACTGGTTGCTTGGGTCTGCAGAAAAGAGCAGAGAGTGGCAGACTCAGAGTTAACAGCTGAGAGGGACTGTGGAGGCAGAGATACCCAGAATAGAGCTGGACGTAGCATACCTGTGACCCCTAGTTCCTGGTTATAAGTTGGTACTGCACGTAGTGGCTTAGAGGAACGCGGTGTCCACCACTAGTTCCTGGTACTGTGCGCGTTGTCAGGGGCAGGATGGTATCTAAAGGCGGGGGGGGCGGGAATAGTGAGGGTGGCTGACCAATCGCCGCCAATCCCACAGGGCTGTGTAGTGTGAACTCCGGAAGTGCACGTGTGTCGTCACTGGAAGTGACTCGCTGCTCCCAAGAAGCTGTGCGTTCCGCAGGCCAGTGTAAATGCATTTCAGTGAGTCGGAAGTTTGAGGGAGAGAGAACGTGCGTTTCACCAGTATAGAACATAAGACCCAATGGGCATGAGCCTGATCCAGGAGAGGGGACAAGAGTGTGCCAGAGAGGAATAATCTGCAATAAAGGAGACAATATATGAGTAGGATATGGAGAACAAAACATGTATATTATTGACCTATTCAAATTGAAGACCACATTTCCAAACGTAAAATACATTTCAACATCGGGTCACATAAGATCCCTTGGTGACAAGTTTCTCTATACCAATTGTTCAATGAGAACCCAACTCCAAACATAAAAAAAAACCTTGTATAAAGGCCAGTAGGTCATAGTCCCTATTAAGGCCTTTCGGCTCTAGGGACTGTAATTCATGAATCCAGTAGGCTTCTCTACGTTTGAGAAGGCTCACTCGGTCGCCCCCCCGACGTGGTTTAAAAACTTGTTCCAATACCTGGTATTTGACTTGAGAAATACTATGTCCTGCCGTGATAAATTGTTGAGGAACGGGTAACATTAGGTTTTTGCACAGAATTGTGGACTTGTGCTTTGAAATCCTATCCCTTATGGGCTGTGTCGTCTCCCTCACATAGATTCGGCCGCATGGTCATTTAATAAGATATACCACATATGAACTGTCACATGTAAAGTATCCTTTGATATTGTATATCTTGCCAGTTTGTGAGTGATGAACAATGCTACCCCTGAGGACATTGTTGTATTGACGGCATTGGAGACATGGGAATGTGCCCATTTTGGGATTCTGCAATAACCGTTGTGCGGGACCTTGGTGCGCTGCGCCCAAATCGGCACGTACCAGAGAGTCTCTAATATTGGCTGCTCTCTTAAAACACGGTAGGAAGGGTTGTTGGAATGCAGGGATCGTGGTATAGCCGGTTTGTAAGATGTTCCTGTGTTTCCTAATGGTTTTATGTAAGATGTAGGTGAAGGGGTGGAACGTGTGAACGAAGGGGATTCTGTCCTTAGTGTTTGGACGATCATTTCTGGAATTACACGCCTAGGGATGTGACGCGCCCCCTGGGCCATATTCTTTAGGGGGAATATCCGGAGCCGGATCAGATGGGAGTTGTAGTCTTCCGAGTGGCTGTGACCCGGTCCGTGCCCAGGGTGTCAAACTCAGTTGTATGTGGCAGTCCTACAGATGTTATTAAGTTCTTTATTGTCGACTACGCCACCCGTTGTATTGCGGTCACTATGGCCGCCGCTGCAGCAGGGTCCGCTGAGGCTGATGGTGTAGGTGCAGCTTTTGGTGGTATAACCCCCAACGGGTGGGGTATAGCCTCAGGGGGTCAGGTGCAGAGGATGGGGGTTGTGGTGGTGCAGCATAGATGTTAAAGGAAGACAAAGTCGGGTTGTGCAGTTTAGGGTATTTACTCACTGCTGATGTTCCGGTCACTCCAGCTTCAAGTGACCACCCGAGCCGTGCTGCGTCCACCAGGTCCTGGATCCAGCCAACCCCCAAACAAGTCCGGAGCGTGACCCTGAGCTCTCCTTCTGTCCTTTCCTCTGGCCGTCCCCACTAGTGATCCACCCAGGTCCAGCTCCCTCGGGCCTTCTGTTGGGACACCCTTGGCCTTGGGTTCCCTGACCCTCCACGTGGTATGCCTTCGGGGTGGATGTGGTGGGTGGCCGTGGCAGACGCTGCCCACGGCCTCCGGTCTCTGGCTAGGGTGTGCTTTTGCCCCCACCAGTTTGGGATCCGGTACCCTATTGCCGACTCTTCACCCGGGGATTGAATTTGGGTTCTCAGAGTCCTCTCTTTGTCTCCTCTGGGTCTTTCCTTCTCTGCTCCACTCTCTCTCTCTCTCTCTCTGGGGCTTCTCTGCTCCTCTTCCTCCTCTGACTTCTCTCTGCAAAAGGCTGGCAGACTGACTCCTCTGCAAAGACTGACCCTGTTCTTTGATGGTGCCCATCTTATATACACCCTCTATGTGTGAGCTCAGGCGACCAGCACCCAATGAGCTCCTATCTTTACCCAGGCTGCTCCCCCTATCTGCCCCTACACTACTTGGGATGTACCACCCCCCTCCCACTCCAGCCAGGAACAGACTCGGTCGTACCTGCACATTTCTAAGTGGGAGTACCGTTGGTCTGTTCCTCGGAAATGGGATGTGTGTAGTGCATGCAGCCTACCGAGCTCAGATCCACACTCCATCCTTACCCGGGAGTGGAATATCACACCTCTGGGTTGAGGTGCAATACCCCTGTAGCAGCCGAATCCTCAGGGTGCTACAGATGCAAGAAGCTAGGTGGATAGCCTCGTTCAGTGAATCTGGTCGACATTTCTTGTAACCTCTGACTGCAGATAGTTTCACTGGACACTATCCGTTTGACCCTCTGAAATTGTGATGTAGGTATAGATTTCTTCATCAACCTTGGATGATTGCTAGAAAAGTGTAATAGGCCATTGCAATCGGTGGGTTTGGAATAGATGTCAGTTGTTAGGTGGCCCTATGTATCCTTGATCACCATGGTATCAAGGAAACTGACACGGCTTGAATCATATGTCATGGTGAAGCTCAAATCTGGCCATGCGGAGTTCAATGTGGAGAAAAACCTCTAAGGATTCCAAGGGACCCCCCCATATGCAAAAGATGTTGTCTATGAAACGTTTCCAGAGAATGGAATGTTCTTGAAAAAGTGGATTAAAGTAGACCACCTGACTCTCGAAGGCTGACATGTATCAATTTGCATATGGGGGGGCCACAATAGAGCCCATCGCAGTGTCCTTAACTTGGAGGTAATACAGTAGGTGTCCTGGAACAAGAAATAATTATTGGTAAGAACCAAAGTGAGTAATTCATTGCACAGATCAACTACCTGTCGATCCGTGTGTGACTCAATGAGAAGATTCTATACTGTCCTGATTCCTTGGTCATGGAGAATAGATGTATATGGATTTTTTACATCAAAAGAGACTAGGATAGCCCTAGTTGGGACCTTGTTTGAGTTCAGTGAGTATAGAGAGGAAAGCTCCTGTGTCCAGTAGGAAATATGGACTCTGTTGAATGAGGGGCGTAAGGACTTTTTCAAGGAAAATAGACAATGGGGATAGAAGTGTCTCTGTGGAGGCCACAATCGGCCTCCCCGATGGATCTGTTACACTTTTGTGAATCTTAGGCAAGACGTAAAAAAACGGTGTAATAGAATGTTTCTTTGAAAGGAATTCACCTGTTTTAATTTCAATGACTCCCGCCATAATGAAGTGGTTAATGACTGAAGATATTAAAGTGCTGTATTGGGGCAGGGGATCATGGGGCAATCAGCGATGTGTAGTCTGGGAACTAAATTGACGCTCTATTTCCCTGACATAGTCACACTCAGGGCCGGCGTCAGCACCCGGGCAAGTGCCGGGGCCCTGAGCAGGCAGAGGGGCCCACTGGCGGTCGCGCAACCCGCTGGGCTATGGGCGGAGGAGAGCGGTGTCAGCGCCCGCCCTTCTCCGCCGCTTGCTCAGGGCCCCGGCAGCTGGATACTTACCTCTCCCCGTGCCTCCGCAGATCAGCTGTCTTCCTGCTCTGCGCTCCCTGTGACGTCTCAGGTCAGAGGGTGCGGTGACTTCTTTACACCGCGCCCTCCCCTGAGCCGTCACAGGGAGCGCTGAGCGGGACAACGCCGACAACGCTGGAGTTCGGACCCGAGCAGCGGGCAGCAGGTAGCAGGTAGCAGGTGAGGAGAAGGGAGGTGAGTATTTGATTTTTTTTTTTAATGTATGGAGGCATGGGGCAGTATAAAGAGGGGGGGGGGCATCCTCCATGGAGCATTATAAAGAGAGGGGGGGGCATCCTGCATGGGGCATTATAAAGAGGGGGGGTGACATCCTGCATGGGGCATTATAAAGAGAGGGGGGGACATCCTGCATGGGGCATTATAAAGAGGGGGGGGGGAATCCTGCATGGGGCATTATAAAGAGAGGGGGGGCATCCTGCATGGGGCATTATAAAGAGGGGGGGTGACATCCTGCATGGGGCATTATAAGGTGGGGAACAGCCTGCATGGGGCATTATAAAGCGGGGGGGCAGCCTGCATAGTGCATTATGTAGGGGGGAACAGCCTGCATGGAGCATTAAAAGGGGGGGGCCTGTATGGGGCATTATGTGGGGGGCAACAGCCTGCATGGAGCATTATAAGGGGGGGGACAGCCTGTATGGGGCATTATGTGGGGGGTAACAGCCTGCATGCAGCATTATATGGGGGCCAGTATCCTGTATGGAGCGTTATAAGGGGACCGGTATCCTGTATGGAGCGTTATAAGGGGACCGGTATCCTGTATGGAGCGTTATATGGGGGCCAGTATCCTGTATGGAGTTTTATAAGGGGACCAGTATCCTGTATGGAGCGTTATATGGGGGCCAGTATCCTGTATGGAGCTTTATAAGGGGACCAGTATCCTGTATGGAGCGTTATATGGGGGCCAGTATTCTGTATGGAGCCTTATATGGGGGCCAGTATTCCGTATGGAGGCCAGTATTCCGTATGGAGCCTTATATGGGGGCCAGTATTCCGTATGGAGCCTTATATGGGGGCCAGTATTCCGTATGGGGCCTTATATGGGGGCCAGTATTCCGTATGGGGCCTTATATGGGGGCCAGTATTCCGCATGGGGCCTTATATGGGGGCCAGTATTCCTTATGGGGCCTTATATGGGGGCCAGTATTCCGTATGAAGCGTTATATGGGGGCCAGTATTCCGTATGGAGCCTTATATGGGGGCCAGTATTCTGTGTGGAGCGATTCACCGGTTTCTGAGCTATTGTGGAATTTACAATAGATATCACTCATGTAATGTAAGAAGTGAAATCTTTGCATTGTACTATTATATATATATATATTTCTCCGCCGTATCTCTGCATCATGAATCGTGGTATGTGTTAAAGGGGCCCACTGAGACTCTTTCGCCCGGGGCCCAGAAAAACCTGGAGCCGGCCCTGGTCACACTTATTCATGACCACAATTGCTCCTCCCTTGTCGGCTGGTTTTATGACCAAATTTTTGTCCTCTTTGAGACTTCTCAAAGCCTGTTGATCAAGGGAGGACAAATTGGGTTCATAGTGTAGTTTACCCCTGTCAACTTTGGAGCGTAATTCCTAAAAAGCAGTGTCCACAAAGCTGATAAACGTTTCAAGGGCATGGGTGGTCTGTAGGAGCCTTTTGTGCGGAGGCCCAAACTACTGGATGTGATGGCTATAGCTGGATTGGGATGGATGCTACTAGAGTTATTAACGCCGGACATTTCAGTTTGAGCGAAATGTGCTTTCAGGCGTAAAGAGCGGTAAAACCGCTGCAGTTCTATATCCAAGTTAAAGGTATTGTATCTATTAACTGAACAAAAGGAGAGACCTTTTTGTAGTACTGATAGCTGGGCAGTGCTAAGTGTATAAGAGGAAATATTTACCACCACGGGCCTGCGCCTGGGACCGAGTCACCCTGATGAAGTCGGTGTTGCCTCTCATGTTTTCCGCCTCTTCTCGTCTTCTTCTTGTTGTTTGACGTCGCCTTGGTTGTCTTAAAAAATGAGAAGAAGAGACATATGGGTCTCACCTGTCTAGTTCCGATCTGGAAGAGGAAAGCTCGGTGAATGATCTGTTGAATCGATTAGGATTTCTCCCAGAGAAAGATCTGTCCTGACATCGGTAAACTCTGTTCAGATCGTAATCCTCTGTATCTCTTAAGAACTTTCTTCGTTTCCTTGCCTCAGTGTCTCTCCGATGGCGGTCAGTGTTGTCTTTGATCTTACCCTAGAGGGTTGTCAATTCTTCAGTGCTGACTGTAGAGGAGAGTCGTGACTCGATGTTTTTGATTTGGTCCTTCGTTGAGTTGATAGCCTTATGTAAAAAATCGACTGTTGGCGTCATCAAATCAAATGAACACTTATTCAAAATCAGTTCAAATTTGGTACAGTAATCCGATTGATCGGAAAACAAGGTGGGACGTATTGGCACTCTCAGCCCCCTAGGGATCCTTTGGACCCTTAGGTATTCTGTTAGAGTTTCACAGTGCTGCTCTATGTTGATCAGATGTCGGTGTTGCCTTTCCACGTCCCGACCTCTGGTTTCCTTAGGTGGGACCCTTAGGAAGTCACTTGGTATGCTGGTTTTTGCGAGAATGGTAGATGTCTCATCCGCATTATATAAAAAGGTCAGTGATGACATATCACTGCGATGTGCAAGCATACAGGCGCAGCAGGATAAGAAAATAACCGCTGCACTACCGGACAGAGGTGCTCGAGTAGGGTCCAAACCCATACTGTAACTGAGAATAACCTAAACACTCAATGGTTCTTATAGAATTTTTTTTTTTTTTTTAATGCAGTCCAAAAGCAAAAGTAAACGTTTCAGTCGATCTGACCTTCATCAGTAACAGTTGGAAATATCACAAAGAACAAAACAATAAATGAAAAAATAATAATAAATAATAAAATAAAAAAGCATATACAAATGGATCATTGTTCAATAACATGATAATATCTCTTGTTTAACCTGAACAATAAACATGCTGTCAAACAGTTCATAATATTTCATCAAACCCCATTAATGCGGATACAACATCATAGTATAGAGCAAGTATATATACAAATTGAAGAGAGCTGACACCCAGTCAGCTGAGAGGGATTGTGGAGGCAGAGATAGACAGAATAGAGCTGGATGTAGCATAACTGTGACCCCTAGTTCCTATTTATACAGTGGGTATGGAAAGTATTCAGACCCCTTTAAATTTGTTCACTCTTTGTTCATTGCAGCCATTTGGTAAATTCTAAAAAGTTCATTTTTTTTCTCATTAAAGTCCACTCTGCACCCCATCTTGACTGAAAAAAACAGAAATGTAGAAATTTTTTTCAAATTTATTAAAAAAGAAAAACTGAAATATCACATGGTCATAAGTATTCAGATCCTTTGCTCAGACACTCATATTTAAGTCACATGCTGTCCATTTCCTTGTGATCCTCCTTGAAATGGTTCTACTCCTTCATTGGAGTCCAACTGTGTTTAATTAAACTGATCGGACTTGATTTGGAAAGTCTCACACCTGTCTATATAAGACCCCACAGCTCACAGTGCATGTCAGACCAAATGAGAATCATGAGCTCAAAGGAACTGCCCAAGGAGCTACATGGCAGCCTTCAAGAGTCAGGTGGTCCACTCTAATCGACTTTTTCAAGAACATTGCATTCTCTGGAAACGTTTCATAGACGACATCTTTTGCATATGGGGGAGGTCCCTTGGAATCCTTAGTTTTTTCTCCACACTGAACTCCGCATGGCCAGATTTGAGCTTCACCATGACATATGATTCAAGCCGGGTTAGTTTCCTTAATACCATGGTGATCAAGGATACACAGGGCCACCTAACAACTGACCTCTATTCCAAGCCCACCGATTGCAATGGCCTATTATACTTTTCTAGCAATCATCCAAGGTTGATGAAGAAATCTATACCTACATCACAATTTCAGAGGGTCAAACGGATAGTGTCCAGTGAAACTATCTGCAATCAGAGGTTACAAGAAATGTCGACCAAATTCACTGAACGAGGCTATCCACCTAGCTTCTTGCATCCCTAGGCGTGTAATTCCAGAACTGATCTTCCAAACACTAAGGACAGAATCCCCTTCGTTCACACGTTCGACCCCTTCGCCTCATCTTGCATAAAACCATTAGGAAACACAGGAGCATCTTACAAACCGACTATCCCACGATCCCTGCATTCCAGCAACCCTTCCTACCGTGTTTTAAGAGGGCAACCAATATTAGAGACTCTCTGGTAAGTGCTGATTTGGGTGCAGCGCACCAAGGTCCCGCACAACCGTTCTTGCAGAATCCCAAATGGGTACATTCCAATGTCGTCAATGCAACAATGTCATCAGGGGTAGCATTGTTCATCACCCACAAACTGGCAAGATGTACAACATCAAAGGGTACTTTACATGTGACAGCTCATATGTGGAATATCTTATTAAATGACCATGCGGCCGAATCTATGTGGGGGAGACGACACAGCCCATAAGGGATAGGATTTCAAAGCACAAATCCACAATTCTGTGCAAAAACCTAATGTTACCCATTCCCCAACACTTTATCACCAAACGTAGAGAAGCCTTCTGGATTCATGAATTACAGTCCTTAGAGCCGAAAGGCCCTAATAGGGACTATGACCTACTGGCCTTTTATATAAGGTTTTTTTATGTTTGGAGTTTGGTTCTCATTGAACAATTGGTATAGAGAAACTTGTCACCCAGGGATCTTATGTGATCCTATGTTGAAATATATTTTACGTTTGGAAATGTGGTCTTCAATTTGAATAGGTCAATAATATACATGTTTTGATCTCCATATCCTACTCAAATATTGTCTTCTTTATTGCAGATTATTCCTCTTGTCCCCTCTCCTGGATCCTTCTCCACTCCAACAAAGGCTCTGGCTCATGGCCATTAGGTCTTATGCTCTATACTGGTGGAACGCACGTTCTCTCTCCCTGGCACTGGAATTTCCGGCTCACTGGAACGCATTTACACCGGCCTGTGGAATGCACAGCTTCCTGGGAGCAGCGCGTCACTTCCGGTGACGTCACACGTGCACTTCCGGAGTTCACACTACACAGCACTGCGGGATTGGCGGCGATTGGTCAGCCGCCCTCTCTATTCCCGCTCCCGGCCTTTAGATACCATCCTGCCCCTGACAACGCGCACAGTACCAGGAACTAGCGGTGGACACTGCGTTCCTCTAAGCCACTACGTGCAGCACCACTTTATAACCAGGAACTAGGGGTCACAGGTATGCTACGTCCAGCTCTATTCTGTGTATCTCTGCCTCCACAGTCCCTCTCAGCTGATAACTCTGAGTCTGCCACTCTCTGCTCTTTTCTGCAGATCCAAGTAACCAGTGTCACTATATCTCCACACTTTTGAATTCCTACCTTTGAACACCATCCAGCAGTCTAGTAGGTGTCACCTCTCTTCAATTTGTATATATACTTGCTCTATACTATGATTTTGTATCCGCATTAATGGGGTTTGACGAAATATTATACACTCTTTGATAGCTTGTTTATTGTTCAGGTTAAACAAGAGATATTATCATGTTATTGCACTATGATCCATTTGTATATGCTTTTTTATTTTATTATTTATTATTATTCTTTTATTTATTGTTTTGTTCTTTGTGCTATTTCCAACAGTTACTGATGAAGGTCAGATCGACCGAAACATTTACTTGTTACTATTTTGTTTTTGGACTGCATTAAAAAAAAAAATTCTATAAGAACCATTGAGTGCCGAGGTTATTCTCAATGTCAATTCTAGTGTCAGAGAATTAGATGAGAATTAGCGTTATGGAAGATGAGTCTATGAGAAACGTATTCAGCTGCAGACTCCAAGGAAGAAACTGCTTGTTGTCTGTGGCCTAAAATATATAGGTTTTATTACTAGATGTAAAGGGAAAAAAATGAAATTCTGTAAAGTAATAAATCTCCTTATATGTTTCCCTTATTATCTCCAATAGATGTATTATTACACATGATTTTTATCATGTTACATCTGCTCATCATCTTCTCTCTACAGTGTCGGATCCTCTCAGTGAAGATCTTCTATATTAGAGAATTTTCCTGATTTCCCTATCAAAGATGGATATGGGCAGAGACAAGATGGCAGAGAGGTTATTACACCTCACCTTAGAGATCCTCTTCCGGCTTACTGGAGAGGTGAGAGATTCTGATGACGTCACATTACATCATTCTTATCTATGGGAATAACAGATGGACAGAACTGGAGAGGTGAGGACTCTGGAAATGTCTGGAGGGAGATTTATTAATGTGTCTCTCCATAACCAGAGATTAATCACGGGGCCTCTACCTCACCCCCTGATACATGAGGACATCAATGACCAGAAGATCCTAGAACTCACTTACAAGATGATTGAACTGCTGACTGGAGAGGTGACACTGCTGGGAATGCTGGGACGTTATACAGTAACGCTATGAAGGGATCGGGGGGATGACTGTATCATTGTATGTGTCAGGTTCCTATAAGGTGTCAGAATGTCGCTGTCTATTTTTCCATGGAGGAGTGGGAGTATTTAGAAGGACACAAAGATGTGTACAAGGACATCATGATAGAGGTTCCCCAGCCCCTCACATCACCAGGTAATAGACAGGACTGAACACACATGGCCTATAATTGTATGTAAAGAATGAATTCAGTCCTTGTATGTGTTTCCTCCAGATCTATCCAGTAAGAGGACAACACCAGAGAGATGTCCCCGTCCTCTTCTTCCACAGAACTGTAAACAAGAAGACCCCAATGTTCCTCAGGATCATCAGGTAGATGGAGAGAAGGTGTCATGAGATCTCCCCTATGATATGTAGACTGCTGTGAAGGTCTTGTGCTCAGTCTTTTTTTATCCACCAGTATTATATATTTTATACTTGTGTAATGAGACTTCTCCATCTGTCTGTGACTTTTACAATATTTGTTTCAGGGTGAAGATCTGACCCATATTAATACTACAGAGACATATGTGAGGGGTGATGAGTGGTGTAAAGAGGAGATTCTTACATATGACCACCCAGGTGAGTAGGAACCACTAAATACAGAGAAGTCGTCACAGATTCTTCTCAGTCCCTGTCTGTGGCTGCTTTATCGGTGATGTAGTCCAGCTGTATCACAATTGTGTGATCACCATTTTGCCTCTAGACCACAACATTCTCCTCCATCTGAAAATGTTCAAATTACTTTGGGAAATTGTGAGAGCTCTTTTCTATAGAACTTACATCCTGGAGGATCCACCTACCCCCTGGGATTATAAGACACTGTCCATTACCTGCCCAGATCTGTAAACTACAAAGCCAAATGACAGCGTATGTAGAATGTGCTGACAAGTGAGAAAATCACTTGAAGAAAAATATTATGATTGGCCTGTAAGAGAAAGTGGATGGTAATGATGGTGTTGGCTTCCTAGATCCCTCATATCTTATTGGATGAATCTACCTTCTCTCCCTTCTGTGCTGCTGAATGTGCTCATATGGTCCCTACAAGACCAGGTCCAGTCTTTCTGGCCAAACTTCACATTTATGATCTACAACATTAAATGCGCAGTGATGGCCAAGTGTGAATTTCTGTACAAAAACAGCAGAGTTTCCCTTTATCCTGACTGTTCAATTTCTTTTCAAACCGACTAACTTCAAACAGGATCGCGATAACGTACACAAAATTTACACTGTGCCATGATATATCTCTAAGCTGTGCGTGGCTGATGGCTGTAATATACATTTATTCCCGCCTGCAGGAGATGTGTTGGCTCGAGCCCTGGTTTCATGGATTCACTCCACGTCATAAATTCCATTATGTTTTCAATCCTCAGGAATTCAGATTACTGCACAATCTCTCCTGAAATGGGGGCGCTAATACTTTCTCTACTGTTCTGGTCAGAACTCATAGTAGCTCCAATGGTCCACCATAAATGAGTGTGACTCCGGTTTAGTGTTGGATTTCTCCCCTCATACATACGTTGTTGTTGGGGATGTTACATGTTTATATATTCTTTCTTTTTTCACAAGTTCATTCTGTATGATGGTTTCATTGTGGTGGGATCGGCCGGCCTCACTTATGTGAGTCTGTAACTCCCTGGTAGTCTTTCAAAAAGATCTCCATTATCTCTTCCAAATGCCCGAAATCTAAATTTAAGACCCCTCAGCTCTGCAGTATTATAAAAAAGTTCACTTTAAATGTCTAATATTTCTTCTCATCTGACAGAAAATATTGGCCCTTACGATAGTTTAGATTCCCAAGAGCCCCCGAGCACCATACTCCAATTACCCCAGGGAGGTTTCACCACTAGTTACTCATTTTTCTCTGATGGAGACTGTTTAGTTTGATCATTTCAGTAGATGTTTTATTGTGTATAATCACAGTTTTTGACTTTGTAATCCTCTGATTTAACCCCTTCCCACAGTCAGTTTTGTGTTTCTAATCAGGCCCCATTTTTCAAATCACTTTATGTGGTGATAACTTTGGAATTCTTCACAAAGGATAATAGGAAACAAATGGACGTTACAAATAATATTCCAACTTCTTTTGAATCTGACAATCCCCTATATATGGTTGTACACTACTGTCTGGGCACATGGTAGGTTAAGAAGGGAAGGAGCGACATTTAGCTATTTGAATGCAGATCTTGCTGGAATAGTTTGCAGACACAATGTATTGGGGACGCTGTTCATGGTCACCTGGAAGCTCAAAAGATGGCCACCACGAACAGGCTTGCCTTATCTAACCCATTTACAGATTTCACAAATTAATAATAATAATAATTTTTTTTATTTTTATAGCGCCAACATATTCCGCAGCACTTTACAAATTTTAGGGGGGACTTTGGACAATACAGAATAAGCATATCTCATATCGAAAGAAGTGAGGGCCCTGCTCGCAAGCTTACAATCTATGAGGAAATGGGGGAGACACAAAAAGTAGAATGTACATATATTGTATAATGCAGCCTTGATATACTAAATAGGATAAATAATACATGGACTGGTCGCCTGCCAGTATGTGTGCAGTCCTGACCGAGGCTATTATGTGCATGGTTGGTATGAACCTTAACTTGAAGAAGATTTTAATATGGGGGAAAACTGGGATGGACAACTGGGATGGACAGATAGTGTGTGGAGTCGATACGCCAGTCTAAAGAAATGGGTTTTTAGGGTCCACTTGAAACTGTGGGTATTGGGAATTAATCGAACTGTCCTGGGTAGTGCATTCCAAAGAATTGTCGCAGCACGCGAGAAATCTTGGAGACGGGAGTGGGAAGTTCGGATTATGGAGGATTTTAGTTTTAAGTCACTGGCAGAACGGAGGCCACGTGTAGGGTGGTAGACTGAGACAAGGGAGGAGATGTAGGGGGGTACTGAAGCATGGAGCGCTTTGTGGGTAAGCGTGGTAAGTTTAAATTGAACTCTATATTGGATGGGTAACCAATGCAATGACTGGCACAGGGAAGAGGCATCGGTGTAGCGGTTGGCGAGGAATATGATCCTGGCTGCTGCGTTAAGGACGGATTGGAGAGGGGAGAGTTTAGTAAGAGGGAGCCCGATAAGTAGAGAGTTGCAGTAGTGCAGACGAGAATGAATAAGAGCTACAGTAAGAGTTTTTGCCGAGTTAAAGGTGAGCAAAGTCCTGATTCTTGAGATGTTTTTGAGGTGTAGATGACACAAGCGAGTGATTTGATGTGAGGAGTGAAGGAAAGATCTGAGTCAAAAATGACCCCAAGACAGCGGGCTTGTTGCTGGGGAGTAATGGTTGAGCCACAAACGGAAATGGCAATATCGGGCACAGGTAGGTTAGTGGAGCGAGGAAATACGAGTAGTTCAGTTTTTGACAGATTCAGTTTTAGACAGAGGGAGGACATAAATTACTTCTTAAATTTACGTCATAAACACAAATTACTTTGCTCATCATCCTTTAACCCCTCTACATGGATCTGGACTAACACAGAGATCCCTAGGCTTGGGTCACTGTGTTACCTGCAAACTCAGAGAAAATACGAACTCAGAAGACACAAGAGTAGACAGTAAATGGGCCGGGGTCACAACAGGAAACAAATACACAAGCCGGGAGCTGAGCACAGAGGACTGAACCAGAGGAGAACAAGGCTGTATCTAGCAGCTTCCGGCAATATGCTTCCAGCTTTAGTAGGGTGCGGTGCTCTCCAAATTGCTGAAGCAAGGAGCAGATTACTCCAGCTGGACAACACACACACACATACTGCCAGACTGGATGGTACTACAGGTCCCAGGCACCCTAATCTTAGTGGCTGGACAGTGCCTGCGCCTCCCAGAGCTTCTGGTTCTGACGTCTCTTCCATCACCAGCGCCACCTGCAGAATGAATAAGGCGGCGTCTGGTGACAAAAGCAGACAAGTCACACAAGTCGGAGCAGGAGGAGAAGTAGACGACCCAGAGGAGATGGGACACACCTTTTGCAGAAGCCCTAATGTAACAAAATGGCAGAAAACCAGAGCTGTAGAAATCCCCATAAAGTGACTCCATTTTGGAAATTATAACCCTCAGTGAAATAATCTATAGGAGTAGTGACTATTTTGACTCCACAGTCACTCTCCAGAAATTAGCACGCAGTGGATGTTGGAGAGTGAAAATTGCAAATATGCCATTTTATTACCCAACACATAGTGCCCAGATTGTGCTCCAGGAGACACACACCGTAAATTAAGTGGGTTCTTCTCATTATAGTAATACCAAATACATGGATGCTAAATGAGATTTAGGCACATAAACTACTGCGAAGCTCAGAAGCGAGAAGGATATCTGACTTTGGAAGAGCGGATATTGCTAGATTGGTTTATGGAAGCCATGTTGCTTTTCAAAAGCCTTTGAGCCACTAATAATGTGGAAACTTCTGTTTTTCCATTGACAGATGATGGATCTGAGTGGGGACTTGTTTTTTGTGAGATGAGTAGAAGTTTTTATTGGTATTATTTTCGCCTACATAACATCATTTTGTATCTTTTTATTCCATATTTGGGAGGCAGAATGAAAAAACAGTTGAACACTACGCTCTACTGGTCCATCCTATGAGGTTTTCTATTAGACAGTCATTGTTCTGGTGAATAAGTGAATTTTTTTTTATATAACTTGCCTTTTTACGGACAATTTAAGTAGAAATGTTAAAACATATAAAATTCAAGGATTTTTTATTAAAAATAATAATTGTTCTTATTCTTGGCAGATGTCTGTACCAGGAGATCAGAGGGACAACTGACATCTTCAATTTTCAAATCAGATAATTTTCAGATCCCACAGGATACAATTGAAGTGAATGCCATTTCTCCAGATTTACCATCATCGCTTCACAGCCAAGATCTGTCATCTGATCCTTTGAAACAGGTCCTGTCTTCTGATTCATTACTGACTACTAAGGAAAATCAAAGTCACAAAATAAGCATTAAAAAACAAATTGCTCCTAAAGCAAAGAAGCCATTTTCACGTTCAGAATATGGAAATAGTTTTCCTCTCAAAAAGTCTTTTCTTAAACCTCAAAAAATTCACACAGTGAAGAATAAATTTTCTTGTTCAAAGTGTGGGAGATGTTTTAATCAGAAATCAGATCTTGTTAGGCACCAGAGAACTCACACAGGAGAGAAGCCATTTTCCTGTTCAGAATGTGGGAAACGTTTTACAGAGAAATCAAATCTTATCAAACATCAGAGAATTCACACAGGGGAGAAGCCATTTTCCTGTTCAGAATGTGGAAAATCTTTTGCAACGAAATCAAATCTTATCAAACATCAGAGAATTCACACAGGGGAGAAGCCGTTTTCATGTTCAGATTGTGGAAAATGTTTTACAGAGAAATCAACTCTTACCAAACATCACAAAACTCACATAGGGAAGAAGCCTTTTTCCTGTTCAGAATGTGGGAAATGTTTTACAGAGAAATCAACTCTTACCAAACATCACAAAACTCACATAGGGAAGAAGCCTTTTTCCTGTTCAGAATGTGGGAAATATTTTAAAAATAAATGGAATCTTATTATTCACTACAGAACTCACACAGGGGAGAAGCCTTTTTCATGTTCAGATTGTGGAAAATGTTTTACAGAGAAATCAACTCTTACCAAACATCACAAAACTCACATAGGGAAGAAGCCTTTTTCCTGTTCAGAATGTGGGAAATGTTTTACAGAGAAATCAACTCTTACCAAACATCACAAAACTCATATTGGGAAGAAGCCTTTTTCATGTTCAGAATGTGGGAAATGTTTTAACCAGAAATCGGATCTTGATAAGCACCAGAGAACCCACACAGGGGAGAATGTCGCAACTACACCCAACTAGTCTCTGTAGAGACTAGAAAGGCCCTAGCTGCACACCTAAAAACACCACCACACACCCAACTAACTAATAAGCCATTGAGGAGTTTCTCATACCCCCAGAGGAACCAGAGGGGAGGCTGCAACACACTCTTAACAAGGGGAAAGGAAAGTATGAAGTAAAATACAAAAAAGCTGAATGAGAAACAAAAACACATTCATATAGGGCAAAGAAGGCAAGCTAAGGAGAACCAAAAATAAAAGGAACAAGTATAATCTCCCCGAAACCTAACCTTGTTAGAATTAAAAGGTACTGGGAGGGAAAGCAAACTGACCGGGAGGATAGTTTCACCTTTGTGGTGAAACTTACAAAATTTATCCTCACCAACTGTAAATGTAAACCTGTCCATTTATAATGACCACGGACAAGATAAAGATTCTCAACTCACATCAGGACCACAAGATCCCAGGTACTTTCAGCTGCATCACAATGAACTTAATTATATGTACCAAATGTCCAACTGGGGGTCTGTATGTAGGGGAGACAGGGCAAAAACTTAAAAAAATGATGAATTCTCATCGCCACACAATAAAAGAAAAAAAAAGAATAGATCTACTTGTGGCCAAACATTTTTACGGCCACAACTGCTTCTCCCTCTCCCATACTGATAGTTCTGCTTCACGTCACTTGTCTTATCTATTGCATTATTCCTGTGCCCTGTTGTGTATAAATATGTGACTCTTCAGATTTTGTATTATACTATATCTGATGAAGAGACCTGAGTAGTCTCGAAAGCTTACTGACTAATGGCTAACTGAAAAGATTGTATCAACCACTGAGAACTTTCAAATTTTAATGTTTTTCTCCAAGCAGCAATTTTAAGATCTCTCCACAGGTGTTCAATGGGATTTAGATCCGGATTCATTGCTGGTCAGAACTGTCCAGCACTTTGTTTCCATCCATTTTCTGGGTGCTTCTTGAAGTATGTTTGGGGTCATTGTCATGCTGGAAGACCCATGACCTAGGATGCAAACTCAGCTTTCTGACACTAGGCACTACATTGTGCCCCAAAATCCTTTGCTAATCTTCAGATTTCATGATTCCTTGCACACAGTCAAGGTACCTGACCAAAGGCAGCAAAACAACCCAAAAACATCTTTGAAGCGCCACCATATTTGACTGTATGTGTTGTAAATTTATTGATTATGTTGCGCACCTTGGACAGCGGAACATCCGGATCTCTAAAGATGGACTTATAACCTTGAAATTATTGATATTTTTCAACAATTTTGGTTCTCAAGTCCTCAGACAGTTCTCCTTTTTCTGTTTTCTCCATGCTTAGTGTGCCACACATATGTACACAATGCAAAGATTGAATCAACTTCTCCCTTTTTTATCTGGTTTTAGTTGTGATTTTCATATTGCCCACACCTGTTACTTGCCACAATCACGTTTGAACAAGCTTCACATGCTTGAAACAAAGTTGTTTACCCACAATTTTGGCAAGGTGTCAATCATTTGCCCGACCTATTTTATGTGGTTTTGTGTGAAATTATGTTAAATTTGCCTTTTTTTTCTCTGTTTTCTTGTGTTGTTCCAATACACACAAAGGAAATAAACATGTATAATAGAACATGTAATTGCAATAATTTTCTGGGAGAATTACTTCATTTTCTGGAACAATTTAAAGGGACCTAACACTTTTGACCATGACTTGTTTTTGTTGCCTTTTTAATTTGTTGCAGCATATCATCCTCTTCATGTTCAGCTATATTAGGAGGCTTGTAGCAAAGTCCAGTTAGCAGCTTTCCATTATTGCCATTTCCATGTACATTAACCATACTGATTTTACATCAGGGATGTAAAGCTCAAAACATGCAGAAGGCCAAAATGAAAAACTTGGACAAAATTGTGGACCATCCAGTATACAGTATAATGGGCCCCACATAGTCCTCCATACTGAATAATGGGTCCCACATAGTCCTCCATACAGTATAATGGGCCCCACATAGTTTTCCATACAGTATAGTGGGCCCCACAAAGTCCTCCATGCAGAATAATGGCCCCACATAGGTGTGGTGGTTCTGGTGTCGTGGGTCAAATATAATCAGCATGAGTTGGGCATGTGTGCTGTACATTGTCGAAGCTGCCCTACATGTCGTCATAGAGCTTGAGGTCTTAAGTCAGCGCAGTTCTCCATGAACCTAAACCCTTTCTTCCTGACAATTATCTCCTTAAGTTCCCGCTGACTTTCTAGTGACGTAGTGGAATCAGCAGTATTTCTGAAGACACCACCTGTACTTCAGCTTCTCTCCTAATTCCCTGTAATCATTTTGAAAGACCTTTCACCTCCCTCTAACTTTGTCATTGGTACCAACGTGTACCATGACTACTGGGTTTTCCCCAGTCCCACCCAATAATCTGTATCTGATCGCATGAAGATCCCCCTGTTAGTGGCACACAAAATGTGTGTGTTTCGTCTTAGTTGTCTGCCACCAAATTGTATATAGGATCTATTTGTCGGAGAAATCACAAATGAACACTGAGTAGTGTCTCAAATAGGCTTTTTATAGGAAAAATCAGGAACCTTTCCACACATTACCTCATTGTCTTATCTCATAATTATGGCTGACATCTGTCGCTAATGGGTCATTATTTTAATATGTAAATTTAGTTAAGCTGACTCTCAAATCAATTAAGTCCGTCTTGCACATAAGGTTCAAAGGTCAATCAGTATAGTCACTTATCTTTTATTATTCTGTAATTTCCCTTAAAGAAATAAAGATCATCAGCAAGCTCTTATTATCAGATTAATATGTTAGTCAATAATCGTTAGGAATTTTCTATAATTCCATGTTCCACGTAGTATGTGGATCTTTGATCAATATGAGGTTGTTGGTACAATGTGGTACGGGGAGGAGGAGGGCATTTTGGATTGTCTGTAATTCTTAATACATAAAAGTATGGAGTTCCATTTTTATATAACTTCCATAATCATACAGTATATTTATCTATAACACCCCAAATTAACTTAGGAATTATCTTAAGGACCATAATCTTCCACTTGACGAGATAATGCAAAAAAGTACCTGACCCACCTGGAACCAAGAATTCACCTTACTTCATACTCCCGATTCCCTTCCAAATCCACCTCAATTATGTCTTGAGGTCCCCTCAAATTTTTTTAAAAGAGAAGAATGGAAAGAATTATTGATTTTCCAGGCAATAGGAAGCTGCAACTTAACTGTCACAGGATTTACCTACAAATTTAGGTGCAAACTCTCTAGATATTATCTTTAAGCGCAGATTTTTTTAGGACAACCACACAAAATACCCCACCCTAAAGACAGGAGCCTTCCTACGTCTGCGTTTAGCAACTCTTTTGGTCCAGTCACTATCTGCCAAAAGATACCTTTCGACATCCCTCCAGACCTTAAAGAGGTTGTCCACTACTATTAACAATGCCCCTGTTACGCTCACGCCTGGACTAACTGGTGTGAGGGTGGTTAGTGGTCCCACTGGGCCATGAACCGAGGAGTGCATGGAGGGGCGTGACTAAGGGCCTCGCTATATCCGACCACGAATACACTGCGGCTTAATCGACTCTGTGGTCTGAGGAGGGACGTGGGAGGTGGCCCAGGTGCTACTCCAGGTCAGACCCCGGACACAGCTGTTGACCCACACCGGGGAATGCAGAAACGGGCAGGCACAGCTGGTATGCAGACAGGCGAGTACTGGCAGGCACAGCTGGTATGCAGACAGGCGGGTACTGGCAGGCGCGGCTAGTATGCAGACAGGCGGGTACTGGCAGGTGCGGCTGGTATGCAGACTGGCGGGTACTGGCAGGCATGGCTGGTATGCAGACAGGCGGGTACTGGCAGGTAGGAACGCAGGCTGGATAGGGACCAGTACAGACTGGGATACAGGAACAGAGCCGCAGGTGTGGTGGACAAGCGGAGCAGAACCGCAGGTGCGTTGGACAAGTGGAGCAGAGTGAAACCGCAGGTGCGGTGGACAAGCAGAGCAGAGCAAAACCGCAGGTGCAGTGGACAAGCAGAGCAAAACCGCAGGTGCGGTGGACAAGCGACGCAGAGCAGAGCGAAACCGCAGAGCAGAGGGTGCAGGCAGACAGGATAGGGCTCTGTTCACATGGAACAGACTGGGAAACACAGGAAGATAGTTAGAACACAGGAGGTAGAGACGGAGGCAGGGAGATGGGACAAACAGAACCAGATACACACAAGGTACTTACAATGAAGTAGCGAGTGGACACAAAACTCACAAACAGAAGTACAGAGACCATGAGTTGGAGTTAGGTGCAGGTTCAGACACTGCAGGAAAAGGGCAGGTACGGACATAGAGACAAACAGGTAATGGGCTAGGACACCGTTCATACATGAACTGAACCTGGAACAAGATACAGGAACGAGCCTGGGAACTCAGCCCCCAGGGTGGCGGAAACAGACTAGAAGTCACAGATACAGGTAACGGGCCTGGGTATACAGCCCCTAGGGTGGTGGAAACAGACAAGATACAGGACAAGACTTGGCAACTCAGTTGCACAGAACACACTGAAAGAAAGTGTTGCTCAGGCACCTCCTACTGGGTGGAGGGGGTTTAAGTATCCAGTGACTCACAGCAATAGGCTGGGGACGCATTAGGAGTGCGCACACTGTAACTTTAAGAATCAGGCAGTAACGGCGCCGCCGCCCTAAGCAATTAGACAAGAGACATGCACACAGCAAGTACTGAAGCAAAGTGTGCAGCCTGGACTGATAGGTAAGTTGGCGGTCTTGCATGGTGGAAGATGGTAAGCCATGCCAGCATTCCGCCTGGGATATTACAGTCCCCATGGAATTAAATTGTGCCAACAAGTCTTTTTGTAAATGCCTTGCTTGTTCTTTATTGCCTGTGAGCGGCGTTATTGCTGGCCTCTCACCAGGCATCACGTGACCCCGGCTGCAGCCGGCTCCGACATCTGCTGATGTCACGTCAAGTTCCGGCTGCAGTCGGGCATGAGCACGTGATGCACTCCCCCTTGATTGATGGGCTGTGGGCAGGGTTGCATCGCACATCGCAGCCCAGCATCCACCGCACGCTTTCCCTCTCTGCTTTAGTTGGGAAAGAGCAATAAAAAATCAAATTGCACTCGGACCAATGTTAATGAATGAGTGACATCTCATCTGCGATTTTTTTTTTCTCAGCTGAAATCAGGCTGAGAAAAAATTCACAGCATGCTGCGATTTGCCACGTATCTCAGGCGGCGAGACTTGCCAATGCAAGTCAATGGGTGTGTGAAAAAAATCGCACATCACTCGGACCATGCGAGTGCCGTCCGATTTTCACGCCCCCGTCTCTTTAAAAGCCAGCAATTCATCAGCCGCATACAGTTAACAATACATCGGTACCTGACAATATGAAAATAGAAAGAATAGCTATACACATAGAATAGATAGAAAGGTGTCAGTCATGTATATAATTAGTACAGTGACAGTGCTGGCTACTGTACTTGTCATTTATTGTTAAATTAAAGGATTTATTAAAAAAATTTGGTTTTGGTTCCCCCGTAATTTTATTGTCTAGCAGAGGTTAAGCAGATGGCTGGGGCAGATTTTTGAAGCCTGGGAAGGGGGTAATACCCACAGAGCTTCCCAGGCTACTAATATCAGCCCCCCAGCTGAATACTTAGCCTTTACAGGCTATTAAAATGGGGGATCCACAAAAAATGACTTGCTAGCAAAGGCTATGCAGACAGTTGGGGACTGATATTAATAGCCTAGGAAGGGGCCATGAATATTGGCCCCCTCCGAGGCTAGAAACAGCAGCAATCAGCCGCCCCAGAAGTGGCGTATCCATAGGATGCACCAATTCTGGCACTTAGCCTCCGCTCTGCCCACTGCCCTGTAGCGATGGCAGTGGGGTTATAGGGTTGGGGTTGATGTCAGCTTATAAGGCCAGCTGACAACAAGCCCAGGTTAGTAATGGAGAGGCGTCTATAAGACGCCCCCATTACTAACACCATAGTGAAAGTGATATGTGAAATAACTACAACAACACCATGAGTAAAATATTTTATTTGAAATAAACACAGAGACCTTTTATTGTTCTAAATTAAACCCTACCTACCATAACGCCCATTCCAGCTGAAGCCAATGTCACCTGCAATGAAAGTTAAATAATAAAGCAACCTCATCCTTACCTAACTAGAAACACTAGCGATCTTAGGCCACGGCCCAACTATCAGTATTCGGTCAGTATTTTTTCTCAGGAGTTGGAGCCAAAACCAGGTGAGTAACAATCAGAGAAAAGGTATAATGGAAACAAGTCACCAATTCTGCATTTATCCCCCATTCCTGAGAAAAAATACTGACCGAATACTGATAGTGGGACCGGGGCCTTAGAATAAAAAACTGCATTGTATTGACATCAGGGGTATAGATTTGAGTAACTAACTCAAAACCAACGAGGAATAAAGTGCAGATTTTTGGGGGCACATGATACAATACATACAGTTGAAACCAGAAGTTTACATACACTATATATAAAAAGACACATCTGCATGTTTTTCTCAATATCTGACATGAAATCAAAATAAAACTTTCCCGTTTTAGGTCCATTAGAATTACCATCATTTTTTATATTTGCCAAATGCCAGAATAATGAGATAATGTTTTAAGGCATTTTTATTACTTACTGCAAAGTCAAAAGTTTACATACATTTCATTAGTATTTGGTACCACTGCCCTTAAACTAAATGACTTGGGTCAAACATTTGGTACATCCTTCCACAAGCTTCTCACAATAGCTGGTCGGAATTTGGGCCCATTCCTGCTGACAAAATTGATGTAGCTGATCCAGGTTTGTAGGTCGCCTTGCTCGCACCTGCCTTGCCCATAAATTTTCAATAGGATTGAGATCAGGGCATTGTGATGGCCACTCCAAAACATTGACTTGTTATCCTTAAGCCACTTTGTTACCATTTTGGCAGTATGCTTCGGGTCGTTGTCCTTTTGGAAGACCCATTTCCACCCAAGCTTTAACTTCTTGGCTGATGTCTTGAGATGTTGCTTCAGTATTGCCACATAATCTTGTTTGCTAATGAAGCCATCTATTTTGTGAAGTGCACCAGTCCCTCCTGCAGCAAAACAACCCCACAACATGATGCTGCCGCCCCTATGTTTCACAGTTGGGATGGTGTTCTTAGTAGTGTTGAGCGAGTATGTTCTATTAACCCTTTCGCCGAGTATGCTCGGGCCGAGCTCCGAGTATTTATAGCTGCTCGGTGATATGGTTGAATCGCTCCCGTGTGCATGATTTGCAACTGTTAGACATTCCTCACATGTAATAAAACTGTCAAACAGTTGCAAATCATGCACACGGGAGCAATTCAACCATATCACCGAGCAGCTATAAATACTCCGAGCTTGGCCCGAGCATACTCGGACAGAACATACTCACTCAACACTAGTTCTTAGGCTTCCAAGCTTCTCCCTTTTTCCTCCCAACGTAACAATAGTCATTATGCCCAAAAAGTTGAATTTTAGTTTCATCAGACCACAGAACGTCTCCAGAAATTAAGGTATTTGTTCCTGTGTGCATTTGCAAACATTAAACTGACTTTTTTATGTTTCTTTTGGAGTAATGGCTTCTTCCTGGCAGAGTGACCTTTCAGCCCATGTTGATATAGTACTCGTTTCACTGTGATAATTGACACAATCTTACCAGCTTCTGCCATCATCTTCACAAGGTCTTTTGCTTTTGTTCTTGGGTTGATATGCACATGTCGGACCAAAGCACATTCATCGCTGGGACACAGAACCCGTCTCCTTCCTGAATGATATGATGGCTGGACATTCCCATCTTGTTTGTACTTGCGTATAATTATTTGTACAGATGAACGAGGCACCTTCATGTATCTTGAAATTGTACCCAAGGATGAGCCAGACTTGTGCAAGTCCACAATTCTCTTTCTGATATATTGGCTGATTTCTTTAGACTTTCCCATGATGCTGCACAAAGAAGCAGTGTGTTTCAGGTGTGCATTAAAATACATCCACAGGTGTGTCTCAGAAGCTTCCAAAACACATGACATCATCATATAGGCAGTCCAGAATTGTTTAAAGGCATAGTGATCTTAGTGTATGTAAACTTTTGACTTTGCAGTAAGTAATAAAAATGCCTTAAAACATTCTCTCTCTCATTATTCTGGCATTTGGCAAATATTAAAAATTATGATAATCCTAATTGACCTAAAATGGGAAAGGTTTAATCTGATTTCATGTGTCTTTTTATATAGTGTATGTAAACGTCTGGTTTCAACTGTAAATACACCGACTCTGCTAAAGGACAACATGTCCCAGCAGTCCCAAAAAACATACACCAATGAGGACACGGCAAACATGGCCAGCAATGTAACTCAAGTACCACAACGTCACCACAAGTAAGAAATGATTATATCTGCCTAAAAAGCAAACTATACGGGCGGCCTGGATGAACGGATCTGCCGGCATCATACTGGAACTGCTGTGGAACAACTGGTCCCAGAAGTCCTGGCTGAGGAACCATTGCTACCAATGCAGCAGACATGGCAGGTGAGTGGAATGAATGGGAAGAATTGTAAAGCAAAAGCCAACGATCCAATGGACCGGCCGTCTACACCAGGGTTCCCCAACTCCAGTCCTCAAGGCCCACCAACAGGTCATGTTTTCAGGATTTCCTTAGTATTGCACAGGTGATGTAACTATTGCCTGTGCTGATGATGGAATTATCACCTGTGCAATACTAAGGAAATCCTGAAAACATGACCTGTTGGTGGGCCTTGAGGACTGGAGTTGGGGAACCCTGGTCTACACTACTGCGATAGACACAGATGGAAATATATACAAATTCCATAAGGGAGTTTTATCGTCTCTTACTAAACGCATTGCCAGAGAATTATTAGGAGAAAATACAAGTGTGAATGGTGAATCAGATAGTGATTCACAGGAAGCAGATACATCATTTACAAAAGAAAACTGAACGTGTGCACAGGGTCCGACTGTAGAATACATATAGTGAATCACAACTGATCATTAAACATTATGTAAATTGTATGTCCACATTCCTGAATAAGGAAACACATTATTTTGATGTAAAATTGAAATTAAATATACATCGCCAAGCCGAAAAACAAGGAAATATTAGTAGATGAAAAACAAATCATTTTTGAAGTTCATACCATGGGGGGACTCCATGTTTAGAGTCAGGATCCAATAGGCTTCCCTCAGGGCCGGCTGCTTTTTCCAGCTGTCACCACAGGCCACAAGATTGATCTTTTCGAGTCCGAAAAATGATTAACATGAAGTGTCCTGTTTATGTATTATGGTAAAATGTTAAACCGCACCAGAATACCCGGAGTTGTTGGTGATGTTGATGTGTTCGGCGATCCTCTTCTTCAGTTTACGTGTGGTATAGCCAATATACTGAAGGTGACGGCTACTGCAGAATATACCGTATACCACATGACTGGTCTCGCAATTTATGTCCCCTCACAAGATTTTGACCTATTTCAAACAATAAGAGATGTAAATCGCTTTACGCGGTTATTAACAGTTACAAAACATTTCTTCAATGAGTCCGAAGAGTCTTCCACTCCAAATAACATGACGGCAGAGATTATGGAACATGATGATGCTACACTTACAGTCGTTGAACAGATTGCCTTACTAACTTTGTCTTCATTGCAGGATCCAGATTTTTCTTTGAATAAACCACAAGATCGAGGAATTAACATCATCCCATCTAACCCTGCATACTATCCTCTGCAATCCAGGGTTCCAACTTTAGGTTTATTTCAAACTCTAGTTGAAAATGACCTTAAAAATTACATGGTGGTATCTGTAATATGAAGCATAATAGTAATTTTGATATGCTCCAGCGGTTAGAGAACTTCAACAAAATGTTAGTATAACCATACAGCATTTAGACAAATGTGGATGTGTTGTGGTATTGGACACCGAATTGTATTGTAACATGGCTCTTTCCATCCTCAGCGACACAAACACCTACACCAGCTTAAGGTCTGTTCGTACTAATGCATTTAAATCTGAGCTACCAGAATGTCTGTGTCAAGGATTCCACACGATCCCGATTACTCATAGAGACCACCCACTGTGATCTCTGGAGTGAACAGCTCTCTGCTGCCCCCTATTGTCCGGACAATTGCACGATTAGCTGACGATCAATATAGGCGGCTGCAGGCTGTTCTCACTACGTAGGTATCGGCAAGCTAGCAGTGAGCGTACGACGTACACACCACCTTCCAACACATGGAATATATGTATACACCATTGTACGATCGCTGTCACTTCACAATAACCCAAGAAAGATTATTCTTTGCCACCACCAATCTGTTTTTCTGGCCGATTGGACGCCTTATAGGTAGCGTGTGGCTTCGGAAGAGGAACTATTACAGAGCAAAAGAAACAGCTATTAAATTTTATATTTAAAGAAGTTGTCCACTACTTTCACATTGGTGCCCTATCCATAGGATAGGGCATCAATGTGTGATTGGCTGGGGTCCCGCACCAGGCACCCCTGCCGATCAGCTGTTATCGGTGACGGCGGCTGTAAGTGCTTGCCTGCGGTGCTTGGCCGTCCATCTGTAGTGGCTGCCGCGGGGTACTGAACATCCACCTCCAATTGAATTGAATAGGAGGCAGATGTGCAGTAACAAGCACCGGCCACTACAGCTTGAAGGCCAAGCACCGCAGGTAAGCACTTCCTGCCGCCGCCGGCCGCCACCACCGATCGCAGCTGATTGGCGGGGGTGGCGGGTGCGGGACCCCGGCTGATCATACATTGATGCCCTATTCTAAGGATAGGGCATCAATGTGAAAGTATTGGACAACACCTTTAATCCAAAGGGAGGCAATGTTTATGAAAAAAATCTACAAAAGATTTTACAAAGGGGGACAAAACAATACAGCATATACAGTTACACAAAATAAATGGGATTAATAGAAGAACTTACTATACAAATCACAGAGACGATTCAGTTTAGCCGAAGGAGAGCACTTCGATTGATTTGGCCGTTACAGTGAAAGTGATCCCTGCTTACATGAAAATATGTATCTCCCAGCATGAGCATATATCAATATTCGGCTTGATGTTTTATGACGAAGTAGGTCCTGCCCGCACACTCCACTGTGATGGCATCACATGGGTTGGTCACCGCCCTTCATGGTTTTATTAAATCTCTAATTTCTGTGATATCTCCTCGCTCGATGATCGCAGAAGTAAGCGAATGATGCCATATTTTTTATTGCGATTTTACCTTTCCTTAGAGATCAAACATGATGATGTCGGTTATCTCTGCACTGTTGAGTTACAGCTCACCGGCAGGGCTCACAGATATGGAAAAATATGCATACTGTTCCTTATTTAGCCCCGCCACTAAAAATATATGTCCTATCACAATCGGAAATATAGAAATGCCGCTATTCCATATTTCATTTCAGTGCCTCAGAGTCTGGAGATCGAACTCATGTGCAGCTGGGACTGTCCCGGTTATTGTAAGGAGTGTGATAGATTCCCTTTGAAGCCTTAACAAGATATTTATTATCTCTTTCAGGTGTCATACTTGTTATTTCTGATCAAATGCACAACTCATTCAGTTTCTGGCCCATATGTTCAAAGGTGTCTTTTTGTCACACATGTCTCCTTTTCCAGGAGCTCCATTTCGTATGGTAATTAGCCTGGATAATTAAGTTTGTCACTTCTTTTGTACACTACTATTTTGCATAGAAGCAGCTTTTTAGATTGCTAGCTCTTCTTACTCCAAATGGGATAGGGGAGGTGGGGCGGCTGAAGAGTTTGGAGGGAGAGATTTGAGAGATTTTTAATATTTCCTGACAGTCTGGATATAGCAGACTTGGTATTTTGAACCCTAAATTACGAAAACGGTTGATTCCTGAATACCCCATTATTCCTATTTTCCACGGGCTCCCTAAGGTTTACAAAGGGGTTTTCCTCCCTTCGCTCAGCCCAATAATTTCTGGTATTGGATCCCTGAACGAGAACCTTAGTGAGTGGGTGGATGGTCATCTCCAACTACTCATTATTAGAACTCCAGTTTTTTTTAAGGACACTTCTACTATCCTTAAGCTTTTCGATCATTTCAAATGCCATCCTAACTATTCTTTTGCTACATGTGATATGGTCAACTGATACTCATCCATACCTCACAATACAGCTATGGTGGCTATTGCATACCATTTGGAGAAGTATAGTGCCTATTCGCCAGCCCTCAAACATTTTATTTTATTATCATTGGATTATCTGTTAAAACATAATTTTTTCATGTTTGGTACTAAATTTTATTTACAGACTTTGGGGGCACCGATGGGTCCCAAGTTCTCCCCATCTTTAGCAATACTTTTTATGGCCTGGTGGGAAGAAATTTTCATTTTTTTTCTATTAATAATCCATTCTCTACTCATTTGGTTTGGTTTTCCAGATATGTGGATGATGTACTCCTTGTCTGGCAGGGAGACACATCCACATATTCTGAGTTTGTTTCTTACATCAATTCAAACAATTGTAACATCCGTTTTACTTCTAGCCAGCTCTCCATCCATGTCCCGTTCTTGGATATTGAATTGCATGGTAACACAATCACCGGTAGGGTTGATACTTCTTTACACCGTAAAGACATTGCCGGTAACACCATTCTGTTGGCATCCAGTTCTCAACCCAGGTACACGACCAATGCAATCCCCAGAGGAGAATATACCAGGGCCAGGAGAATCTGCTCCAATGATGACACTTTTACCAATGAAGGAAAAATCATAACTGACAGGTTATTAGATAGAGACGATCATAAATCTAACATCCGTCATGCATTTGAACAGGTGAGGAACACTCCACGCAGGCATTTATTGTACGGCACCAATAATAATTTGAAACAGTCCTCTCCTCAGAATATTGTATTTTCCACTCCGTACAGTAGACAGTTTAACACTATAAAGAATATTATTCTGAAATACTTGCCGGTTATTAACCAGGAAAAATGTAACCCAACTACTTTGGAAGGGGGGTGTCAAGTAGTTGCTAAGAGAGGAAGAACATTTTGGAATATGTTGTCCCCCAGTATGCTGCGTAATACCAGAACACCTTCTACATGACTTCCGGTTTCCGGTTGTGCATTAAATAGATGCAGCGTATGTGGCTTTACTGAGAACAGGAATTCCCCTCTATGAGCACTTCATCTCATTTATCCTATCCAATCAAATCCTTTATAAATTGTGAGTCCAGCCACATGGTATACGATATATTCTGCATTAGCCGTCAGCTTCAGTATATTGGCTATACCACACATAAACTGAAGAAGAGGATGGCCGAACACATCAACAATATCACCAACAACAACTCGGGGTATTCTGGTGCGGCCAAACATTTTACCATAATACATAAAGGGGACTCCTCGTGTTTATCATTTTTCAGACTCGAAAAGGTCAATTTTGCAGCCCGTGGTGGCAGCTGGAAAAAGCAGCCGGCCCCGAGGGAAGCGTATTGGATCTTGACTTTAAACACAATGTACCACCATGGTGTGGACTTCAAAAATGATTTGTTTTTCATCTACGAACATTTTCCCCGTTTTTTGGCTCGGCAATGTATATTTAATTTCAATTTTACATCAAAATAATGTGTTTCCTTATTGAGGATTGTGGACATTTAATCTATATAATGTCTAATGATCAGCTGTGATTCACTATATGTATTCTACAGTCGGACCCTGTGCACACGTTCAGTTTTCTTTTGTAAATGATGTATCTGCTTCCTGTGAATCACTATCTGATTCACCATTCACACTTGTATTTTCTCCTAATAATTATCTGGCAATGCGTTTAGTAAGAGACGATAAAACTCCCTTATGGACTTTGTATATATTTCCATCTGTGTCTGTCGCAGTAGTGTAGACGGCCGGTCCATTGGATCGTTGGCTTTTGTTGTTTTACAACGGTTCACATTCATTCCACTCACCCGCGGACAAGTTGCAGCATTCAGTTGTATTGTCAGCCATGTCTGCTGCATTGGTAGCAATGGTTCGTCAGTCAGGACTCCTGGGACCAGTTGTTCCTCCGAGGTTCCAGTATGGTGCCGGCAGATCCGTTCATCCAGGCCGCCGGTATATATTGCTATAATCATTTTACTTACTGGTGGTGACGTTATGGTATGAGTTGCATCGCTGGCCATGCTCGCCGTGTCCGCATTGGTGGACGTTGTTCTGGGACTGCTGGGACATGTTGTCCTTTAGTGTTTCCATGGCAGAGTCGCTGTATTTGGATGTAGCATCATGCGCCCCTATAAACCGCACTTTAATCCTCGTTGGCTTCCAGTTAGTTACCCTGATCTATACCGCTGATGTCAATACCATGTAGTCTTTTCTTCTAAGACTGCTGGTTCTTCTAGTTCATTCTTTGAGTGATACATGGCGTTTGCCACTTGTGTTGCAGTGTTGACCGTGTCTGCTGTGTTCGTATTTGTAGACGTCTTTCCGGGATTGCTGGGACATGTTGGTCCTTGGTGTCTCCGGCGGGATATCGGTGGTTTCGTGTGTGGTGGTATGTGCCTCTTTGAGCCGCGCTGCTTCTCTTGGTAGTTGTGAGTTAGTCAGCTAGGATCCATACTCCTGATGTTCATACAATCTGCCCTTTTTATTTCCCAAGATCGCTGGTTTCTTTAGTCCATTTTTGAGTGTGGCAGGGTGTCTGGTTTTCTTTGGTATCCAGTTGTGTGGTTTTTGGGCTGGTGTTAGATGGTGCTGTGTTTCCCTGCGGTAGTCTTTTTGTTTTTATTTAATATATCTATGTCATTCATGTCAGCTTATAACGCCATGTACTCACATTATGTGTATGCGAACACCTGATGCCTCAGTATTGATTAATTATTTCATTATCCAGTCAATGGACATTGCTCTTTAAGATATATAGCAGCATTTATGTGTTACCTCTGACATCCTATGACTAAGGGTGCGTTCTGCACCTGAAACGCATCAGGATTTCCTGAGGTTTCTGAATTTATTTCCATGATTTAACTTTTTTCTTCAAATAATTTTTTTTCCCTTTTATGAGTCCTGGTTGGATGTGCCGGTTCTACTTTTTTTTTCGCCTTCATGGTCTGTAATCACCGATGGGTGCGGCACCCACAGGATTTCTCCAGCTGAAGTCATTCCTTCTCTCAACATGGTAAGCCTCCACCTCCCCTCCTTCCCTAGCCATTGTCTTTTCTCTCAGTCTATCATGCCGAGTCTAATGGTCAAACAGAAAGAATGAACCAGGAGATAGAGCAGTATTAGGGACGTTTTGTCTCCTCTAATCAGGAAGACTGGGTGGAATTTTTGCCCCTTATCGAGTGTGCTCTAAATAAACATTCCTCTAAAGCTATCGGGATTTTGCCTTTTTTTTTTTAGCTGCGGTAGTTTTCATCCAGTGTTTGGGAATTTTTCAGGATTACAGTCCTCCATGCCAGAAGAGGAGAGATTTTGTTCCCAATTAATTAAAGAGGTTGTCCACTACTATTAACATTGCCCCTATGGATTTATATAGTGGCAACAAGTCTTTTTGTAAATACATTGCTTGTTCTTTATTGCCTGTGGGCGGCGCTATCACCAGGCATCACGTGACCCCGGCTGCAGCCGGCTCCGACATCTGCTGATGTCACGTCAAGTTCCGGCTGCAGTCGGGCGTGAGCAAGTGACGAGCTCCCCCTTGATTGATGGGCTGTGGACAGAATTTCACCGCACGTCACAGCCCAGAATCCACTGCGTGCTTTATCAACGAAAGCAGTGAGGGAAAGACCGCGACACCAGAACCACCACACCTATGAGGGGCAATTATTCTGCATGGAGGACTTTGTGGGGCCCATTAAACTGTATGGAAAGCTATGTGGGGCCCCTTTATACTGTATGGAAAGCTATGTGGGGCCTATCATACTGTATGGAGGACTATGTGGGGCCCATTATTCTGTATGGAGGACTATGTGGGGCCCATTATACTGTAAAGTGGTTGTCCAACGACTTTGTCCACGTTTTTCATTTTGGCCCTCTGCGTGTTTTGAGTTTTATATCCCTGATGTAGAGAGTCAGTCTGGGTAAATGTGCATGGAAATGGCAATAATGGAAAGCTGCTAATTGGACTTTGCCACAAGCCTCCTAATATAACTGAACACTTAGAGGATGATATGCTGCAACAAATTAAAAAGGCAACAAAAACATGTCATGGTCATAGTGTTGGCTCCCTTGAAATTGTTCCAGAAATGAAGTAATTCTCCCAGAAAATTATTGCAATTACACTTTTTGTTATACTTGTTTATTTCATTTCTGTGTATTGGAACAACACAAGAAAATAGAAAAAAAAATCTAATTGAACATAATTTCACACAAAACCACATAAAATAGGCCGGACACAATTGTTGACACCTTGCCAAACTTGTGGGTAAACAACTTAGTTTCAAGCATGTGAAGCTTCTTCAAATGCAATTGTGGCAAGTAACAGGAATGGGCAATATGAAAATTACACCTAAAACCAGATAAAAAAGGGAGAAGTTGATTCAATCTTTGCATTGTGTGCATATGTGTGCCACACTAAGCATAGAGAAAACAGAAAAAGAAGAAGAGAACTGTCTGAGGAGTTAAGAACCAAACTTGTTGAAAAATATCAAGAATTTCAAGGTCCATCTTCAGAGATCCGGATGTTCCTTTGTCCATGGTGAGCAACATAATTAATAAATTTACTACCTATACAGTCAAATATGGTGGAGGTTCAAAGATGTTCTGGGATTCTTTTGCTGCCTCTGGCACTAGGTGCCTTGACTGTGTGCAAGGCATCATGAAATCTGAAGATTAGCAAAGGATTTTGGGTCACAATGTAGTGCCTAGTATCAAAAAGCTGGGTTTGCGTCCTAGGTCTTCGGTCTTCCAGCATGACAATGACCCCAAACATACTTCAAAAAGCACCTAGAAATGGACGGAAACAAAGTGCTGGAGAGTTCTGACCAGCAATGAGTCTGGATCTAAATCCCATTGAACACCTGTGGAGAGATCTTAAAATTGCTGTTTGGAGAAAAGTATTAAAATTTGAGAGTCCTCAGTGGTTGATACCATCCTTTCAGTTAGCCATTAAAAGGTAAGAAATTTCAAGCTTTCGAGACTACTCAAGTCTGTTCATCAAGCATAGTATAACACAAAATCTGAAGAGTCACATATTTATACACAAGAGGGCACAGGAATAATGCAATAGATAAGACAAGTGATGTGAAGCAGAACTATCAGTATGGGAGAGGGAGAAGCAGTTGTGGCCGTAAATATTGGAAAAGTTCAAAGATAAGGAGTATGAAAGTTTTATTGTCCTGTGATTGAGGTCCGGTCCTTGATTGTGATGCCCTCATACGGTCTGAGGTACACATTCCTTAGTTGATGTAAACTGACATAAATCCATGAGACACATTCATTCCTGCTCCGAGTGTCAAAGGTTGTCATAACTTTGTCTCTCTGAGATTTGAAGTTACCTTTTAATACAAGTAATTTCATGTCCATGATGCTGTGATCAAGCATACAAAAATGTTAGGCCACAAGTAGATCGATTCTTTTTTTCTTTTATTGTATGGCGATGAGAATTCATCCTTGTTCTAAGTTTCTGCCCTGTCTCCCCTACATACCGACCCCAGTTGGACATCTGGTACATATAATTAAGTACACTACATTGGATGTGATGCAGCTGAAAGTACCTGGGATCTTGTGGTCCTGATGTGAGTTGGGAATCTTTATCTTGTCCATGGTCATTATAAATGGACAGGTTTTACATTTACAGTTGGTGAGGATGAATTTTATAAGTTTCACCACAAAGGTGAAACTATTCTCCCGGTCAGTTTGCTTTCCTTCCCAGTACCTTTTCATTCTAACAATGTTAGGTTTCTGGGAGATTATACTTGTTCCTTTTATTTTTGGTTCTCCTTAGCTTGCCTTCTTTGCCCTATATGAATGTGTTTTTGTTTCTCATTCAGGGTTTTCATATTTTCCTTCATACTTTCCTTTCTCCTTGTTGACAGTGTGTTGCGGCCTCCCCTCTGGTTCCTCCGGAGGTACGAGAAACTCCTCAATGGCCTATTAGGGAGTTACCGTATTTTTCGTACCATAAGACACACTTTTTTTCCCCAAAATTTTGGGGGGAAAAGGGGTTGCGTCTTATGGTCCGAATCTAGTCAAAATATAGATATTATGGTGCTTACTGTGGTGGTGTGGGGCGGAGGCGGCAGCGGTGGTGATTGAGTGTGGTCGTACTGCAGGTAGCGGGTGGCAGGGCAGGGAGAGGTATCACACACCACAAATTCAGGGGCGCCGCCATTAATGCACTTACGCTTCACTACACAGGAGAAAGTGGGTGGTCCCGGGCCAGATCACATGCTGCAGTGACGATACAAAAGAGGCAGGGCCGGGGGGACTGCACGCTGAGCTGTTATGTGTTGTCTCGGCCCTGCCTCTTTTGTATCATCACTGCAGCATGTGATCTGGCCCGGGACCACCCACTTTCTCCTGTGTAATGCAGTGTAAGTGCATTAATGGCAGCACCGCTGATTTTGCTGTGTGTGATACCTCTCACTGCTTAGCCCGATGGAGCTGTCATAGTGAATCCAACGGCGCTGTTATGAATTCACTATGGCAGTGTTAGACAGGAGTTAGTGGGCGGTCCCGGGCCAGATCACATGCTGCGCCGTTGATCCCTGATGATCCTCTCCCTGCAGTGCGACCCCGCTCCCTCCAAACAAGAAACAGTGAGGCAAGCATTAAAGCACATACAGCAAAACACTACCACTGTGATGAACTATAACTCCTAGCATGCCATAGAAGCTGCAGGACATGCTGGGAGTTATAGTTCTCAGGGAAATCACATGAAATAAATGTAGGGTGAACTATAACTCCCAGCATAATACAACAAAATAACAATGACCAATAGGACTTTGAATGTAATAAGGGGCATACCACTAAACATTATATGAACCAGAGAGACCATAGGTATTTTCAAAACCCCAAAGTAACATAATCAAAACACTATATGTTAGACTAAAAAAGATCAATGCTTTATTTATATATTTTTTTTAAAAAAGATAGCACATAGGTATAAATAACATGTGTGAAAGGACATAACATGGGCATGTGAGGCAGCAGGGGGTAGATAGAGACACAGCTGGTATCAAATTCACATTGGACCTATAATAGGTCACATAGTCCAACCCATACAATCCATAAGTCACAAACAATGTGTGCAGAAAAAGTTATAGAAAAAGTTATAATGACATAGATCAAGTGACCTGTAACAAGTCACAGTATAGACAACCATCAGAGGTTTTTTCAGCAACACAAAGTACAAGATCACATGGAAAGGGTTAAGTAAGACATACTTAGTGAAAGTAAACAGATAATCAGCAGTGTCAGGGGAGGCCCCGATACCTGTTTCCGTACTTCCTCAGGGGGCGTGGTGGGATGTGTGTGGATACAGAGCCTCCAGACAAGAGCTGCTTGCACCTAAGCCGCCTTTGGGGTCCACCAGCCAACCCGTGGTGAGGTTCATATCTACATTTAATAATCAGTGGCACGCCATCGGAGACATCCTTGATAGACACTGGCGGGTCCTAAAAACTCACCCAAGTCTCCGTGAGTTTTTGCCGGATCGTCCTCTTATGACAGCAAGGAGGGGCAGGAGTCTCAGGGATACTCTGGTGCATAGTCACTATGTACGCCAGTGTCCTGCCTTTCAAAGTTGGCAACCCTAAATGGGGCTGCTATCCCTGTGGCTCTCGCCTCTCCTGCAGAAACATGGTTAGGACTAAAACATTTTCTAATGTAGATGGCACGAGAGTTTTTGACATCAGGCAATATATCTCTTGTAGCAGCGTTGGCGTCATTGATCATGCCACCTGTGGATGTGGGCTCATCTACGTGGGGCTCACGTCTAGGGAATTGAGGAGACGCGTGAGGGAGCACGTTTTGGATATTTTGGGGGCTGGGGAGGTGGAGGATGTATCATCACTTCGGACCCAGCCAAGACATTTTAAGCAATATCATCATTGCGACCCTAAGAGTCTGCAGATCTGCGGCATTGATCAGGTCCATTTGGGCCTAAGAGGTGGTGATGTAAAGAAGGCATTGGTCAAATTAGAATGCCTCTGGATCTATAGACTGGGAACTATGTCACCAGCAGGCCTAAATGAACGATTGAGTTTTTCCCCCTTCCTCTAGCCATTGGTGGTTGTTTGCCCCCTCCGTGTCTCCTCTTCCTTCGACGTGAGCGACCTCGGGGTAAGATCCATGCTCTCTTGGCTACTTTATTATCTATGGGTTTTACCTATTAGATTTAGCATGTTCTTTGACTCCTCTTGTGATTGCCCTCGACATGATTTTTATAAGTCCTCCTACCTAGATGCCTCCCCCTGGTGTACTTTGAGGGGGGCAATTAAAAAATCCCCACCCCCTCCCCCCACTCCCTATATATACTGGTATAGTATTAATCAAATAATATTTTTTTTTGTTGATTTATCTCTGCATCTCTGCCCTATATTTCTCTCTTTTCAGTCTGTCTTTTAGTAAGTGTGTGTTTTTATCTTATTTTTTTAGGTCACTTCTATTTCCCCCGGCCTCTCTCTGTGTTTGGGGCTTCATCAGACCATTGGAAGAGAACCTGATTGTTTTTGATGACAAATTGGTTGGATCTAAATAGAACTCTTTCCCTTTAAGGATAAGGAGCGGACATGGACACCTGTTTCATATGAACATTTACTGCAATATCATCTGTTATGTATTACATGGATGACCTTTTGGTGCAGGGTGAATGGGGTGACACTTGTCACTCCACCGATATAATGTATCTCTTCCTTTGTTGTTAAGTAGTCTGTCCTGCTCCATATTTATTCCTTATATGATCACGATCGATTCCTGTCGTCCGACCTTCTGCGCATGCGCCGGATGCAGCGGTCATGTGGCCGCGACGCGGTCTCGAGTGGGCGGCGCCCCAGAATATATGACGTCAGTGGGGGAGTTCCCCTCTTCCTGGGCGCCGCTTGAGACCGCGCCGCTGCCACCAATATCTGCTGCTATGCGGCGACATACGCCGTTATTGGTCAGTAACTGATTGCTTCACATGGGACCCATGTATATATAAGAGGCCCTGTATCCACACACATCCCACCACGCCCCCTGAGGAAGTACGGAAACACGTGTCGGGGCCTCCCCTGACACTGCTGGTTATCTGTTTACTTTCACTAAGTATGTCTTACTTAACCCTTTCCATGTGATGCTTGTACTTTTTATGTGTTGCTAAAAAAACTTCTGATGGTTGTCTATACTGTGACTTGTTACAGGTCACTTAATCTATGTCATTATAACGTTTTCTATAATTTTTTCTGCACACATTGTTTGTGACTTATGGATTGTATGGGGTGGACTATGTGACCTATAATAGGTCCAATGTGAATTTGATACCAGCTGTGTCTCTATCTACCCCCTGCTGCCTCACATGCCCATGTTATGTCCTTTCACACATGTTATTTATACCTATGTGTTATATTTTTTTAAAAAATATATAAATAAAGCATTGATCTTTTTTAGTCTAACATATGGTGTTTTGATTATGTTACTTTGGGGTTTTGAAAATACCTATGGTCTCTCTGGTTCATATAACTCTCAGCATGCCATAGAAGCTGAAGGACATTCTAGTTTTTTTCCCTATTTTCCACCTCTAAAACCTGGGTGCGTCTTATAGTCCGAAAAATACGGTAGGTCCGTGGTGGCATTTTTAGTTGTGCAGCTAGGGCCTTTTTAGTCAGTACAGAGACTTGTTGGGTGTAGTTGCGGCATTCTCCCCTATGTGGGTTCTCCGGTGGTTATCAAGATACGCTTTCTGGTTAAAACATTTCCCACATTTTGAACATGAAAAAGGCTTCTCCCCTGTGTGAGTTCTCTGATGTTTGACAAGATTTGATTTCTTTGCAAAACATTTCCCACATTCTGAACATGAAAATGGCTTCTCCCCTGTGTGAGTTCTCTGATGCATATTAAAATGTGATTTCTGTACAAAACATTTCCCACAATCTGAACATAAAAAAGGCTTCTTCCCTGTGTGGGCTCTCTGGTTCTTAACAAAATCTGATTTCTGGTTAAAACATTTTCCACATTCTGAACATGAAAAAGGCTTTTCCCCTGTGTGAGTTCTCTGATGTGCGATAAGAGTTGATTTCACTGTAAAATATTTCCCACATTCTGAACATGAAAAAGGTTTCTCCCTTGTGTGAGTTCTCTGATGTGCGATAAGATTTTATTTCTCTGTAAACTATTTCCCACATTCTGAACAGGAAAATGGCTTCTCCATTATGTGAGTTCTCTGATGTGCGATAAGATTTGATTTCTCTGTAAAACATTTCCCACATTCTGAACAGGAAAATGGCTTCTCTCCTGTGCGAGTTCTCTGATGCATATTAAGATGTGATTTCTGTGCAAAACATTTCCCACAATCTGAACATGAAAAAGGCTTCTCCCCTGTGTGAGTTCTCTGATGTTTGATAAGATTTGATTTTTTTGCAAAACATTTCCCACATTCTGAACATGAAAATGGCTTCTCCCCTGTGTGAGTTCTCTGATGTGTGATAAGAGTTGATTTTTCTGTAAAACATTTCCCACATTCTGAACATGAAAAAGGCTTCTCCCCTGTGTGAGTTCTCTGATGTGCGATAAGAGTTGATTTCTTTGTAAAATATTTCCCACATTCTGAACATGAAAAATGTTTCTCCCCTGTGTGAGTTCTCTGATGTATATTAAGATGTGATTTCTGAACAAAACATTTCCCACAATCTGGACATGAAAAAGGCTTCTCCCCTGTGTGAGTTCTCTGATGTGCGATAAGAGTTGATTTCTCTGTAAAACATTTTCCACATTCTGAACAGGAAAATGGCTTCTCTCCTGTGTGAGTTCTCTGGTGCCTTACAAGATCTGATTTCTGATTGAAACATCTCCCACACTTGGAACAAGAAAATCTATTCTCCGCTGTGTGAATTTTTTGATGTTTAAGAAAAGACTTTTTGAGGGGAAAACTATTTGTATATTCTGAATGTGAAAATGGCTTCTTTGCTTTAGGAGCAGATTGTTTTTTAATGCTTATTTTGTGACTTTGATTTTCCTTAGTAGTCAGTAATGAATCAGAAGACAGGACGTGTTTCAAAGGATCAGATGACAGATCTTTGCTGTGAAGGGATGATGGTATATCTGGAGAAATGGCATTCACTTCAATTGTATCCTGTGGGATCTCAAGATCATCTGATTTAAAAATTGAAGATGTCAGCTGTCCCTCTGATCTCCTGGTACAGTCATCTGCCAAGAAGAAAACCAATTATTTTTTAATAAAAAATCCTTGAATTTTATATTTTTGAACATTTCTACTTAAACTGTCTGTAAAAAAGGCAAGTTATATAAAAAAAATGTAATTATTCACCAGGACAATGACTGTCTAATAGAAAACCTCATAGGATGAACCAGTAGAGTGTGGTGTTCAACTGTTTTTTCATTCTCCCTCCCAAATATGGAATAAAAAGCCACCAATGTTATGTAGGCGAAAATAATACCAATAAAAACTTCTACTCATCTCACAAAAAAACAAGTCCACACTCAGGTCCATCATCTGTCAGTGGAAAACCAGAGGTTTCCACATTATTAGTGGCTCATAGGCTCTTGAAAAGCAACATGGCTTTCATAAACCAATCCAGCAATATCAGCTCTCCCAAAGTCAAATCTCCCCCTCACTTCTGAGCCTTGCAGTGCGCCCAAACCACATTTATCATCCATGTATTTGGCATTACTATAGTGAGAAGAACCCACTTAATTGATGGTGTGTGTCTCCTGGAGCACAATCTGGACACTATGTGTTGGGTAATAAAATGGCATATTTGTTATTTTCACTCTCCATCATCCACTGCGTGCTAATTTCTGGAAAGTGACTGTGGAGTCAAAATAGTCACTGCTCCTATAGCTTAATTCACTGAGGGTTATAATTTCCAAAATGAAGTCACTTTATGGGGATTTTTACTGCTCTGGTTTTCTGACATTTTGTTATATTAGGGCTTCGGCAAAAGGTGTATACCATCTCCTCTGGGATCTGCTCCTGCGATATCTGCTTCTGTCACCAGGAGCCGCCTTATTCATACTGCAGGCGACGCTGGTGATGAAAGAGACATCAGAACCAGAAGCTCTGGGCGGCGCAGGCTCTGTCCAGCCACTAAGATTAGGATTGCTGGGACCTGTAGTACCATCCAGTCTGGCAGTATGGGGGTGTGTGCTATCCAGCTGGAGTAATCTGCTCCCTGCTTCAGCCAACTGTAAAGCACCACACCCTACTAAAGCTGGAAGCATATTGCCGGAAGCTGCCAGATACAGCCTTGTTCTCCTCTGGTTCAGTCCTCTGTGCTCAGCTCCCGGATTGTGTATTTGTTTTCTGTTGTGATCTCAGCCCGTTTACTGACTACTCGTGTCTTCTAATTTTGTATTTTCTCAGCCCTCTTGGATCTGACCCGGCTATCTGACTATTCTTCTTCCTATCTCACTCCACAGAACAGCAGGTAACACCGTGGTCCAAGCCTAGGGGTCTCTGTGTAAGTCCAGATCTATGTAGAGGGGTTAAACGGCGATGAGCAAAGTAATTTATGAAATCTGTAAATGGGGTAGATAGTGCCAAGCCTGTTCGTGGTGGCCATCTTTTGATCTTCCAGGTGACCATGAACAGTGCCCCCAATACATTGTGTCTGCAAACTATTCCAGCAACATCTACATTCCTAATAGCCAAATGTCGCTCCTTACCTTCTTAACCTGCCATGTGCCCAGACAGTAGTGTACAACCGTATATAGGGGATTGTCAGATTCAAGAGAAGTTGGAAAATAATTTGTAAGATCCATTTGTTTTCTATTATCTTTTGTGAAGAATTCCAGAGTTATCACCATATAAAGTGACACACGTCAGATTTGAAAAATGGGTCCAGATAGGAACACAAAACTGGCTGCGGGAAGAGGTTACATCAGGGTATTTTGGGCACTAACTACTAAAGTCAAAAACTGTGATTAGACAATAAAGAGGAAAATTAGAGAAAAAATGAGTAACTAGTGGTGAAACCTCTCTGTGGTAATTACAGTATGGGGCTCGGGGGCTCTTGGCAATCTAAACTATCGTAAGGGACAATATTTTTTGTCAGATGAGTGTCAAGAAGAAATATTAGACATTGAAAGAGAACTTTTTATAATACTGCAGAGCTGAGGTGTCTTAAATTTAGATCTCGGGCATTTGGAAGAGGCAATGGAGATCTTTTTGAAAGACTACCAGGGAGTTACAGACTCACATAAGTGAGGCCGGCCGATCCCACCATAATGAAACTATCGTACAGAATGAACTTGTAAAAAAAAAAAGAATATCTAAACATGTAACATCCCCAACAACAAAGTATGTATGAGGGGAGAAATCCAACACTAAACTGGAGTTACACTCATTTATGGTGGACTATTGGAGCAACTATGAGTCCTGACCAGGAGAGTAGAGAAAGTATTAGCGCCCCCATTTCAGGAGAGATTGTGCAGTAATCTGAATTCCTTAGGATTGAAAACATAATGGAATTTATGACGTGGAGTGAATCCATGAAACCAGGACTGGAGCCAACACATCTCCTGCAGGCGGGAATAAATGTATATTACAGCCATCAGCCACGCACAGCTTAGAGATATATCATGGCACAGGTGTAGTTTTTTTGTCTAGGTTATCACAATCCTGTTTGAAGTTAGATTTAAAATAAATGTTAAAGTTTAGATAAAGGGAAACTCTGCTATTATTGTACAGAAATTCACACTTGGCCTCACTGCACATTAAATGTTGTAGATCATAAAAGTAAAGTTTGGCCAGAAAGACTGGACCTGGTCTTGTAGGGACCTTATGAGCACATTCAGCAGCACGGAAGGGAGAGAAGGTAGATTCATCCAATAAGATATCAGGGATCTAGGAAGCCAACAGCATCATTACCGCTTTCTCTTACAGGCCCATCATAATATTTTTCTTCAAGTGATTTTCTCACTTGTCAGCACATTCTACGTACGCTGTCATTTGGCTTTATAGTTTACAGATCTGGGCAGGTAACAGTCAGCGTCTTGTAATCCCAGGGGGTAGGTGGATCCTCCAGATTGTAAGTTCTATAGAAAATGGCTTTTACAATTTCCCAAAGTAAATTGAATATTTTTGAACGGAGGAGAATGTTGTGGTAGAGCGGCAAAATGGTGATCACACGATTGTGATATTGCCGGACTACACCACCGATAAAGCAGCCACAGCCGGTGACTGAGAAGAATCTGTGACTTCTCTGTATTCAGTGGTTACTACTCACCTGGGTAGTCATATGTAGGAATCTCCTCTTTACACCGCTCATCACCCCTCACATATGTCTCTGTAGTATTAATATGGATCAGATCTTCACCCTGAAACAAATATTATAAAAGTCAAAGACAGATGGAGAAGTCACATCTATGATCAGCTCTAATCCTGTCATCTCCACCGTTCTCATTACACAAGTATAAAACATAATACTGGTGGATAAAACAAGACTGAACACAAGACCTTTACAGCCGTCTACACATCATAGGGGAGATCTCATGACACCTTCTCTCCATCTACCTGATGATCCTGAGGAACATTGGGATCTTCTTGTTTACAGTCCTGTGGAAGAAGAGGACGGGGACATCTCTCTGGTGTTGTCCTCTTACTGGATAGATCTGGAGGAAACACATACAGGGGCTGAATTCATTCTTTACATACAGATAATTATAGGCCATGTGTATTCAGTCCTGTCTATTACCTGGAGATGTGAGGGGCTGGGGAACCTCCATCATGATGTCCTTGTACAGATCTTTGTGTCTTTCTAAATACTCCCACTCCTCCATGGAGAAATAGACAGCGAAATCCTGACACCTTATAGGAACCTAACAAATACAATGATATCGTCATCTCCCCGATCCCTTCATAGCGTTACTGTATAATATCCCAGCATTCCCAGCAGTGTCACCTTTCCAGTCAGCAGCTCAATCATCTTGTAGGTGAGTTCTAGGATCTTCTGGTCATTGATGTCCTTATGTATGAGAGGATGAAGTGGAGGCCCTTTGATTGGGCTCAGGGGTCTTCCCCATCCCTCAGACACAGGGTCCTGACAGCGCTCACTAGAGGTCTTCTTCACTACTGTGTAATCCTGGTTATGGAGAGACACATTAATAAATCTCACTACAGACATTTCCAGAGTCCTCACCTCTCCAGTTCTGTTCATCTGTTATTCCCATAGATAAGAATGATGTAATGTGACGTCATCAGAATCTCTCACCTCTCCAGTAAGCCGGAAGAGGATCTCCAGGGTGAGGTGTAATATCCTCTCCACCTTCTCCATCTTGTCCCTGTCCATATCCATCTTTGATGGGTAAATCAGGAAAATTTTGTTATATAGAAGATCTTCACTGAGAGGATCCGGTATTGTAGAGACCTGAATGAGAAGAAGATAAGCCGATGGAACATTATAAAAATCCTGTGTAATAATACAACTATTGGAGATAACGAGGGGAAACATATGAGGAGATTTATTATTTTACAGTATTTAGTTTTTTCTTTACACCTAGTAATAATACCTATATATTTTAGGCCACAGACAACAAGCAATTTCTTTCTCGGAGTCTGCAGCGGAATAAGTTTCTCATAGACCCACAGTCAGGGAAATATTGAGAAGATATTAACAATTTCTCCCAAACCCCATTTCCCTCTCACCCCTCCTTTATCCACCATTTGGGCCAACTGTTTCCATGCAATTTAACACACACAGCAGAAGTCACTTGTAGACAAATGCAGCACAAAAGGTGCTACTGACCCACTTAACATACGAATGCATCTCCTCTTAGCACAGACATGGGATAGACGGACACCTTCCAGCAGGGGCAGTTTGAAGGAAAACTCATTTAGGCTTCAAAGGTGTTTAACACAAACTCCAGGATGTCCGGAGCTGATATGAAATATGGAATGTTGGAAGTTCCATAGCTCTGCTAATAATGGGAACCATATTTTTAGTGGTAGAGTCAGCCAAGGAACAATATGCTTATTTTTTCGCAGCTGTGAGCCCCTATTGGTAGCTGGGGTGCAAAAGTAACAAAATAACAGACCGCAACTATGTCATGTGTGGTCTCTAAAGGAAGGTAAATTCATAACGGAAAAAATGGTATTACTTACGGGTTTCTGCGATCAACCAACGATAAGTTATCGCAAAAGCCAGATATTCTAATAAAAATATGGAGACTGGAGACCAGCCCACGTAATGTCATCCCAGGTGCTGTGTGGGCAGGTCTCCACTTAGGCATAAAAGAATCCACGGAGGATGGATGAGTATTCATTGCCAGGGGGTATAGAGACTATAATAAATGGATCTTGTACGATAACAGTCAAATCAATAAGTTGGGCGCCCCCTCCAGCTAAACAGAATTGTGTCTGCGATCTGTCTAGTACACAAGTCTTCTTTAATCCTGTTTATATTGTGTAACTGTATATTCTGTACTGTATTGTCCACCTTTTAAAATTCTTGTATATTTTTCATAACACGGCCTTCCTTTTGGAGTAAATATAAAATGTAATAGTCCTGTTTCTTTTTTTCTGTAATCGTTCCCTCCCCTGAAGCCATATACCACAACGCAGGCGTCCGACCAGGCTTGTATTATATTTAAAATCTGGACGGTGGTGGCAGCGAATAATAATAATTGGGTTATCGTGAAGCTGACAGTGACCGTACAGGGGAATATACACATATCTTGACAGAGTGACGGCACAGGTGAGAGATTGTGTGATCTCCCCAGTGTCGTCTCTTTGTGAGTTCCTCACACTCACCTTCCATAACGCTAATTCTCGTCTCATTTTCCGACACTGGAATTGGCATTAACAATACTGCAGGAGATATTCATGACAAGTAACATGAGAAATAACTACTTCATGATGAGGCAACATGTACTACTACGGCTCAAAAACCATATTTGGCAAGAGACAGTCACTGACTACTGCACCACTGGCCGTCTATATGAATGTTTCCAGTCTTCCCCAGACTGTAATCTTCTATCAAGTTAGATCTCATGTCTGATTCACACACAGAAGTTTGAGGCTTTTATAAAAGCTGTTTTGTTTGCACAAACACCTCGGACAGAAATGATTTGATACTGAAGTCTACATGTATAGTGTATTATGGGGTTTACTTCTGGCCTTAGACTTTCCTATATTACAAAAAAAACTGAAAAAAAGCAGATATTAAAATGTTTCAAAAGAAAATTGGCACCAACAATTCTTGTAAAAAAAAATAACATGAAAAAGCAGAAGACACATTGTCATTTTTTAACAAGTTAAACATTTGTTTTTGTTCTTATATGAATTCTTTTGGGCACCAGAACATAGATGTACACCGCAAGGCTGGCACAGTTGCGGCTGCAATAAATCCCTGGCAGTTTAACCACTTGCTCCTGCAAAAAGCAAACATGGCATCTAAGAAGGTTTGACAGAGTTCGGCTGAATGCCCTTCCTCCCCCAAGTGCTCAATAGTATGGGGCTGCCTAGTTCCTACTATACTTAAATGCCTAATAATGGTGTCTGGGCCTGCAATGTATGAAAGTCTATTAGGCCGGGCCAGAGGCAACGTTCCATAAGTTACCTTTTAACGCCCCCAGACACATTAGACTAAAGCTGCATGATATCACTGATTTCGAGGGGTTTGGTAAACTATATAATGTATTTGGGGGCCTCCCAACAGATAATGTCAGGGCAGAGTCTAGAGGAGTCTGGAGGCGACTCTCATACAGATCACAGGAAAGCTGGAATATGTGTGTGTATGGGGGAGTAAGGAGAGATAGCCGTCTGCCAAATGACCGTTCAGCCAACAATTATCTCATGTGTATGGGGCCGTTAGTATTACACTGACAGGCAGTGATAATACACGCCACTACAGTAGTACAGTGCATCACCTGAGCAATCAGAGGCTTCTGTGTTGTATGATCGCACAAAGGAGAGTTGTTTAAAACTGAATTATTGTGAATTAATAAAACCTGCTGTGATGGCATACCACCAAGTGCCCACACACCAAACCAATGCTTATTCCTGATTTGTAACATGTGAGTCTCTGTGATACTTTTATATCCTTCCCTTTCCTGGGTGTCCATTGATTACTGAGCACTTCCCAGACAATTTAACCCTGTATTGTATGGAAGAAAAAGATAATACACAAATACAACTCATGCATGAGACATTCAATAAAATCACTGGAAATCAAAGACAAATACAATTAATTGTACTGTAATATTAATCCTCTCTGATGTTCATTCCCTGTGGGGCTCTAGTGTGTAATTTAAATATCCAATATGACTTTCTATTTAAGATTTTTCTTTTCACATCTCCACCTCTTAATGGTTTATAAGCCTTTTCTATTCCTAATATCTGAAGGATCTGATATCCCCTTTATGTTTTTGTGAAAAGTGTCTTGAAACCACAGACAGGTTTAATGCTGTGGTATGGATTGCGTCAGATAAATGTCTTCTAATACATGTTTATAGCGGATCTGACGTCCATCCCACATATTGTAGTTAACTCTCTATACACTCTATTAAGTAGGTGACCCCTATAGTGTTACAATTGATGACATTGTGTATTGCAAATTGTTGTCCCGTTAGGTTTTCTTCAAATGTTTTGGTTTTATTAACATAGTTGCCTTCCAATGGGCACTAAAGGGTGTATTTCACCTTTTTTAACCCCTTTCCGACATGGTCAGTAATAGTACTCACCACATCGGAAAGGCCGGGTTCAGCGGGGGCACTGAACCGGGCACATGTCAGCTGATTATTACAGCTGACATGTGCCCGCAACAGCCGCGGGTGGAATCGCGATCCACCCACGACTGTTAACTAGTTAAATACTGCTGTCAATCTCATTAACAGCGTCGCGCCGGAAGCACATCACTTACCCCGCCCATCGGTGACCCCGTCGCAAGATCGCAGGTCACTGATGGGTGGGCATGACAACCCTGGGTCTGCAGCAGACCCCAGTGGTTGTCATGTGCTAATCGCTATGAGCCCCACCTAGTGGTCGGCGCTCATAGCACAGGAGCATTTCTGCTACATAGAGGTGATCTGCTCATCACCTCTATGTAGCAGAGGCGATCGGACAGTTGCTGCTTCTAGTCTCCTATAGAGACTGAAGAAGCATGCAAAAAGTGAAAAAAAATGTTTTAAAAAATATAATTTTTTTTAAAAAATATAAAAGTTTAAATCACCCCCCTTTTGCCTCATTCAAAATAAAATAATAAAAACTAAACCCCACATACACATATTTAGTATCGCCGCATTCAGAATCGCCCGATCTATCAATATAAAAAAAGAATTAATCCTATCGGTAAATGGCGTAAAGAGAAAAAAATTCCAAACAACAGAATTACATTTTTTTGGTCGCCGCAACATTGCAATAAAATGCAATAAAGGACGATCAAAACATTGGATCTACCCCAAAATGCTATCAATAAAAACATCAGTTCGGCGCGCAAAAAATAAGCCCTCACCCAGCCCCAGATCCCGATAAATGGAGACGCTACGGGTCTCGGAAAATGGCTCCTTTTTTTTTTTTTTTTTTAGCAAACTTTGGAATTTTTTTCACCACTTAAATAAAAAAGAACCTATGTTTGGTGTCTACGAACTCGTAATGACCTGGAGAATAGTAATGGCAGGTCAGTTTTAGCATCCAGTGAACGTGGAAAGAAGAAAAAAAAAACAACAACTGTGGAATTGCATTTTTTTATGCAATTTCACCGCACTTGGAATTTTTTTCCCATTTTCCAGTACACAATATGGTAAAACTAGTAATGGTATTTAAATGTACAACTCGTCCCGCAAAAAATAAGCCCTCACATGGCCATATTGACTGAAAAATAAAAAGGCTAAGGCTCTGGGAAGAAGGGGAGCAAAAAACGAAAACTCAAAAACGTAAAATGCTCCGGTCATGAAGGGGTTAAACCTATTAAATAAATAATGAATTTAAAAAAATGACGTGGAGTACTCCCCCCCCCTATTTTTGATAACCGGCTAAGGTAAAGCAGACAGCTTGGGGCTGATATTATCCTGCTGGGAAGGTCCATGAATATTGGCCCCTTCCAGCCTAAAAATACCAGTCCACAGCAGCCCCAGAATTGGCAAATCACATTAGATGCGACAAATTTTGACACTTTTCCGGCCTCTTCCTAGTTGCCCTGGTATGTTGGCAACTGGGGTAATATTTTTGGGGTTTATGTCAGCTGTGTATTCTCAGCTGCCATCAATCCCTAGAGTTAGTAATAGAGAAGCGTCTATCAGGCACCCCCATTACTAACCCAGTAAACTAAAAGAAAGAAAACACCCAAAAATATTTTTTTAGAAAACAACTCCCCGACAGACAACAGAGGAATAAAGTTCAGAGAAGAAGCTTCATAGAAAGACCATGAAGTTACAGACGTCACTTAACCCTTTGGGAGAAAGTGATTCCAGGGAGTAAATCCAGAACACGTCTCAGTAGAAGTTTACAGCGTTGTGATTGTGAATCCTCTGCGGTCGTCTCTTCTAACACCGACCATCGGAGATCAGAACTTTTATCACCATCTCCGAGAAATGTCTGGCCACGGTGGTCTCACCAAACTTCTGCTCTTCTTCATTCTTTTTCTTGCAGTGGAAGCAGTGGATTTCATCCTAGACTCATAGAGAAGAATAGAGGAGTGATGTTTCTTCAGTCTGATTGTAATTGAACGTGACGTTTGTCCAATGTCCACTTTAAAGAATTTGTCCACTACTTTATATGGACCCCCCCAAAGTATCCCCCCGGGGCCTAGAAATGTTTTTGCAAATACCTTGCTGTGCCTTTTCTGCCTCTGAGCGGCGCTATCGCTGGCCGCTCAGAGGCATCACGTGGCCTGTCACTGATGTCACGTCAAGTGAGGCGTGACATCAGTGACGCACTCCCCACGGTGGATGCTAGGCTGTGGGCAAAGTTACCCCGCGCGTCACACCCAGCATCCACCGCGCGCTTTCCCAGTGAATGAGGAGAGGGAGACCGCGCGGTGGATGCTGGGTGTGACGTGCTGGGTAACCCCGCCCACAGCCAAGCATCCACCGTGGAACGCAGAAGTGAGTAACAGCGGCTGCAGCCGGAACTTGACGTGACATCAGCGGATGTCCGAGCCGGCTGCAGCCGGGGGTCACGTGATGCCTGTGAGCGGCCAGTGATAGCGCCGCTCACAGGCAGAAAAGGCACCACAAGGTATTTAGAGAAACACTTATGGGCCCTGGGGGAATACATTGGGGGATCATATAAAGTAATGGACAACCCCTGTAACACAAGGGAACTTTACTGAGGAAATCACACCAGAAATGTAGCAGGTAAAAACCACCAATATCCACAGGTGTCCCTTCTAATTGGTGGGAAAACTATCACCTCTAATAATGCTCCAACAGTTCTGGCATGACAGACACGGAAAAGTGCCCCTTTATGGATTTGAAAGAAAGTCTGTTTAGACACTTTAGCGTAATAGTATCAGCTCTAATCAAATGGTTATATAGCGATTTACCCTGAAGATTCACAAATTGTAGGGTTGTTTTAAAAATGTTATATTTAGGGTGTTTTTGTGAAGGAATCATGTATTGATCTCATAGTACAGTGCCCCTTTCTTGGCCCCCACACACAGTATACTGTTCCCCTAGTACCGCCATCCACCCACACTCTGTATAATGTTCCCACAGTACCTCCATCCCCAATTTTATTTTTTGGGGGCGTATTTCATGTAACATATGGAAACCTACAGTACAGACCAAAAGTTTGGACACACCTTCTCATTTAAAGATTTTTCTGTATTTTCTTGACTATGAAAATTGTACATTCACACTGAAGGCATAAAAACTATGAATTAACACATGTGGAATTATATACTTAACAAAAAGTGTGAAACAACTGAAAATATGTCTTATATTCTAGGTTCTTCAAAGTAGTCACCTTTTGCTTTGATGACTGCTTTGCACACTCTTGGCATTCTCTTGATGAGCTTCAAGAGGTAGTCACTGGAAATGGTCTTCCAACAATCTTGAAGGAGTTCCCAGAAATGCTTAGCACTTGTTGGCCCTTTTGCCTTCACTCTGCGGTCCAGCTCACCCCAGACCATCTCGATTGGGTCCAGGTCTGGTGACTATGGAGGCCAGGTCATCTGGCGTAGCACCCCATCACTCTCCCTCTTGGTCAAATAGCCCTTACACAGCCTGAAGGTGTGTTTGGGGTCACTGTCCTGTTGAAAAATAAATGATGGTTCAACTAAATGCAAACCAGATGGAATAGCATGTCGCTGCAAGATGCTGTGGTAGCCATGCTGGTTCAGTATGCCTTCAATTTTGAATAAATCCCCAACAGTGTCACCAGCAAAGCACCCCCACACTATCACACCTCCTACTCCATGCTTCACGGTGGGAACCAGGCATGTAGAGTCCATCCGTTCACCTTTTCGGCGTCGCACAACAACACGGTGGTTGGAACCAAAGATCTCAAATTTGGACTCATCAGACCAAAGCACAGATTTCCACTGGTCTAATGTCCATTCCTTGTGTTCTTTAGCCCAAAAAAAAGTCTCTTCTGCTTGTTGCCTGTCCTTAGCAGTGATTTCCTAGCAGCTATTTTACCATGAAGGCCTGCTGCACAAAGTCTCCTCTTAACAGTTGTTGAAGAGATGTGTCTGCTGCTAGAACTCTGCGTGGCATTGACCTGGTCTCTAACCTGAGCAGCTGTTAACCTGCAATTTCTGAGGCTGGTGACTCGGATAAACTTATCCTGAGAAGCAGAGGTTACTCTCGGTCTTCCTTTCCTGGGGCGGTACTCATGTGAGCCAGTTTCTTTGTAGGGCTTGATGGTTTTTGCAACTGCACTTGGGGACTCTTTCAAAGTTTTCCAAATTTTTTGGACTGACTGACCTTCATTTCTTAAAGTAATGATGGCCACTCGTTTTTCTTTACTTAGAATTTGTATTATGGCAAGAAAAAAACAGCTAACAGTCTATTCAGTAGGACTATCAGCTGTGTATCCACCAGACTTCTGCACAACACAACTGATGGTCCCAACCCCATTTATAAGGCAAGAAATCCCACTTATTAAACCTGACAGGGCACACCTGTGAAGTGAAAACCATTTCCGGTGACTACCTCTTGAAGCTCATCAAGAGAATGCCAAGAGTGTGCAAAGCAGTCATCAAAGCAAAAGGTGGCTACTTTGAAGAACCTAGAATATAAGACATATTTTCAGTTGTTTCACACTTTTTTGTTAAGTATATAATTCCACATGTGTTAATTCATAGTTTTGATGTCTTTAGTGTGAATGTACAATTTTCATAGTAATGAAAATACAGAAAAATCTTTAAATGACAAGGCGTGTCCAAACTTTTGGTCTGTACTGTATATACACACACACACACATATATTATATATATACCGTATTTTTCGGACTATAAGACGCACTTTTTTCCTCCAAAATTGGAGGAAAATGGGGGTGTCGTCCTCTAGTCCAAATGTTGCTGGGGGGGTGTATATATATATATATATATATATATATATATATATATATATATATATATATATAATGTGTATATACTGTGCTGGGGGAAGCGGTACACAGTGTATCAGCAGCGCGGCTCCTGCTGCTGCCGGGCAATCCTGTGCGCCCGCTATTAAAGGGTATGAATATTCACCCCCTCTCTACGCCCATGGGCGTTGGGAGGGGGTGAATATTCATGCCCTTTAACAGCGGGCACACGCGATAGCCCGGCAGCAGCAGGAGCCGCACTGCGGCTATGCTGTGTGCCGGCTATTAAGGAGCATGAAGTCACTGCTCCCCATGCACACAGTCCCAGCGTGGGGAGCAGTGACTTCCGGCAGCTGATCTCTCCTTGTGAGCCGCGCATGGCAGTGACGTCATGGGCGGCTCATATGTAGAGATCAGTGCGGGCAGACAGATGCAGCGCTGGAGGAGAGAGAAGAAAGGGGAGTAGGACTATTTATTTTTTTATGTGCAGCCTGATGGGGATTAGGGGGACCATGCATACTAGGATAAGAATGAGGGGGCAATACATACCAGGGTAAGGATGAGTGGTGCCATGCATACCAGGGTAAGGATGAGGGGTGCCATGCATACCAGGGTAAGGATGAGGGGTGCCATGCATACCAGGATAAGGATGAGGGGTGCCATGCATACCAGGATAAGGATGAGGGGTGCCATGCATGCCAGGATAGGGATGAGGGGTGCCATGCATGCCAGGATAGGGATGAGGGGTGCCATGCATACCAGGATAGGGATGAGGGGTGCCATGCATGCCAGGATAGGGATGAGGGGTGCCATGCATACCAGGATAGGGATGAGGGGTGCCATGCATACCAGGATAGGGATGAGGGGTGCCATGCATACCAGGATAGGGATGAGGGGTGCCATGCATACCAGGATAGGGCTCACAATCTAAATAAAAAAAAAACCTAACCACGGATAACCAAGTTACATTGCGTTTGATATTTGTTTCTTGAAAAAAAATAGGTGAAAGTTTTCCGCCTAGTTTAGAAGCCTTTTTGGATACAAAACTCAAAATATGCAAAAGAATTTACAAAGTCTGGAGGATGGATCTCAGATCAAAAAAACTAAGTTTGAAAGAGATATCAAAGACTACGAGTCAAATTCAATTTACACATGGAAATGAAACAAACCAAGAGCTACTGTTTTGAAATACAGGTCACACAATAAATTCAAAGAAAATAGAGAAGAGCGGAGGTCAGCTTCACAAATCCTAATGTGTCCATGGGTTCCTCTAATTATAATTCTCTGAGGACTTATCTGATGTATGAGTGAGATCAACTAAAGACAGATGGAACAAAAATAAATTCTCAAATACTCCCCACAATTCAGCACAAAACAACGGACACAGGCGGGCAGAAAGCACAAACGTGCCCGGACATGTGCGTTCCACGCCGGAGTGCATCACGGTCTCCTATCTGCGAATGCGCATGTCCGGAAGCATGCGTTCCACACCAGAGCGTATAATGGTTTTGGATTGCATTCCACCAACATAGGATTTTTCTATCTCTGAGATCAGCGTCATGGGAGACTAAAAACAAGTATTGCACATCCCATCATGCAATAAGCATGAAGATATACTTTATCACTACATAAGATATGGGATGATGGCCCACAGTATTTTCCTAAATGGTCAAATTTGACCTCTATTGCACAATTAGAGATACACACGGATCACCACACTTGTTAATTACAAAATAGTGGAATAATTGATAAGTAATAATTCTGATATAGAAGCTCAGATATCTCGATGAAGTACAACAATATGTGAACCCCATTCACAGGGAACTGAGTAGCAATGGTTAGAGTATACAATCCAAAAATATAATCCAGAATGGGGCTGCATTCACACAAAACAGGCATAAGAAATTTGCTCATTGAGTCCCTTAGGGGCCAGTGAATCCAGTCTAACAATCCACTCACTTTCTTTTTTGAGGAGATATCTATTGTGATCACCTCCTCTCACATTGGGTTTAACCATCTCAATGATACAAAAGGAGATGTCTCCAGTTTGATCTCAATGTACACTGTTCATGTGTCTCGCTAATAGGGTGTCCCAACCATGGCGTACACTGCCCAAATGGTCCCCTACCCTCCTCCTAGACTCCCTATTGATCTTGCCTACATAATCTAGGGGGCAGGTGCATGTGACCATATATACTAGTCCTGAGGACTAACAGTTGGAATAATCCCACTGGAAAAAGATTTTAACCAAAGAAAGATTTATATTGTCTCATCCAATTAAATGGACAATGTTCTCCAAATCTAAAGAAACCATAGATTCCTCTATCTAGCCAAGTCCCCTTGGGTGCAGGTTTTTTATAGAAACTGTCAGGGTTCCGCAGTGACGACACCGTGGAGATCACACAATATCTCACCATTGCCGTCACTCTGTCCGGATATAGTCAGGGAGTGGCGAGCACACGATCCCGACTACCCACTACGTAGGTATCGGCAAGCGACCAGTGAGCGTATGGCGTCACAACTCCAGATTCCAACGCATAGAATGTGTGTCTACGTCCCTGTACGGTCACCGTCAGCTTCACAATAGCCCAATTAATATTATTCGCAGCCACCACCATCCAGATTTGAAATATAATACAGGCCTGGGCGGACGCCTGCATTCTGGTAGTGTATGGCTTAGGGGGAGGGAACAATTGCAGCACAAAAGAAACAGAATTATTACATTTTATATTTAATCCAAAAGGGAGGCAGAATTAAGAAAAATATACAAGATTTTACAAAAGTGGACAATACAATACATAAGCAGTTACACAAAATAAACAGGATTAAAGAAGACTTACTATAACGATCGCTGAGATGATTCAATATAGGTTGAGGGGAGACACTCCGCTTGATTTGACTGTTATAGAGCAGGATCCGTTGCTAGAAAAAATATATATTCCCACAATGATTACTACTCCAACCTCAGCAGATTCTTTTATGCTGAAGGGAGAGACCAGCCCACACACCCCCTGGGATGACATCACGGGGCTGGTCTCCAGCCTTCATATCTTTATTAGATATCTGTTTTTTGTGATAACTTATTATGGGTTGATCATAGAGGCCCGAATGTGATACCATTTTTTCCGTTATGATTTTACCTTTCTCCAGAGACCACATTTATTTTGGGACTTTTGCGCCAGAGCCCCCCAGAGGGGCCTACAGTGACAGGAAAATATTCATATCGTTCCCTAGCTTACCCTGTCACTAAAAATATGGGTCCCATCATTATCAGAATTATGGAACTTTAGCTATTCCATATTTCGTTTTGGCTCCGAAGATCCTGCAGTCTTTGTTAAACCCCTTTTGAGCCTAAAGGAGCCATTTCTTCTTTCCTTCCATCTCTGCCCCTATGCTGGAAGGTGTCAATCTATCCCAGGTCTGTGCTAAGAGGAGATGCATTTGTATGTTAAGTAGAATAGACTATTGAGCTTCTTGTACTGTTATTTGCATACCGACAGCTGCGTGGAGTGTCAGCTGTCCTCTGGTGACAAATGATGGATAAGGGAGGAGTGAAAAGGGGTTTCAGAGACAGAGAGAAATTATTAATACTTTATCAATATTTCCCTGACCTCTCTGTCTCTTTGAGGTGGTGTAGGGGCTGATTTACAGATCGCCCCTTTAAGCCCACCTCCTGGCCCACCTTTACAGCTGATCCGACAAGCCGTTGACCCAACTTGCCCCCCACTCTGACTGAATGGAGATCTAGCTTTCCGATCACCCTGACCGGTTCGGGGAACATTTTCCCCACACCTCTAACAGGCTATGGGTACCTTCCTCCCATACTCCTGACAGACAGGGGGACACACCTTTCTTTTACCTTGCCCGGTTGTGGGGCCTACCCTTCCTGTCATTATTTTTACCTTAGGAGCCATGCTCACTAGGGGGGAGCTACGACCGGCCATGTCACAGTCCGTCATGACACTGGTCAGCGGCACGGAATCACTTTCCCTATGATCCCCATGTTTCTCCCCATCCCTGTTCATCACCTCTGGAGCTGTGCTAGTCATGGGCAGCTACCATTGACCATGTCACTATCTGGCGTGACACAGGTCACCCACATGGAACAACCTGCTTCCTGGTGTCCATGCCTGCTCCCCTTGCCCATAGCACTTATGCTGGCTCGCTTTAGGGGATCCTCAGCAGCATCACCCCACAGGGTGAGGTGGCTGAATTCCCTTTAACACAACATACATTTTTATTATGCATGACTGACATTATTGACAGTGGCATTACATGACATATCAGATCTGGGAGGGTGGTCAGGGATGTATCGGGCAACCAACCGTCCCAGATCAGTTCCCAATAGCACATTAGTGGGGAGAATCTCCAACACCCCCACTTCTCTTAACCCCCTCCCCGCACCCCAGTCCAGAAAAACTTGGGCCATCGGTATGGGACAGCAAACACCCCCAAACCCAGTGACAGTCAGGGTCTTCCCAGGAATGAGTTCCTCTGGTAACACAAACTCAGGGCGGATGAGGGTACATTCAGCGCCAGTGTTCTTAAGACCAACAGTAACGGTGTTGCCCACAGTAACAGGTTGTACATTTTCCCGGGCCCTGCCAACCGCCCCACCCACAAAAAGAATGGCTGCAGTAGGTCCTGGGGCCTCAGGTGTGGTGTTCATCTTCTGCCTCTCCAGGCAGACAAGGCTTGTGTGACCCGTTTGGTCACAAACATAACACTTAAGGGAGTCAAATGCAGGCCAGGTGCTAGAAGATGGGGCAGAACCCGCTGAGGGCCAGCTGGCTGGAACACTGGGGGGTGGTTGTGGGCTTACCCCCTTTCCAGCTGGCGGCGGCTGACTTCCGCACCTCTGGTGTGTGGTTGGCCTCATAGGCATCTGCGATCTGGGCTGCTTTGGCAGCCTCCTTTGGCTCCCGGTCAAGCACAAACTGTCGAACTTCCACTGGGCAAAGACGAAGAAATTGGTCCTTCATCATCAGAGATCCTTCAGGTCCTCGAAGGTGGTGACAGTCCTTGGACCCACTGCTCAAAATTGGTCCTGAGCCCATCCACCACATCACTGTAGCTGTCATGTGGTCAACGTTGGAGGGCTCTGAACTTTTTCCGGTAAACTTCAGGAGTCAGCTGGTACTTTTTTTATCCTGGCCTGCTTGACGGCCTAATAGTCTTCCATTGCAGGAAAATGCTCAGGAAGGGGTTAAAAGCAGTTGGTGTTGCCGGGCTCATTGCCCGATGCGGTGGATTTCGGCAGCTGGATTTGGGCTAACTCCAGCTGGTACCGCTTCTCAACTTGCCACTTTCGCTCAGCAGCTTCTCGATCAGCTTGGGCCTGTTGCTCAGCTCTCTCAGCCTCGGCCTGTCGCTCAGCAGCCTCTCGGTCAGCTTGGGCCTGTTGCTCAGCAGCCTCTCGGTCAGCTTTGGCCGGCTCCAAGGCCATCTGCAGGTGGGGGTCCACACTAGCCTGGCTGCGGGTCTGGCTGGCAATCATAGGTGGGACCCCTGCAGCAGCACCATCCGGGCCTTGGCTGGTCGCCCCATAATCCGAGCTCTGCTGTCAGACGGCCCGGCAGCACCTTGCAACAGTTCAGCAATCATTTGCTGCCTGGTCTTGCCTGTGGGGTCAATCTGTCTCAGCTCATAGAGAGCAGTGAGAGTGTCCTTTGACTGTTGGTGATACCTGGGCTCTTCACCTGTAGCCATCATTGCCAAAAAAAAGATAGGACAGAAAAACAAGAGAAGGGGAGGGGATGCAACAGCGTATACGTACAGTAATGTCCCAAATAAAAAAAATATTAAAACACTGACTCTGATTTCTTAAAAATCTGCACAGTATTCTTGCAAGAACCGTGTAAGTTTTCAGTGACAGGAATGATTGCTCAATCCAGCCATTGATGTTCTGTAATATCCCACCGCTTGCCTCCAATTTGTCAGGGTTCCGCAGAAACAACACCGGGGAGATCACACAATATCTCACCGTTGCCGTCACTCTGTCCGGATTTCGTCAGGGAGTGGCGAGCTCACGATCCCGACTACCCACTACGTAGGTATCGGCAAGCGACCAGTGAGCGTATGGCATCACACCTCCGGATTCCAACGCATGGAACATGCCCCCGCACGGTCACTGTCAGCTTCACAATAGCCCAATTAATATTATTCACTGCCACCACCATCCAGATTTGAAATATAATACAGGCCTGGGCGGACGCCTGCTTTCTGGTAGCGTATGGCTTCATGGGAGGGAACAATTACAGCACAAAAGAAACAGAACTATTAAATTTTATAATTTAATCCAAAAGGGAGGCAGTGTTATGAAAAATATACAAGATTTTACAAAAGGGGACAATACAATACATAAGCAGTTACACATAATAAACAGGATTAAAGAAGACTTACTATAACGATCGCTGAGATGATTCAGGATCCGTTGCTATAATAAATATATACTCCCGCAATGAATACTACTCCAACCTCAGCAGATTCTTTTATGCTGCTGAAGGGAAAGACACACACACCCCCTGGGATGACAAAACGGGGCCTGGTCTCCAGCCTTCATATCTTTATTAGATATCAGTTTTTTTCGTGATAACTTATCGTGGCTTGATCGAAGAGGCACGAAAGTGATAAAAAAAATTTCCGTTGTGATTTTACCTTTGTCCAGAGACCTCACACGGTATAGCTGCGATCTGTTATTTTGGGACTTTGCGCCACAGCCCCCAGAGGGACCTACAGAGACAGGAAAATATCCATATCGTTCCCTAGCTGACCCTGTCACTAAAAATATAGGTCCCATGATTATCAGAATTATGGAACTTTAGTTATTCCATATTTCGTTTCGACTCCGAAAATCCTGCAGTCTTTGTTAAACCCCTTTTGAGCCTAAAAGAAGCCATTTCCTCTTTCCTTCCATCTCTGCCCCTATGCTGGAAGTTGTCAATCTATCCCAGGTCTGTGCTAAGAGGAGATGCATTCGTATGTTAAGTAGAAGAGCTTCTTGTACTATTATTTGCATACCAACAGCTGCCTGGAGTGTCAGCTCTCCTCTGGTGACAAATGGTGGATAAGGGAGGGATGAAGAGGGGTTTCAGGGACAGAGAGAAATTGTTAATACTTTCTCAATATTTCCTTGATAGAAACTATGCACTAAATGGTCCCTAATTGACCCACCCTTTCTGAAAGTTATTGTGGGAGTAGATCCCACAGCACCCTCAGGTCCGGGTCAGCCACAAGTATATCCCAGTGTTTTCTGAAGATATGAAAGATACAGTGACTCTGATTGTCATAAGTTTTTCTTGGTCTCTTGGTTAGGTATGGAGGAGTGTCTGTCTCTCCCATTTTTCTGCAAACGATGATGCGGAATCCAAAATGTACCATGAGTACCCTTTTCCCTGAATCTGATGTTCAGGTCTATTGCCTGTATATTAAAATCTGTGACATTAGAGCAGTACCCTCTCAACCATAAAAATTGGCCCTTGGGTATAACTCTTTTTATGGGGATGGGGTGGTGGCTATCCCACTTCAATAGTTTATTAGTGCTTGAAGGTTTATGGCAGTTGAGTGTCCATAGGGTCCCATTGCAATCTTTCTTGATTAGTACATCCAGGAAAGGAAACTGGTAATAATTAATCTCTGATATAAATCTTAGGCCCACTCTATTGATGTGGAATTCCCTGACAAATTCAAAAGATTGTTCACTCGTCCCTGACCAGATGATAAAAAAGTAGTCAATATATTTGTACCATACCCCAATATATGGATGCCATCACTTATGATCATCCCTGAATATTGTGGTTTCCTCCCACCAGTCCAGCCAGGGATAGGATAGCATATGAGGGGCACAGAGGCTTCCCATCGCAGTACCCCTGAGCTGGAGGAAGTACTTCCTGTCAAAAAGAAAGAAGTTATGAGTAATAGCGAATTTTAGAAGATCCTCCATGAAGTCATTATGTCTGCTACACTCTATTGATCTCGATTTCAAGAAATGTCTTACTCCTCTGATACCATCATCATGCGGTATATTACTGTACAAAGCCTCGATATCTAGTAAGGCCGGCTCCCCTACATGCCCGTATACATGCTCGAGGGTCTACATGTAGGGGAGCAAGCAAAGGGAAAACCAACTCCAGAGGGATTATTCCAACTGCAAGACCTCAGGTGGTACTGGGGGAACATTATACTGTGGGGGTATCATACATACTGCATAAGGGGCATAATGGGGGCAATCATACATACTGCATAAGGGGCATAATGGGGGCATTACACTGTGTGGGGCATCATACATCCTTCATAAGGGGCATAATGGGGGCATTACACTGTGTGGGTGCATCATACATACTGCATAAGGGGCATAATGGGGGCATTACACTGTGTGGGGGCATCATATATCCTGCATAAGGGGCATTACACTGTGTGGGGGCATCATACATCCTGCATAAGGGGCATAATGGGGGCATTACACTGTGTGGGGGCATCATATATCCTGCATAAGGGGCATAATGGGGGCATTACACTGTGTGGGGGCATCATACATCCTGCATAAGGGGCATAATGGGGGCATTACACTGTGTGGGGCATCATACATCCTGCATAAGGGGCATAATGGGGGCATTACACTGTGTGGGGGCATCATATATCCTGCATAAGGGGCATAATGGGGGCATTACACTGTGTGGGGGCATCATACATCCTGCATAAGGGGCATCATACATACTGCATAAGGGGCATAATGGGGGCATTACACTGTGGGGGGCATCATACATCCTGCATAAGGGGCATAATGGGGGCATTACACTGTGGGGCAGTAAAGGGGTCCTGTACTATGAGAACAATACGTTTCCTCCCTTCCTGTCTCCATAGTTGGGTCGTATGTATCTATTACAGGAATCAGAACAAAAACCTTATGATTCTTATAAAGGGGCAACACAAGACCCCAAAAGAGTCTCCGTGCTGAAGGGGTTAATGCCCCCTGCGCCCAGTAATGGTGGTCTCCACATACCTCCACCTGCAGAGCCGCCACCACATATATGGCTGCTCTGTGCGCACAGGAGCTGTGATGAGGTCACAGGAGGGGAGGAGTCAGGGGTCACATGATCAGGGGCCTCAGTGGATGCAGGACTCTGCTGTGCTGGTTGTCATGGTGCTGGATGAGCTGAAGTTTATGTGTGGGGTCAGGAGGGGTTTACAGTGTGGATGTAGCAGAGCCGCGTGTGTACGAGGTGTACGGAGCAGAGCCGCGTGTGTACGAGGTGTACGGAGCAGAGCCGCGCGTGTACGTGGTGTACGGAGCGGAGCCGCGTGTGTACGAGGTGTACGGAGCAGAGCCGCGTGTGTACGAGGTGTACGGAGCAGAGCCGCGTGTGTACGAGGTGTACGGAGCGGAGCAGCGTGTGTACGAGGTGTACGGAGCGGAGCCGCGCGTGTACGAGGTGTACGGAGAAGAGCCGTGTTTGTACGAGGCGTACGGAGCGGAGCCGCGTGTGTACGAGGCGTACGGAGCGGAGCCGCGTGTGTACGAGGTGTACGGAGCGGAGCCGTGTGTGTACGAGGTGTACGGAGCGGAGCCGCGTGTGTACGAGGTGTACGGAGCGGAGCCGCGCGTGTACGAGGCGTACGGAGCGGAGCCGCGCGTGTACGAGGCGTACGGAGCGGAGCCGCGCGTGTACGAGGCGTACGGAGCGGAGCCGCGCGTGTACGAGGCGTACGGAGCGGAGCCGCGCGTGTACGAGGCGTACGGAGCGGAGCCGCGCGTGTACGAGGCGTACGGAGCGGAGCCGTGCGTGTACGAGGTGTACGGAGCGGAGCCGCGCGTGTACGATTTGTAGAGAATCCTTTGCAGCAATGACAGCCTGAAGTCTGGAAGCCATGATGGGGTTGAGATCTGGTGACTGACTCGGCCATTGCAGAATTTTCCACTTCTTTACAGTAAAAGATTCCTGGGTTGCTTTCGCACTATGTTTATATAAAAAAGAACCTATACATGTTTGGTATCTACTAACTCCTAATGACCTGGAGAATAATAATGGCAGGTCAGTTTTATCATATAGTGAACATGGTAAAAAAATATAATAATTGTGAAATTGCACTATTTTTGCAATTTCACCGCACTGAATTTTTTCCCATTTTCCAGCACACGTTTGGTAAAACCAATGGTGTCGTTTAAAAGTACAACTCATCCTGCAAAAAACAAGCCCTCACATGGCCATATTGACGGGAAAATAAAAAAGTTATGGGAAGAAGGGGAACGAGAAACGAAAACGCAAAAATTGAGAAACTCAAAAAGGGGTAAAGGGGTTAATATCAAATATTTCTAAAAATAAAAAAAATAGAAAAAAGTTAGAAAATATAAGTAATGTAAGAAAACCAGCGTATGGATCTTTTCCAGCCTGGGTCCCGGGTTATCTGGCCCATTCCATCCGGTTTTGTTCATTTGGTGCGAAATCCCTTCCCAGATCCTCTGAATTCCTACATGGGATGTAAATTCCCTCAGGACCGACCCGCTGAATTCACGGCTTATCAATGAACATTTACATTTTGTTCATATTTATCCAGAACTTTGGTTTTACTAACTATGTCGGAAAACCGTTTAAATGGTTAACATTTCTGATGAATTGTATCATTTACTTTAGTTAAATGTACAATAAAGATTTTTGGCAATGTTCACACTCTGCATCTGAGTCTGAATGGTCCACAATGTACAGTATATAATCATTGTCTTATAGCATTTTATAGAGACATTCATAAACATTTAAATATATACAGTGGGGGAATAAGTATTTGATCCCTTGCAGTTTTTGTAAGTTTTCCCACTGATAAAGACATGAACAGTCTATAATTTTAAGGGTAGGTTAATTTTAACATTGAGATATCCCAGATACTTACTCAGCTTTTATGCACACACACTGATTACAAGCAAACAGGTCACAGGTGAGGATGTTACCTTTAGTAGTCATTCAAACCCATTTGTGTCAAATTCTGTGCATGTTATCAGGCCAAAATCACAAGGGTATGTGATGTCCGCTATTTCATCTTTCTTCTCTGTTAGACTCCTAAAACTTAATATGAATAAAACTGAATTCATCATCTTTCCACCATCTCGCTCAACCCCCCATCTGACCTATCCATCAAAGTCAATGGCTATCCACTCTCCCCAGTCTCGCAAGCTCGCTGCCTTGGGTTAACCCCTGACTCTGATCTCTCCTTCAAACCTCATATCCAAGCCCTTTCCACTTCCTGCTGACTCCAGCTCAAAAATATTTCCCAGATTCGCACATTCTTCAACCCTGTGTTAATCCCTTCACTGGCTCTCCATTGCCCAGAGACTCCAAAACCCTAACCATGGCATATAAAGCCACCCACAACCTGTCTCCTCCAATCATCTGTGACCTAGTCTCCCGGTACTTACCTGCACGCAACCTCCGATCCTCACAAGATCTCCTTTTCTACTCCCCTCTTATCTCCTCTTCCAAACAATCGCATGCAAGATTTCTCCCGTGCATCACCCATACTCTGGAACTCTCTACCCTAAGGCTGAGTTCACACGATGCGTTTTTCATGCGTTTCCGCGGCGTTTTTGCAGTTGCGTAAACGCCGCGGAAACGCATGAAAAACGCATGGTAGAAGGGCAGCAATGTTCCCCAATGGAAATCCGCATGTGCTGTGCCCATGATGCGGATTTTTCCGCAGCGTAAACGCTGCGCTCAAAAATCCGCAGCATGTCAATTAATTTTGCGGAAACGCTGCTCTTTTGTCGCCATTGACTTGCATTAGACCGCATGGAATCCGCATCACTGTATATGTTGATGCGCTTTTCATGCGGTCTAATGTGCGGATGGTACCCGGGTCTGGATGAGAGGACTCTCATCCAGACCCAGGTACCATTAAAAAAAAAAGAATAAAATAAAAAATATATATATTCTCACCTTCTGACGGCCCGCGCTGCGTCCTGCCGGCTTCCCGGGCACTTCGCGGTTGAATGAAGGACCTTCGCTGACGTCAGAGTCATGTGACGGGTCACGTGACGCTGACGTCGGAAGGTCCTAAAGTCTTCACTGCCGGCAGCCGGGACCGATGAAGCAGGACACCGGGGGCCATCAGAGGGTAAAGTATAGATTTATTTTTTATTTTTTGACATTCACACACTATATAAATCCATGCCGGTTGCATGGATTTATATAGTGTGAAGTTGACAAGCACTTTCCAAGTGATGCTAAAATCGCTTGGGAAGCGCTTGTCAACCCGCATGCGGAAATGAAAGTGAAGACCACTTCATTTCCGCATGTCCCTGGCAGGAAACTGCATGTACAATCCGCATGCGTTTTTTCCTGCCAGAGAGATGCAGAAACGCTCAGGAAAAAATCCTGAGCATTTCTGCATCGTGTGCACATACCCTAACATATCAGACTCTTGCCTACCGTGGAAACCTTCAAAAGAAACCTGAAGACCCCCCTCTTCCGACAAGTCTGCAACCTGCATTAACCCTCTCTCCACCATGCTGCTGCACAACCAGCTCTACCCTCACCTACTGTATCCTCACCCATCCCTTGTAGATTGTGAGCTCTCGTGGGCCGGGTCCCCTCTCCTCCTGTACCAGTCACTGACTTGTTTTTATTCAAATTATTGTATTTGTTGTTTGCTATGTAAATCCCTGTAAAAATGAGAGACTGTTTTAAGGCATTTTATTACTTACTGCAAAGACAAAAGTTTACATACATTTCATTAGCATTTGGTACCATTGCCCTTAAACTGAATGACTTGGGTCAAATGTTGGGGATATCCTTCCACAAGCTTCTCACAATAGTTGGTTGGAATTTGGGCCCATTCTTCCTGACAAAACTGGTGTAACTGATCCAGGTTTGTAGGTCACCTTGCTTGCACCTACCTTTTCAGCTTCACCCATAAATTTTCAATAGGATTGAGATCAGGGCTCTGGGTCATTGTCTACTTGGAAGACCCATTTCCGCTCAAGCTTTAACTTCCTGGCTGATGTCTTGAGATGTTGATTCAGTATTGCCACATAATTTTCTTTTCTTATGCTACCATCTATTTTGTGAAGTGCACCAGACCCTCCTGCAGCAAAATAACCGCACAACAGTTGGGATGGTGTTCTTAGGCTTCCAAGCTTCTCCCTTTTTCCTCCAAGCGTAACGATGGTCATTTTGCCCAAAAAGTTCTATTTTAGTTTCATCAGACCACAGAACATGTCTCCAAAAATTAAAGGAGTTGTCCAGCACTTTTTACTGTAGACCAAATATCCCCCAATGTATTTACCCTGTTCAGATAAGGGTTTTTGTAAGGGTTTTGCTTACAGGCAACACGTGACCCCCGGCTGCATCCGGCTTTTCCTTCCGCTGATGTCACATCAAGTGAGGCGCGACAAAGTACTGGACAACTTCTTTAAGGTCTTTGTTCCTGTGTGCATTTGCAAACATTAATCTGGCCTTTTTATGTTTCCTTTGGAGTAATGGCTTCTTCCTGGCTTCGGTCCGTACACCTTGTACACATGCGGCTCCGCTCCGTACACCTCGTACACTCACGGCTCCACTCCGAACACCTCGTACAGGCATACCACCCAACTCTTGAAGAACAGAAAGAGGCAAAACTTGTCCATGCCTCTGGCCACAACCCAATCGACGCCCATTTACCATTATCTTTCTCCCCTGGCAGGAGCAGTTGTCAGAAGGGCGCTGGTAGTGAGAGAAATTCAACAGAAGGCCGAGACTGCAGTGTGTAGAACCAAATCCAGGACTGTCCGCTGTATCCCGGACAGTTGGGACTAGAGATGAGCGGATGGATTCCTGGTCCAGTGTCCAAATCAATGCTACCTGGCGGCTGGACGGGACACTGTGAATCTCTTATCTTTCAGGGCAGCGCAACGTCATCTGTGCGTCCTGCTCATCTCTCGTTGGGACCTGAGGATTATTTTTTGTTCCCTCATTCATAGTCGGAGCCGCAAGAACTTTCTAATTATTATGTAGCTTCACTATACGACATCCGTCTTTCTTGTGTCTGTAAGGCCGTGTTCACACATTGCAGAAATGCTGTGTTCTTTGTTTTCTGCAGATGTCCGCACCAAACTCCACAATAACAGTCTCTTCCCCCTTATTTGATGCGTTTCTGGTGCAGATGTGAAGCCGCGTTTTTAAGGTGCTTTTTATAGTACAGAAAAGCTTTGATTTTGCACTTAATGAAGTATTTGCATTTTTTTTAGGCTCCACATAGAAGCGTCTGAAGACGCTGCTGAACTCTGCGGTAGTGATGAGTGAGCATGTGTTGTTAACCCTTTCGGAAAGCATGCTCAGCATTTATGTTAGTGCCGCCGTAGCTGCATGTGTCATGGCATCCTGCACATGTCACAGCTGTAGATGCCGAGCACGCCGAAAATACTCTGCGAGCACGCGGGCGTGCGCACCGAAAGGGTTAACAATCCACGCTCGCTCATCACTACTCTGTGATTTTGGAGCATTTTCTCCTCGGCTTCTTCTGAAAAAAAAACGCATGAAGAAAAAAAAAACGCCGCTGCATTTTTAAGTGCAGAATCAAAGCTTTTCTGTACTATTAAAAAGCGTTAAAAACTCTGCTTCATATCTGCCCCAAAATCGCATCAAATAATCGGGAAAACACATAAAAGAAACGCAGCCAACACACAATAATCAGAGAAGATTGTTACTGCGCCGTGTGGTGCGAACACCTGCAGAAAAAAAGAAGCAAAAAGAAAGCAGCATTTACGCTAGGTGTGAACACGGCCTTAGCTGTCGCCGTCTGGAGAGCCGAGCTCCTGGAGAAGATGCTGACCCGGCAGCAGTCTGCGATGCATGCGACCGGCAGCGCCCTAGCCCCGGAGGAGCTGCTCCTGGACCAGGAGGCGTCAGGCCGAGCTGAAGCGATCGCGGGAGCAGGTAGGAGCGATATCCCTGTCCCGGACGCCGCTGGCGCTGATCCGTTCCTGGTCCCCCTGCAGGAACCTCCGTCCCCGGCGCTCATGATGCCGACCTGCTCCTAGGCCACCTGCAGGAGCCACCTGCCCCGACACCCGAATGGGTGTACGGCCGCCGGTATGGGACTGGTCCGAGTAGGTTGAAGATCAGAGCCTCCCTTTACTGCCCGCTCCCGTGCCCTTGGTTGCCCACAGGGAAGATGGGGACCAATTCCAATGGGATAACCCGGCGGGTGACCTGATGGGTTTTCCCCCGGAGACCCAAAAGGAGGCCGCACGCCGAGAGGAGTATTGTTGGCGGGAACTCCTTCAGCTGGAGAAGGAACCGCGCACCCGGCGGGTGCGCTGGGAGACAATGGAGGCTCGCAACATGGAGGAGAAGGCCCGGGCCCACAAAGCCAAGCCGGCCACGCCCGATCCACAGGTGGAAGGGGTCGTGGTCAAGTTTGACCTGGATGGAGGATGGGGCTTTATCCGAGAGCCCCAACTTGGCACCGACCTCTTTGTTAACCGGCGGGACGTAGAGTCCCATTTACAGCATGGACATCCAGAGCGGGATCTGTACCCTGGTGACCGAGTCACCTATTCCCGGCACAGAGGAGAGCGGGGCTGGTATGCCCTCCATGTACATAGAGTAGTGGAGGAGGAAGAGGACATGCCCCTGCAGTTCGAGACTGACGACCCGGCTGGGCCAGCCTACAGAGAACAGGTGTCTCCAGGGAAGGAGCACCACTATGGAACTATTCATTTGAAGGAACTGTATATAGTTATTATAGTTACCCGGAAGGGTACATCCGTGTTTGAGTGAACTGAAAAAGTCTTGTGTTTACTTAGCTACCCGGTAAGGGTACAAGAACTGAAGAGCTGAGGACTGTGAGCAGCCAAAAACTTTTACCTGTATATAGTTGGCACTTCTTAAGGTGCTTCTTATTGGTTTTATATATAAAGACCTCTGAACAAAAACCCGTTTGGCGTGGCCGAAGACGTGTTCCAACAGCTGGACCACCTATGCCCTGCAGCCACGCCCAGGGCCTACATTGAGGGTTTTCAGACGGGTCCCTCAAATTGCACCTTGTTCAGTGAAATGGACACGCAGCTATAGATTTCACTGTAGTTATTGAAAATGTTTGATATGAAAAAATGTTTTATATATATGAAGAAAGTTTTATTCAAGAAAGTTTGATAATGTTTTATAAGCTGATACAGTAACATGTAACGTTCAAAAAAATGTGCCTCCCATAAAGGGAAGAAAAAGTAATGTCATAATACTTCTATGTGAATGCATTCTAAAAATGTGCATGTTTGTTTTTACTCTGTTCCACCCCATGGACGTGCTGTGTTTTACCAGGGGGGTATGCGGCGCCACTGCGGGCTCAGTCGCCACAGAGGTACTGCATCTCACGCAGAGGTGTGGTATCTCACTCTCAGGTAAGGATGGAGTACTACCTGGGACCCACACACTTGCATCCATTATACTTCAAGAGGGAAGGGCGAGATTGCTCCTAAGGGAGAGCACAGTCCCTGGTCCCTGGCTGGAGGGTGGAACCATGTAGTGGGTGTGGGTGGAGGAAGAAGTTCAGGGGAGCACTTCAGTAGGAGTATAAAAAGGAGGGGAACCATCTAGAAGGAGATCAGTCTGAGGAGAGAGTCAGAGGAGAGGGAGAGAGTTGGGAGCAGAGGCTCTGTAGGAGCTCTGCTCAGGAGGAGCGGGCCTAGTAAGAGAGGCCCAGGAGGACAGACTGAGAGAGGACGGGAGCAGAGGGAAGGCTCCAGGAACAGAGGGGATCCCAGGGGCACGATGAGTGCAGGAAGCCACCCGTACGCCCGAATCTAAACGGACTTGGAGGGATCAGGCCGCAGAGGGGACCGGCCCCTAACTAGTGGAAAACTACAAGGCTCAGCTAGATAACCGGAGGCTACTGTACTTTCAAGGTGTAGTTTCCCACAGCCGCAACTAATCACTAAAAAGGTAGCCGCACAGGATCCAGGGAACTCCAGGTTGCCCGTCAAGATCTCAGGTTACTGGCTTGGGACACTGGTTGTGAGGCGCAGGGCAGGAGGGGAAAAGCCAGCGCAGGAAGAAGGCCGTGAAAGGCTCACAACACAGGGTCCCGTCAAATACTCCAGAGATACCTGGGAGTTTGCTGAACCCCAGCCTCGGTGAACGCAGAACGACTTGGGTGGTGATAATTTGGCCATTGTAACCAGGAGCAACATGATAATCGTGAGTAAACCTTGAAGACTGCACCCCACTGTCTCGCTGAATTATTGGTGTGCCATCACCTGCACTACACTGCCCAACAACAGCTACCTCATCATTTACCATCACAGCACCGCCCTGGAGCTCTACCTGTGGAGAGCTGAATCAACTCTGCTGCATTAACAACAGCTCCAGAAGACCTGCTCCGCAGCGGCGGCTCCATATAGCTGCATACCACAGGTGTCGTCACGAACATTAAAAAAAACTTTAATTCCCCTTTTCTTTAATCCCCTTTTGATTGACCGCCTTGGGTCACGGAGCGGGTCACTGCCACTGTGACATCCCCCAGCATCGACCGGCCCGGCTACCGAGTACCCCACGGCCCAGGGGGCGCGTCATATTTCTATGAAGATGTATACTCTGCTTCTGTACTGTCTGTGCTTCTTGACTCTACAATGCATTGCCTGCATTCTAGAGTCAAGTTAACCAAATCCTCCTCTGTTCACCATTGAGAGCTGTAGCTCAGTGGTTAGAGCTGCAGCCTCTGAACACTGAGCTCCCAGTTCAAGTCCTGGCAGATGTGATCACAGGAGAAGGAAGAGGTGAGTGTACTATAATTTCATTTATTCACTGACTATTGAGTGGCCCCTGCCCCCTAAGGAGGAGGAGCTACAGAGAGATGAGAGGTATAAATAGAAGTCAGTGAGAACAACTGAGCCAGCACAGCAGAGTCCTGCATCCACTGAGGCCCCTGATCATGTGACCCCTGACTCCTCCCCTCCTGTGACCTCATCACAGCTCCTGTGCGCACAGAGCAGCCATATATGTGGTGGCGGCTCTGCAGGTGGAGGTATGTGGAGACCCCATTACTGGGCGCAGGGGGCATTAACCCCTTCAGCACGGAGACTCTTTTGGGGTCTCTGTGTGGTGTGAACAGTGACGTAACACTTGCAGAGGTGTAGCTAGGTATTCAGCTCCGGGGGGCGCAGTATCTGAGTGGTCCCTTACTGGTAACCCCTGATCACACTATGCTGGTGCAGCCTATTAGTGGGTATAGGAGAACCTCAGCAGATGACCGCAGTGTAACTGAAAGAAAAATCTCCACAAAGCCCAACACTATTCCCGCCATATCTAGTGGTAGATCCCAGTACTGCAGGACACAGAAGATACAGCACAGTTACAGATCAAGCTGACGTTCTTTCTGATGGACTCATTCACTTTTCCATCTTTCTCAGAAAGTCATTGTGACTTCTCCAGCCAGGACTCGTCTGCGGAGATTGCAGCACAGACACATCTGACTCCTCACCACCGTTCCCATCTATTCCCAACCTGAACAATCCTCTCATCCTGACGATACCCCAATGCTGAGCTGCGGCTGCCGTATGTGTCCCTATTACTGCACCTACTGCGTGGTATAAAAGCAGAGATCCTCTCACTGCCCCACATACTAATGCCACCACTGTGCTCCTTACATAGAAATATGTGTCTTTGTGCCTTCACAGTAGCTTCCACACTCTTTAATGGTTCCTACAGTAGCTCCCACACTGTATAAAGGCCCCCACAGTAACTCCCACACTGTGTATAGGACCCAATACTGTACGATGGTCCCCCAGTAGCCTTCAAACTGTATAATGGTCCCCGCAATAGCTACCTCACTGTATAATGGCCCCCACATTAGTTCTCATGCTGTATAATGGCCCCCACATAAGCTCTCATGCTGTATAATTACGCCCGCATTAGCTCCCATGGGTTATGATTTCTGTCTGTCCCTTTCTGTCGGCTGCAACTTACACAGTCCTGTTATATGACAAAGAGCTAAATAGAAGAAAATATTGTTCCTCCATCCTGTCATATGTTCCTCCATCCTGTCATATGTTCCTCCATCCTGTCATATACTCTCTCCATCCTGGCATATACTCCCTCTATCCTGGTATATACTCTCTCCATCCTGGCGTATGTTCCTCCATCCTGGCATATGTTCCTCCATCCTGGCATATGTCCATTCAGCCTGGTATATACTCCCTCTATCCTGGTATATACTCCCTCCATCCTGGCGTATGTCCCTCCATCCTGGCATATGTTCCTCCATCCTGTCATATGTTCCTCCATCCTGGCATATGTCCATTCAGCCTGGTATATACTCCCTCCATCCTGGCGTGTGTCCCTCCATCCTGGCATATGTCCCTCCATCCTGGTATATACTCCCTCCATCCTGGCGTATGTCCCTCCATCCTGGCGTATGTCCCTCCATCCTGGCGTATGTCCCTCCATCCTGACATATGTCCCTCCATTCTGGCTTATGTCCCTCTATCCTGGTATATACTCCCTGCATCCTGGCGTATGTCCCTCCATCCTGGCGTATGTCCCTCTATCCTGGCATATGTCCCTCCATCCTGGTATATGCCCCTCATCCTGCCCACGCCGGTGTTCTTCAATAGTTAGAACTAAAAAACTCACCTTTCCCTCGCTCCCCTACAGGGCATCGTCGTCTTCTGAAGACAGCTGCTGACTTCAGCGTCCAAGCAACGGGGGTGAATGATGTCACTGCCATTTTCCCAGTCACATGCACGCCACCGTCAGCTGCTGGCCCTTGATTGGCCGACAGCGTGTATTGTGGCACATGGACCCGGCAAGTTTGTGCTCTGCAATACCCTCCAGTGTCATTTTATTGAAGACACTGTCTGCGAATTCGCACACACAATATCTTCAATAAAACAGCGCCATAATGCGGTATGCGCACATGCTGACTCCGGCACCAAGATTCGGACAGAAGAACACAATCACCATTATATATAAGATACCAATATTATACACACATGTATACAGCCACATAACTATGTACACAGCCATTTCCTTTATTCATATGCACACATAAGTGCTTTATACATACGTACACAGGCATTCCTGTATACACACACCAGTGCTATATACACGCCTCATTCCTGAGTGTATGTATATATAAACACACACATGTACAGTGCTGGCCAAAAGTATTGGCACCCCTGCAATTCTGTCAGATAATACTCAGTTTCTTCCTGAAAATGATTGCAATCACAAATTCTTTGGTATTATTATCTTCATTTAATTTTCTTGCAAGGAAAAAACACAAAAGAGAATGAAGCAAAAATCAAATCATTGATCATTTCACACAAAACTCCAAAAAAGGGCCGGACAAAAGTATTGGCACCCTCAGCCTAATACTTGGTTGCACAACCTTTAGCCAAAATAACTGCGAACAACCGCTTCCGGTAACCATCAATGAGTTTCTTACAATGCTCGGCTGGAATTGTAGACCATTCTTCTTTGGCAAATTGCTCCAGGTCCCTGATATTTGAAGGGTGCCTTCTCCAAACTGCCATTTTGAGATCTCTCCACAGGTGTTCTATGGGATTCAGGTCTGGACTCATTGCTGGCCACCTTAGAAGTCTCCAGTGCTTTCTCTAAAACCATTTTATAGTGCTTTTGGAAGTGTGTTTTGGGTCATTGTCCTGCTGGAAGACCCATGACCTCTGAGGGAGACCCAGCTTTCTCACACTGGGCCCTACATTATGCTGCAAAATTTGTTGGTAGTCTTCAGACTTCATAATGCCATGCACACGGTCAATCAGTCCAGTGCCAGAGGCAGCAAAGCAACCCCAAAACATCAGGGAACCTCCGCCATGTTTGACTGTAGGGACCGTGCTCTTTTCTTTGAATGCCTCTTTTTTTTCCTGTATACTCTATGTTGATGCTTTTTCCCAAAAAGTCCTACTATTGTCTCATTTGAACAGAGAACATTCTTCCAAAACGTTTTAGGCTTTCTCAGGTAAGTTTTGGCAAACTCCAGCCTGGCTTTTTTATGTCTCGGGATAAGAAGTGGGGTCTTCCTTGGTATCCTACCATACAGTCCCTTTTCATTCAGACGTCGACGGATAGTACGGGTTGACACTGTTGTACCCTCGGACTGCAGGGCAGCTTGAACTTGTTTGGATGTTAGTCGAGGTTCTTTATCCACCATCCGCACAATCTTGCGTTGAAATCTCTGGTCAATTTTTCTTTTCCGTCCACATCTAGGGAGGTTAGCCACAGTGCTATGGGCTTTAAACTTCTTGATGACACTGCGCACGGAAGACACAGGAACATTCAGGTCTTTGGAGATGGACTTGTAGCCTTGAGATTGCTCATGCTTCCTCACAATTTGGTTTCTCAAGTCCTCAGACAGTTCTTTGGTCTTCTTTCTTTTCTCCATGCTCAATGTGGTACACACAAGGACACAGGAGAGAGGTTGAGTCAACTTTAATCCATGTTAACTGGCTGCAAGTGTGATTTAGTTATTGCCAACACCTGTTAGGTGCCACAGGTAAGTTACAGGTGCTGTTAATTACACGAATTAGAGAAGCATCACGTGATTTTTCAAAGGGTGCCAATACTTTTGTCCACCCCCTTTTTTAGGTTTGGTGTGGAATTATATCCAATTTGGCTTTAGGACAATTCTTTTTGTGATTTTTTCATTGAAGACAAATTAAATGAAGAGAATAATACCAAAGAATTTGTGATTGCAATCATTTTCAGGAAGAAACTGAGTATTATCTGACAGAATTGCAGGGGTGCCAATACTTTTGGCCTGCACTGTATACAAACGTACACACACCACTGCTATATACCTATGTACACAGAACCTCCGCTGAGTGCTGCCCTCTCGCCTACAGCCCGGGCAGTGTATGACCCGCACATAATGGTAGAAGTCCTAAGTTATTGCCGTCTCTCATTTATCTTTCAAATCTGGTGCCCGCAAACATTACCGGCACGTCAGGAGTCGCTGTGATGTGTCCGGTGGGTTTGGCCTACTCTCGTCTTTCTCCGGGTGGTATTTATAATACACAGTTCGGCGTGACAGCCTGCCGGCTGGGTACCGTGTCCACCTGTACCTGCAGCAGGGAGGGTGTCGCCGGGAAGTAATCGTTAGAAAAGACAATTCGTAACGCTTTCGCTCAGGCTAAACTATAGAGCTAGAGCTTTGTTGTGTGGGGTCCTAATAAGAGTGAGCGTTGTCAGAGCCAGCGGTCCCAGGTGCCCCCTCCTCCAATAAAAGGGCACCGCAGTACAGTGTGCACATGCTCTGACGCCGGCGCCATACTGTACTACTAGGCTTCGGACAGAAGGACACATCTCCGGTTATATTATAGATGCCACGTGTGCCCCCTTTTTCCTACCTGTGTTGTCTCATTATTATCGTGTTATTTTTTGTTTTACTTTTATATTTTATAAATAAATGATATGTTTTTAATATATTTTGGCTTCCATTTTAAAAAAAAAATTAGGTTATTGTTGATATGATGAATATAAGCCTTACTATAAAGATTGAGATCGTAGGTGCTTAATTTCTCATGTCATGTGTAATGAATACAGTTGTGCTGAAAAGTTTACATACCCCGTCAGAATTTTTCCTTTGTTGCACTTGTTTCAGAGAATATGAATGATAACAAAATAACTTTTTCTCCACTCATGGTTATTGGTCAGGTGAAGCCATTTATTGTCAAACTACTGTGTTTTATCTTTTTAAATCTTAATGACAAAAACATCTAAATGATTCTGATCAAAAGTTCACATACCCCAGTTGTTAATACCATGTATTGCCCCCCTCTAACATCAATGATAGCTTGAAGTCTTTTGTAGTAGTTGTGGATGAGGTTATTATCTCAGATTGTAAAGCTGCCCATTCTTCTTGGCAAAAAGCTTCCAGTTCCTGCAAATTCCTGGGCTTTCTAGCATGAACTGCGTGCCTGAGATCTCCCCAGAGTGGCTCAATGATATTGAGGTCAGGAGACTGAGATGGCCACTCCAGAACCTTCACTTTGTTCTGCTGTAGCCAATGACAGGTCGACTTGGCCTTGTGTTTTGGATCGTTGTCATGTTGGAACGTCCAAGTACATCCCATGCGCAGCTTCCAGACTGAGTGCAAATTTGCCTCCAGTATTTGCTGATAATGTCCTGCATTAATCTTTCCTTCAACTTTTACCAAGTTTCCTGTGCCTTTGTAGCTCACACGTCCCCAAAACATCAGCAATCCACCTCCGTGCTTTACTGTTGGAATGGTGTTCCTTTCATCATAGGCCTTGTTGACCTCTCTCCAAATGTAACATTTATGTTTATGGCCAAAAAGTTCAATTTTGGTGTCATCACTCCAAATTACCTTGTTCCAGAAGTTTTGAGGCTTGTCTCGGTGCTGTTTGGCGTATTGTAGGCGAGATACTTTGTGGCATTTGCGTAGTAATGGCTTTCTTCTGGCGACTTGACCAGGCAGCCCATTTTTCTTCAAGTGCCTCCTTATTGAGCATCTTGAAACAGCCACACCGCTAGTTTTCAGAGAGTCCAGAATTTCAGCTGATGTTATTTGTGGGTTTTTCTTTGCATCCCAAACAATTTTCCTGGCAGTTGTGGCTGAAATTTTTCTTGGTCTACCTGACCGTGGTTTGGTTTTTACAGAGCCCCTGATTTTCCATTTGTTAATCACAGTTTGAACGCTGCTGACTGGCATTATCAATTCCTTGGCTATTTTTTTGTATCCTTTTCCCGTGTTATATAGTTCAACTACCTTTTCTCGTAGATCCGTTGACAATTCTTTTGACTCACAATCCAGAAACATCAGTGGCTGGATGAAAGATGCAAGAGTCTGTCTGGATCCCAGAAACTCACTCAGCTTTTATGCACACACACTGATTACAAGCACACAGGTCACAGGTGAGGACGTTACCTTTAGTAGCCATTCAAACCCATTTGTGTCAAATTCTGTTCATGTTATCAGCCCAAAATCACCAGGGTATGTGAACTTTTGATCAGGGTCATTTGGATGTTTTTGGTTGTCATTAAGATTTAAAAAGAGAAAACACAGTAGTTTGACAATAAATGGCTTCACACAACCAATAACCATGAGTGGAGAAAAAGTTTTTTGTTATCATTCATATTCTCTGAAACAAGGCCAAGAAAGGAAAAATTCTGCCGGGGTATGTAAACTTTTGAGCACAACTGTATCTCCTGCAGTATTGCTAATGCCGATTCCAGAGTCGGTAAATGAGACGAGATATCGCGTTATGGAAGATGAGTCTATGAGAAACGTGTTCAGCTGCAGACTTCGAGGAAGAAACTGCTTGTTGTCTGTGGCCTAAAATATATAGGTTTTATTACTAGATGTAAAGAAGAAAACTAAATACTGTAAAATAATAAATCTCCTCATATGTTTCCCTTATTATCTCCAGTAATTGTATTATTGCACAGGATTTTTATGATGTTACATTGGCTCATCTTCTTCTCATTCAGTTCTCTACAATAACAGATCCTCCTCAGTGAAGATCTTCTATATAAGAGAATTTTCCTGATTTACCCATCAAGGATGGTTATGGACACAGACAAGATGGCGGAGAGGATATTACACCTCACCCTAGAGATCCTCTTCCGGGTTACTGGAGAGGTGAGAGATTCTGATGACGTCACATTACATCATTCTTATCTATGGGAATAACAGATGGACAGAACTGGAGAGGTGAGGACTCTGGAAATGTCTGGAGGGAGATTTATTAATGTGTCTCTCCATAACCAGGATTACACAGTAGTGAAGAAGACCTCTAGTGAGCGCTGTCAGGACCCTGTGTCTGAGGGATGGGGAAGACCCCTGAGCCCAATCACAGGACCTCCACCTCACCCCCTGATACATGAGGACATCAATGACCAGAAGATCCTAGAACTCACCTACAAGATGATTGAGCTGCTGACTGGAGAGGTGACACTGCTGGGAATGATGGAACATTATACAGTAACGCTATGAAGGGATCGTGGAGATGACGGTATCATTGTATGTGTCAGGTTCCTATAAGGTGTCAGGATGTCGCTGTCTATTTCTCCATAGAGGAGTGGGAGTATTTAGAAGGACACAACGATCTGTACAAGGATGTCATGATGGAGGTTCCCCAGCCCCTCACATCACCAGGTAATAGACAGGACTAAATACACACGGACTATAATTATCTGTATGTAAAGAATAAATTCAGTCCCTGTATGTGTTTCCTCCAGCTCTATCCAGTAAGAGGACAACACCAGAGAGATGTCCCCATCCTCTTCTTCCACATGACTGTAAACAAGAAGACCCCAATGTTCCTCAGGATCATCAGGTAGATGGAGAGAAGGTGTCATGAGATCTCCCCTATGATGTGTAGACGGCTGTGAAGGTCTTGTGCTCAGTCTTGTTTTATCCACCAGTATTATATGTTTTATACTTGTGTAATGAGAACGGTGGAGATGGCAGGATTAGAGGTGATCATTGATGTGACTTCTCCATCTGTCTGTGACTTTTACAATATTTGTTTCAGGGTGAAGATCTGACCCATATTAATACTACAGAGACATATGTGAGGGGTGATGAGTGGTGTAAAGAGGAGATTCCTACATATGACTACCCAGGTGAGTAGTAACCACTAAATGCAGAGAAGTCACAGATTCTTCTCAGTCACTGGCTGTGGCTGCTTTATAGGTCGTGTGATCACCATTTTGCCGTTAAAGTACAACATTCTCCTCCACCTAAAACTGTTCAAATGACTTTGTGAAATTGTGAAAGCCCTTTTCTATAGAACTTACAACCTGGAGGATCCACCTCCCCCCTGGGATTAGGAGATGCTGACCATTACCTGCCCAGATCTGTAAGTCAATTCACTGCTCTGACAAATTATTATATATCTCTAAAACTTATATTTCCAAATTTCACAGACTAATCCAATTGGAGTAAAGGGTAAAAATTAACTTTTATTTTTTCACGATTAAAACTAGAAATATAGTAACAAAATGTAAAAATTATTGACTCAATTGTACCTGAACTGAAAGTCAGCTAGGATATTAGTAGTAAAGAGTTTGTCACTCAAGATTATTGCAATATATATCAATTATATTTATTTAATCAGGACAACAGATCTTCCTAACGTATCTAACAGCACAATTTATTCAGGAGAACTGTGAATAAATTCACCGTGGTAAGCTTTAAAATTCATGAAGCCGACACATTGGCAGTTTCTCTTATCTTGTGCTTGTAGCAGCAGTTATAGGATATTGAGAGATTCTCTTGCTTTATCCCTAATCTTGTCAACAATCATATAGTACAATAGACAGTCTCCTAGATAATGCCAATCATTAGAGCCTGTTAGCTGAACTTCTCATATTATAGCATTAGCGATGAGGATGAAGCTATCGTGATGGACGTCCATAGCTGCTGCTACTGTGGGGAAAATAAGTATTTGATACACTGCTGATTTTGCAAGTTTATCGTAGCTACACTTCACCTGTGAGAGACCGTTTCTTAAAAAAAAAAACAGAAAATCACATTGTATGATTTTTAAATAATTAAATTGTATTTTATTGCATTAAATAAATATTTGATCACCTACCAACCAGCAAGAATTCTGTTCTCTCACAGACATGTTAGTTTTTCTTTAAGAAGCCCTCCTACTCTGCACTCATTACCTGTATTAAATGCACCTGTTTGAACTCATTACCTGTATAAAAGACACTTATCCACACACTCAATCAATCACACTCCAATCTCTCCCCCATGGCCAAGACCAAAGAGATGTCTAAGGACACCAGGGACAAAATTGTAGACCTGCACAAGGCTGGGATCAGCTACAGGACAATAGGCTAGCAGCATGGTAAGTAGTGAATAGCGAATTTATTCGAAATCAGATCTTACGACTTAAGGCTATGTGCCCACGATGCAGAAATGAAGCGGAAAATTTCTGCTTAATTTCTGCATCTCCTTGTCAGAAAAAACGTGTGGGGAATTTAACACGCGGTTTTGAAGTGTTTTTGACATGCGGAATTGCCATGCGTTTTTCTAATGCATTGAGTAGGCAATTCCGCATGCGTAAACGCAAAAATAATGGGCATGCTGCGGATTTTTCCGCGCATAAAATCCGCTGCGGAAAATTCCGCAGCATGGGCACAGAACATGCGGATTGTCATTGGGGACCATGGGGCACGTATTACCAAGCGTTTTTCAAGCGTTTCCGCAGCAGAAATTCCGCAGCGAAAACGCTTGAAAAATGCATTGTGGGCACACAGCCTCAATTCGACACGAATATGGCACATTCGGATTCATGATCGGAAGTGCAAGCAAAATTTCTTAAATTTGGAAATAATCGGCAAAATCAGGGAATAAATGCGGGAACGTGATTGCGGGGCAACTACAGCGTTTTGATCAGTTTAGCTAGCATAGTGCTTGTTTATGATGAGCGGGGGGACGTGGCAGATGAGTGGGGGGGGCTGGTGATAGCTCAAATCAGGTCAGATCAGTGGTGCGCTTGTAATTTTTTAATTTATTTATTTTTTCCTGTAGCCGGTAACTTTAAGTCAGGAAAGCGCGGCTAGCCAGTCAGAGCGCAGGAAGCATCCACAGTGTCCAGATACAAGGGCTTCTGCAATTGGCTGCTGAAATCACATTTCCTCTCGATATAAAAACCGGCCAAGTTCCCTCAGCGCCATTTTATCCATGTTACTGAAGGACACAGACGCTGCTGAGTGTGCGCCCGTGTACTGAGAGATATTGGCTAGATAGATGGGTTCTTGTTTGGAAGTCAGATAGTGTAACATAGTAACGTAGTAACGTAGGTTGAATAAAGACCTAGATCCATCAAGTTCAACCTTTCTCCCCCAATTGTACTCCCCATACCAACACTATACTAACTTACTGGAACTAGGCTTCACAAATGAATTACCATTTTTATTATTACTGCACTATTACAATTACAAATAACCATAAATAATTTTTAATTAGTTTTATTTTTTGTATTACTGTTATGGTATTACTAAAATCCCTGTACCTAAATCTTTTGATCCAGAAGAAGGAAAAAAAACCAGGATACATTCAGCCAATTTGCATCATGGGGAAAAATTCCTTCTTCTTGACGCCGAGAAAGGCGATCAGTACAAGAACCCTGCATCAAATGTACTTTTATAGGTGTAACATTTTGTCTAATTTAACTCTAGCCCACAATGTTATGTGTATCAAGAAAATCATCCAGCCCTTTTTTGAAAGCTGTTATAGTGTCGGCCATTACTACCTCCTGTAGTAGGGCATTCCTCAGTCTGACTGCTCTGACTGTAAAGAACCCTTTTCTGTTTAGGTGCCGGAATCGCCTTTCTTCCACCAGTAATGATTGCCCCCTGGTCCTTAGTCTTTGGAAGGAATAAGTCATGTGCTAGACCTTTGTACTGACCACACATATATTTATACATGTCAATGAGATCCGTCGTTTTTCTAAGCTAAACAAGCTCAACTTTTCCAACCTCTCATCATATGAGAGGCCTCCATCCCTTGTAATAATCTAGTTACCACCTTTGAACTGACTCTAACTTCTGAATATCCCTTTTAAAATGTGAAGCCCAAAACTGGATTCCATATTCCAGATGTGGCCTCACCAGTGATTTATAAAGGGGTAACAATATGTTGGGATCGCAGGATTTTATTTCTCTTTTTATACACCCTAAAATGTTGTTTGCTTTTGCGGCAGCTGCTTGACATTGAGTACTTGTAACCAGAATACCCAAATCCTTCTCCTGTTCTGTAGTCCCGAGTATACTCCCATTTAATGTATATGTAGCCATAGGATTACTCCATCCTGTGTGCATTACACTACATTTATCTACATTAAACCTCATTTGCCAAGTGTTTGTCCATTCAGTCATCTTATCCAGATCATTCTGCAATATCGTAATGTCAAGATCAGATTTCAATATCCTACATAGTTTGATATCGTCAGCAAAAACTGATGTTTTACTCACAATCCCATCCCCCAGGTCATTAATAAAGAGGTTAAAGAGAATTGGTCCTAGCACAGATCCCTGCGGCCCCCCACTGCTGACTATATCCCATTTAGAGAATGTGCCATTTATGACGACCCTTTGTTTCCTATCATTTAGCCAATTCCTTACCCATCTAAGTCCTTTCTTCTGTAGCTTCAGTATAAGGCTGTTATGTGATACAGTATTGAATGCCTTTGCAAAGTCCAAAGTATTTCCTTAAACATGCCCCATTTACGTTCGGTATCTATCCCCATTTACCATGATATGGTCCCAGTCTACACAATTAAGCTCTTCCCTTAATTTGTTGAAATCAGCTTTCCTAAAGTTTCAGGTTTTTGCATTTCCTTTTTGAAATGTTTTATTGAATATTACATTGAAACTTATCCCAAATGCTCCCTGACCTGTAGATCTGAAATGGTATCTGGTCTATATGACAGCACCAGATCCAGCAGATTACCTCCCCTGGTTGGTTCATTTACCAGCTGAGAGAGGTAATTGTCCTGGACTGTGGATAAGAATTTTCAGCTTTTAACACAACTGGAAGATTCTGTGTCCCATTGAATGTCTGGATAGTTAAAATCCCCCATAATAAGGACCCTATTATTATTTGCTGCATTTTTAATTTGTTCCATCATTTTGTCCTCTACCAGTTCAGCTATATTAGGAGGCTTGTAACAAACTCCACTTAGCAGCTTTCCATTATTGCCATCCCCATGTACATTTACCCAAATTGACTCTACATTGTCGCAGCTTCTCCCAATGTTATCATTGAACACGTTTTAAGTTGGATCTTACGAAAATACACACCCCTCCACCTTTTTTGTCTTTCCTGTCCTTTCTAAATGTAATGTATCCCTCCATGTTTGTCACCCAGTCATGGCTTCCGTAATGCCCACCACATCTTATTCCATGACCGACATAAGAGTCTCCAGTTCAGCCATTTTGTTTGCGAGACTTCTTGCATTTGCCAGCAGACATTTAATACAATTAGCACATTTGCTACTCCTACTCAGCTCCCTACATGCCTTGCATATCCTAGCCCCACCCTAGATGCTCTATTGCCCCTGCTGTCCCACTCTCTCTGTCTAGTCCAGGGGTCTCAAACACACGGGCCGCATGTTGCCCCTCCGGCTGCTTCTTGCGGGCTGCAGGCACATAGACCCCGTAACGATCACGGCTGGGGGGACGGGGACCCTGTGCGCAGTATGGGGGGACAGGACCCTGTGCGCAGTATGGGGGGACTGGGACCCTGAGCGCAGTATGGGGGGACTGGGACCCTGAGCGCAGTATGGGGGGACAGGGAACCTTAGCGCAGTATGGGGGGACAGGGAACCTTAGCGCAGTATGGGGGGATGGGGACCCTTGGCGCAGTATGGGGGGATGGGGACCCTTAGCGCAGTATGGGGGACGGACGGACCCTGTGCGCAGTATGGGGGGGACCTGGATGGGGGACATGTCTGCAAGATAAGAACCAGGATGGAGGACCATGTCTGCAATATGGGGGACCATGTCTGCAATATGGGGGACCTGGATGGGAGGACCATGTCTGCAATATGGGGGACCTGGATGGGAGACCATGTCTGCAATATGGGAACCATGTCTGCAATATGGGGGACCATGTCTGCAATATGGGGGACCTGGATGGGGGACCATGTCTGCAATATGGGGGACCTGGATGGGAGACCATGTCTGCAATATGAGGACCATGTCTGCAATATGGGGGACCTGGATGGGAGACCACGTCTGCAATATGGGGGACCTGGATGGGAGACCATGTCTGCAATATGGGGGACCTGGATGGGAGACCATGTCTGCAATATGGGGGACCTGGATGGGAGACCACGTCTGCAATATGGGGGACCTGGATGGGAGACCATGTCTGCAATATGGGGGACCTGGATGGGAGACCATGTCTGCAATACGGGGGACCTGGATGGGAGACCATGTCTGCAATATGGGGGACCTGGATGGGAGACCATGTCTGCAATATGGGGGACCTGGATGGGAGACCATGTCTGCAATATGAAGGACCTGGATGGGAGACCATGTCTGCAATATGAAGGACCTGGATGGGAGACCATGTCTGCAATATGGGGAACCTGGATGGGAGACCATGTCTGCAATATGGGGAACCTGGATGGGAGACCATGTCTGCAAGATGAGGACCAGTTCAAAAGGTGTATATAAAATAAAATGATATCACTAAAAATGTCACTTTGTCATGCAAATAATGCGGACCCCCCAAATTAAATGTTTTTCCGTGTGCGGCCCATATTCCCAGCTGAGTTTGAGATCCCTGGTCTAGTCTATCTATCCCCTTATAAGCACGCATACCCTCCCTCCCCCCAGATCCTAGTTTAAAAGCTCCTCCATCCGTCTGACCATTTTTTCCCCCAGCATAGCTGCTCCCTCCCCATTGAGATGCAGCCCTTCCCTACAGTAGAATAAATCCTACAAAACAGAAGGAGTTTCTCAGAGTTACCAAGAAAATAAATTCACAATATCTAAACACAAGATCAATAAACCAACAAAACGATATTCACTGGACAAAAAAGTCATATAAAAATATTTTTTATTTGATAGCAATTAATGTAATAAAAACACAAAAGGGCACAGACATAGACAAAAAACATACAACAATACAAATAAGATAAAAATGAAGCTCAAATGAGGGGATCAGGGGGTAACGCATACAGGGGAGTATGTATGATGTATTACTTATTAGCCATAATGGGATTTAACAAAGGGAATATGTATATAATTATATAAATATAAAGTGCAAGTGATATATATCTATCAGAATTAACATATACAGGATGTGCAGATATGTCACTAAAATATTTAGTAACTAATGAATGATTAGTCTGATGATTACATATAGTTCATAGTCCCTTTAAGTATCCCCTTTTGAACATGATTATTTCATATGATTCTATATAATTCATAGTCATTTTTAATCAAAACATCACCTCTTTTTCAAAATAACATGATTACATTTCATCCAGGAGTCAATTACATTAAATTTAATTCATTCAAAAAGGTCCTTTGTACAGGAATAAATATTGAGTAAAAACTAGGGCAAAAATCTAATTGTAAAAGACATTATTACTGAAGTCAACCAGCATCCACCTGCTCCCTGTCACCGGACTGGTGAGAAGGTCGGCCCAGGTCTCCATGAAACCAATCCCTTCCTTCCTGCACCAATGTCTAAGCCACTTATTATCTCCCTAAGCTCCCGATGTCTGTCTAGTGACGCTCGTGACACCGACAGTATTTCTGAAAACACCACCTTGGAGGTCCTGGCCTTCAGCTTCTCTCCTAGTTCCCTGTAATAATTTTAACCACTTTGCGCCAGAGCCTGTTTTTGCCTTCGTGACCGGGCCAATTTTTTCAATTCTGACCACTGCCAGTTTATGAAGTAATTACCCTGGAACGCTTCAACGTATTCCCCTGATTCTGAGATTTTTTTTTCGTGACATATTGTACTTCATGATAGTGGTAAAATTTCTTCGATATCACTTGCGTTTATTTGTGAAAAAAATCGGAAATTTGGCGAAAATTTTGAAAATGTTGCAATTTTCAAACTTTGAATTTTCATGCCCTTAAATCAGAGAGATATGTCACACAAAATAGTTAATAAATAACATTTCCCACATGTCTACTTTACATCAGCACAATTTTGGAACCCAAATTTTTTTTTGTTAGGGAGCTATAAGGGTTAAAAGTTGACCAGCGATTTCTCATTTTTCCAACAAAATTTACAAAAACATTTTTTTAGGGACCACATCATATTTGAAGTCACTTTGAGGGGTCTTTATGACAGAAAATACCCAAAAGTGACACCATTCTAAAAACTGCACCCCTCAAGGTGCTCAAAACCACATTCAAGAACTTTATTAACCCTTCAGGTGCTTCACAGGAATTTTTGGAATGTGGAAGAAAAAAATTAACATTTAACTTTTTTCACAAAAATGTTACTTTAGACCCAATTTTTTTATTTTCACAGGGGTAACATGAAAAAATGGACCCCAAATTTTTTTGTGAAATTTCTCTTGAGCGTGCTGATACCCCATATGTGAGGGAAAACCACTGTTTGGGCGCACTGCAGGGTTCGGAAGGGAAGGAGCGCCATTAGACTTTTTGAATGTAAAATTTGTCTGAATAATTAGCAGACGCCATGTTGCGTTTGGAGAGCTCCTGATGTGCCTAAACAGTGGAAACCCCCCACAAGTGACACCATTTTGGAAACTAGACCCCTTAGGGAACTTATCTAGATGTGTGGTGAGCACCTTGAACCCCAAGGTGCTTCACAGAAGTTTATAATATTGAGCTGTAAAAATAAAATTTTCACATTTTTCCCACAAAACCGTTTTTCATCCCTTAATTTTGCATTATCATAAGGGTAATAGGATAAATTGCACCATGAAATTTGTTATGCAATTTCTCCTGAACACGCTGATACCCCATATGTGGAGGCAAATTACTGTTTGGGCACATGGCAGGGTTTGAAAGGGAAGGAGCGCCATTTGACTTTTTGAATGTAAAATTTGTTTGAATAATTAGCGGACGCCATGTCACATTTGGGGAGCCCCTAATGTGCCTAAACAGCGGAAACCCCCCACAAGTGCCACCATTTTGGAAACTAGACCCCTTAGGGAACTTATCTAGATGTGTGGTGAGCACCTTGCACCCCCAGCTGCTTCACAGAAGTTTATAATATTGAGCCATAAAAATAAAATTTTCACATTTTTCCCATAAAAAATGTTTTTCATTCCCTAATTTTGCATTATCATAAGGGTAACAGGATAAATTGCACCATGAAATTTGTTGTACAATTTCTCCTGAGTACGCCGATACCCCATATGTGGGGGAAAACCACTGCTTTGGTGTACGGCAGGGTTCGGAAGAGAAAGAAGCGCTATGTTGGCTGGGATAGGCAGCAGACACCATGTCACATTTGAAGAGTCGCTGACATGCCAAAACAGCAGAAACCCCCACAAATTACTGTTTGGGCACATGGCAGGGTTTGAAAGGGAAGGAGCGCCATTTGACTTTTTGAATGTAAAATTTGTTTGAATAATTAGCGGACGCCATGTCACATTTGGGGAGCCCCTAATGTGCCTAAACAGCGGAAACCCCCCACAAGTGCCACCATTTTGGAAACTAGACCCCTTAGGGAACTTATCTAGATGTGTGGTGAGCACCTTGCACCCCCAGCTGCTTCACAGAAGTTTATAATATTGAGCCATAAAAATAAAATTTTCACATTTTTCCCATAAAAAATGTTTTTCATTCCCTAATTTTGCATTATCATAAGGGTAACAGGATAAATTGCACCATGAAATTTGTTGTACAATTTCTCCTGAGTACGCCGATACCCCATATGTGGGGGAAAACCACTGCTTTGGTGTACGGCAGGGTTCGGAAGAGAAAGAAGCGCTATGTTGGCTGGGATAGGCAGCAGACACCATGTCACATTTGAAGAGTCGCTGACATGCCAAAACAGCAGAAACCCCCACAAGTGACCCCATTTTGTAAACTACACCTCTCAAGGAATTCATTTAGGGAAGTAGTGAGCATTTTTTAATTTTTAAATTTATACCATTGGGCAGTGAAAAAAGTATAATTATATTTTTACCACAAAAAAATGTTTTACCCTCAGATTTTACATTTTCACACAGGGCAATGGGTAAAAATGGTGCCGAAATGTGTCACACAATTTCTTCTAAAAGTGTCAATACCCCATATGTGGCTGTATCGTACCACTTAGCCATACGGTGAGATTTGAGGGGGAAGGAGCGCTATTTGACAATTGGAGAACAAATTATTGTAGAATAGGCATTTGGATTTGGGAGCACAAAATTTTCTGAATTTCTTTTGGGGGGCAAGGGCCATTTTGCTTTTCCAGAGCCTTTCTGCTACCAGTAACTTGGAAGTCCCTTATATTTTTAACAGATGATGGACCTGAGTGGGGACTAGCTTTTTTTGAGGACTGAGTTGAAGCTTTTATTGGGAACATTTTACGTAACATTTATCCGGCGCTCTAGGCCGAGCACTTACATCGGGGTTTCCATCTAATTTTCCAAGTGATGTAATTCAGATGAAACCCCTGCAGGATCCATTCACTGTAATGAGGCAGCAGAGTTACTCTGGACTCCGTCTGGCCTCTGTTTAGCAGTGTCCTTTTTTTCAGAAGTGCACAAAACTGTGGCCAACCGCACTTTTATGCACGCTTAAAACAAATGACACCGTGGGATCCCAGGCTAGACGGCGTCCACAGTGGCCTATATCTGCCTCATTACAGGGAATCTTCCATCATGGGTTCCGGCTGAATCACATATTTCAGAGATTTACACGGAAACTCTGGTGTAAGTGCTCAGCGCAGAGCACAGGATAAATGTGAGCAGAGCCTTACTGGGATCTTTGGGAGACATAATAAACAAATCAGTAGCAGGTGAATAATATTTGTTTTATTTATTTTTTATGCCGTTCCTAGTGTGATATAACTGATTAGATTACTTTATTCTTCGGGTCGGTGCGATTACAGAGATACCAGATTTATATCGGGTTTTTATGACTGACAGCTGTCACACACTAAAATACGCTTTTTTTGCAAAATCTAGTTTTTGCATCACCATATTTTGAGAGCTATAATTTTTCCATATTTCGGCCGATAGAGTCATGTGACGGCTTGTTTTTTGCGAGACGAGTTGAAATTTTTATTGGAACCATTTTTGGGCATGTGACATTTTTTGATCGCTTTCTATTCCGTTTTTTGGGAGGTAAAGTTAACAAAAACAAACACTTCAGGAATTGTTTTTTGAGGTTTTTTTTATGCCGTTCTGCGTGTGGTAAAAGTGATCAGGCAGCGTTATTCTTCGGGTCAGTACGTTTACAGCGATACTACACTTACTGTATTTTTTTTATGTTTTGGCGCTTTTACACAATAAAACAATTTTATAGAAAAAAAAATATTTTTTTTGCATTGCTTTATTCTGAGCGCTATAACTTTTTTATTTTTTGGCTGATGGAGCTGTATGGCAGCTTTTTTTTGCGGAACAAGATGACGTTTTCAGTGGTACCATTTTTATTTCTATTCTGCTTTTTGATCGCATTTTTTTCCACTTTTTGTTTGGCGATATGATGAAAAAGCATATTTTTTTGCTCCGTTTTTTATTTATTTTTATTACGGTGTGCACAGAAGGAGTTAATTAGTGTGACAGTTTTATAGTTCGGGTTGTTTCGGACGCGGCGATACCAAATATGTGTACTTTTTTTGGTTTTGTAATAATTTACGGATTTATTGGTTTAATATTTTATTTATTTATTTTTATTTATTTTGTGATTTTTTTTTTTAATAGTTTAAAAACTTTTTTTTAACTTTTTTTTACATTTTTACTTAGTCCCTGTATGGGACATTAATTTTTATTTTTCTGATCACTGATCTCATGTAATGTAATACACATATATTACATTATATGAGATCTTCACTGACTGTTTCAGTCAGAGTCTCCTGTCTGGTATCAGCTACATACAGGCTGAAGCCAGACAGGAAGGACACCATATATGGCAGAGCTGGAGGCGGTCATGTGACCTCCAGCTGCCATAGCAACCCCAGGTCCTCAAACGAAACGGAGGTCTTCGGAGGTAAGTAAGACGACCCCCTCTCTTCCTGCTGTCTCCTATATGCCGCGATCACTATAGATCACAGCATATAGCAGACAGCAAAGGGTTAACATCACTGGGACCTGATCTAATCAGGTCCTGATGATGTACCCTGTCAGAGCTAACGCTCTGCACCGGAATCACAGTGCTTGCAGGACCCTGGGGGTCCTGAGCACTGCGAGACCACCCACCGTTTTTAAACGTCGGCACTGCACAGAGCCCGGCAAGCGCCGACGTTTATCTACAGTGGGCGGTCGGGAACCGGTTAAGTAGAAATGTTCAAAAATATAAAATTCAAGGATTTTTTATTAAAGAATAATAATTGGTTTTATTCTTGGCAGATGTCTGTACCAGGAGATCAGAGGGACAGCTGACATCTTCAATTTTCAAATCAGTTAATTTTCAGATCCCACAGGATACAATTAAAATGAATGACATTTCTCCAGATTTACCATCATCCCTTCACAGCAAAGATCTGTTATCTGATCCTTTGAAACAGGTCCTGTCTTCTGATTCATTACCGACTACTAAGGAAAATCAAAGTCACAAAATAAGCATTAAAAAGCTAACTATTCCTAATGCAAAGAAGCCTCTCAGAAAGTCTTTTCTTAAACATCAAAAAATTCACACAGCGAAAAATAGATTTTCTTGCTCCAAGTGTGGGAGATGTTTTAATCAGAAAACAAGTCTTGTTAGGCACAAGAGAACTCACACAGGAGAGAAGCCATTTTCCTGTTCAGAATGTGGGAAACGTTTTGTACAGAAATCATGTCTTAATATACATCAGAGAACTCACACAGGGGACAAGCCTTTTCCATGTTCAGAATGTGGAAAATGTTTTACACAGAAATCAACTCTTATCAACCATCAGAGAACTCACACAGGAGAGAAGCCATTTTCATGTTCAGAATGTAGGAAATATTTTACAGCGAAATCAACTCTTAGCAAACATCTAAGAACTCACACAAGGGAGAAGCCTTTTCCATGTTCAGAATATGGAAAATGTTTTAACTAGAAATCTGATTTTGATAAGCACCAGAGAATTCACACAGGGAAGAAGCCTTTTTCATGTTCAAAATGTGAGAAATGTTTTAACCAGAAAGCGCATTTTGATAACCACCGGAGAACCCACACTGGGGAGAATGCCGCAACTACACCCAACTAGTCTCTGTACAGACAAGAAAGGCCCTAGCTGCATAACTAAAAACGCCACCACAGACCTAACTAACTAATAAGCCGTTGACGAGTTTCTCATACCTCCTGAGGAACCAGAGGGGAGGCCGCAACACACAAAGCTCTGAGTGAGAAACAAAAACACATTCATATAGGGCAAAGAAGGCAAGCTAAGGAGAACCAAAAATAAAAGGAACAAGTATATTCTCCCAGAAACCAAACATTGTTAGAATGAAAATGTACTAGGAGGGAAAGCAAACTGACCGGGAGGATAGTTTCACCTTTGTGGTGAAACTTATAAAATTCATCCTCACCAACTGTATATGTAAAACCTGTCCATTTATAATGACCACGGACAAGATAAAGATTCCCATCTCATATCAGGACCACAAGATCCCAGGTACTTTCAGCTGCATCACAACTAATGTAATGTACTTAATTATATGTACCAAATGTCCAACTGGGGGTCTGTATGTAGGGGAGACAGGGCAAACAATTAAAACAAGGATGAATTCTCATCGCCACACAAAAAAAGAATAGATCTACTTGTGGCCACACATTTTTACGGCCACAACTGCTTATCCCTTTCCCATACTGATAGTTCTGCTTCACATCACTTGTCTTATCTATTGCATTATTCCTGTGCCCTGTTGTGTATAAATATGTGACTCTTCAGATTTTGTGTTATACTTTGTCTGATGATGAAACCTGAGTAGTCTCGAAAGCTTACTGACTAATGGCTAACTGAAAAGATGGTATCAACCACTGAGGACTCTCAAATTTTAATATTTTTCTCAATACAGAAATTTTAAGATCTCTCCACAGGTGTTCAATGGGATTTAGATGCAGACTCATTGCTGGGCAGAACTCTCCAGCACTTTGTTTCCATCCATTTTCTGGGTGCTTCTTGAAGTATGTTTGGGGTCATTGTCTTGCTGGATGACCCATGACCTAGGACGCAAACCCAGCTTTCTGACACTAGGCACTACATTGTGCCCCAAAATCTTTCGCTAATCTTCAGATTTCATGATGCCTTGCGCACAGTCAGAGGCAGCTAAACAACCTCAAAACATCTTTGAACCTCCACCATATTTGACTGTATGGGCTGTAAATTTATTGATTATGCTTCCCTCCTTGACAAAGGAACATGCGGATCTCTGAAGATGGACTTATAACCTTGAAATAGTTGATATTTTTCAACAATTTTGGTTCAAGTCCTCAGACAGTTCTCTTCTCCTTTTTCTGTTTTCTCCATGCTTAGAGTGGCACACATATGCACATAATGCAAAGATTGAATCAACTTCTCCCTTTTTTATTTGGTTTTAGTTGTGATTTTCATATTGCCCACACCTGTTACTTGCCACAATTGTGTTTGAACAAGCTTCACATGCTTGAAACAAAGTTGTTTACCCACAATTTTGGCAAGGTGTCAATTTTGTCCGACCTATTTTATGTGGTTTTAGTTTGAAATTATGTTCAATTTGCCTTTTTTTTCTCTGTTTTCAATACACGCAAATAAACGTGTATAACAAAACGTGTAATTGCCATAATTTTCTTGGAGAATTAGTTCATTTTCTGGAACAATTTCAAGGGATCCAACACTTTTGACCATGACTTGTGTAACGGGTCTGGGAGGTGGAACCTCTGAGCTACTATACAAAGGGGCAGTCCTTGTAAGGAAGCGGGTGGCTCCCAGGGAAGGCGGGCAGGTAGTCACGGCAAGTGACAGGAACAGTCTCTGGGAAGAAGGGCAGGAGGTCACGTCAAGTGACGGGGACAGTCTCTAGACAGGCGGGTGGTCACGGCAAGTGACAGCAGGGGAAGAGTCTCTAGACAGGCTGGTGGTCACGGCAAGTGACAGCAGGGTAAGAGTCTCTAGACAGGCAGGTGGTCACGGCAAGTGACGGCAGAGCCTCCAGGTAGGCTAGCAGGTGGGAAGCAGGTGAGCGCTCCCAGGTGAGCGGGTAAGAGTCTCACGGCTGGCTGGCAGGTGGTCACGGCAAGTGACGGCAGAACCTCCAGGTAGGCTAGCTGGTGGGTAGCAGGTGAGCTCTCCCAGGTGAGCGGGGAAGAGTCTCTCGGCTGGCTGGCAGGAGGTCTCAGGCAGGTATCAGGCAGGTATCAGGCAGGTGCTTCCTGAACCGCAGGCGGACTGGTCCATAGACAGACTGGCGGATGCTGGTAGGCAGACTGTCAGACCGCAGGGAATGCAAGCAGGTAGACAGAGCTGGAAAACAGACTGGCAATGGAACCTGAGGGCTGAAGCAGAGGTGAAAGGCTTTGCAACAACTTTGCTTGGGCACCTCCATTTTGGAGGAGGTGCCTTATATATGGGAGCCCCACCGGCAATTGGCCGGGGACTCCTTAGGACGGCGCGCACAGCCCCTTTAAGAGAGAGGGAGCGCGCGCGCCCTAAGCACAGTGCCCGGGAAGCAGCGAGCGCTGCCAGCAGCGCGGGAGGAGGACGCTGAGGACGGAGCAGGGAGGTGAGGGGAATGGCGTCTCTGCCTAGCAGGAGGCAGGAACGCCGACGCTACAACTTGTTTTTGTTGCCTTTTTAATTTGTTGCAGCATATCATCCTCTACATCTTCAGCTATATTAGGAGGCTTGTAGCAAAGTCCAATTGGCAGCTTTGCATTATTGCCATTTCCATGTACATTACCCATACTGATCAGGGATGTAAAGCTCAAAACATGCAGAGGGCCAAAATGAAAAACTTTGACAAAGTCGTGGCCCAACCAGTGTACAGTATAATGGGCCCCACATAGTCCTCCATACAGAATAATGGGCCCTACATAGTCCTCCCTACAGTATAATGGGCCCCACATAGTCCTCCATACAGTATAATGGGTCCCACATAGGTTTCCATACAGTATAATGGGCCCCACATAGTCCTCCATACAGTATAACGGGCCCCACATAGTCCTCCATACATAAGAAACAAGAGGAAAAAACTTTGAGTCAGAGTCCCATATAATAGTGAAAAAATTACAAAATTGTATTAATTATAATTTATACAGGAAAAAAATATGAATCGCAGAAACAGAGGCAGTTAATAGTAAAACAATAGAGAAGCACTAATGAGGAGCATGAGACAAATTAACATGATTATTTTCTGATGTAAAAACATAATTGGGCTGCCAAAAAAATAAGAATTTATTGTTAAAATGCAGTGAAGCATTCAATAAAAGTGCAGGTGCTTATGAGGTAGGTCAGAAGTAGTTGCTATATAAGAGGTTAGTCATACCGCTGTCTATATATAAGTACTAATATAAATAGCTCATACCGGGGACAGCAGATCTTTATAAGTGGTATCAGTGCCCTGACCCCTTAGGCTACAGGGTAAAAGTATATCATAATACATATTAAAGCCTAGAAAATGCACCTAAGTAGGAAAAAAGATTAAAGAACGGCAGCAAAAAGAGTGTATCATGAATCCTATAGAATACTTACAGCCACAGTGGATGTGAACACGCTCCTCAATGGCGCTCACCCTGGTGCGCGTTTTGGCACGGCTGCCTTCGTCAGGAGGTGGCGTCAATGAAGGTGGGTAGGATTTAGAAACCCTTGAGCCAATAGAAAAGGGGGTGTGTAGTCTCCGCCAATGGGTGTGGGAAGGGTGTGGCATGACACATGGCAATCACCGCTACACCGCCGCATCCACGGCAACCGCGTCATGTAATCCATGATGCCGCAAGCACGTGGGGAACCACGTGACCGCGTGTCATGGAGCACATATTGATACGGCCAGTGAGGACACCACAGAGAACAGTGAAGCCATGCGTACCGCCCAGTCCACAGACATATAGTCAAATACAACTGGAGAGAAAATGAAACTAGCATAATGGGGTAAACTGTCAATAATAGCACATCTCAAATGTGTTATATATACCTGAACCCAATCGAGATGGTTTGGGGTGAGCTGGACCTCAGAGTAAAGGCAAAAGGGCCAACAAGTGCTAAGCATCTCTGGGAACTCCTTCAAGATTGTTGGAAGACCATTTCCGGTGACTACCTCTTGAAGCTCATCAAGAGAATGCCAAGAGTGTGCAAAGCAGTCATCAAAGCAAAAGGTGGCTACTTTGAAGGACCTAGAATATAAGACATATTTTCAGTTGTTTCACACTTTTTTGTTAAGTATATAATTCCACATGTGTTAATTCATAGTTTTGATGCCTTCATTGTGAATGTACAATTTTCATAGTTATGAAAATACAGAAAACTCTTTAAATGAGAAGGTGTGTCCAAACTTTTGGTCTGTACTGTATATCTATGGGGTATAGGCGATAGACAATTATATATAAGTCAGAGAATTTAATTGGCCATGACAAAACAAATAAAGTATATCTAAGAAAAGCATGAAGTATAACATGATTATATGAGATCATAGTATAAATGCATAATAAGATCTAAGAAAATATCTCTCAAAATATCGATCTATAAATGCGAAAGATATACAATAATAAATGTATGGACAAAAAATGCACACACAGAAAAAAGTTACAGATCTTGAGAAACAATACAGCGCCAGCAATTATGTCCATGTTATCCAATAGCAGAATGGAAGTCATCAACGTCATTGACGGAGAGAGATGGAGATATCACGTATACAAACATGCTGTTATGCACACGCCCGGGCTAAGCGGCGTGTGCGTGTGATTGTAGTGATTCCACTGGACCGTGCCGGAGAGTGAATGCCTGGAGGGGCGTGACTAAGTATTCACCCGATCCGACCAGGGTCGCACGACGGCATACGACGCCAGTGCACCAAGGAGGAACCGAGCAGAGGGACCAGGTGCTACTCCAGGACAGACCCCGGACACGGCTGTTGACCCACACAGGGGAATACAGGAACAGGCTGGTAGGCTGGCACACAGACTGGTGGGTATAGGCAGGCACGACTGGTATGCAGGCAGGGGGGTAAAGGCAAGCACAGCTAGAGTGCAGACAGGGAGGCACTAGCAGGTAGGAACACAGGCGGGATAGGACCCCGTACACACCGGGACTAAGGAACAATACAGGCAGAGGGTTACAGGCAAGCACAGCTAGAGTGCAGACAAGGCTGAGCAGGGAGGACAGGGCTCTGTTCACACGGAACAGACAGGAAGGGAAAGACAGAGCCAGATACTCACACAGTACTTGCAGAAGCAACAAGCAGGAGTTAGGTACGAGTTCAGACTCTGCAGAAAAAGGAAGGGAACGGACATAGAGGCAAAACAGGTAAAGGACAGGAGAGAGTTCAGACTGGAACTGAGTGTACGGAGGAGACCGACACTGCAGAGGGATACAGGAGCGGGTCTGGGAATACGGCCCCCAGAGAGGCGGAACAAACAGGCAAGGAGCGTGTTCAGACAGGACAGACCAGACACAGGAGCGGGTCTAGGAAATCAGCCACTAGAAGGCGGAACGAACAGGCAAGGAGCGTGTTCAGACAGGACAGACCAGAAACAGGAGCGGGTCTAGGAAATCGGCCACTAGAAGGCGGAACGAACAGGCAAGGAGCGTGTTCAGACAGGACAGACAAGAGAACACAGAAAGGACTCAGTTCAGACACGGGAACTAATACCGCAAACCAGGAGACATACAGGACTTAGTTCAGACACGGGAACTAATACCGCAAAGCAGGAGACATACAGGACACAGTTCAGACACGGGAGCTGATACCGCAAAGCAGGATACATACAGGACTCAGTTCAGACACAGGAACTGATACAAAAAGCAGGAGACATACAGGACTCAGTTCAGACACGGGAACTGATACAAAAAGCAGGAGACATACAGGACTTAGTTCAGACAGGCCTGGAAATACAGCCTCCAGGAAAGGCAGACAAGGAAACAAAGACGGGACCTGGCACCTTCAGAGTGCAAGCACACACTGAAGGAAAACACTATGCTCAGGCAGGGAAAGAAGGGAGCTGCTGAGCTATATACCAAGTGTCAGACAGCAATAGGCTGAGGACGCACAAGGGGCGTGACCCACAGCAGGTACAAAAAGCAGGAAGTGATCGGGCGCCGCCCTTAAGCAGCAGAGACAGACACAAACAGACAGCATGGAGGGAAGCCAGAGAGACATTCCGGACAGGAGATCAAGTGCGCGCTCCTGCACAGTGGGAAATGGACCACTATGCAAGGACGCCGCCAGGTATGTTACACATGCCAATCACCATGTAATGCCTTTATGAATATTTGGTAGAAAAAGACGACAACCTCTCATGGAGGAACACTAAAGAAATAGAAAAACATTAAAATACAAAAAAATTACCCAACCATACTAGATAAAAAGGTAAGACAAAATAGCTAAAACAATGTGGATATAGGTAATCAGAGAAATGGGGCATAACTAATATTTTCGTTCAAGCCCAATGGATGGAGTATTTTTAAAGTCCAAATCCATCTGCTCTCTTTCTGGGCTAATAGTTGGCTCACTCTACCTCCCCTAATATTAGTGGTGATCATGTCAATACCCAGAACTTTAAGTTTAGATGCGTCACACTTATGGTGTATTCTAAAATGCTTGGGAATAGTTTTTAACGTAGAAATATCAGTTTCATTTACCGCCACTTCAATACCTAGGACGTGTTCACGTATTGTTGTCCTAAGTCAGGGGTCCTCAAACTACGGCCCGCGGGCCACATGCTGCCCGCGGAGGACTTTTATCTGGCCCGCCGGGCTGTGGACAGAGGAGAGCGGTGTCAGCGCCCGCCCTTCCCCCTGCTTTCTCAGAGCCCCGGCAGCCCGATACTTACCTCTCCCCTTGCCTTCGCAGATCCGCTGTCTTCCTGGTCTGCGCTCCCTGTGACGTCTCAGGTCAGAGGGTGTGGTGACGTCTTTACACCGCGCCCTCCCCCTGAGCCGTCACAGGGAGCGCAGAGCGGGACAACGCCGCCGCGACGCTGGAGTCCGGACCTGAGCAGCGGCAGCAGGCAAAGAGGGAGGTGAGTATTGGATTTTTTTTTTTTAATGTATGGAGGCATGGGACATAATATTAGGGGTGACATCCTGCATGTGGCATTATATGGGGGGGTGACATCCTGAATGGGGCATTATATGGGGGGGTGACATGCTGCATGGGGCATTATATGGGGGGTGACATCCAGCATGGGGCATTATATGGGGGGGTGACATCCTGAATGGGGCATTATATGGGGGGTGACATCCAGCATGGGGCATTATATGGGGGGGTGACATCCTGAATGGGGCATTATATGGGGGGTGACATGCTGCATGGGGCATTATATGGGGGGTGACATCCAGCATGGGGCATTATATGGGCATTTGACATCCTGAATGGGGCATTATATGGGGGGGGGTGACATGCTGCATGGGGCATTATATGGGGGGTGACATCCAGCATGGGGCATTATATGGGGGGGTGACATCCTGAATGGGGCATTATATGGGGGGGTGACATGCTGCATGGGGCATTATATGGGGGGTGACATCCAGCATGGGGCATTATATGGGGGGGTGACATCCTGAATGGGGCATTATAAAGACAGGGGAGTGATATCCTGCATGGGTTATTATATGGGGGGGTGACATCCTAAATGGGGCATTATATGGGGGGGTGACATCCTGAATGGGGCATTATAAAGACAGGGGAGTGATATCTTGCACAGGGCATTATATGGTGGGGGGGTGACATCCTGAATGGGGCATTATATGCGGGGGTGACATCCTGAATGGGGCATTATAAAGACAGGGGAGTGATATCTTGCACGGGGCATTATATGGTGGGAGAAAGGGAAATCCTGCATGGGGCATAATAAGGGGGGAACAGCCTGCATAGGGCATTATAAGGGGGAAACAGCCTGCCTATTGAGGACCTATGCTGCCTATTGGGGACCTATGCTGCCTATTTGGGACATTTACCTGCCTATTGGGGACCTATGCTGCCTATTGGGAACATTTACCTGCTTATTGGGGACATTTACCTGCCTATTGGGGACCTATGCTGCCTATTGGGTACATTTACCTGCCTATTGGGGACTTATGCTGCCTATTGGGTACATTTACCTGCCTATTGGGGACCTATGCTGCCTATTGGGGATATTTACCTGCCTATTGGGGACATTTACCTACCTATTGGGGATATTTACCTGCCTATTGGGGACCTATGCTGCCTATTGGGGATATTTACCTGCCTATTGGGTACATTTACCTGCCTATTGGGGATATTTACCTGCCTATTGGGGATATTTACCTGCTTATTGGGGACATTTACCTGCCTATTGGGGACATTTTCCTGCCTATTGAGGACCTATGCTGCCTATTGGGTACAGTTACCTACCTATTGAAATACCGGTTGATTTAACTTTACTTGTTCTTCATTTTAAATATTGTATTTGTTCCTGTATTGTTTTTTTTTTACTACAAAATAAGATATGTGCAGTGTGCATAGGAATTTGTTCATAGTTTTTTTTAAAAACTATATTCCGGCCCTCCAATGGTCTGAGGGACCGTGAACTGGCCCCCTGTTTAAAAAGTTTGAGGACCCCTGTCCTAAGTTGTCTATTTGTGAGCCCTACATAGATTTTAGGACACAGGCATGTCGCATAATAGACGACCGCTTTAGAGTTACAAGTTATCGGTTTGGTGATGTAATAGGTCCTACAGCCCTGGGAATCTGTGAAAGAGTTAGCATGTCCGACATTAGGACATGCCACACATCTACCACATGGTACACATCCATTTACTGGTCAGAAAATTAGGGGGAGTGGTAGGATAATAGTGGCTTCTCATAAGGTGATCACAGAGATTTTTTGCCTTTCTGATGGTGATTTGCTCTCTCTCTGGTAGATATTTTGCCAATATGGGGTCAGCCATTAAGATGGGCCATGATTTAATAAGACAGTCACGTAATTCTGTCGCTTTAGAGTGGAATGTTGTAATGAACTATAACTAGTGATGAGCGAGCATGCTCGCTACTGCTCGGAGCTCGCCAAGTATTTCCGGGGTTGCTCGGCGGGAGCTCTGGTCCCATCCCTGCATGTTTGGTGCTCTTTAGAGTGCCAGTCATCATGCAGGGATTGTCTGCTACACACTATAATGCCGCAGCCATGTTGGTTGTGGCATTACAGTGATTGGCTGGCCGCACAGCGTCATCAGGTCTATATCAGACCTGGCGCCGCCATGCTAGGCAAGCAGGCAGGGTATATAGCAGACTGCAGTGCACATAGCAAGAGGGTCCATTCCAGTTCTTGTCTGCTGGTGCTTTTACAGATATTTGTAGAAATAGGCTCAGGGGCCAGGAATAATTTTTTTTTTATTTAATCCTGATTATTTGCTTAAAAAGCCATCCAGAGAACACCTTTTATCTGCTCCATTTGCTTGTTGGCATTGCAGAATACAGCCAGGTCCTTTCCATATTACAGCGCTAAAAATCCAGCTATTTAAAACTGTTTTTTCCATCACACGGATCACATATAATTGCGCTGAAAATACTGCCATTTCTGGCCTCCATTGAAATTTTGTTTCAGTGTGTCAGTGAACTTATTGACATGAGGTCGGTGCTGTTAAAAATAGTTATCTACAGGCCTGCTATTTAAAACTGTGGTTTGTCCGTCATACAGATCACATATAAGTTCGCTCCAAATTCAGCCATTTGTAGTGAGCTTGGAAGATATTGTCCTCCCTTTAAAATGGGCAAGGCACGTGGCAATGGATGAGGAACTGGACATGATGGTGATGGTGATGGTGCATGCAGAGGCCAAGGCCTTGGGCAAGCTGAAATTGTGCCACAACAAACACCCACATCTTCTCGCTCGACCTTCCTGTCCCAATTAATAGGGACCGCAGTATACCACTATTGAACACAGAGCAGTGTGAAAAGGCTATTGGTTGGATAGCAGATAATGCTTCCAGTCACTTAGCCACCACCACCACCCTGCCTTCCACATGGTCAAGTGTCAGTAGCCATGAATCTGGAGTGCATATTCCTCACACTGATCCTCCTTCCTCCCACCATGCCGAGTGCCCAGAGACAACTAATTGCACACTTGGACATGCCGAAGAGCTGTTCACTTTTCCATTTATAGATTTGGGCGGCTCACCTGGTCCACTTGAAGCAGGGCAAGAGGAGATCGCATGTAGCAATGCCCAAATATTTGAGCAGCCACGGTCATACAAAGGCGACAGTAGGTAAGTGTCACAAGAGGTGGACGATGATGAGACATGTGGCGCCCCTCAGGATTCGGTCACCACAGGGATACTGCATCTCATAAAGAGGTGTGGTATCTCCTCTCTCAGGTAAGGATGGAGTACCACACAGGACCCCAACCCACACACTCAACACTACACCACTCCAGTTCTGTAGGGGGCCGTGTGCACCAGGGTGCCGCCCCGGGCCGGGATAGTGGAGTGGGGGGAACCAAAGAAAGGGGGAACCAAGTAGTGGGTGAGGGTGGAGGAAACATTTACTTTAGCACTTTGGCAGGAGTATATATAGGGAAGCCATCTTAAGTTCAAGGTCTTTTGATTGTGGGACTTCAGGTAGGGTCCGGCAAGAGGCTGTAGCTGGCTGAAGATCCACGATCCTCGTCCTCAGGCCTGGAGGCGAGGAGCAGGGTGGAGGTAACGGGTGACTCTGCCCTGATCAAGGTCCTGAACTAGAGAAGGCCAGGAGGGGAGCAGAGGAGATAGGCTCCACAGGCGAAAGGAACCCAGAGGTTACGGACGGAGCGGAGTCGCCATCCTGTACGCCTCATTCGGGCCCGGCTGCAGGAGGGGGTACCGGTCCCCAGTTATCTGACTCTGAACTTCAAGTCTCAGTTGGAAAAGTACGGAGGCTTAGTGGATCCCAGGGGGGTACAGACGGAGCGGAGTCGCCACCTGTATGCCCTCATCTGAGTTCACCCAGAGGGACCCAGCCTTACGCCACGTTCACACTAATAGTCACCAAGGAGAGCACACAGACGGACCGGGAGCTGTATGCTGCCCGTTGTGATACCGCAGTACTTGTACGGGACTCAGTGGGGAACAAAGGCGGGAGAAGACAAGTAGACAAGGAACACAACACCGGGGTCCTGACAGGTACTCCTGAGTTACCTGGGAAGTGCCAAGCTCCACCCTGGTGGCCGCCGCATGCTGTATGGAAACAGAGAGAAGCTTTGTGGCTATTGAGAGACATCAAGTGAGTAAAAGACTCGGATGACTTCAAAACACCGTCTCTGTCTAGTTCTTACTCTGCGGCGCTGCACCCACCATTGCACCTTTACATCATCCATTACTGCCCTGAGGCCTTGCTCCACCTGTGGGGAGCTATACCAACACTGCCGCCTAATACACCTGCCTCAGTGGACTGACGCGGTGCTGGTGGCCATCATCAGAAACCACAGGTGGTGTAGTCGGACATTATCCCCTTATCCACCATCCAAAATCCCCCTTCTTATTAAAAGTGACCGCCCTGGGCACGGAATGGGCCAAGGCTGCGACTGCATCCCCACACCATCTGCAAGGCCCGGCTCCGAGTCAACCCCACAACCCAGGGAAGGCGTCAAAGACACAATTGCCAGAAAGTCAGGAGGAGGACCAGGGTGTGGAAGTGGAAGACAAGGTGGTGCATGATATAGTAACTGACCCAACCTAGCAGGAGGACATGCAGAGCAAGGACAGCAGCACACAGGGGGAGGGGGGCAGGGACTCCCAACAGGCAGGAAGAAGCAGTGTGGTGGCCACAGACAGAAGGCGGGCAATTGTTCCCCATAACACCAACACGACAGAAGTTGCCAGTACAGCTGTTAGGCCTTCCCGAGTCTGGTTGTTTTTTAAAGACTCTGCCGATAACACCAAAAAAAACATTTGCACCACCTGCCAGGCCAGCATCCGCAGGGGTAACAAAACTACCAGCCTGACCACCACCAGCATGATCAGGCACAAGGCAGCAAAGCACCCGACTTTGTGGGCCGAACCCTAGCGTCCAGGAACATTGTCTGCGGGTGACACCACTGCTTCTTCTGCTGTTGTGAGTGCAAACAAATCCTCTGTCCATAGTGCATGTGAAGATGCCTCCTGCCCTGCACCTGTCGTTGCACTCTCAACTAGCACCATCATCAAGCACGTCCTTGTCCCAGCGCAGCGTTCAGTTGTCCATACCCCAGTCCTTGGAACGCAAGCTTAAATACGCAGCCAACGTCACACAGGCCACACTACTAAATTCCAACATTTCGCGACTGCCTTCGCTCGAAATGTTGCCTTTTAGGCTCGTGGAGACAGAAGCTTTCCACAACCTGATGGCGGTGGCCGTCCCTCGGTACTCGGTCCCCAGTCGCCACTATTTCTCCCGGTGTGCTATCCGCATTACACAAGCACGTGCCCCACAACATTAGCCATGCCCTCAACAATGCAGTTACAGGGAAAGTCCACCTAACCATGGACACGTGGACAAGTGCTTGTGGGCAAGGATGGTACATCTCGCTTACTGCACACTGGGCTAACATAGTGGAAGCAGGGACCCAGTCGGACCTTGGAACGGAACACATCCTCCCGACGCCCTAGGTCAATCAGGGTTGCCCCCACAGTCTACAGCTCCTTCACCTCATCCTCCTCAGCCTCCATCTCCGAAATGACCACATTAGTCACAAGCTGGAAGCACTGCCTCGGTCAAACGGCAACAGGCTGTGCTGAAGCTAATATGCTTAGGCGACAAACCGCACAATGGTGAAGAGTTGTGGACAGCTCTGAAAGAGCAGGCAGATCTGTGGCTGACACCGCTGAACCTACAGCCAGGCATGGTCATGTGTGACAATGGCCAGAACCTGGTGGTGGCTCTGAGGCGAGGCGAGCTCACAAATGTACCAGGCCTGGCCCATGTGTTTTAATCTCATGGTTCAGTAGTTTCTCAAAAGCTACCCGGAGCTGCCGGATTTGCTTGTCAAAGTACGCCGCCTGTGTGCCCATTTTAGAAAGTCAGCTACAGCTTCTGCCGCCCCTGCCGTGCTTCAGCAGCGTTTGCAGCTTCCAGCTCACTGACTGGTGTGTGATGTACCAACACGTTGGAACTCTACACTGCAGATGTTGGGATGGATTTGTGAGCAGAAGAGTGCAGTTGTTGACTACCAGCATCAACAAGGCTACCAGAATTCAGACTCCACACATAAGACCTCAGGAGTGGACATGCATGTCAGACATCTGTATCATCCTCCAAAACTTTGAGGACTCCACCAAGATGGTGAGCAGCGATGACGCCATAATTAGCATCACGATCCCACTTCTCTGTATTCTGAAATGCTATCTGCTCACAATCAAAGAGAATGCATTGTAGGTGCAGCACGATGAGATGGAGCAAGGAACCATACAGGGTGATTACACACAGCCGAGCCTCATTTTGTCCCAACATGGATTGGGTGACAATGAGGAAGAGGAGGAGGAGTAGGAAGAACAGGAGCTAGTTTCACGCGCTATAGACGGTACTACCTGCACAACTGTCATACCGTCTGTTCAGCGTGGATGGCCTGAGGACAGGGAGGAGGAGGAGAGCATGGCCTGTCTTGCCTGTTAGCAATTTGGCACGCATGGCTGAGTTTATGTTACGCTGCCTTTCCCATGACCCTCACGTTCTCAAAATTTTGGGTGACAGTCATTACTGGGTGGTGACACTTCTAGACTCAAGCTACAAGGAGAACTTTATATTTCTTATTCCTGAGGCGGACAGGTCTACAAAAATGGGGCAGTACCAGACGGCCCTTGTTGCAGAACTATTAAAAAAATTCTCATATGAAAACGCTGACGGCAGAGGTCACAGTTCGCTGGACAACCAAGGAGTACAGCCGAGAGAGACACAACTCCAATCCAGCAGAGGCAGGGGAATACTGTCAAAGTTCTGGGAGAGTTTTCTCAACCCCTCTCATCGCACAGGCCCTGAGGTGCGGGTTACTCTCACAAGGAGTGCACAGTTTGGGAAGATGCTGAAGGAGTACCTTGCCGACCGTACCGATGTCCTCCGTGATTCCTCTGGGCCTTATAATTACTGGGTATCCAAGCTGGACACGTGGAATGAACTGGCTCTCTACGCCTTGGAGGTCCTGGCCTGCCCTGCCGCCAGCGTTTTATCAGAGCGGGTTTTTAGTGCCGCTGGTGGAATTATAACTGATAAGCACATCCGCCTGCCAACATCAAATGCTGACAGGCTGACTCTTATAAAAATGAACAAGGGCTGGATTGGGCCAGACTTCTCAACACCACCGAATGATAGAAGCGTAACATAAACTCAAATCCAGTGTCTTTTTTTGGGAGGTGTATTCCCATGCATCTTTTCAGACCCACACATGGGTATACGCTTCCTGATTTTGGCTATTTGCTCCTGTCCTCCTCCTTCTTCTCATCCTCCACCACCATATTACCAGGATGACCGTGGTCCGTGATGCAACACCCACATACTTTTTTAAAGGGTGTTTATGATGCCCGTAAAATTTTTAAAGGGTGTTTATGATGCCCGTAAAAAAAAAAATTATACAGTATGTTCATGTATACCCCCCAAGGGTAAATGTTTGTCAGCCCATACACTTAGTGCATGGGCGTTACAAGTATAGGAGACCTGCTCTTTTCTAATGGAAACATTTTTTTATGAGGCCCTCCTCCACGCCTTTTCCAAGGTGCATTGGAGTGCCTCCCAATTTTTGGAAACCCTTGCTTTCACTGCATAGGCCAACACTATGGGAGACCTACTTCCTAATAATGGGAACATTTTTTCATGAGGCCCTCTACGTCTCTTCCAAGGGGCATTGGAGTGCCTCCCAATTTTTGGCAGCCCTTGCATTCACTGCATAGGCCAACACTATGGGAGACCCACTTCCTAATAATGGGAACATTTTTTCATGAGGCCCTCTACATCTCTACCAATGGGCATTGGAGTGCCTCCCAGTTTTTGGCAACCCTTGCATTCACTGCATAGGCAAACACAATGGGAGATTCACTTCCTAATTATGGGAACATTGTTTTCAGGAGGGCCTCTGACCTCCACGTCTCTTCCAATGGGCATTGGAGTGCCTCCCATTTTTTTGGCAACCCTTGCATTCACTGCATAGGAAACACAATAGGAGACCCACTTCCTAATAATGGGAACATTTTTTTTCAGGAGGCCCTCCTCTACGTCTCTTCCAAGGGGCATTGGAGTAGGTACACATTTTTGGCAGCCCTTGCATTCACTGCATAGGCAAACAGTATGGGTGACCCACTTCCTAATAATGGGAACATTGTTTTCAGGAGGCCCTCCTCTAAGTCTCTTCAAAGGGGTATTGGGGTGCGTCCAAATTTTGGGCAGCCCTGCTACTCACTGCATATGCAATAACAGTATAGGAAACCCACTCTTTAGTAATGGGAACAACAAAGCATAGCCAGCTGATGGCTCTCTAAGAATAGTAAAGGCCACCTGATGGCCCTATAAAAATAGGCTTTGTGACCTTCAGAGTCCCTCCTTCATAAATGAAACAGGATGTGTCTGATCATGTCTCACACAACACATGACCAGATAAGGCTGTAAAATGTTAAAATGACATTTCCCGGTGAATGCATTTGTCACGGTTGAAAGCAATACAAAAGTGCAAAAACGTGTCAAAACACTACGTGTGAACATAGCCCAAGGTGTGGAGGAGTATTTTTGGTTTTGGTTATTTATTTTGCCTTATATACAAGTCATTACCCTGGAAAGGATGTTCCTTAACATATTTCCCAGGAAAATCCCTTTTAGTTTCGTTTTTGTATGTTTTATTGTAAGTCCATAAAAGTGGCGTAATACCTCTGACAACGTTGTTCACAGCAGTGACCTGGGAGTCAGAAATGCTTCCAGGGGTCTTCCCCATGCTGTTCCCATGCCATTTGAGCACTGTTCCTATCGATTTGGGCAATTTTTAGGCCCTTTGCAGACCACCGGGGTAAGCCGCCTGAAAAATGCTCGAGTTTCCCATAGACTTACATTGGGCTCGTTGCTCGGATTGAGCACCCGAGCATCCCAATTTGCTTGACCTGAGCAACGAGTACCTGAGCATTTTAATGCTCGCCCATCACTAATATTCAGGTCTATTAATTTCCAAGAAATTTTAACTTTAACCCATTAAAAGTCCAAGGCGTACTAATACGTACCTGCACCCTGGGCTTTAAGAGCCAGGTACGCATTAGTACGCCCTGTTGATTTCGCCCGCACACAGGCTGATCGCCGCCGGGTGTTAGCTGATTGTCATAGCTGACACCCGGTGCTATGTGAAGGGAGTGGTCCCGCACCTCTCCCGGCACATTAACCCCCGCAATTCTGCAATCGAAGTCGATCGCAGCATTGCGGGGGCAAGGGGAGGTGATCGCGATACTCACCTCTCCTGCCGGTGTCCAACTCTGTCTGCCGCGGCTTCCCAGATGTTGCCATGACAACCCGATGTCGTCATGACAACATCCGGGTCACCAGACAGCAGGAAGATACTTTGGGCATGCGCAGTGCATGACCAAATTATCTTTTGCATCAACAGCGCTGACAGTCTGTATATCACAGGGATGGTGCTCCATCCCTATGCTATACAGGCGATCAGAGTAAAATAAGCGAAAGTCCCATAGTGGGACAAAGTATAAAAGTGGAAAAAGTGTTAAAAAATGAAAAAAAAAAATTTGTAGAAAATATAAAAAAAAAAAATCAAAAAAATAATCCACCAAAAATAAAAATATAGTGTACCCATCAATAAATATTATTATGAAAAAAAAAACAACAAAACAATAAAAGTACACATATTTGGTATCGCCGCATCCGGAACGAACTGACCTATAAAACTGTCCCACTAGTTAACCACTTTAGTGAACACGCTAAAAAATAAAAAATGAAGCAAAAAACAATGCTTTATCATCATACCTCCGAACAAAAAAATGGAATAACACGCGATCAAGAAGACTAATATAATTAAAAATGATACCACTGAAAACGTCATCTTGTCCCCCAAAAAACAAGCTGCCTTACAGCTCCATCATCCGAAAATTAAAAAAGTTATAGCTCTCAGAATAAAGCGATGCAAAAAAATTTTTTTTTCGATAAAATTGTTTTTATTGTGTAAAAGCATCAAAACATAAAAAAACTATATAAATTCAGTATCGCTGTAAACATACTGACCCGAAGAATAAAGCTACCTTATCAATTTTACCACACGCAGAACAGCATAAAATTAAAAAAAAAAAAAAAACAATTCCTGAATTGTTGTTTTTTGTTTATTCTGCCTCCCAAAAATCGGAATAAAAAGCGATCAAAAAATGTCACGTGCCTGAACATGATACCAATAAAAACGTCAAATCATCCCCTAAAAAACAAGCTGTCACATGACTCTGTCGGCCAAAATATGGAAAAAATTATAGCTCTCAAAATATGGTGATGCAAAAACTAGATTTTACCAAAAAATGCATCTTTTAGTGTGTGACAACTGTCAATCATAAAAGCCCGATATGGTTCTGGTATCGCTGTAGTCGCACCGACCCGAAGAATAAAGTCGTCTAATCACTTATACCGCACGAGGAACGGTGTAAAAAATAAACTCTAGGGTTGTGCTAGGGTTAGGGTTAGGATTGGGGTTAGGGTTGGGCTAGGGTTATTGTTGGGGTTGTATTAGGGTTAGGGTTTGGATTTTTTTCAAAAGTAAAAAAAAAAAGATGACGATATGGCAACTAGTGTTGAGCGCAAATGCTCGCTACTTAAGTTTGCATCGGGTGCTCTGGTATGCACTGAGTATCGCGGGTTCTCGAGTGACATGCTCGAGTCTCCGCCCCATATGCTTTGCGGCCAAAAAAACCTTGCGGGGATTGCCTGCCATGCACGAGCGATCGCCGCATGTTTTTTTGGGTTTCTAATAACCGTGAAACATGCGGGCGGGGACTCCAGCATGTCACTCGAGCACACGCGATACATGGTGCATACCCGAGTACCCGATGCAAACTCAAGTAGCAAGCACTTGCGCTCAAGACTATTGACAACTTATTCAATATGATGACCTAATGTTATCAAATTCTGTGTCATACCTCTAGGTTCAAAATATTCACGATACCCCTTGATAAAATCCTTGAGGGGTGTAGATTCCAAAATGCGGTCACTTGTGGGGGGTTTCCACTATTTAGGCTCATCAGGGGCTCTCCAAAAGCGACATGGCTTCACTCTCAATTCCAGCCAATTTTGCGTTCAAAAAGTCACACAGTGCTCCTTCCCTTCTGAACTCTGCCATGCGCCCAAACACTATATTTTCCCCACATATAGGGTATTGGCGTACTCAGGAGACATTGCACAAAAGTTTTTCGGGTCCATTTTCTCCTCTTACCCTTGTGAAAATAAAAAAATTATGGCTAAAACATAATTTTTGTGGAAAAAGCTTGATTTTTTTATTTTCATGGCTCCATGTTATAAACTTCTGTGGAGTACCTGGGGGTTCAAGGTGCTCACCACACATCTAGCTAAGTTCCCTGAGGGGTCTAGTTTCCAAAATGGTGTCACTTGTTGGGGGTTTCCACTGTTTAGGCACATTAGGGGCTCTCCAAATGCAACATGGCATCCGCTAATTATTCAATCAAATTTTACATTCAAAAAGTCAAATTGCGCTCCTTCCCTTCCGAACCCTGCCGTGCGCCCAAACAGTGGTTTTCCCCAACATATGGGGTATCTGCTTACTCAGGAGAAATTGCACAACAAACTGCATGGTGCAATTTTTCTCCTGTTACCCTTATGAAAATGTAAAATTGGGGGCTGAAAAACATTTTTGTGGGAAAAATGTGAAAATTTTATTTTTACGGCTCAATGTTATAAACTTCTGTGTAGCACTTGGGGGTTATGCTAACCATACATCTAGCTAAGTTCCCTGAGGGGTCTCGTTTCCAAAATGGTTTCACTTATGGGGGGTTTCCAATGTTTAGGCAAATCAGGGCCTCCAAAAAATGCAACATGGCGTCCGCTAATTATACAAGCAAATTTTACATTCAAAAATTCAAATGGCGCTTCTTCCCTTCTGAACATATGGGGTATCTGCGTGCTCAGAGGAAATTTCACAACAAATTTTGGGGTCCATTTCTTCCTGTTACCCCTGCGAAAATAAAAAAAAATGGGTCTAAAGTAACATTTTTGTGAGAAAAGTTAAATGTTAATTTTTTTCTTCCATTTTCCAAAAATTGCTGTGAAGCACCTGAAGGGTTAATAAAGTTCTTGAATGTGGTTTTGAGCATCTTGAGGGGTGCAGTTTTTAGAATGGTGTCACTTTGGGGTATTTTCTGTCATAAAGACCCCTCAAAGTGACTTCAAATATGATGTGGCCCCTAAAAAAATGGTTTTGTAAATTTTGTTGGAAAAATGAGAAATCGCTGGTCAACTTTTAAGCCTTATAGCTCCCTAATAAAAAAAATGTTGGTTCCAAAATTGTGCTAATGTAAAGTATACATGTGGGAAATGTTATTTCCCACACGTCATCTCTCTGATTTAAGGGCATAAGAATTCAAAGTTTCAAAATTGCTACATTTTCACCAAATTTCATTTTTTTTTCACAAATAATCGCAAGTGATATCGAATAAATTTTACCACAATCATGAAGTACAATATGTCACGAAAAAACAGTCTCAGAATCAGGGGGATCCGTTAAAGAGTTCCAGAGTAATTACCTCATAAAGTGACAGTGGTCAGAATTGTAAAAATTGGCCTGGTCATTAATGTGCAAACCACCTTGGGTTGTAAAGGGGTTAAAGGGAACCGGTCAGGATCTCCAATCTGTAACCACTTATTTATTGATCCCTTTATACCCTTCTTACAAGGCTTTTTTTTGGGCTTATTAATTGCTGCCTATGCATAAAATCAGTTTTATAACAGGGCTTGCAATTTGCTAAGTAGTGGGGGACTAGTTGTGGGGGCTTTGTTTTCCCCAGACTAATTGTCCCACTAATCACGTTATTCCCCCTTTGAGCATGAGTCACATTAGTTACAAGAGCATTGTTACCACTGGCTCTTTGACATTGCACGGTCAGCCAGGCGTATGCACCCCAACTTTATCGGGGCACAGTGTATTAACTGCAGGCAATGATGACAGGACACAGTCCGCCTTCACAGACGGTTCTCTGCAAATTCCGCAGCTGGCTCTGTCCTGCGTCCGTGCTGCATACCCGGCATGCTCAGTGTTCCAATGAAGCCAAGGTGCACACCTGGCTTACTGTGCATTATCAGGGATGCTGAAATTTACAAAGAGCTGTTGGTGGCACCGCTCTTGCAATTAATGTCACTCAAACCCACAGGGCATGATAACATGATTAGTGGGACCGTGGAACAATTAGTCTAAGGAAAACAACGCCCACCAGACTAGTCACCCATTAGTTATCATATTTCAAATCCAGTTACAAAACTGATTTCTTGGGTATGCAGCAGCAGATAAAAGATATAAAGGCGTAATTGGATTTAGGTTTCAAGGACCTGCATGCCTTATATATGTGGTTTGGGCCAGGTTCATATTATTAAACGATTCCCTTTAAAGAGGAACTAGTTACTTTACATTCAAGTGACTGAAGATATGAATAATACATGGTTTCTTTTATTTCTCATCTCCACTGCAGAGATAGTTACTTGTAAACTTTACGCCAATTTCCCCTTCAACTAAGGGGGCATTTACTTTTCCCCTGTATGACATTGTCCAATAATATGCAGGAGGTGTCAGGCAGAGGATAAAGAGCACACCCCCAGAGAATATCAGAACTGGATTTCTCTGTATCTGATATAATACACGTCTAACTAGTTAAAAAAAAATTTCACTTCCAGCGATTACTATGCAGAGATGTGAGATTCCATATACTGCTCTGCATCCGTCCCAGGCTTTGGGGAATAACTTCCCGATACCTGAGATAAATGCTGATCGCACACTACAGCCAGGGCCGGCCCGAACGTATAGGTGAACTAGGTGGCCGCCTAGGGCGCCGACCCTAAGGGGGCGCCAGAGAAAAAATAGAAAAAATTATAAAAAATCTTTTCAAAAGGCAAAAAGTTTTAGGGATGGAAAGAAAAGTGTACATACATTTTTTACCATAAATTTAAAAGAAAAACCGTTGAGCTTCAATTTACGCACGGAAAGGAGGCGCTAAACTACGGACGTGAGTTGTTTGCATCGTCTGCTGACAGGTGTTTGATCCCGCGCGTTTATTTTGCTCCTAAGTTTTCAAATGTTGGCAAAGCAAAGCAAACAACCAAAAATGCACACACTACACTAAGGGGGCGCCCGAGAGAAAAAAATACGTATACTTAAAAGGTAGGTGTTGGCGATTATATTGATAGATGTCATCAGCAGTCGATGCGGCTAGTGGGAGGAGTCTGTTTTGACGCTTTGGCGTAGACTGCCTGGACTGCCAGTCAGGCCAGCTAAGGCAAGGGAGATAGTATCTACGTTTTTTGCATATCGGCGCGCGTGATTATAATATTTTCGAGGTATGTCTCTACTGTTTGCATGCTTTATCATGTGAGCCATTGCTGTTATTTTGTATATTCATTAGATTCATTGTTCCATGAGGTTTCATGAATGCAAATAGAAAATAGGAGGTTTTTAGTAAATTTTTGGCCTAGGTTCTAAAGTGTTAGGTGCTGCGAGGTAGGTATATTGTTTTGATTTTCAAAAATATTGGAAACATTGGAAATTGTTAAAGAAATTTGTGGTTTTTGTCTTAAAAGTAAAATCGTATTATATAATGTTCAGATAACAATTTTAATCGGCGCGTTAACTTTTAGGTAAATGCTGTGTGTTGTAACGAGTCATGGCTGATAAGAAGAAAAAACTTTCGGGGTTTCAGAACCGTAAAAGAAAAGCTGAGGAGGAGAAATCACTTTCAAAAATCAAAGGGTCATTTTTAAAATATCTAAGCAATAGAAATGAAGACGCGGAATTCCAAACGTTGGAACAACAGGCTTCTGTTGCCTCGGAAATATCGAATGTGGAAATAGAATTTGTTTCTCATGCTGAAAATAGTGAACTACAACCATCAATATCTGGTGGTAGATCTGATCAAAGTACCAGTACTGACATGGAGGCTGGTACATCTATAGAAATACTACGTAAAGACTATTAGGACGATCCCGCTACGTGGACCGTAATCAATGATGACTTACGCCTAGATGTAGTAAAACTCGGCCCCACACAAGTTAAAGATTTCGATTTTCCTTTGGACACTAATCGTAGAAAATTTTCTTGTGTTCACTATAAACGTCGTCTTGTCAATGGTGAAAGTCTTGAACGCAATTGGCTAACGTATTCTATTCAGAAAAATTCAGTTTTTTGTTTTTGCTGCACGTTGTTTCCAGACTCATCACTTCAACTAGGAATCATCAAACGCTCAGCCTTAGGTACTGATGGTGTAAATGACTGGAAAAACATATCTGCCATTTTAGCCAGCCACGAAAAAAGCAAAGATCACATGATTAGCTTTCAAAAATGGAAGGAACTCGAAAATAGACTTAAGATGAACAAGACCATTGACGAAGAACACTTACGCAAAATTGAAGAGCAAGAAAAATACTGGCATCAAATTTTAGAAAGGTTGATAGCTCTAGTGAGGGTACTAGGTACGCAAAACTTAGCGTTCCGTGGATCAAATGATGCATTGTTTGCATCTAATAATGTGAACTTTTTGAAATTTGTGGAGTATTTGGCTATGTTCGATCCCGTCATGTGTGAGCACATTCGGAAAATACGGGACAAAGAGATTCATGCACATTATTTGGGAAAAACAATACAGAATGAGATGGTTCAACTGCTAAGTAATGGTATTCAGGAAAAGATTCTTGACGATGTCAAAACTGCAAAATCCTTTTCTGTAGAGCTGGATTGTACTTCTGACGCGTCTCATGTTGAACAAATGACTATCATTGTTCGATTTGTTTCCCCATCAGAAGACAAAAAGTTTGAAATTAAAGAGCACTTCTTGGGATTCATTCCTGTTTCTGATACAACTGGAGGTGGTTTGACAGCCGCTGTCTTGAACAAATTTGAAGAACTGTCGCTCTCTGTGGACAACTTACGAGGGCAAGGCTACGACAATGGGAGCAACATGAAGGGAAAAAATATTGGACTACAAAGACGAATTTTGGACATAAACCCACGTGCATTCTTTGTGCCTTGCAGCTCCCATTCTCTAAACTTAGTCGTCAACGATGCCGCTAAATGTTGTTTTGGAGCGACAACTTTTTTCCTGTTAGTTCAAAATCTCTACGTATTTTTCTCTTCGTCAACTCAGCGTTGGGAAGTACTCGTGCGTCATTTGCCATCTCTGACTCTAAAACCTCTAAGCGAAACAAGGTGGGAAAGTAGAATTGATGCTCTGGCCCCCCTCCGTTACCAATTGAGCGAAGTCCATGATGCCCTAATGGACATAGCAGAAAATATTAGTCTCACAGGAAGCTCTGGAAATGTCTCCCGGCTAGAAGCTCAAGGTCTTGCTAAAGAAGTTGGAACCTTTTCTTTTGTTACATCTGTTCTAGTATGGTTCAACATTTTGTACGAAATCAATTTGACAAGTAAGTTACTTCAGTCACAAGAATTCGATTTAGCTGCTGCTTCTTAACACCTTGACAAAACAAAGAAATATCTGCAATCATTAAGAAGCGATGAAGAGTTTGAGAAGCTGTTAGTTGATGCGAGGGAAATCGCAGAAGAGCTTGGCATACCAGCTAATTTTAAGTCAAGTTCTGCGCCAAAACGTTTAAAGAAAAAAAACAGACAGTTCTCTTATGAAGGGAAAGATGAGCCCATAAGAGATGAGGAACAGAGTTTCAAAATTAACTTTTACTTTGCGATCTTAGATACTGCTATAAATTCAGTTGATGAGCGGTTCACTCAGCTGAAAGAAATGGAATTGAAATTTGGAATTTTGTACCACATCCGTTCACTTGAGGGAAAACCAAGCAAATTTGTTCTGGATAAGTGTAAAGCTCTGGAAAAGTCTCTTACACACAACGAAGTAAAAGACATCTTATGTGGTGAACTGCAGGCAATGTCAAGACGTGTTCCAGAAGATTCATCACCAAAAGACGTTCTTGAACTTTTGCTTAAATCTGACTTGAAAGAAAGTGTCCCCAACCTGGTGGTGGCTCTAAGAATTCTTTTGACTCTGCCTGTATCCGTGGCCTCAGGAGAGAGAAGCTTCTCAAAACTAAAGCTAATTAAAACATATTTAAGGGCAAATATGACGCAAGAGAGGTTGGTTGGGTTGGCAACAATTTCGATACAATCTGAAGTTGCTAAACAAATTAATCTCGGTGACTTAGTGTCATCCTTTTCAAAAAAAAGGCAAGGAAACAAAAATTGTAATTACCTATGGTCATTTTTGTTTTGTGTTATTGATTACTTTGTATATATTTGTTCTATACAACTTCTCAGAAGATTAAAGAGTTAGGAGAGAGTTAATTAATCATTGTTGTTGTGGTTTATTTTGCTCCTAAATTTATATCCCAAGTTTTCATCTACTGCCAAGAATAGTAGGGGCGCAACAAAATAGTTTCGCCTAGGGCGCCATAATCTCTCGGGCCGGCCCTGGGAGTTTGCCTACCCACAATTAATTCCCGGAACATGCGATTAATTTGGAAAAAGTATTTTTGGGGTATCCAAATAGGGGAGCTATGAAGTGCATATATTAGCTGAGGCACAGGTAATTAGGACCAAGTTTCCCTTTTATGCTTAAATTTCACAAGAATTGGAGTGAGATGTAATCTGTCATAGTCTTACATTTGTGCTATTATATTGATACCTAGATTTTTAAATTCAGAAGCTACTTGCAGGCCAGAACTAACATAGAAAGGTGTATTATCATTATTATCTAGTGGGAGTAAGACTGATTAGTTCTAATTATTCCTCAAATCTCTCAATAATTAGTAAAGCGTCAAAAACAGAAAAGTGTCGTCAGCATAAAGGGCCACCTTCTCTTCCATTACACCTCTACGGAAACCCACTCTGCCGAATGTCTCCTAATAATTGCTGCAAGAGTTCAATAGCCAGTGCAAAGAGGAGAAGAGGCAACCCTGTCTAGTACCCCTGCCAAGTTTGAAGACTGATGTAAGTTGTCCATTTATCCTTAATCTAGCCACTGGTTTCCCTATAGAAATTTTATCCATGCGGTAAAAATGGATCCCATACCCAATTTTTCAAGTACTCCCCATAAAAATTCACACAAAATGGAGTCAAATGCCTTTGCGGCCTTCAATGAGCATATTATCCTGTCTCCTGCGTTGTCTACTGGAATTTGGAGGTTAAGGTATAGCTTACAGCTGTTTTTGGCTGTACATCTATCAGGCATAAAACCAGATTGATCAGTGTTTATCACCTTGGAGATCACCTTATTAAGTCTATTGGCTAATAGTTTGACTAGATCTTGATATCTGTGGTGAGCAATGATAGGGGTCTATAGGAGTCAGGAATAAGTGGGTTTTTGCCTGGTTTGGGTATGACTACTATAATGGCCTCTTGTATAGAATTAGGTAATGCTCCATCTTTAAAAGCTTCCTGAAAAGTACTTAATAGATGTGGAAGCAAAATGTCTCCAAATTTTTTATAAATCTCTATGACTAACCCATCTGATCCTGGTGACTTGCTGTTATTCATAGAGGCTACCGCTAGCTGTATTTCTTCAATTTGGAGTGGGCTATTCAAATACTTTTGATCCCTTTCCAAGAATTCAGTGAGTTCTATTTCATCCATATATGCTAGGATTTGATCTTTATTAAAGTTCATCGTAGATTTGTAGAGATCTGGGTAGAATTTTAAAAAGGTTTTTTGTATCTGATAACTATTAATCCCTTCTTATCCCTTATAGCTCCTATAAAGGAGGTGACTGACTGGACATTAGCAAGTATGGAAAAACCAGACAGAAAAGCAAGTAATATTTCCATAGAGACAGTAGCAAGGGAAATATCTAAACAGTTCTCATGGCAGTCATCTCCCCATTCAATATTCTCCCTGGTTTGCCAATCCACCAACGGATTATGTTTAACAAGCCAAGGAATACCCAAAACAATAGGTGTGGGAAGATTGTTCAGGAAATAGCAAGGGATTATTTCACAATAAACTGACCCCATCCTCAGTTTTACATTATGTACAATCTGAGTAAATGCTTTCTGTGCAAGTGGCGCCGAGTCGATGACGAAGATGGAAATAGGTTTAGCTAAAGTACAGCAAGCAACACCGTGAGTTTTCACAAACTCAGCATCAAGCATGCTGACTCCGGCTCCACTGTCAACAAACAGTTTTTTGCTCCCTAGCACCACCTCTGCTGTCAGGACAAAGCGGGAACTGCAGGTTGCCAACAAATGCACCCCTTAATTATCCAACTCCAGACTACCAAGAGTTAATCGAGTCTCCTTTTCTTTAGGAATAGTGATGGACGAGCACTAAAATGCCCGGGTACTCGATGCTCAGGTCGAGAAAATTGGAATACTCGGGAGCTCGACTCGAGCAGCGAGCCCAACGTACAGTACAGACCAAAACTTTGGACACACCTTCTTATTTAAAGATTTTTCTGTATTTTCATGACCATGAAAATTGTACATTCACACTGAAGGCATCACAACTATGATTTAACACATGTGGAATTATATAGTTAACAAAAAAATGTGAAACAACTGAAAATATGTCTTATATTCTAGGTTCTTCAAAGTAGCCACCTTTTGCTTTGATGAATGCTTTGCACACTCTTGGCATTCTCTTGATCAGCTTCAAGAGGTAGTCACCGGAAATGGTTTTCACTTCACAGGTGAGCCCTGTCAGGTTTAATAAGTGGGATTTCTTGCCTTATAAATGGGGTTGGGACCATCAGTTGTGTTGTGCAGAAGTCTGGTGGATACACAGCTGATAGTCCTACTGAATAGACTGTTAGAATTTGTATTATGGCAAGAAAAAAGCAGCTAAGTAAAGAAAAACGAGTGGCCATCATTACTTTAAGAAATGAAGGTCAGTCAGTGCGAAAAATTGGGATAACTTTGAAAGTGTCCCCAAGTGCAGTTGCAAAAACCATCAAGCGCTACAAAGAAACTGGCTCACATGAGGACCGCCCCGGGAAAGGAAAACCAAGAGTCAACTCTGCTTCTGAGGATAAGTTTATCCGAGTCACCAGCCTTAGAAATCGCAGGTTAACAGCAGCTCAGATTAGAGACCAGGCCAATGCCACACAGAGTACTAGCAGCAGACATATCTGTTCAACAACTGTTAAGAGGAGACTTTGTGCAGCAAGCCTTCATGGTAAAATAGCTGCTAGGAAACCACTGCTAAGGACAGGCAACAAGAAGAAGAGACTTGTTTGGGCTAAAGAACACAAGGAATGGACATTAGACCAGTGGAAATCTGTGCTTTGTTCTGATGAGTCCAAATTTGAGATCTTTGGTTCCAACCACCATGTCTTTGTGCGACGCAGAAAAGGTGAACGGATGAACTCTACATGCCTGGTTCCCACCGTGAAGCATGAAGGAGGAGGTGTGATGGTGTGGGGGTGCTTTGCTGGTGACACTGTTGGGGATTTATTCAAAATTGAAGGCATACTGAACCGGCATGGCTACCACAGCATCTTGCAGCAGCATGCTATTCCATCCGGTTTGCGTTTAGTTGGACCATCATTTATTTTTCAACAGGACAATGACCCCAAACACACCTCCAGGCTGTGTAAGGGCTATTTGACCAAGAAGGAGAGTGATGGGGTGCTAGTCAGATGACCTGGCCTCCACAGTCACCAGACCTGAACCCAATCGAGATGGTTTGGGGTGAGCTGGACCGTAGAGTGAAGGCAAAAGTGCCAACAAGTGCTAAGCATCTCTGGGAACGCCTTCAAGATTGTTGGAAGACCATTTCCAGTGACTACCTCTTGAAGCTCATCAAGAGAATGCCAAGAATGTGCAAAGCAGTCATCAAAGCAAAAGGTGGCTACTTTGAAGAACCTAGAATATAAGACATTTTCAGTTATTTCACACTTTTTTGTTAAGTATATAATTCCACATGTTAATTCATAGTTTTGATGCCTTCAGTGTGAATGTACAATTTTCATAGTCATGAAAATACAGAAAAATCTTTAAATGAGAAGGTGTGTCCAAACTTTTGGTCTGTACTGTAGGTCTGTAGGAAACGCGAGCATTTTTTAAGCGGCTCCCCCCGGCGGTCTGCAGAGGCCTAAAAATTGCCCGAATCGATGGCAACAGTGCTCAAATGACATGTGAACAGGATGGGGAAGACCCATGGAAGCATTTCTGACTCCCAGGTCACTGCTGTGAACAACGTTGTCAGAGGTATTACGCCACTTTTACGGACTCACATTAAATCATACAAAAACTAAACCAAAATGGATTTTCCTGGGAAATAACTTAATGAACATCCTTTCCAGGGTAATGACTTGTATAGAAGGCAAAATAAATAACCAAAGGCAAAAATACTTCTCCACACCTTGGGCTATGTTCACACGTAGCGTTTTTGAAGCATTTTTGCACTTTTGCATTGCTTTCAACCGTGACAAATGCATTCACTGCGAGATGTCATTTTAACATTTTACAACCTTTTCTGGCCATGTGGTGTGTCAGACATCATCAGACACATACTGCTTCATTTATGAAGGAGGGACTCTGAAAGTCACAAAGCCTATTTTTATAGAGCCATCAGACGGCCTTTACTATTCTTAAAGGGCCAGCAGTCGGCCCTCACTATTCTTAGAGAGCCATCAGCCGGCTATGCTTTAATGTTCCCATTACTAAAGAGTGGGTCTCCTATACTGTTATTGCGTATGCAGTGAGTGGCAGGGCTGTCCAAAATTTGGACGCACCCCAATACCCCTTTGAAAATTTGGACGCACCCCAATACCCCTTTGAAGAGATTTAGAGGAGGGCCTTCTGAAAACAATGTTTCCTTTATTAGGAAGTGGGTCTCCTATACTGTTTGCCTAAGCCTTGAATGCTAGGGCTGCCAAAATTTTGGACCTACTCCAATGCCCCTTGGAAGAGACGTAGAGGGTCTCCAGAAAAAAGTTTCCATTATTAGGAAGTGGGTCTCCCATTGTGTTTACCTATGCAGTGAATGCAAGGGTTGCCAAAAATTTGGAGGCACTCCAATGCCCCTTGGAAGAGACATAAAGGGCCTCATGAAAAAATGTTCCCATTATTAGGAAGTGGGTCTCCCATAGTGTTGGCCTATGCAGTGAATGCAACAGCTGAAAAAAAAAATTGGTAGGCACTCCAATGCCCTTTGGAAGAGACGTAGAGGGCCTCCTGAAAAAAAATGTTCCCATTATTAGGAAGTGGGTCTCCCATTGTGTTTGCCTATGCAGTGAATGCAAGGGTTGCCTAAAATTTGGGGACACTCCAATGCCCCTTGGAAGAGACATAGAGGGCCTCATGGAAACAATGTTCCCATTATTAGGAAGTGGGTCTCCCATTGTGTTGGTCTATGCAGTGAATGCAAGGGTTGCCAAAAATTTGGAGGCACTCCAATGCCCCTTGGAAGAGACGTGGAGATCAGAGGGCCTCCTGAAAACAATGTTCCCATTATTGGGAAGTGGGTCTCCCATTGTGTTTGCCTATGCAGTGAATGCAAGGGTTGCCAAAAACTTAGAGACACTCCAATGCCCCTTGGAAGAGACGTGGAGGAGGACCTCCTGAAAAAAAATGTTCCCATTATTAGGAAGTGGGTCTCCCATAGTGCTGGACTATGCAGTGAATGCAAGGGTTGCCAAAAATTTGGAGGCACTCCAATGCCCCTTTGAAGAGACATAGAGGGCCTCATGAAAAATTGTTCCCATTATTAGGAAGTGGGTCTCCCATTGTGTTTGCCTATGCAGTGAATGCAAGGGTTGCCAAAAATTTAGAGACACTCTAATGCCCCTTGGAAGAGACGTAGAGGGCCTCATGAAAATTTTTTCCCATTATTAGGAAGTGGGTCTCCCATTTTGTTGGCCCATGCAGTGAATGCAAGGGCTGCCAAAAATTGGAGGCACTCCAATGCACCTTGGAAAAGATGTGGAGGAGGGCCTCATAAAAAATTGTTCCCATTAGAAAGGAGCGGGTCTCCTATACTTGTAACGCCCAAGCGCTAAGTGTATGGGCTGACAAACATTTACCCCTGGTGGGGGTATACACGAACATACTGTATAAAATTTTTTTTTAAGGGCATGACAAACAACCTTTAAACAAATTATGTGGGTGTTGCATCACGGAGCATGGTCACCCTGGTGATATGGTGGTGGAGGATGAGGAGAAGGAGGAGGACAAGAGCAAATATCCCAAATCAGGAAGAGTATACCCATGTGTGGGTGTGAAAAGGTGCATGGGATTACATGTCCCAAAAAAAGACACTGGATTTGAGCTTATGTTACGCTCCTATCATTCGGTGGTGTTGAGAAGTCTGGCACAATCCAGCCCTTGTTCATTTTTATAAGAGTCGGCCTGTCAGCGTTTTCAGTTGACAGGCGGATGTGCTTATCAGTTATAATTCCACCAGCGGCACTAAAAACCCGCTCTGATAAAACAATAGTGGCAGGCCAGGACCTCCAAGGCATAGAGAACCAGTTCATTCCACGTGTCCAGCTTGGATACCCAATAATTATAAGGCACAGAAGAATCACGGAGGACATTGGTACGGTCGGCAAGGTACTCCCTCAGCATCTTCCCAAACTTTGCACTCCTTGTGAGAGTACCCCGCGCCTCAGGGCCTGTGCGATGGGAGGGGCTGAGAAAACTCTCCCAGAACTTTGACAGTGTTCCCCTGCCTCTGCTGGATTGGAGTTGTGTACTCCTTGGTTGTCCAACAAACTGTGACCTTTGCCACCAGCGTTTTCAGATGGGAATTTTTTTAATAGTTCCGCAACAAGGGTCTTCTGGTACTGCCCCAATTTTGTAGACCTGTCCGCCTCAGGAATAAGAGATATAAAGTTCTCCTTGTAGCTTGGGTCTCGAAGTGTCACCTACCAGTAATGACTGTCACCCAAAATTTTGAGAACGCGAGGCAGTGTAACATAAACTCAGCTATGCGTGCCAGACTGCTAACAGGCAAAACTTCCATGTCCCCACTGAGGACGACTGACTATGCTCTCCTCCCCGTCTTCCCTGTCCTCAGGCCATCCACGCTGAACAGACGGTATGACAGTTGTGCAGGTAGTACCGTCTATAGCGCATGAAACTAGCTCCTGTTCTTCCTCCTCCTCCTCTTCCTCATTGTCACCCAAACCACATTGGGATGAGATGAGGCTGGCTGTGTGTAATCACCCTGTATGGTTCCTTGCTCCATCTTATCATGCTCTGCCTGCAATGCATCCTCTTTGATTGTGAGCAGAGAGCATTTCAGATGACTGATAAGCGGGATGGTGACGCTAATTATGGCGTCATTGCCGCTCACCATCTTGGTGGAGTCCTCAAAGCTTTTGGGGATGGTACAGGTGTCTGACATCCATGTCCACTCCTCAGGTCTTATGTGTGGAGAGTGAACTGAATTTCGACGGCCTTACTGATGCTGGTAGTCAACAACTGCCCTCTTCTGCTCAGTCAGTGAGCCAGCAGCTGCAAACGCTGCTGAAGCACGGCAAGGGCGGCGGAAGCTGTAGCTGACTTTCTAAAATGGGCACACAGGCGTACTTTGACAAGCAGATCCTGCAGCTCCGGGTAGGTTTTGAGAAACCGCTGAACCACAAGGTTAAGCACATGGGCTAGGCATGGTACATGTGTGAGCTCGCCTCGCCTCAGAGCCGCCACCAAGTTCCGGCCATTGTCACACATGACCATGCCTGGCTGTAGGCTCAGCGGTGTCAGCCACAGATCTGCTTGCTCTTTCAGAGCTGTCCACAACTCTTCAGCATTGTGCGGTTTGCACCTAAGCATATTAGTTTCAGCAAAGCCTGTTGCCGCTTGACTGAGGCAGTGCTGCAGTGCTTCCAGCTTGTGACTGATGTGGTCATTTTGGAGATGGAGGCTGAAGAGGATGAGGTGCACGAGCTGTAGACTGTGGGGGCAACCCTGATTGTCCTAGGGCCCTCAGTCGTCGGCATCAGGAGGATGTGTTCCGTTCCAAGGTCCGACTGGGTCCCAGCTTCCACTATGTTAACCCACTATGCCGTCAGCGAGATGTACCGTCCCTGCCCACAAGCACTTGTCCACGTGTCCGTGGTTAAATGGACTTTCGCTGTAACTGCATTGTTGAGGTCATGGCTAATGTTCTGGGACACGTGGTCATGTAATGCGGGGACGGCACACCGGGAGAAATAGTGGCGGCTGGGGACCGAGTACTGAGGGATGGCCACCGCCATCAGATTGCAGAAAGCTTTCGTCTCCATGAGCCTAAAAGGCAACATTTCGAGCGCAAGGAGTCGCGAAATGTGGGAATTTACTAGTGTGGCTTCTGGGGCGTTGGCTGCATATTTGCGCTTGCGTTCCAAGGACTGGGGTATGGACAACTGAACGCTGGGCTGGGACAAGGACGTGCTTGCTGATGGTGCTAGTTGAGAGTGTGCAACAACAGGTGCAGGGCAGGAGGCATCTTTGCATGCACTATGGACAGGGGATTGGCTTGCACGCACAACAGGGGAAGAAGCAGTAGTGTTACTGTTACCCGCAGACACTGTTCCTGGACCCTGGGATTCGGCCCACAAAAATGGGTGCTTTGCTGCCATGTGCCTGATCATGCTGGTGATGGTCAGGCTGGTAGTTTTGCCACCCCTGCTGATGCTGGCCTGGCAGGTGGTGCAAATGGCCTTTTTGGGGTTATCGGCAGAACCTTTAAAAAAGAACCAGACCCGGGAAGACCTAACAGTTGTACTGGCATATACCTTCGTGTTGGTGTTATTGGGAACGGTTGCCTGCCTTCTGTCTGTGGCCACCACACTGCTTCCTGCCTGTTGGGGTGCTCTGTCTCCCCCCCCCCTGTGTGCTGCTGTCCTCGCTCTGCATGTCCTCCTGCCAGGTTGGGTCAGTTACTATATCATCCACCACCTCCTCTTCCACTTCTGCACCCTGATACTCCTCCTGACTTTCTGGCAATTGTGTCTCATCATCGTCCACCTCTTGTGACACTTTCCCACCATCGCCTTCGTGTGACTGTGGCTGCTCAAATATTTGGGCATCGCTACATGCGATCTCCTCTTGCCCCACTTCAAGTTGACCGGGCGAGAGGCCCGAATCTATAAATGGAAAAATGAACAGCTCTTCGGAGTGTCCAAGTGTAGGATCAGTTGTCTCTGGGCACTCGGCATAGTGGGAGGAAGGCGGATCAGGGTCCAGACTCACGGCTACTGAGACTTGACCGTGTGGAAGATGGAAGCATTATCTGCTATCCAACCAATAACCTTTTCACACTGCTCTGTGTTAAATAGTGGTGTTCTGCGGTTCCCTATTAATTGGGACAGGAAGGTCGAGCGAGAAGATGTGGGTGTTTGTTGTGGCACAATTTCAGCTTGCCCACAGCCTCGGCCTCTGAATGCACCATCACCATCACGTCCAGTTCCCTGTCCCTTGCCACATGCCTTGCCCATTTTGAATGGAGAACAATATCTTCCATGCTCACTACAAATTGCTGAATTCAAAGCGAACTTATATGTGATCCGTGTGACGGACAAATCACAGTTTTAAATAGCTGGCCTGTAGGTAACTATTTTTAATAGCAAACTGGTGTCAATAACTTCACTGACAGACTGAAACAAAATTTAATGGAGGCCAGAAATGGCAGAATTTTCAGCGCAATTATGCATGATCAGTGTGACTGACAAACCACAGTTTTAAATAGCTGGCCTGTATGTAACTATTTTTAACAGCGCCGACCTCGTGTCAATAAGTTCGCTGACACACCGCAACAAGATTTCAATGGAGGCCAGAAATGGCAATATTTTCAGCGCATTTATATGTGATCCTTGTGATGGACAAACCAGTTTTAAATAGCTGGCCTGTAGGTAACTATTTTTTAACAGCGCCGACCTCGTGTCAATAACTTCACTGACACACTGATACAAAATTTCAATGGAGGCCAGAAATGGCAGAATTTTCAGCGCAATTATATGTAATCCATGTGACGGACAAGCCACAGTTTTAAATAGCTGGCCTGTAAGTAACTATTTTTAACAGCAAACTGGTGTCAATAGCTTCACTGACACACTGCAACAAAATTTCAATGGAGGCCAGAAATGGCAATATTTTCAGAGCAATTATATATGATCCGTGTGACGGACAAACCACAGTTTTAAATAGCTGGCCTGTAGGTAACTTCTTTTTTAACAGCGCCGACCTCTTGTCAATAAGTTTGCTGACACACTGCAACAAAATTTCAATGGAGGCCAGAAATGGCAATATTTTCAGCGCAATTATATGTGATCCGTGTGACGGACAAACCACAGTTTTAAATAACTGGCCTGTAGGTAACTATTTTTAACAGCACCGACCTCGTGTCAATAAGTTCATTGACACACTGTAACAAAATTTCAATGGAAGCCAGAAATGGCAATATTTTCAGCGCAATTATATGTGATCTGTGTGACGGACGAGCCACAGTTTTAAATATCTGGATTCTTAGCTCTGTAATATGGAAAGGACCTGGCTGTATTCTGCAGTGCCAATAAGCAAATGGCGCAGAAAAACGTTTTCTCTGGATTGCTTTTTAAGCAAATAATCAGAGAAAATTATTCCTGGCCCCTGATACCTGATGCTATTTCTACAAATATCTGTAAAAGCTGCAGACAGAACTGAAATGGACCCTCTTGCTATGTGCACTGCACCTTGCCTGCCTGCCTAGCACTGATATCTCTGCAGCTGGATTAATCCTCAGAAGGACTGTTAGTTGAGATGAATATGTTTCTCTAATATGGTCTGGTATACCTACACTAACTAGAAACAAGCAAATCTCTCCCTAGCTCAGCATCAGCTCTCCCTACACTGTCTGATTCCGGAGCGACTGTGATGAGCATGGCGGCGCCAGGTCTGATATATACCTGATGACGCTGTGTGGCCAGCCAATCAATGTAATGCCACAACCAACATGGCTACGGTGTGGCAGACAAGCCCTGCATGTTGACTGGTGCTCTAAAGAGCGCTAAACATGCAGGGAGGGGACCCAAGCTCCCACCGAGCAACCCCGGAAATACTCGACGAGCACCGAGCATCTAGGGCAGTGAGATGCTCGGGCGAGCACCGAGCAGAAGCGAGCATGCTCACTCATCACTATTTAGGAAGTGAAGGACAGGTCCCAACAAAATGTCCCTTTTTTTCCACAAAAAAAACATACGCTTTTTTTCTTGAGAATCTCCGGGGAGATGTATGATGCAGAGACACCCCCTAATTGCATGGGTTCCTTCACCTCCCCAAGTACTGGTTTACCCCCAGACCGCTCCCCCGGAAGAGGTACACAACCCTGACAAGAAGGCGCCAGAGAAGGTGGTCTCACCCGTCTATCCCAAAGGCATTTATCAAGACGTATGGCCAACGACATGGCTGGCTCCAAGGACTGAGGGGTTTCATATACTGCCAAGGCATCTTTCAACCTTTCAGTAAGACCCTCACAAAATTGACTTCTAAAGGCTGAGTCTGTATGTCTCCATTGACCGCTTCCATGCTGAAGGTGGTGTAGCCTAGACTCAGCCAAGGCGACTTGGTCAGGGTCATCATAGTTGAGGGCCAGAGCCATGAAAAACCCCTCCACTGACTGGAGACAAATCGAGTCCTGCGGTAAAGAAAACGCCCATGGCTGAGGATCTGCCTGCAGTAGAGAGATCACAATTCCAACCCGTTGCTCCTCATTTATGGAAGAGTAAGGACCAAGTTTAAAATACAGTTTGCAGGTCTCCTTGAAACCAAAAAACTTGTCCATAACTCCTGAAAACATCTCCGCGAGGGCAACCTCGGGTTCAGGCTAGACAGGCCTACCTGCAGAGACCCCGACATTGGCGATCTGTAGTCGCTGATGCTGCTGCTGAACCTCACAGTGGAGGTCATTCACCTCCAGAGACAGACTGCGCAGCCACTCTGCGAGCTCTGCAACTGAACCCATACCAAGGGAGAAAGGAAAAAAAAAAGGTCCACACCCAAAAACACACAGAGAAAAAAAAACAACAAAGTCTCAGTTTGTTTTTTTTTCCTTTTCAAAATGTGCTCGGCTGGCGATAATGTCACGCAAGATGTGGGAAAGACTAAGTGCAACACAAAGGGAAGAGGAAAAGGGAGCCCGGACTCTAGGGAAAGGGGGGAGTGGAGACCTCCTAGGCTGATCTAGTGTCACCCTGTCTCCACTAATGTCCCTATATTGGTTCTTCACCAATCGCCGCACGCGTACCTCGCCCTGTCTTTCCCTAGCGTTAGGCTCAGGCTAGGGAAGGGAGAGGATGAGCACTAGTCGATCCCCACTGAACACTAAAGACAACAAGGGGGGACAAACAAGGGAAAATCGCTTAGCTTTAGTCGACTCCAGACAAATGCACACACATCCTTTAGCACAAGAGAGGAAGAAGCACTGCTCTTGCTCAAGCCTTCGCAAGGGGTAAAGAATATCGCCGGCACATCCCTCTGGCACACAGCAGGTATTTATACACCCAGGCCAGGGTGTTAATTAGGAAGGGGAAGGTAGCCGCTGGGTCCTAGAGATACAGCTTCTAAGAAGTTGTCTGTAATGCCAAACGAAGAGATCTCCTGCAACCAACTGCAGGGAGACTGTTTGTCACTTCTGACACACCCGTGACATCTCCTTTGCAGAGCTGTGAGCCACCCTCTCTCTATCCTGACTTACCATAAAATGTCTGCTGCATTTCCAGCCTCGTCTTTTTACAGGATACGAAAATCCCTCCTGACTGGCTGCACTATACCATTTGACGTGATTGCTGCAAATCATTATGGGGAAGCCTGCGTACCCGCACCTGAGATAATGTGGGCCTTTACTGACTGAAGCAATTATCTGCTTTGTGTAAAATGATGAAGGGAATATTTTAAGTGATTTGAACAAACTGAATCGCTGGGACCTGCAAATTTCATAAAATTGCATGGATGTGATTTGCAGCAATTTGATTAGCTCATATCTAATCTAAACCCTTTATAACAACCTAAGGGCATTGCAGGGCGGCATGGCAGTGATATAATCAGCAACACTCCATATAAAGAAAACGTGGGGCTTTTATTTTCAGCCAAAATGCAGCAAAACAATAAAGCAACCAAATAACAACAAAGTGTTGCCCGGCTAGGCGCTAACTAACTTACCATACCTCTGACTGTATGCGGACCTGGCTTTTCAGCAACTCCGGTTTAGCACATTTATCCACCATGCATTTCCTCCTCAGGAACTCCTCCTGTCAGTCTGGAGGCTGTGACCCCAATGAAAGTTTTTCCTTTTCTGTGTCTGTAATAAGACAACCTCTCTCAGCTGAGCTGCATAAGCCTCCAGTACTACCTGTACTGGAACGGGAGTGGGAGTGATGAGTCCTACTGTCAAATCCTACTCATCACTCCAATAAAAACCGGCCAGGAGCTACCATAAATAAAACGGCTCAGCAACTAAGCTGCTGCACCAACCAGCACTACTCGGCTTTTAATATCTTGCCCAGCTTAACTTTCAGGGACAGATGTTCACTCCGTCCAATATCTTCCCTGTCGGCCGCCTACACCTTAAAGACTATTAGTAAATTGTTTGGTCTTGTTATCAGATACAAATACCAAAAATAGTGTAATATATAACTTATATTATATGTAAGTTGTATCATAATTCATATAATTTAGCCACCTGCTGATATCATGTTGATTGACACCAGCTCCCCCAATGTTGGGCAGGCGGGATCCAGCTGTCAATCAACATGACACCGGTAGTGACGCCCCCTGGAAAAAGCAGAGCAGACGACAAAGAATTGTTGTGTCAAGGTGAAATCAGAAAAAGCAGGAGAATTACTGCCATGTGCCGGGATAGAGCGTTGTATGGCAGAACAGGCGGGTGGTTCGCAACTCTCCACAGATAAGTGCTTAGCCCCATAGAGAAAAAAAAGTTTGGATAACTTATTTAAATGATCGGTTGTGTCAGCCCAATGTACTGTTTGATAGGAAACTTCTAGTTTTGTTTTAATCTTGGAGAAAGATTTCTCTATGTCAAACATTAATAAAGAACTTTAAGACATGTAGTTTGATAGTAGCATTTTTATTGTGGCTACTTGTAGATGTTTTATAGGGGCATTCGATGGTATTGATGTTGATAGCAGAAAATGCCAGGATGTTGACCAGCAGCATGGTGAAGGGTCACCACAATTTGTGAAGTCAAATCCGGTAAAGTTTGTCATAAGTTGGGTGAGTAGTCTTCAGGTTAACTTTCCAAGCTTTCTCTTCAGTTCACAGCTCTTCTGCACACTTAGGTAAATGGGTATTGAGGGTGAATAAAGTTTTTTAAATTCAACCCATTATTGATCCAGAGGAAGGCGAAAGAAAAACCCCTATAAATTATGTGTGAGGTAATTGTCCTCATATAGGGGAAAAAAATTCCTTCCTGACTCCAAATTTGGCAATCGGAATTACTCCCTGGATTTATCCATGTCCTGTCTATGAAGATCTCTAAAGTGTGCCAACTGTCATATTTGGAGGAGAACCTGAAGATTGACTTTTTTCTTACAGAAAGTTATTAACCCATAGAGATAAGTCACATCCAGGTTTAGCCTTGAAAACTCCTAATAGAGGTTTGAGCAAGCTTCCCTTCTTTCTGCTCAGGGACCATCATGGGTTTTCAAAGGCTTCAAGTCACATCCGGTATTAAGTCCACTATTCCTCGTATTACAGGTTGCATGAGTCCTGTGAAGGTGTTCTTCATAGGAACACGAGATAGGGACGCTGTGGAAAGTCATTTTAGTATTGCAGGGAATGAATCATTGAGAGCTGTGCTGTAATCTCATAAATGGTCTATGGAGTTCCTGGGGCAGAACTTGGATTTCCCTGACTGCCAGCATAACTAGTTCTGAGGGGTCTGGAGTACAGGCTTCTGTTCTGATGGCTGTCGATGGAAAATATCATATATCAGAATGGTTTCTGTTGCTGCTCAACATTTAAACATTTTACATGAGTCATAACTGCAAACGACTATGGGCCTAATCATTAACGCGTAGTTCACAAAAGTCTTACTGAAGGGGCGAGATGGAGTAAGATGCACCTAATTTATTAAGAAGAACATGCCAATTAATGCCTTAGACTCATCTTATCACTAGTGTGCACCTTCCTGCGACATAACAGAAATCTTACTCCTGGCAGGGACTCAGGTACTTTTCTGTCATAAGTTGCACCACTAAATTGGCATAAGTTTTGAAGAGTTTATTGGGCTGGCATTGCCACACCTTGTCACGCCCATGCGTTATTCACTTTGGCGGATGTGGTTGGGACACTTATGTTACCTTTCATAGTGTTTTACACCAGATATTTGGTGAGACCAAATTGGGTAAATGGGGCTTATGTACTTATAGTGCCTGGTATAAATGGTGGTGGTACTTTAAGGGCTTCCAGATCCTCCCAATTTATGTGCTGGAAGAAGGGATGTTGTCTAATGCAGCCATTTATTCCCAGTCGTCTGCTTGGGTCCTCACACAGTAGCTGTAAAGAAGAACAAAATCTATATTAGTATCTGGATATAAAATATAAAGGTGTCACTATATGTGATGCCTTCTCACTCCTGTGCAAGTTCTCTATCTCTGTGTGATGCCCTCCTGGGTGCCCCCATAGTAGTGGTAATATCCTTCCATGCCACCGTCATAAATTACAGTTTTTCTTCTCTTTAGTTCTACTCATTCTTTGGCGACCATTGTTATGGGGCATCACCATAGAGGCTTGAGTTTACAACAATCTCTCTTACTGCCATCTTTCTGTATAACATCCCTGTTCTAAGAACTAAGCATCTGCTCCACCTCACCTCCTCAATGATATTTTTCAAGTCAGAGTCCAGATTATATGTGGGTACTTCTGACGAATTCCGATAGGACTTTTTATCTCCTGTCACCATCTTGTACAGGATGATGCCCAAAGAGAACCAGTCAGCAGCTGCATTGTACTTCTTCCTTGCAATGACCTGTGAAGAAGAAGGGAAGACTTCATTACATGCTATAGACAATAACGACGCTTTGTAAGTTTAGATTCATGAAGCTCCAATTAGTATTCCCGATGAATGGAGACTATTGAATCCTCCAATGTCCTGTCTCTATCAATCCCACTATAGTCTATGAAATTACTATCCAGACACTCACCTCTGGAGCCATGTAGCCCGGTGTTCCTACTTTTCCAGATACTCCATCCATTCTATTGACGGCCAGCCCAAAATCTGCAATTTTTAGATGACCAGAGCCGTCAATCAGAATATTAGCTGTTTTTAAGTCTCTGTGTAAAGAAAGGTAAAGATATTTTTCATGGAACATGTATGAGTATACACAGTCTATAGTATATATAACACGTAAGTGACTGAATGTGTAAAACATGATCATCTACTGTTCTTCTATATTCAGTGTTCTGCTGAGGAGAAGCACAAAGATGTGACCATATTACAGCAGAACTTGTGCATCAAGGTGAAGAAATGGATTTACCGATGAATGAAGCCCTTTGAGTGCAGGAACTGGAGGCCTGATGTTATCTCAGCCGCATAGAATCTGTTGGGGAAGGAATAAGAAAAAGTGTAAGTCTTGGATATTAGAGAAGACGTCACATATGATGTATGCAATCGGATGCTGGGGGAATGGAGTTATTAACAATGTTATGATAGCCTACATTTAATTGGCAATGTTATATATAGAAAATTAGGGACTCCACAGCAATGATCGCACAGGATGGTCCAAATTTGGATAGAGCCCCCTTCTTCAACAACGGACTGCTTCTGTGGTAAAATCACCCTTGTTAGTGGGGGCATAGATGGATATGGTAATGTTATTAGGAATATGGTCATCAAAATCAGTCTAGAATATAGTTATAAAACCTTTGTGCTTACTTTGCACTGCTAAGTGGGAAACATCCTTGTTTTTCTAGGAGGCTCTTCAGGTCTCCTCCAGAAGCATAGTCCATGGCAAAACACGAGTGCTTCTACAAGAAGATGGAGAACAAAGAGTCATTCACATTCATTGTACATATTGTTTAGATCAGGGTTCTCCAACTCCAGTCCTCAGGACCCACCAAAAGGTCATGTTTTCAGGATTTCCTTAGTATTGCACAGGTGATCATTGCATCACCTGCAGAGGCAATAATTCCATCACCTGTGTAATAGTAAGGAAATCCTGAAAATATGACCTGTTGGTGGGCCTTGAGGGCTGGAGTTGGGGAACCCTGGTTAGATAACCTAGAAAATGTTTAAAAACATTGATGGTTTTACCTTAGTTTGGAAAGTTATGCAGCTATTCACCAAGAAAGGACTTCCGGACGTCAGCTGAAGGAGCTTCTTTTCCATCAGGAGTTGTTCTTCTGCTGCAGCTGAAACTCCTTTGGTCACAATCTTTATCGCCAGCTTCTTCTTGGTGATGTTATCAGATGCTAGAAAGACCTATATAGGACAGAGAGGTGGCGTGTCAGTAGCATGGATGATTCAGTGATAGCTTCAGCTTTAGATTTATTTTTATATTATATAATGGAGCAACTTACTTTCCCAAAAGCACCTTGGCCAATCTTCCTATGAAACGTAAACCTGTTGATAGAAATACGGTTTCCGTCTGTAGGGCAGCTCTGAGGGGCAGTGCTCGGTCCTAATGGGATAAAATAACACATTATTGGTTTATATAGAAATAATTATTACAGGAAGATACAATGAATAATAGAAGGCACACATTTTAAGGGACTGTTGAGCAGAATTGACAAAAACTGCTTAAGTGTATGTGCACACATCGCTTTTTTGTGGTCTTTTTTTCTGTGCAGTTCTTTCTTTCAGCATTTTTGCTGCAGATTTCACATACAATAATGAGAGGGGAAAAATCCACAATAAAAAAACATAAAAATCTTGACAAAAGCTCAAGAGAAACCTGGCAAAAACATCTGTATTTTACGCAGCGTTTTTCCTGCCAACACATCTGGATTTGCAGCAGAATTTTCAGTTGAAACTCCTGAATGTGTGCATATGTAATAATAAACTACAGACGTTGATATTAAGAAAGGTTTTGAAGATGGTGGCTTTCATATTAATAGGAATTGCAACTAAAGATGAATGAATTGAAAAAAAAAGGTTTGCTGATTTCTCTATTTGTACCATCTCCAATTACAGCTCTATAATAAATGTATCTATGATTTATAAGGGCCTTTTTAGAAAGACTTTTCGTCCTACCTGGCCTTGGTTCCTCTTCCTCCCTGGCCTTTGAACCGCTATTTTTAGGCCTTTTTACGGACCCACACGAGCCATCTTCTTCTCCCCTCTTTCTCTTTTCACCTCCTTTACTGAGGTCTTTACCATGTACCTTTTCAGGACATGGTCTTTTGCGTTTGGGCTCTGGTGATTTAGACCCATCTCTGTGCATCTTTTGGTCTCCATGATGCTCTTCAGAACATGGTCTTTTATTTGAGAGTCTTGGTGATTTAGACCCATTCTCATTTTCCTTCATATCCCCATGTATCTCCTCGGGACATGGTCTTTTTTTTCAGGGCCAATTGACATTGACCCATCTCTATATCTTTTCCTCTCTCCTTCTGATTTGGGGCCTTCTTTGTTTTTTTTAGAGGACCCCATTTCAAGAATATCGCAGTGTCAATAGACGCGCAACCGTTCCCAGCAATCGCTAGTTGAACAGTGACCCAAATTTTGGCTGAACTCTATTTTAGAACCATGTGATGTCATAGAAAGCATTATGATGTCACAAAGCTCTGGTGGGAGCCCATCATGACTATTGTGACCACTGAACCATTATGATGTAAATATGTAATATATGCATAATGAATGAGAACCTTATATTTCTAGACATAGAATTTACTTTTATAACACAGTATAAGAGAAGTAGGATGCATGAACATGGCTGGGCTGTATGTCTGGAGGGTCTTACATGGTGTCGTTTTTGAATATAGTATATGTATTATATGCATTATTGTATATTATTATATTGCTACTTTGGATCTAATCCTTATAAACAGGGAGGAAATGGTTGAGGAGGTAAAGGTGGCTGGGACCCTAGGAGGCAGCGATCATGCTATTATAGAATTTTGGATAACTAGAGGAGGAAGACATGTGAAGACTCAAACTTCAAGGTTAGATTTTAGAAAGGCAGATTTTAAGAGACTCAGAAAGAGAATAGGAGGGATCCAATGGCTGGATGTCCTTAAGGACAAAAATGTCCAGGAAGGATGGGAAATTTTTAAAAATGAGATTCTCAAAGCACAATCGTTAACAATCCCGAAAAGTAGGAAGAATGGGAAGCATTTAAGGAAACCAGGATGGATGAACACAGAACTTAAACACATGCTAAAAAGAAAGAAAGAAATGTTTATTAAATGGAAAGAGGGAGGCATATCTAAAGAAGATTATAATGCAGTCTGCAGATCCTGCAGGGCACGTATCAGGTTAGCTAAAGCGGACAATGAATTAAGGCTTGCAAGAGATGTCAAAAGCAATAAAAAAGGATTTTGGGGGTATGTCAAAAGTAAAAGAAAAGTCAAAGATGCTATAGGATTTTTACAGGATGAAAATGGAGAAATGGTAAGAGAGGATGTTGAGAAGGCCGAACTTTTTAATTCCTATTTTGCATCTGTTTTCTCTCAGAAAGAAAATGTAACATCAACTGATCTTCACTGTCCTTTTAAAGGAATAGAGGAATCCAAGTTATCAGTAAACAGAAAGATTGTGAGGGAATATTTAGCTAACATAAATGAGTTCAAGTCTCCAGGTCCAGATGAATTACACCCCAGAGTACTGAAGGAGATTGTAGAAGAAATTTTAGAACCACTCTCCATAATCTTTGAAAATTCTTGGAGAACAGGAGAAGTCCCAGAAGACTGGAGAAGAGCAAATGTTGTTCCTATCTTCAAAAAGGGGAAGAAGGTGGACCCAGGGAACTATAGGCCGGTGAGTCTGACTTCTATACCAGGAAAGATCTTTGAACAAATTATTAAACAACATGTATGTAAGTACATGGATAAGAATGAAGTGATTAACCAGAGTCAGCATGGGTTTGTAGCTAACAAGTCATGTCAGACTAACTTAATTTCCTTCTATGACAGAATCACTGACTGGGTGGATCAGGGAAATGCTGTAGATATAGTATATCTTGACTTCAGCAAAGCATTTGACAAAGTATCTCACATCATCCTTATTGAAAAAATGACCAAGTATGCAATGGACCAGGCAACTGTTAGGTGGATTCATAACTGGCTTAGTGATCGGACTCAAAGGGTGGTTGTAAATGGCTTCACATCCAGCTGGATGAATGTCTCAAGTGGGGTACCACAGGGCTCCGTCCTGGGACCTGTATTGTTCAACATCTTTATCAATGATTTAGATGAAGGAATTGAGGGTAAACTGATTAAATTTGCTGATGACACAAAGCTAGGAGGGATAGCTAATACTAGAGAAGAGAGAGAGAGGATTCAAAAAGACCTAAATAAACTGGAGCAGTGGGCAGCAACCAACAGAATGGTTTTTAACCGGGAAAAATGCAAAGTACTACATCTGGGCAATAAAAATGAAAAAAGCATATACAGAATGGGAGGAATAGAGCTAAGCAACAGTACATGTGAAAAAGACTTAGGTATACTAATAGATCATAGACTGAACATGAGTCAACAGTGTGATGCAGCAGCAAAAAAGGCAAATACAATTCTGGGATGTATTAACAGAAGCATACAGTCTAGATCACGTGAAGTCATTATCGGTCTTTACTCCTCTTTGGTCAGACCTCATCTGGAATACTGTGTACAGTTTTGGGCACCACATTTTAAAAAAGACATCGACAAACTGGAGCAAGTTCAGAGAAGAGCGACCAGAATGGTGACTGGTCTGCAAACCATGTCCTATGAGGAACGGTTGCAGGATTTGGGAATGTTTAGCTTGCAAAAAAGTAGACTGAGAGGAGACTTAATAGCTGTCTACAATTATGTCAAGGGCTGTCACATTGTAGAAGGATCATCTTTATTCTCATTTGCACAAGGAAAGACTAGAAGCAATGGGATGAAACTAAATGGGAGGAGACACAGATTAGATATTAGAAAAAACTTTTTGACAGTTAGGGTGATTAATGAGTGGAACAGGCTGCCACGAGAGGTGGTGAGTTCCCCTTCAATGGACGTCTTCAAACAGAGGCTGGACAGACATCTGTCTGAGATGATCTAGTGAATCCTGCTTTGAGCAGGGGGTTGGACCAGATGACCCAGGAGGTCCCTTCCAACTCTACCATTCTATGATTCTATGATTCTATGATTAGCTATGTCTTTGGTGGTCTTTACACATACAGTACAGACCAAAAGTTTGGACACACCTTCTCATTTAAAGATTTTTCTGTATTTTCATGACTTTGAAAATTGTACATTCACACTGAAGGCATCAGAACTATGAATTAACACATGTGGAATTATATACTTAACAAAAAAGTGTGAAACAACTGAAAATATGTCTTATATTCTAGGTTCTTCAAAGTGGCCACCTGTTGCTTTGATGACTGCTTTGCACACTCTTGGCATTCTCTTGATGAGCTTCAAGAGGTAGTCACCGGGAATGGTTTCCACTTCACAGGTGTGCCCTGTCAGGTTTAATAAGTGGGATTTCTTGCCTTATAAATGGGGTTGCGACCATCAGTTGTGTTGTGCAGAAGTCAGGTGGATACACAGCTGATAGTCCTAGTGAATAGACTGTTAGAATTTGTATTATGGCAAGAAAAAAGCAGCTAAGTAAAGAAAAACGAGTGGCCATCATTACTTTAAGAAATCAAGGTAAGTCAGTCCGAAAAATTGGGAAAACTTTGAAGGTGTCCCCAAGTGCAGTTGCAAAAACTATCAAGCGCTACAAAGAAACTGGCTCACATGAGGACCGCCCCAGGAAAGGAAGACCAAGAGTCACCTCTGCTTCTGAGGATAAGTTTATCCGAGTCACCAGCCTCAGAAATCGCAGGTTAACTGCAGCTCAGATTAGAGACCAGGTCAATGCCACACAGAGTTCTAGCAGCAGACCCATCTCTTCAACAACTGTTAAGAGGAGACTTTGTGCAGCAGGCCTTCATGGTAAAATAGCTGCTAGGAAACCACTGCTAAGGACAGGCAACAAGAAGAAGAGACTTGTTTGAGCTAAAGAACACAAGGAATGGACATTAGACCAGTGTAAATCTGTGCTTTGGTCTGATGAGTCCAAATTTGAGATCTTTGGTTCTAACCACCGTGTCTTTGTGCGACGCAGAAAAGGTGAACGGATGGACTCTAGATGCCTGGTTCCCACCGTGAAGCATGGAGGAGGAAGTGTGATGGTGTGGGGGTGCTTTGCTGGTGACACTGTTGGGGATTTATTCAAAATTGAAGGCATAATGAACCAGCATGGCTACCACAGCATCTTGCAGCGGCATGCTATTCCATCCGGTTTGCGTTTAGTTGGACCATCATTTATATTTCAACAGGACAATGACCCCAAACACACCTCCAGGCTGTGTAAGGGCTATTTGACCAAGAAGGAGAGTGATGGGGTGCTTCGCCAGATGACCTGGCCTCCACAGTCACCAGACCTGAACCCAATCGAGATGGTTTGGGGTGAGCTGGACCGCAGAGTGAAGGCAAAAGGGCCAACAAGTGCTAAGCATCTCTGGGAACTCCTTCAAGATTGCTGGAAGGCCATTTCCGGTGACTACCTCTTGAAGCTCTTCAAGAGAATGTCAAGAGTGTGCAAAGCAGTCATCAAAGCAAAAGGTGGCTACTTTGAAGAACCTAGAATATAAGACATATTTTCAGTTGTTTCACGCTTTTTTGTTAAGTATATAATTCCACATGTGTTAATTCATAGTTTTGATGCCTTCAGTGTGAATGTACAATTTTCAAAGCCATGAATATACAGAAAAATCTTTACATGAGAAGGTGTGTCCAAACTTTTGGTCTGTACTGTACATGCTGCCTCCCATTGCATCCAATGATACCACTTTGTATCTTCTAAAGTAAACCAGAAGGAGATAAAAGTTGCCATCTGGGATTTGGTGCACAGGCCTATACAGCCAGTAGACATCACGTCTCAGGATACAACCTGTAATGTAGATTGCAATTAATTTTCTTACTTATTAATATTGCCTACATTACACACTGGCTTCTGTCAGAAACCCCGTCAGCTAGGGCTCATACTATAATACCATTACAAAAGTCCTGAAGTCTCCAGTAAAATCATTCCTTTCTATTTGAAATTCATTTGAAATGTTTCCACGGCAGGAGGGTGAAATATCGTTGACGCGTTTCGACCAACTGGTCTTAATCGTAACTTATCACATATTGCCAGACAGACAGTTTACAAAACCGCTAACCTCTACCCTCCCAGGACATCACTTAGTTAAGAATATACAAAGATATGTGAATATTAAAATATAAACCCTATTGGAGAATACATGAAAATGCTCTATAGACAATAGAAATAATTATATTTAATCAGGGTGGACCCCTATGTAAGAAATGTCTTTGGGCCCCCCTCCTTTTATGGCGACCAAGCTACAGATAGATTATTTATGAAATAAAAATTAAAAAGACATTACACTTTAACTTTTCCTGTGCTGGATGAGGGGGACTGTGCCAAACATACCCTCAAACTGGCGGTGCCACTGTCAGAAGTGATATCATCCTGCTCTACCGGGGATGTGCCATATGTTTCAGAGAGCCGTCAGCTTACTTCTCACTGCCATGCTTCCCAGTAGTAAAGGAGGCTAATTGTGACTTGTGTTTGGTAGTATTGCTGGTTGGATGGATGATGCCAGTCCTTGTGGTGTTGATGATTTTTTTTTATAAATCAGATGTTATTTATTGAGAAAAGGTTTTTCCAGTTTAGAAATAATACAAAGCAAGAAAATACAATCGCAAACGCCCGATCCCTCCTATCCCTATAATGTAAAGTAAGACATAACTAAATATTCACTGAATAGTTAATTTACGGTTCAATAGGAAGGATTGTTTGATTAATAGTATTCAGTTAATCAGCACATATAGTGAGTGTAACATTTGCTGGTAAAATCTCATGATGCCAGACCAGATCCTTCTATCCATGAGGCTCAAAGTTTCTGGAACTTAGTGGAGGTTTCTCTCTAAATAAATGCTTCATTCCAAATTCAACAACCAATCGACCTTTTTTATGAATTTTGGGATTGTGGGAGTCTCCTCAGATATCCAGTACTCAGCTACTAATTTCTTAGCCATATATAACATTTGAGAGACAGCAATTTTACCATATTCATCAATAAGTAAAGGCTTCGCGAAAACTGTAGCAACGTCATGTGACAAGAAGCCATATTGTTTTGTGCTACTATTGGGACTTATTATATAGACCAATCGTTCTATATACTATCAATATAAGAGGGTGACGCGAAGGTCAGAAATGAACGATACTGGGTCTTCAATGGGATCAAGAGAATGCCAAGAGTGTGCAAAGCAGTCATCAAAGCAAAAGGTGGCTACTTTGAAGAACCTAGAATATCAGACATATTTTCAGTTGTTTCACACTTTTTTGTTAAGTATATAATTCCACATGTGGTAATTCATAGTTTTGATGCCTTCAGTGTGAATGTACAATTTTCACAGTCATGAAAATACAGAAAAATCTTTAAATGAGAAGGTGTGTCCAAACTTTTGGTCTGTACTGTACGTACCCGCATATCATCAGTTTACCAAAAATATAATATATGACCACTGTATACATATTACCTCAGTCTCTCAAGTCCAGAAACACCGGCCACACAGTGCACCTCCCCCGATGCACGTTTCGGCGTGAGCCTTCCTCAAGGGGTGTATATCCATAACGATGGGCTGGTATAAATAGGGTCCCAAGTAATTATTGCACATGTAGAGAAGTAGGCACGCCCCCAAACAAGGTACCACAAGTGCAACAATGTCAAGCCGGGCGTCTTCATCCAGAATACATCTCCTGCACATGTTTGTGCCGGTAATGGTGGCCGCATGCCCGGAAGCGCGCAACATCATGTACTGCGCATGTCTTTGATGACGCTGACTGAGTCACCGGAAGTGCGCAAGTTACGGTGTACTGCGCATGTCTCTGATGACGCTGACTGAGTCACCGGAAGTGTGCGAGTTACGGTGTACTGCGCATGTCTCTGATGACGCTGACTGAGTCACCGGAAGTGTGCGAGTTACGGTGTACTGCGCATGTCTCTGATGACGCTGGTCGCGTCATCGGTGTTGATGTAATATGCATCATGTGTCTCAAAACACTCACCGGGCTTGTCTATATGTGACGCGGTAGCGTCACTGTTACCTAGGCAATCAGGGGGCGTCGGCATCACTGGGATGCCGAAAGCCCACCGATGCAGAGGGACTGTGACACCACCGCGTAGAGACATCGCGGTACCTGTGGACCAGAACCATGCTTTTTCCAAAAGGGGCCTGTAAATGGAAGACACGGAATACAGATTGGAAGGCCATAATGGTCTGTAATTAGATTAATCCATACATTGATTAATTACTTGATCTACACAGGGTACATACAGTATATATTCAAAGGGACCGAATAATAGACTGCATTAAAAAGGGCGCATAAATTTCATTATTCACATAAACATGTCTACATCTTACATATTGCATGATATGTCATATCTCCGTGTGTGCCGCACACAAAATTAATACTCATGTGATAATCATGTAAATATACAGTATATTCACCATGTTCTGATTTCTATATACAGTGGTGGCCAAAAGTATTGGCACCCCTGCAATTCTGTCAGAGAATTTTCTTCCTGAAAATGATTGCAATCACAAATTCTTTGGTATTATTATCTTCATTTAATTTGTCTTCAATGAAAAAACACAAAAAGAATTGTCCTAAAGCCAAATTGGATATAATTCCACACCAAACCTAAAAAGGGGGTGGACAAAAGTATTGGCACTGTTTGAAAAATCATGTGATGCTTCTCTAATTCGTGTAATTAACAGCACCTGTAACTTACCTGTGGCACCTAACAGGTGTTGGCAATAACTAAATCACACTTGCAGCCAGTTAACATGGATTAAAGTTGACTCAACCTCTGTCCTGTGTCCTTGTGTGTACCACATTGAGCATGGAGAAAAGAAAGAAGACCAAAGAACTGTCTGAGGACTTGAGAAACCAAATTGTGAGGAAGCATGAGCAATCTCAAGGCTACAAGTCCATCTCCAAAGACCTGAATGTTCCTGTGTCCTCCGTGCGCAGTGTCATCAAGAAGTTTAAAGCCCATGGCACTATGGCTAACCTCCCTAGTGTTAGAACCCTCCTGTTAGTTTTTTCTATTTTGCTGGTCACATGACTTTTTGCCTATTTAATCCAGCTCCGCCCTCTTGGCCTTGCTGGACTTCAGTGTTACATTTACTCTTAAGCTAGCCAGGTGCCTTGTACCTTACTCTGTAGTTTGCTTGGTCTTTTGACCACTAGTACTTCTGTTTGTTTGTTTGTCTTTGCTCTGCCACAAATTCTGCTAGGAGGTATCCAACTATATCCCAGTCCTTAGTTCTTGTAGGGACCCCTCCCTTATATCTATAGGTCTGCGTTCAGACTAGCCGAGGACTTAGGCGGGTCTGTTCACAAGGAACAGGTCCCCCGCTGCATCGTAGGGAATCAGCTTAGTCCTATTGTAGGGACAGTTTTCCTATCTTTCCTTAGTGTTTGTAGCAGTTCATAACAGTAAGTCCAGACTAAAAAATAAAATACTCTAAGGAAAGAAATCCTGATTTCAGCATGGTGTTGGCTCAGGAGTTGGCTCAACGCCTGCAGGGATTGTCTTTGGAGGTGGCCGAGCTCCAGCAACACGTGAGTAGCTGTCCTGGAGCGCATTTTGTCGAACAGAAGGTAGGACTGACAGATTTTTTTTATGGTAAACGGCAAGATTTTTTTTCCTTTAAAAACGCTTGTTTATTATATTTTCGTTTAAGACCCAGATCCTCGGTGAATGAATCACATTGCATTGGGTTTATAATGTCACTTTTGCACAAAGAACCATAGGGATGGACCTTTTCTCTACAACCTAATGATCCGTGTTTTAGATCTGTGGAAGATTTTTTTTCTGCTATGGGGTTGTTGTATGATGATCCTGATCGAGTCTCATCTGCTGAAACTGAATTAAGACGTTTGAAGCAGGGATCAGGTGATGTGGAAAATTATTGTACATACTTCAGAAGATGGTCGGCTGAAGTGGAATGGAATGACTCAGCATTAAAATGTTTGTTTCTTGATGGTCTAGGTGAAAGGGTTAAGGATCTGCTGATTGCCTTCCCAAAACCTGGAACCTTGCAGGAGGCAATGCAATTAGCCATACGTGTGGACAGGAGACTGCGTGCTAGGAGTAATGAAGAGAAATCTACTGCTATGGCAGCTCCTAATTTTCGGAGGGTCTGTTCGGAGGGTGGAGAACCGATGGAGATTGGGGCGATGTCACCCCACTCTCAGGAAAAAGACCGCAGGTTTGCTAAAGGATTGTGTTTTTATTGTGGTAAATCTGACCACTTTATTAAGAACTGTGTGCTTCGTTTGAACAAAGAAAAAAAAAAGAGGTCAGTTACGCCCGCATAGCTTGTTTAAACTCAAAAGGATTATTTCTTTCTGGAAGCACCTCATTCCAGGAGGAGTTGATTGAATTTCGGGTTTTTGTGGATTGTGGTTCTACACTCAATGTGATTGATGAGGGTTTTTTGGAAAAATTTAAATTAGAATCCAAACTTTTGTCATCTCCTATTTCTGTGGTTGCTGTTGATGGCTCTCCCTTGAAAGGTATTACTCACAAGGTTTTTGAATTTCCCCCCACCATTAATGGTATCCATCAAGAGAATTTGGATTTGGCGGTATTAAATAATTTGCCTGCTCCAGTGGTTTTAGGGTTACCTTGGTTAAAATTGCACAATCCTGTACTGGACTTGTCTACCAATGAAATTAAGTCTTGGAGTCCTAAGTGTTATGATAGATATTGCAATGGTCGCATTGCTGTTGTGGAAAGAGGGGAATTACCTGTACCTATTCAGGATTTTTGGAAGGTTTTTTCTGAGGAGGAGTCGCAAGTTTTGCCTCCTCATAGGGACTATGATTGTACTATTGAATTTGTCCCTGGAGCAACTCTTCCCAAGAGTCGCTTATTAGTGTTGAGCGAGCACTAAAATGCTTGGGTGCTCGAAGCTTGGGCCGAGCTCGCCGTGATACTCGGGTGCTCGACCCGAGCAACGAGCCCAATGGGAGTCTATGGGAGACTCGAGCATTTTTGCGGTGGCACCCCCGGCAGTCTTTTAAAAGCCTAACAAGTGCCCAAAACGATAGTGACAGTGCTCAAATGACATGGGGACAGCATGGGGATCGCCCCAGGGAGCATTTCTGACCCCCAGGTCACTACTGTCAACAACGTGGTCAGAGGTATTAAGCCACTTTTACGGGCTCACAATAAAACGTTCAAAAACGAAAGTGAAACTTTTTTCCTGTGAAATATGTTAAGGAACATCCTTTCCAGGGAAAAGACTTGTGTAGAAGTTAAAATAAATGACCAAAAACAAAAATACTCCTCCACACCTTCGGCTATGTTCACAAGTAGCATTTTTTATGCGTTTTTGCACTTTTGTATTGCTTTCAACTATGACAAATGCATTCACCGGGAAATGTCATTTTAACATTTTACAACCTTATCTGGCCATGTGCTGTGTGACACATGCATAAAGTGCTGAAAAGACATGGGAACAGCATGGGGAAGACCCCTGGAAACATCTCTGACTCCCAGGTCACTGTCTAAAAGTGTGCCCGTCATAAGTGATCCTTGCCGCATCAGAAGATGCAGACTTGCAACTATCCCCATGCAAGTTCTAGTCCCAGGGCAGTGTTCAATTGTACCTCCCCCATTCCTTGCAATACAAGCGCAAGTATGCAGCCTGCCACCCACCCACCCCCAGGCTGCAATACCATACTGCTTGCTTGCTTGAACTTGAAATTGGGCCTTTTAGGCATGTGGAGGCGGAATCATGGCTGTGTTGGCGGCCTGGAATCGATACTCAGTCCCCAGCCGCCCTGCGGCCGGGTGTCTATACTCGGTCCCCAGCCGCCTGGGGCAGCCGGGTGTCCATAAACGGTCCCCAGCCGCCCCTATTTCTCCTTGGAACATCCCCCACACACTTTTCTTAGCCCGGCCTGCTTTAGGCAGCATTGGACGAGCCCACCAGAGAACCAGACTCCTCCGGTGGGCCCTGACTTCTCCATCGGTGGAGTTGAGAGTGCCAAGGTGAGGAGCATGATGATGATGATGACAGAAGTTAGCATCTGCTATGTTTTCTTTTAATGCAAGTGTAAGTGTGCAGCCTGCCACCCACCCACCGCCAGACTGCAATTCCATACTGCTAGCTTGCACTTGAAATGGGGCCTTTTAGTTTGGAGGAGGCCGAAGCTGGCCACTACCTCATGGCTGCTTCGGCAGCGAGGTATCCATACTCAGTCCCCAGCTGCTCCTATTTGTCCTGGTGTGCCTTATACATAAGATTAAGTGCGTATACCAAAACATTACCTGTGCCCTCCCCAGTGCATTTAGTGGGAAGGAGAGCCTATTCTGCTGTAGTGTGTGCATGCCAAACCCCTGTTCATGGTACATGCCTCCCACCTTACACCTGTCGTTGCAGACTTGCAACTATCCCCATTCAAGTCCTTGTCCCAGGGCAGTGTTCAATTGTACCTCTCCCATTCCTTGCAATGCAAGCGCAAGTATGCAGCCTGCCACCCACCCACCCCCAGGCTGCAATACCATACTGCTTGCTTGCTTGTACTTTAAATTGGGCCTTTTAGGCATGTGGAGGCGGAATCTGGCCACCACGCCATGGCTGTGTCGGCGGCCTGGTATCCATACTCAGTCCCCAGCCGCCTGGTGGCCGGGTGTCCCCGCTTGCTCCCCAGCCTCCAGAGGGTGGCCAGGTGTCCATACTCGGTCCCCAGCCACCCCTATTTGTCCCGGTAACCTTTCCCACACTTTTTTTTAGCCTGGCCTGCTTTAGGGCAGCATTGGCCGAGCCCACCGGACTATCAGACTCCTCCGTTGGGCCCTGGCTTCTCCATCAGGGGAGTTGAGAGTGCCAAGGTGAGAAGCATGATGCGGATGATAGAAGTTAGCATCTGCTTTGTTTTGTTGTAATGCAAGCGCATGTATGTAGTAGCGGCTAGGCCTGAGGTGGTCAGCGTTTTGGCGCATATCCTACCTCCTCCGAGGATTGCTGGATGTTTTCCTGCTACTATCCATGTTCTATGACTCCCGTTAAAACAAAGCTTCAGGTGATAAATGATGGATGAGGTAGTGGCAAAGGAGAAAGAGCAGGAGGAACAGGGACCATACACATCAATATCAGGCCAGTCAACCAGATATGTCTTGTAGGATATGTTTCTGTAACAAAAGGAGCGGTTCGGCTACACAGTTATAGGGCATACAGTGAGTGCAATGCCTACCAAAAATTTCGAGCCACTCCAATGCCCCTTGGAAATGACATGGAGGTCAGAGGGCGTTAACTAAACCTTTTTTTCCATTTATAGCAACTGGGTCTCCTGTGCACTGTTGGCCTAAGCAGTGAATGGAAGGCTTTCCAAAAATTATGAGGAACTGCAATGCCCCTTACAAGAGCCATGTGTGGCACCCCAGGGGTCTGGTCACCACAGTAATAGAGATATTACGTCGGAGAGCAAGTGGGAGGTTTCCTGGTCAGGATCCCTTAAACATGCAACATCCTCCTGCCCCAGTCCTGGGAGGGGAGAATTCTGCCCTTATAAACTGGATCTGGGGCGGGGTTGAGTGAGTCAGAGAACAGAGAACAGTCTGAGTCAGAGTGAGAGCAAGGGAAAGTAACAGCAAGGAGCTCTGTAGGAGCTAGGAGCTAAAGACCAGGGGCTGGAAGCTGAGCAGAGCTCGCCCTGGCAGAAGACAATAGGAACCGGACACAGGAGTCCGAGGCTGTGAGGACTTATATATCCAGCAGCAGAAACCAGCCGGCAGGGGATTTCAGGTCCTCTGGCCATAGAAACCCGGAGGCTCAGTCACAAGCAAGGGACCAGCACCGCCGTCGTGGAGCGGAGGCTAACAGAAGGCCCCAAGTCACCAGCCATACGGGTGAGCACTACACGGTACACTCAGGGACGTGGGCTACTTCTACCCGCTTACAGCTAGGTAGCCAGGAAGAGTGCAGACAGACGGGGAGGCCTACAACTCCACCTGGCCAGGGGAACTCCTGCTTGCTCACAGACTGACCAGGCCTCTTATGCTAGCCAGTACTCCCGGGATTGTCTACCTTATAATCATCAGTAAAGACCCTGAACTGCACTGCAAAGACTCTGAGTCGTTCCTGCTGCGCTCGTGCACCATCATCCCCATCATCCACACTCACTGCCCTGAGGCTATACTCCTCCCGTGGGGAGTTATCCCATTCTCTGCTGCGCACCCAACACCAGCCTCAGCGGTCTGCCTCGCAGCGGTGGTACTCCCTGACCGCAATCCACGGGTGGCGCAGTTGGACAATTAACCTCAAAACCTAAGAAAGATTGCCACTGGTTTGACCAGCCTGAGCCACAGGACCGGGTCACCGCCACGGAGACTACAGACCCCAGAGACCCGGCACCGGGTATCCCACACACGTGTACACACGGCCCAGGGGGCGCGTCACATGCAGTACAGCATATTACAAACATAAGTCCCATTATTGGGGAGTGGGTCTCCCATAGTATTTGCTTATGCCTTGTAAGCAAAAGCTGCCAAAAATTAGGACGGAGCAACTTGCAATGCCCCTTACAAGAGCCATGCAGTTCAGCATATTACAAACATAAGTCCCATTATTGGGGAGTGGGTGTCCCATAGTATTTGCTTATGCCTTGCAAGCAAAAGCAGCCAAAAATTAGGACGAAGCAACTTGCAATGCCCCTTACAAGAGCCATGCAGTACAGCATATTACAAACATAAGTCCCATTATTGGAGAGTGGGTGTCCCATAGTATTTGCTTATGCCTTGCAAGCAAAAGCTGCCAAAAATTAGGACGGAGCAAATTACAATGCCCCTTACAAGAGCCATGCAGTACAGCATATTACAAACATAAGTCCCATTATTGGGGAGTGGGTGTCCCATAGTATTTGCTTATGCTTTCCAAGCAAAAGCTGCCAAAAATTAGGACGGAGCAACTTGCAATGCCCCTTACAAGAGCCATGCAGTACAGCATATTACAAACATAAGTCCCATTATTGGAGAGTGGGTGTCCCATAGTATTTGCTTATGCCTTGCAAGCAAAAGCTGCCAAAAATTAGGACGGAGCAACTTGCAATGCCCCTTACAAGAGCCATGCAGTACAGCATATTACAAACATAAGTCCCATTATTGGGGAGTGGGTGTCCCATAGTATTTGCTTATGCCTTGCAAGCAAAAGCTGCCAAAAATTAGGACGGAGCAACTTGCAATGCCCCTTACAAGAGCCATGCAGTACAGCATATTACAAACATAAGTCCCATTATTGGGGAGTGGGTGTCCCATAGTATTTGCTTATGCCTTGCAAGCAAAAGCTGCCAAAAATAAGGACGGCGGAACTTGCAATGCTGGCACCCTGGTGGTATAGTGGTGGTGGAGGCTGAGGATAAGGAGAAGATAAAACAGCTGAAACAAGGAAGCGTATACCCATGTGTGGGTGTGAAGCGGTGCATGTGAATACACCTCCCGAAATAACACAGTGGATTTGACTTTATGTTACTCTGCTGTCATTTGGTGGTGATGAGAAGTCTGGCCCAATCCAGCCCTTGTTCATTTTGATAAGGGTCAGCTTGTCAGCATTGTCAGTTGACAGGCGAGTGCGCTTATCAGTTATAATTCCCCCAGCGGCACTAAAAACACGCTCCGATAACACGCTAGCGGCAGGGCAGGCCAGGACCTCCAAGGCGTACAGAGCGAGTTCATTCCAAGTGTCCAGCTTGGATACCCAATAATTAAAAGGCACAGAGGAATCACGGAGGACGCTGGTACGGTCGGCAAGGTACTCCCTCACCATCTTTTGAAATTTTCCACTCCTTGTGAGAGTACCCCGCGCCTCAGGGCCTGTAAGGTGGGCGGGTGTCAGAAAACTGTCCCAGAACGTTGACAGTGTTCCCCTGCCTCTGCTGGATTGGAGTTGCATCATTCTCGCCTGTACGCCTTGGTTGGGCAACGAACTGTGACCTCTGCCGCTAGCGTGTTCAGATGGGAATTTTTTTAAGAGTTCTGCAGCAAGGGCCTTCTGGTACTGCCCCATTTTTGTAGACCTCTCCACCTCAGGAATAAGAGAGTGAAAGTTCTCCTTGTAGCGGGGGTCTACAAGTGTCACCAACCAGTAATGGCGGTCACCCAACATTTTGACAACGCGAGGGTCACGGTTAAGGCAGCGTAACATAAAGTCAGCCATGCGTGCCAGACTGGTAACGGGCAAGATTTCCGTGTCCTCACCAAGATGACGACTGACCATGCTCTCCTCCTCCTCCTCTTCCTCCTCCCCCCTGTCCTCAGGCCACCCACGCTGAACCGACGGTATGACACTTGTACAGGTACTACCATCTACAATGCATGATAGCAGCTCCTGTTCTTCCTCCTCCTCCTCCTCCTCCTCTCCCTCATTGTCCCCCAATGCACGTTGGGATGAGATGAGGCTGGGCTGTGTGTAATCGCCCGCTACGGCTTCTTGGTCCATCTCATCATACTCTGGCTGCAATGCCTCCTCTTTAATTCTCTGCAGAGAGCGTTGCAAAAGACAGACAAGTGGGATGCTGACACTAATGATGGCGTCATCGCCACTCACCATCTTGGTGGCCTCCTCAAAGTTTGTCAGGATGGTACATATGTCAGACATCCAGGTCCACTCCTGAGGTCTTATGTGTGGAGTCTGACCTGAATATCGACGGCCTTGTTGCAGCTGGTACTCCACAACTGCTCTCTTCTGCTCACAAATCCTTTGCAACATGTGAAGGGTAGAGTTCCAACGTGTGGGGACATCACACACCAGTCGGTGTGCCGGAAGCTGCAAACGCTGCTGCAACACAGCAAGGGCGGCGGAAGCTGTAGCCGACTTGCGAAAATGAGCTGACAGGCAGCGTACTTTCACGAGCAGATCTGGCAACTCGGGGTACGATTTAAGAAACCGCTGAACCACGGGGTTAAGCACATGAGCCAGGCATGGTACGTGTGTGATCTCACCTCGCCTCAGAGCCGCCACCAGGTTACGGCCATTGTCACACACGACCATGCCGGGATGTAGGTTCAGCGGTCTCAGCCACAGATCTGCCTGCTCTTTCACAGCTGTCCACAACTCACAAGCAGTGTGAGGTTTATCACCTAAGCTTATGAGTTTCAGCACAGCCTGTTGCCGCTTGGCGGAGGCTGTACTGCAATGCTTCCAGCTTGTAACTGATGTGGTGATATCTGAGATGGAGGCTGAACATGAGGAGGAGGAGGAGGAGGATGCGCAGGAGCTGTACACTGTGGGGGCAACTCTGACTGACATAGGGCCCGCAATCCTCGGTGTGGGGAGGATGTGTTCCGTCCCAAGGTCCGACTGGGTCCCGGCTTCCACTATGTTTACCCAGTGTGCCGTCAGAGAGATGTACCGTCCCTGGCCACAAGCACTTGTCCACGTGTCCGTTGTCAGGTGGACTCTCCCAGTAACTGCGTTGTTGAGGGCACGGCAGATGCTTTGGGACACGTGCTTGTGTAGTGCGGGGATGGCACACCAGGCAAAATAGTGTCGGCTGGGGACCGAGTACTGAGGGACGGCCACCGCCATAAGATTGCGGAAGGATTCCGTCTCCACCAGCCTAAAAGGCAGCATTTCCAACGCAAGCAGTCGTGAAATGTGCGAATATAGGACTGTGGCCTGTGGGGCGTTAGCTGCGAATTTCCGCTTTCGTTCAAAGGTCTAGGATATGGACAATTGAAGGCTGCGGTGGGACGTGGACGTTGATGCTGTTTCTTGAGAAACTGCCATAACAAGTGAAGACTGAGAGGAGGAGGCATCTTTACATGCAGTATGGACAGGGGATTGCCTTGCACACACAACAGGGGGTTCTATTGCACGCACAACAGTGGAAGAAGCAGTGGTGACACCCGCTGACACTGGTCGTGGACCCTGGGTTTCGCCCCACAAAGTCGGGTGCTTTGCTGCCATGTGCCTGATCATGCTGGTGGTGGTCAGGCTGGTAGTTTTGTCACCCCTGCTGATGCTGGCATGGCAGGTGGAACATATGGCCTTTTTGGGGTTATCAGCAGAGTCTTTAAAAAAATTCCAGACTCTGGAAGACCTACCGCTTGTACTGGCAACGTCCCTCGTGTTGGTGTTACGGGGAACGGTTGCCTGCCTTCTGTCTGCGGCCACCACACTGATTCTTCCTGCCTGTTGGGGTACTCTGCCTCCCTCCCCCTGTGTGCTGCTGGCCTCACTCTGCATGTTCTCCTTCTACGTTGGGTCAGTTACTAGATCATCCACCACCTCCTCCTCTTCCACTTGCGCACCACGATCCTCCTCCTCACTTCCTGGCAATTGTGTCTCATCATCGTCCACCTCTTGTGACAGATTGCCAACGTCGACTTCCTGTGGCCGTGGCTGTTCAAATATTTGGGCATCGCAACATGGCATCTCCTCTTCCACCACTTCAAGCGTATCAGGCGAGGGGCCCAAATATGGAAATGGACCAGTGAACAGCTCTTCAGAGTGTCCAAGTGTGGGATCACTTGCTGTCTGACGACACTCGACATGGTGGGAGGAAGGAGCATCAGGGTGAGGAGGAGTATGCGGTCGAGACTCACGGCTACTAAGAGTTGACCGTGTGGAAGACAGACCGGAGGTGGTGGTGCCCAGGTAACTGGAAGTATTATCTGCTATCCAATTAATAACCTGTTCACACTGATTAGTTCTCAATACTGGTGTTGTTCTGTGCTTCTCTAGTAATTCGGTCAAGAAGTGGGAGCGAGAAGATGTGGCTGTTGGTTGTGGCACATTTTCACCTCGGCCACGGCCCCGTCCTCTGCACGAACCATCACCAGAACGTCCACTTCCACGTCCCTTGCCACGCGCCTTGCCCATTGTAAATGAAGTAAAATAGCTTACACTTGCACTATCAATGGAAAAAGGGTAATAAAGAGTAGATTAGAACCGTGGAAGAGGAAAACCACAGTTATTGTTTACTGGGGTATACCACACTTTTTTAAATAGAGATATTTGCGGCTGAACAGTGAGCGACACACTCAAACTGCTTTTTTTTTAGATACCAAAGGCCCAAAACTGGATAGTACAGCGATTTGACCCGTGGAACTGCGAAACCACACTGGGATGTCGGGCCTACACAAGACTATTTTCAGCAGATATATTTTTGTGTCACAACAGTCAGGACACACTACTGTTTTTCTTTACGGAAAAAACTACCAAAAGCTGAATAATAGAGATTTTTTACCGTGGGATGGCAAAACCACAGTTATTGTTTACTGGGGTATACCACACTTTTTTAAATAGAGATATTTGCGGCTGAACAGTGAGCGACACACTCAAACTGCTTTTTTTTAGATACCAAAGGCCCAAAACTGGATAGTACAGCGATTTGACCCGTGGAACTGCGAAACCACACTGGGATGTCGGACCTGCACAAGACTATTTTCAACAGATATATTTTTGTGTCACAACAGTCAGGAGACACTACTGTTTTTCTTTACGGAAAAAACTGCCAAAAGCTGAATAATAGAGATTTTTTACCGTGGGATGGCAAAATCACAGTTATTGTTTACTGGGGTATACCACACTTTTTTAAATAGAGATATTTGCGGCTGAACAGTGAGCGACACACTCAAACTGTTTTTTTTTTTTAGATGCAAATGGCCCAAAATGAATAATACAGAGGTTTGAACCGTGGAAGTGCAAAACAACACTTCTGTTTCTCTAGCCTTTTCAGACCATGCGCTCTCCCATCAGGCCGTGTGCTTTCACATCAATCCGCGCGCTTTCCCATCAAGCCGCGCACCCTGATGGGAGGGCGCGTGCAGTGGAGAGTGGCCACGGCAGTATTGAGGTGATGGCTGACGTCCGGGTGGCCCAAAACCTCTGCTGGAGGACCGGTCTGGGGGGCATTTGCCTATCTGCCCCCCGGCCCAACCCGCCCCTGATACCATGACAGGCTGACAATAGAGCGAGTTTGGCTCGCTGTAGCTGAACAGCTCTTCCCAAGACCAGGCTGGGCCACATATCCACCAGCTAAGCAGGTAAAGTTTAGTAAGTTATCCGATAGCTGTTCCTTTATCATAACAAAATGTACTTTATAAATGCATAGACTGGTCATTGTGCTGTGTAGATTGTAATTAGAAAGGCCTAAACATCACAGACATTAGCAGACATGTTTAGATTGATTTTACTTTGCTCAAAATAACCTATGTACTTAAATCAGGGGTCGACAAAGTTGTTCAGAATCTAGGAGCCAGCCAAAAAATTTAGGAGCCAGAATTTTTTTTGTTGACAAATTGTACATATAGACCCCCTCACACACGGCGTCTCCCCGGGGAGCACGGCCTTTGTATGTACTTACACAGGTAGTGGCCCCCCGGCCACAGCGATCCTTCCCCCCAGGGCCGGCTCCAGGTTTTTCTGGGCCCCGGGCGAAAGAGTCTCAGTGGGCCCTTTTAACACATACACGATTCATGATGCACAGATACGGCGGAGAAATAAATATATATATATATATATATATGTATATATATATATATATATTTATTTATTTATTACACATGGCCCAGCCTGCCCCCTCATCCTTCACATACGCAGACATATGCGTGCGCACACACGGTACGCAGACATACGCACGCACACACGGTACGCAGACATATGCGTGCGCACACACGGTACGCAGACATATGCACGCACACACGGTACGCAGACATATGCGTGCGCACACACGGTACGCAGACATATGCACGCACACACGGTACGCAGACATATGCGCGCACACACGGTACGCAGACATATGTACACATACAGACATACACATAGATAAAACAGACAAATATATATAGACAGTCATATACACTGACATTCACATACATGCACTCACACAGACCCATTACTAATATTTTTAATATGGGGATTGGGGAAGCCTCACTCACCTGTCCCCGGTCCAGTGTCCTGTCCAGCAGCTCCTCGGGTATGGGGCAGTGCAGGGCCCCCGGCGTGTCACAGACTTCATGGCCCTGGAACATCAGAGGGGCCCACTTGCGGTCGGGTCCGGGCCCCTCCCGCCCATCTGTGCAGGACCTCCGCTCCGACGATGTTTGATTGCCGGCACTTCCCCCAGACATGGCCGCGCGCTGTGCGGCTGTGTCTGCTAGTAATGACGCGGCAGGAGCGACACACAAGCACAATTAAAGGTGCAGTGCCGTCGACCCTGCCGCGTCATTACTAGCAGACACAGCCGGACAGCGTGCGGCCATGTCTGGGGGAAGTGCCGGCAATCAAGCAGCGCCTGCGTCCCTGAACAGGTGCCGAGGAAGCGGCCAGGGCCCCGACAGTGAGTGGGCGGGTGGGTGTGTGGGCCCAACCCCGACAGTGAGTGGGCGGGCGGGTGTGTGGGCCCGGGCCCCGACAGTGAGTGGGCGGGTGGGTGTGTGGGCTAGGCGCCAGACAACATTTTCTAGGCGCCACTGGCGACCAGGCGCCTGGGTTTGTCGAGCCCTGACTTAAATATTAATATATTACTGTGTGAACTCTCTTTCATACCCATATTTTTAGTCTAAAGTTTGGTTGTTAGTAACCAACCTAGCTTAACCATGTATTAAACATGCAGTGTGTGTCCGTGGCCTGATTTTGGAGCTTGTATTTAGGCGTCTTATCAGGCCAGTGTTATTTCCAGTCTTTTCCTAGAACACTTTAATTAACCCCTTTACAACCCAAGGTGGTTTGCACGTAAATGACCAGGCCAATTCTTACAATTCTGACCACTGTCACTTTATGAGGTAATCACTCTACAATGCTTCAACGGATCCCCCTAAAATTGTAAAGCACTGTGGTATATGTTGGCGCTATAAAAATAAAAATTATTATTATATTATTATGAGGTAATTACTCTGGAACGCTTCAACGGATTCCCTTGATTCTGAGACTGTTTTTCATGACATATTGTACTTCATGATTGTGGTAAAATTTCTTCGATATCACTTGTGTTTATTTGTGAAAAAAACTGAAATTTGGCGAAAATTTAGCAATTTTCAAAATTTGAATTTTCATGCCCTTAAATCAGAGAGATATGTCACACAAAATAATTAATAAATAACATTTCCCACATGTCTATTTTACATCAGCACAATTTTGGAACCAAATTTTTTTTTTAATAGGGAGCTATAAGGGTTAAAAGTTGACCAGAGATTTCTAATTTTCCCAGCAAAATTTACAAAACCATTTTTTTAGGGACCACATCACATTTGAAGTCACTTTGAGGGGTCTATATGACAGAAAATACCCAAAAGTGACACCAATCTAAAAACTGCACCCCTCAAGGTGCTCAAAACCACATTCATGAAGTTTATTAACCCTTCAGGTGCTTCACAGGAATTTTTGGAATGTGGAAGAAAAAAAAATGAACATTTAACTTTTTTCACAAAAATGTTAATTTAGACCCAATTTTTTTTATTTTCGCAGGGGTAACAAGAAAATATGGACCCCAAAATTTTTTGTGCATATGTGGGTAAAAAACACTGTTTGGGCGCACGGCAGGGTTTGGAAGGGAAGGCGCGCCATTTGACTTTTTGAATGTAAAATTTGCTTGAATAATTAGCGGATGCCATGTTGCGTTTGGAGAGCCCCTGATGTGCCTAAACAGTGGAAACCCTGCACAAATGACACCATTTTGGAAACTAGACCCCTCAGGGAACTTATCGAGATGTGTGGTGAGCACCCTGAACCCCCAAGTGCTTTACAGAAGTTTATAACATGGAGCCGTGAAAATAAAAAAATCGAACTTTTTCCACAAAAATTATGTTTTAGCCCCAATTTTTTTATTTTCACAAGGGTAAGAGGAGAAAATGGACCCCAAAAAGTTGTCATTAGTCTTGAGCCCAAGTGCTCGCTACTTGAGTTTGCATCGGGCACCATGTATCATGGGTGCTCGAGTGACATGCTCGAGTCCCCGCCCGCATGCTTCACAGTTATTAGACACCCCAAAAAAAAACATGCGGGGATCGCTCGTGCATGGCAGGCAATCCCCGCAAGGTTTTTTTGGCTGTGAAGCATATGGGGCGGAGACTCGAGCATGTCACTCGAGCATCCGCGATACTCGGTGCTTACTTGAGCACCTGATGTAAATTCAAGTAGCGAGCACTTGCGCTCAACACTAGTCGCCATATCGTCATCCTTTTTTTTTTTACTTTTGAGAAAAATCCCAACCCTAACCCTAGCCCAACCTCAACCCTAACCCTAGCCCAACCCCAACCCAAGCCTAGCCCAACCCTAACTCTAGCCCAACCCTAAACCCAACTGTAGCCCAACGCCAACCCTAAACCCAACCCTAGCCCAACGTCAACCCTAACCTAACCCTAGCCCAACCCTAACTCCAACCCTAACCCTAGCAAAACCCTAACCTCAACCCCAACCCTAACCCCAGAGTTTATTTTTTACGCCGTTCCTCGTGCGGTATAAATGATTAGACGACTTTATTCTTCGAGTCAGTGCGATTACAGGGATACCAAAATCATATCGGGTTTTCATGATTGACAGCTGTCACACACTAAAAGACGCATTTTTTTGGAAAATCTAGTTTTTGCATCGCCATATTTTGAGAGCTATCATTTTTCCATATTTTGGCCGACAGAGTCATGTGACAGCTTGTTTTTTTTTTTTTGCGGGATGAGGTGACGTTTTTATTGGTGACATTTTCAGGCACGTGACATTTTTTGATCGCTTTCTATTCCGATTTTTGGGAGGCAGAATAAACAAAAACAAACATTTCAGGAATTGTTTTTTTTTAATTTTTTTATTCTGTTCCACGTATGGTAAAATTGATAAGACAGCTTTATTCTTCGGGTCAGTACGTTTACAGCGGTACCACATTTATATAGTTTTTTTATGTATTGGAGCTTTTACACAATAAAAACTATTTTCTAGAAAAAAGAATTTTTTTGTATCACTTTATTCTGAGAGCTATAACTTTTTTATTTTTCTGCTGATGGAGCGGTATGGCGGCTTGTTTTCTGTGGGACAAGATGAAGTTTTCAGCGGTACCATTTTTATTTATATTTGTCTTTTTGATCGCATGATATTTCATTTTTTGTTTGGCGGTATGATGATAAAGCATTGTTTTTTTATTTTTATTTTTTTACCGTGTTCACTGAAGGGGTTAACTAGTGGGACAATTTTATAGGTCAGGTCGTTCTGGATGCGGCGATACCAAATATGTGTACTTTTATTGTTTTTTTGTTTTGTTTTTTTCATAATAATATTTATTGATGGGTACATTATATTTTTATTTTTGGTGGATTATTTTTTTTAAATTTTTACAATTTTTTTTTTCACTTTCTGACACTTTTTTTCCTTTTATACTTTGTCCCACTATGGAACTTTCACTTTTTTTATTCTGATCGCCTGCATAGCTCAGGAATGCAGCACCATCCCTGTGCTATACAGGCTGTCAGCGCTGCACAGGGAGAAGATAGTTTGGTCATGCACTGCGCATGACCAAACTATCTTTCTGCTGTCTGGTGACCCGGATGTTGTCATGACGACGTCGGGTCGTCATGGCAATGACGCGCCCCCAGGGCCGTGGGGTACTCGGCAGCCGGGCCTCTGGTTGCCGGGGGATATCACGGTGGCTGGCCCGGTCCGTGACCCAGGGCGGTCAGTGAAATGGGGAAACTTCTATTATTTGGGGTTTTTGGAATTTTTCGTGACGCCACCAGTGGAATGCGGCTAAGGGGTGCCGCCGCTGCGGTGCAGTCCTCTGAGGCAGATGGTAGGGCAGCTTGTGATGGAATGGCTCCCCACAGGTGGAGCGGGCCTCAGGGCAGTGTGGGGTATGTACTGGATGGTGGTGCAGGGGAGAGACGGCAGGACGGTCCCAGAAGAAGGATGGACACTCACACAGGGGTAAGCTTCAGTACATTTACTGGTGATGCTGCAGGCTCAGTCCAGGGTACTCCAGGTGAAGGGCGCACTTCTGGACTCTCCCCAGTGAGCGGGTATAGGGCCTCCTGATCCATTGCTTTACTCTCTAAGCTTCTGGCCTGCCTGGAGCTGGGCCTAGCTTGGTTACCGTCTCTCTCTGCACCTGCTGACCTGGTGGTAGGGCCTTCTCTTTGGAGATCACTCTCCCTGGACGCTGGGACCTCCGTGACTCCTAGCCCTGGTACTTTAGTCAGTGTTTGGTGAACCTGGGACCTGTAGTCCTCCTGGGGTTCCGGTGGTTCCTACTGGGTGTAAAGGGTCCCTGTAGGCGCGGACCCGTTGTCCGGTATATATATCGAGGTGAGCCTGGTATCTGCCCCCTCACTACTTCTTCCTTCTCCTCTCGCCTTCGGCCCACTCAAGGCCCTCACTAGGCTACCACGCATGCTGTAGGCCTTGGCTCGCCTAAGCACAGCAGCCAGCTTGCTGCTTTCTTCACTGCTCTCTGAGCGTCAGCACACTCTCAGCTCACTCTGAGCTCTGTCCCTCTCTGTGTCTCGGCAGGAACTCATCTCTAACTGAGCTGTCTGGTTCCACCCTCCCTATATATATCCCTAACGGGCTCTCTCTGCTGGTCTGAGGTGGTAGGGTGGAGGCATAGGCAGATTATAATGAGGACGATCTGGGCTACCGCCCGGGGTTCCGAACCTCCAGGGGGCCCGGGGCTCCGGGGTGTCTATGGCCAGATTGTCCTCATTATATGTGTGGCGCCGCGGCACATACCGGCAGACAGTAGCGAGGGGGGTGCCCGGACCGCTCCCCCAGCAGCGGCGCACAGCCGCTGCTTCTTCTTCGGCCGGGCCAGCGCTGCAGCAGTTAACTTCCCTGTGCTGGCCCGGCCGCGTCACTGCTAGGAGACACGTCCCTGTGCGCGGCCGTGTCTCCTAGCTGTGACGTCACGCAGTGCGCACCCAGCCTGCACTGCTGCACCAGAAAAGAGCAGGACTGGAGCCGAGCCGGGGGATGGTGAGTGGGTGTGTATGTGTGTGTATGTATGTATGTGTGTGTATGTGTGTGTGTTCAGGCAGATATCATGGTGTGATCTGTTTATATGTATTTTTGTGTTTCAAATGTGTTTATGCGTGTATGTACAGTACAGACCAAAAGTTTGGACACACCTCATTTAAAGATTTTTCTGTATTTTCATGACTTTGAAAGAGTGTGCAAAGCAGTCATCAAAGCAAAAGGTGGCTACTTTGAAGAACCTAGAATATAAGACATATTTTCAGTTATTTCACACTTTTTTGTTAAGTATATAATTCCACATGTGTTAATTCATAGTTTTGATGCCTTCAGTGTGAATGTACAATTTTTATAGTCATGAAAATACAGAAAAATCTTTAAATGAGAAGGTGTGTCCAAACTTTTGGTCTGTATTCTAGGTCTATAGGAAATGCGAGCATTTTTTAGGCGGCTCCCCCCGGCGGTCTGCAGAGGCCTAAAAATTGCCCGAATCGATGGCAACTGTGCTCAAATGACATGGGAACAGGATGGGGAAGACCCATGGAAGCATTTCTGACTCCCAGGTCACTGCTGTGAACAACGTTGTCAGAGGTATTACGCCACTTTTACGGACTCACATTAAATCATACAAAAACGAAACCAAAATGTATTTTCCTGGGAAATATGTTAAGGAACATCCTTTCCAAGGTAATGACTTGTATATAAGGCAAAATAAATAACCAAAGGCAAAAATACTCCTCCACACCTTGGGCTATGTTCACACGTAGCGTTTTTGAAACATTTTTGCACTTTTGCATTGCTTTCAACCTTGACAAATGCATTCACTGCGAGATGTCATTTTAACATTTTACAACCTTTTCTGGCCATGTGGTGTGTCAGACATCATCAGACACATCCTGTTTCATTTATGAAGGAGGGACTCTGAAAGACACAAAGCCTATTTTTATAGAGCCATCAGACCGCCTTTACTATTCTTAAAGGGCCAGCAGTCGGCCCTCACTATTCTTAGAGAGCCATCAGCCGGCTATGCTTTAATGTTCCCATTACTAAAGAATGGGTCTCCTATACTGTTATTGCGTATGCAGTGAGTGGCAGGGCTGTCCAAAATTTGGACGCACCCCAGTACCCCTTTGAAAATTTGGACGCACCCCAATACCCCTTTGATGAGATTTAGAGGAGGGCCTTCTGAAAACAATGTTTCCTTTATTAGGAAGTGGGTCTCCTATACTGTTTGCCTAAGCCTTGAATGCTAGGGCTGCCAAAAATTTGGACCTACTCCAATGCCCCTTGGAAGAGACGTAGAGGGCCTCCAGAAAAAAAGTTCCCATTATTAGGAAGTGGGTCTCCCATTGTGTTTACCTATGCAGTGAATGCAAGGGTTAACAAAAATTTGGAGGCACTCCAATGCCTCTTGGAAGAGACATAGAGGGCCTCATGAAAAAATGTTCCCATTATTAGGAAGTGGGTCTCCCATAGTGTTGGCCTATGCAGTGAATGCAAGAGCTGAAAAAAAAATTGGGAGGCACTACAATGCACCTTGGAAGTGACGTAGAGTGCCTCATGAAAAAATGTTCCCATTATTAGGAAGTGGTTCTCCCATTGTGTTGGTCTATGCAGTGAATGCAACGGTTGCCAAAAATTTGGAGGCACTCCAATGCCCCTTTGAAGAGATTTGGAGGTCAGAGGGCCTCCTGAAAACAATGTTCCCATTATTGGGAAGTGGGTCTCCCATTGTGTTTGCCTATGCAGTGAATGCAAGGGTTGCCAAAAACTTAGAGGCACTCCAATGCCCCTTGGAAGAGACGTGGAGGAGGACCTCCTGAAAAAAAATGTACCCATTATTAGGAAGTGGGTCTCCCATATTGTTGGCCTATGCAGTGAATGCAAGGGCTGCCAAAAATTTGGAGGCACTCCAATGCCCCTTTGAAGAGACATAGAGGGCCTCATGAAAAATTGTTCCCATTATTAGGAAGTGGGTCTCCCATTGTGTTTGCCTATGCAGTGAATGCAAGGGTTGTCAAAAATTTGGATTCACTCTAATGCCCCTTGGAAGAGACGTAGAGGGCCTCATGAAAAAATGTTCCCATTATTAGGAAGTGGGTCTCCCATTGTGTTGGCCCATGCAATGAATGCAAGGGCTGCCAAAAATTGGAGGCACTTCAATGCACCTTGGAAAAGACGTGGAGGAGGGCCTCATAAAAAAATGTTCCCATTAGAAAGGAGCGGGTCTCCTATACTTGTAATGCCCATGCACTAAGTGTATGGGCTGACAAACATTTACCCCTGGGGGGGGTATACATGAACATACTGTATAAAAAAATTTTTTATGGGCATGACAAACAACCTTTAAAAAAATTATATGGGTGTTGCATCACGGACCATGGTCACCCTGGTGATATGGTGGTGGAGGATGAGGAGAAGGAGGAGGACAAGAGCAAATATCCAAAATCAGGAAGCGTATACCCATGTGTGGGTGTGAAAAGGTGCATGGGATTACATATCCCAAAAAAAGACACTGGATTTGAGTTTATGTTACGCTCCTATCATTCGGTGGTGTTGAGAAGTCTGGCACAATCCAGCCCTTGTTCATTTTTATAAGAGTCAGCCTGTCAGCATTTTCAGTTGACAGGCGGATGTGTTTATCAGTTATAATTCCACCAGCGGCACTAAAAACCCGCTCTGATAAAACAATAGTGGCAGGCCAGGACCTCCGAGGCGTACAGAACCAGTTCATTCCACGTGTCCAGCTTGGATACCCAATAATTATAAGGCACAGAAGAATCACGGTGGACATTGGTACGGTCAGCAAGGTACTACCTCAGCATCTTCCCAACTTTGCACTCCTTGTGAGAGTACCCCGCGCCGCAGGGCCTGTGCGATGGGAGGGGCTGAGAAAACTCTCCCAGAACTTTGACAGTGTTCCCCTGCCTCTGCTGGATTGGAGTTGTGTACTCCTTGGTTGTACAACAAACTGTGACCTTTGCCACCAGCGTTTTCAGATGGGAATTTTTTAAATAGTTCCGCAACAAGGGCATTCTGTTACTGCCCCATTTTGTAGACCTGTTCGCCTCAGGAATAAGAGATATAAAGTTCTCCTTGTAGCTTGGGTCTAGAAGTGTCACCAACCAGTAATGACTGTCACCCAAAATTTTGAGAACGCGAGGGTCACGGGAAAGGCAGTGTAACATAAACTCAGTCATGCGTGCCGGACTGCTAACAGGCAAAACTTCCATGTCCTCACTGAGGACGACTGACTATGCTCTCCACCCCCTCCTCCCTGTCCTCAGGCCATCCACGCTGAACAGACGGTATGACAGTTGTGCAGGTAGTACCGTCTATAGCTCATGAAACTAGCTCCTGTTCTTCCTCCTCCTCCTCCTCTTCCTCAGTGTCACCCAATTCACATTGGGATGAGATGAGGCTGGGCTGTGTGTAATCACCCTGTATGGTTCCTTGCTCCATCTTATCATGCTCTGCCTGCAATGCATCCTCTTTGATTGTGAGCAGAGAGCGTTTCAGAAGACTGATAAGCGGGATGGTGACGCTAATTATGGCGTCAGTGACATTAGTCTAGATACAATATTTCTTATATTTTCATGTATGGAGTGCCGAAGTTCTTTTTGCAATTGAGATTACTCTTTTCTTCAGAGCACCCGAATAGACCAGTGAGCGACCCCTCTCTTTTTTCTATTAATCATTTTTGGGATCCCGCTCCTGGAGCATTGCAGCAGGTACGTATTCACACTATTAGAAGTTTGACAGCCTTTTTTCTGACCATGTGTCCCTCCCATTCAGTCACAGGTGGTTTTAACTAGCTCTACCAGCCCATACATTGTAGGTTAAAAGCCCAAGCAGAGACATATTGTCCATACAGGCTTACAGCCCAAGAGTGGCATATCCAGTGGTAGCGTAGCGTAGTTTCCCATCATACGAAGGTGACCTTGTCGTGGTTGATGGGCACACATAGATTGGCCAAATTATGCGCAAAAAACCTTCATTTTTCAAAGTGACATTAGTCTAGATACAATATTTCTTATATTTTCATGTATGGAGTGCCGAAGTTCTTTTTGCAATTGAGATTACTCTTTTCTTCAGAGCACCCGAATAGACCAGTGAGCGACCCCTCTCTTTTTTCTATTAATCATTTTTGGGATCCCGCTCCTGGAGCATTGCAGCAGGTACGTGTTCACACTATTAGAAGTTTGACAGCCTTTTTTCTGACCATGTGTCACTCCCATTCAGTCACAGGTGGTTTTAACTAGCTCTACCAGCCCATACATTGTAGGTTAAAAGCCCAAGCAGAGACATATTGTCCATACAGGCTTACAGCCCAAGAGTGGCATATCCAGTGGTAGCGTAGCGTAGTTTCCCATCATACGAAGGTGACCTTGTCGTGGTTGATGGGCACACATAAATTGGCCAAATTATGCGCAAAAAACCTTCATTTTTCAAAGTGACATTAGTCTAGATACAATATTTCTTATATTTTCATGTATGGAGTGCCGAAGCTCTTTTTGCAATTGAGATTACTCTTTTCTTCAGAGCACCCGAATAGACCAGTGAGCGACCCCTCTCTTTTTTCTATTAATCATTTTTGGGATCCCGCTCCTGGAGCATTGAAGCAGGTACGTGTTCACACTATTAGAAGTTTGACAGCCTTTTTTCTGACCATGTGTCCCTCCCATTCAGTCACAGGTGGTTTTAACTAGCTCTACCAGCCCATACATTGTAAGTTAAAAGCCCAAGCAGAGACATATTGTTCTTACAGGCTTACAGCCCAAGAGTGGCATATCCAGTGGTAGCGTAGCGTAGTTTCCCATCATACGAAGGTGACCTTGTCATGGTTGATGGGCACACATAAATTGGCCAAATTATGCGCAAAAAAACCTTCATTTTTCAAAGTGACATTAGTCTAGATACAATATTTCTTATATTTTCATGTATGGAGTGCCGAAGTTCTTTTTGCAATTGGGATGAGATGAGGCTGGGCTGTGTGTAATCACCCTGTATGGTTCCTTGCTCCATCTTATCATGCTCTGCCTGCAATGCATCCTCTTTGATTGTGAGCAGAGAGCGTTTCAGAAGACTGATAAGCGGGATGGTGACGCTAATTATGGCGTCATTGCCACTCACCATCTTGCTGGAGTCCTCAAAGCTTTTGGGGATGGTACAGGTGTCTGACATCCATGTTCACTCCTGAGGTCTTATGTGTGGAGAGTGAACAGAATACCGACGGCCTTACTGATGCTGGTAGTCAACAACTGCCCTCTTCTGCTCAGTCAGTGAGCCAGAAGCTGCAAACGTTGCTGAAGCACGGCAAGGGCAGCGGAAGCTGTAGCTGACTTTCTAAAATGGGCACACAGGCGTACTTTGACAAGTAGATCCGGCAGCTCCGGGTAGGTTTTGAGAAACCGCTGAACCACAAGGTTAAGAACATGGGCCAGGCATGGTACATGTGTGAGCTCGCCTAGCCTCAGAGCCGCCACTAAGTTCCGGCCATTGTCACACACGACCATGCCTGACTGTAGGCTCAGCGGTGTCAGCCACAGATCTGCTTGCTTTTTCAGAGCTGTCCACAACTCTTCAGCATTGTGCGGTTTGCACCTAAGCATATTAGCTTCAGCACAGCCTGTTGCCGCTTGACTGAGGCAGTGCTGCAGTGCTTCCAGCTTGTGACTGATGTGGTCTTTTCGGAGATGGAGGCTGAAGAGGATGAGGTGCAGGAGCTGTAGACTGTGGGGGCAACCCTGATTGTCCTAGGGCCCTCGGTCCTCAGTGTCAGGAGAATGTGTTCTGTTCCAAGGTCCGACTGGGTCCCAGCTTCCACTATGTTAACCCAGTGTGCCGTCAGCGAGATGTACCGTCCCTGCCCACAAGCACTTGTCCATTTGTCCGTGGTTAAATGGACTTTCCCTGTAACTGCATTGTTGAGGTCATGGCTAATGTTCTGGGACACGTGGTCATGTAATGCGGGGACGGCACACCGGGAGAAATAGTGGCGGCTGGGGACCGAGTACTGAGGGATGGCCACCGCCATCAGATTGCAGAAAGCTTTCGTCTCCAAGAGCCTAAAAGGCAACATTTCGAGCGCAATGTGGGAATTTAGTAGTGTGGCTTCTGGGGCATTGGCTGCATATTTGCGCTTGCGTTCCAAGGACTGGGGTATGGACAACTGAACGCTGGGCTGGGACAAGGACATGCTTGCTGATGGTCATAGTTGAGAGTGTGCAACGACAGGTGCAGAGCAGGAGGCATCTTTGCATGCACTATGGACAGGGGATTGGCTTGCACGCACAACAGGGGAAGAAGCAGTAGTGTTACCCGCAGACACTGTTCCTGGACCCTGGGATTCGGCCCACAAAAATGGGTGCTTTGCTGCCATGTGCCTGATCATGCTGGTGGTGGTCAGGCTGGTAGATTTGCCACCCCTGCTGATGCTGGCCTGGCAGGTGGTGCAAATGGCCTTTTTGGGGTTATCGGCAGAACCTTTAAAAAAGAACCAGACTCGGGAAGACCTAACAGTTGTACTGGCATATACCTTCATGTTGGTGTTACGGGGAACGGTTGCCTGCCTTCTGTCTGTGGCCACCACACTGCTTCTTCCCGCCTGTTGGGGTGCTCTGTCTCCCCCCCCCCCCCCTGTGTGCTGCTGTCCTCGCTCTGCATGTTCTCCTGCCAGGTTTGGTCAGTTACTATATCATCCACCACCTCCTCTTCCACTTCTGCACCCTGGTACTCCTCCTGACTTTCTGGCAATTGTGTCTCATCATCGTCCACCTCTTGTGACACTTCGTGTGACTGTGGCTGCTCAAATATTTGGCCATCGCTACATGCGATCTCCTCTTGCCCCACTTCAAGTTGACCGGGCGAGAGGCCCGAATCTATAAATGGAAAAGTGAACAGCTCTTCGGAGTGCCCAAGTGTAGGATCAGTTGTCTCTGGGCACTCGGCATGGTGGGAGGAAGGAGGATCAGGGTCCAGACTCACGGCTACTGAGACTTGACCGTGTGGAAGGTGGAAGCATTATCTGCTATCCAACCAATAACCTTTTCACACTGCTCTGTGTTAAATAGTGATGTTCTGCGGCTCCCTATTAATTGGGACAGGAAGGTCGAGTGAGAAGATGTGGGTGTTTGTTGTGGCACAATTTCAGCTTGCCCACAGCCTCGGCATCTGAATGCACCATCACCATCACGTCCAGCTCCCTGTCCCTTGCCACATGCCTTGCCCATTTTGAATATCTTCCACGCTCACTACAAATTGCTGAATTCGAAGCGAACTTATATGTGATCCGTGTGACGGACAAATCACTGTTTTAAATAGCTGGCCTGTAGGTAACTATTTTTAATAGCAAACTGGTGTCAATAACTTCACTGACAGACTGAAACAAAATTTAATGGAGGCCAGAAATGGCAGAATTTTCAGCGCAATTATGCATGATCCGTGTGACTGACAAACCACAGTTTTAAATAGCTGGCCTGTATGTAACTATTTTTAACAGCGCCAACCTCGTGTCAATAAGTTCGCTGACACACCGCAACAAGATTTCAATGGAGGCCAGAAATGGTAATATTTTCAGCGCATTTATATGTGATCCTTGTGATGGACAAACCAGTTTTAAATAGCTGGCCTGTAGGTAACTACTTTTAACAGCGCCGACCTCGTGTCAATAACTTCACTGACACACTGATACAAAATTTCAATGGAGGCCAGAAATGGCAGAATTTTCAGCGCAATTATATGTAATCCATATGACGGACAAGCCACAGTTTTAAATAGCTGGCCTGTAAGTAACTATTTTTAACAGCAAACTGGTGTCAATAGCTTCACTGACACACTGCAACAAAATTTCAATGGAGGCCAGAAATGGCAATATTTTCAGCGCAATTATATGTGATCCGTGTGACGGACAAACCACAGTTTTAAATAGCTGGCCTGTAGGTAACTATTTTTAACAGCACCGACCTCGTGTCAATAAGTTCACTGACACACTGCAACAAAATTTCAATGGAGGCCAGAAATGGCAATATTTTCAGCGCAATTATATGTGATCTGTATGACGGACGAGCCACAGTTCTAAATAGCTGGATTCTTAGCTCTGTAATATGGAAAGGACCTGGCTGTATTCTGCAGTGCCAATAAGCAAATGGCGCAGAAAAACGCTTTCTCTGGATTGCTTTTTAAGCAAATAATCAGGATTAAAATTAAGAAAAAATTATTCCTGGCCCCTGATACCTGGGGCTATTTCTACAAATATCTGTAAAAGCAGCAGACAGAACTGAAATGGACCCTCTTGCTATGTGCACTGCACCCTGCCTGCCTGTCTGCCTAGCACTGATATCTCTGCAGCTGGATTAATCCTCAGAAGGACTGTTAGTTGAGATGAATATGTGTCTCTAATTTAGTCTGGTATACCTATACTAACTAGAAACAAGCAAATCTCTCCCTAGCTCAGCATCAGCTCTCCCTACACTGTCTGATTCCGAAGCGACTGTGATGAGCATGGCGGCGCCAGGTCTGATATATACCTGATGACGCTGTGTGGCCAGCCAATCAATGTAATGCCACAACCAACATGGCTGCGGTGTGGCAGACAAGCCCTGCATGTTGACTGGTGCTCTAAAGAGCGCTAAACATGTAGGGAGGGGACCCAAGCTCCCACCGAGCAACCCCGGAAATACTCGACGAGCACCGAGCATCTAGGGCAGTGAGATGCTCGGGCGAGCACCGAGCAGAAGCGAGCATGCTCACTCATCACTATTTAGGAAGTGAAGGACAGGTTCCAACAAAATGTCCCTTTTTTTCCACAAAAAAAAAACATACGCTTTTTTTCTTGAGAATCTCCGGGGAGATGTATGATGGAGAGACACCCCCTAATTGCTTGGGTTCCTTCACCTCCCCAAGTACTGGTTCACCCCCAGGCCGCTCCCCCAGAAGAGGTACACAACGCCGACAAGAAGGCCCCAGAGAAGGTGATCTCCCCTGTCTATCCCAAAGGCATTTATCAAGACGTATGGCCAACGACATGGCAGCCTCCAAGGACTGAGGGGTTTCATATACTGCCAAGGCATCTTTCAACCTTTCAGTAAGACCCTCACAAAATTGACTTCTAAAGGCTGAGTCTGTACGTCTCTATTGACCGCTTCCATGCTGAAGGTGGTGTAGCCTAGAGTCAGCCAAGGCGACTTGGTCAGGGTCATCATAGTTGAGGGCCAGAGCCATGAAAAACCCCTCCACTGACTGGAGACAAACCGAGTCCTGCGGTAAAGAAAACGCCCATGGCTGAGGATCTGCCTGCAGTAGAGAAATCACAATTCCAACCTGTTGCTCCTCATTTACGGAAGAATAAGGACCAAGTTTAAAATACAGTTTGCAGGTCTCCTTGAAACCAAAAAACTTGTCCATAACTCCTGAAAACCTCTCCGGGAGGGCAACCTCGAGTTCAGGCTACCTGCAGAAACCCCCACATTGGCGATCTCTAGCCGCTGATGCTGCTGCTGAACCTCACAGCGGAGGTCATTCACCTCCAGAGACAGACTGCGCAGCCACTCTGCGAGCTCTGCAACTGAACCCATACCAAGGGAGAAAGGAAATAACAAAGGTCCACACCCAAAAACACACAGAGAAAAAAAAACAACAAAGTCTCAGTTTTTTTTTTTCCTTTTCAAAATGTGCTCGGCCGTCGATAATGTCACGCAAGATGTGGGAAAGACTAAGTGCAACAGAAAGGGAAGAGCAAAAGGGAGCCCAGACTCTAGGGAAAGGGGGGAGTGGAGACCTCCTAGGCTGATCTAGTGTCACCCTGTCTCTACTAATGTCCCTATATTGGTTCTTCACCAATCGCCGCACGCGTACCTCGCCCTGTCTTTCCCTAGCATTAGGCTCAGGCTAGGGAAGGGAGGGGATGAGCACTAGTGGATCCCCACTGAACACTAAAGACAACAAGGGGGACAAACAAGGGAAAATTGCATAGCTTTAGTCGACTCCAGACAAATGCGCACACATCCTTTAGCACCAGAGAGGAAGAAGCACTGCTCTTGCTCAAGCCTTCACAAGGGGTAAAGAATATCGCCGGCACATCCCTCTGGCACAGAGCAGGTATTTATACACCCAGGCCAGGGTGTTAATTAGGCAGAGGAAGGTAGCCGCTGGGTCCTAGAGATAGAGCTTCTAAGAAGTTGTCTGTAATGCCAAACGACTAGATCTCCTGCAACCAACTGCAGGGAGACTGTTTGTCACTTCTGACACACCCGTGACATCTCCTTTGCAGAGTTGTGAGCCACCCTCTCTCTATCCTGACTTACCATAAAATGTCTGCTGCATTTCCAGCCTCGTCTTTTTTACAGGATATGAAAATCCCTCCTGACTGGCTGCACTATACCATTTGACGTGATTGCTGCAAATCATTATGGGGAAGCCTGCGTACCCGCACCTGAGATATTGTGGGCCTTTACTGACTGATGCAATTATCTGCTTTCTGTAAAATGATGAAGGGAATATTTTAAGTGATTTGAACAAACTGAATCGCTGGGACCTGAAAATTTCATAAAATTTGACATGGATGTGATTTGCAGCAATTTGATTAGCTCATATCTAATCTAAACCCTTTATAACGACCTAAGGGCATTGCAGGGCGGCTTGGCAGTGACATAGTCACCAAAAGTCCATATAAAGAAAACGTGGGGCTTTTATTTTCAGCCAAAATGCAGCAAAACAATAAAGCAACCAAAAAACAACAAAGTGTTGCCCGGCTAGGCGCTAACTAACGTACCATACCTCTGACTGTATGCGGACCTGGCTTTTCAGCAACTCCGGTTTAGCACATTTATCCACCATGCATTTCCTCCTCAGGAACTCCTCCTGTCAGTCTGGAGGCTGTGACCCCAATGAAAGTTTTTCCTTTTCTGTTTCAGTAATAAGACAACCTCTCTCAGCTGAGCTGCATAAGCCTCCAGTACTACCTGTACTGGAACGGGAGTGGGAGTGATGAGTCCTACTGTCAAATCCTACTCATCACTCCAATAAAAACCGGCCTGGAGCTACCATAAATAAAACTGCTCAGCAACTAAGCTGCTGCACCAACCAGCACTACTCGGCTTTTAATATCTTGCCCAGCTTAACTTTCAGGGACAGATGTTCACTCCGTCCAATATCTTCCCTGTCGGCTGCCTACACCTTCAAGACTATTAGTAAATTGTTTGGTCTTGTTATCAGATACAAATACCAAAAGTAGTGTAATATATAACTTATATTATATGTCAGTTGTATCATAATTCATATAATTTAGCCCCCTGCTGATATCATGTTGATTGACACCAGCTCCCCCAATGTTGGGCAGGCGGGATCCAGCTGTCAATCAACATGACACTTGTAGTGACGCCCCCTGGAAAAAGCAGAGCGGACGACAAAGAATTGTTGTGTCAAGGTGAAATCAGAAAAAGCAGGAGAATTACTGCCACGTGCCGGGATAGAGCGCTGTATGTCAGAACAGGCGGGTGGTTCGCAACTCTCCACAGATAAGTGCTTAGCCCAATAGAGAAAAAAAAGTTTGGATAACTTACTTAAATGATCGGTTGTGTCAGCCCAATGTACTGTTTGATAGGAAAGAGCTGTCACTTCTAGTTTTGTTTTAATCTGGGAGAAAGATTTCTCTATGTCAAACATTAATAAAGAACTTTAAGACATGTAGTTTGATAGTAGCATTTTTATTGTGGCTACTTGTAGATGTTTTATAGGGGCATTCGATGGTATTGATGTTGATAGCAGAAAATGCCAGGATGTTCACCAGCAGCATGGTGAAGGGTCACCACAATTTGTGAAGTCAAATCCGGTAAAGTTTGTCATAAGTTGGGTGAGTAGTCTTCAGGTTAACTTTCCAAGCTTTCTCTTCAGTTCACAGCTCTTCTGCACACTTAGGTAAATGGGTATTGAGGGTGAATAAAGTTTTTTAAATTCAACCATTATTGATCCAGAGGAAGGCGAAAGAAAAACCCCTATAAATTATGTGTGAGGTAATTGTCCTCATATAGGGGAAAAAAATTCCTTCCTGACTCCAAATTTGGCAATCGGAATTACTCCCTGGATTTATCCATGTCCTGTCTATGAAGATCTCTAAAGTGTGCCAACTGTCATATTTGGAGGAGAACCTGAAGATTGACTTTTTTCTTACAGAAAGTTATTAACCCATAGAGATAAGTCACATCCAGGTTTAGCCTTGAAAACTCCTAATAGAGGTTTGAGCAAGCTTCCCTTTTTTCTGCTCAGGGACCATCATGGTTTTTCAAAGGCTTCAAGTCACATCCGGTATTAAGTCCACTATTCCTCGTATTACAGGTTGCATGAGTCCTGTGAAGGTGTTCTTCATAGGAACACGAGATAGGGACGCTGTGGAAAGTCATTTTAGTATTGCAGGGAATGAATCATTGAGAGCTGTGCTGTAATCTCATAAATGGTCTATGGAGTTCCTGGGGCAGAACTTGGCTTTCCCTGGCTGCCAGCATAACTAGTTCTGAGGGGTCTGGAGTACAGGCTTCTGTTCTGATGGCTGTAGATGGAAAATATCATATATCAGAATGGTTTCTGTTGCTGCTCAACATTTAAACATTTTACATGAGTCATAACTGCAAACGACTATGGGCCTAATCATTAACGCGTAGATCACAAAAGTCTTACTGAAGGGGCGAGATGGAGTAAGATGCGCCTAATTTATTAAGAAGAACATGCCATTTAATGCCTTAGACTCATCTTATCACTAGTGTGCACCTTCCTGCCACATAACAGAAATCTTACTCCTGGCAGGGACTCAGGTACTTCTCTGTCATAAGTTGCACCACTAAATTGGCATAAGTTTTGAAGAATTTATTGGGCTGGCATTGCCACACCTTGTCACGCCCATGCGTTATTCACTTTGGCGGATGTGGTGGGGACACTTATGTTACCTTCCATAGTGTTTTACACCAGAAATTTGGTGAGACCAAATTGGGTAAATGGGGCTTATGTACTTACAGTGCCTGGTATAAACGGTGGTGGTACTTTAAGGGCTTCCAGATCCTCCCAATTTATGTGCTGGAAGAAGGGATGTTGTCTAATGCAGCCATGTATTCCCAGTCGTCTGCTTGGGTCCTCACACAGTAGCTGTAAAGAAGAACAAAATCTATATTAGTATCTGGATATAAAATATAAAGGTGTCACTATATGTGATGCCTTCTCACTCCTGTGCAAGTTCTATATCTCTGTGTGATGCCCTCCTGGGTGCCCCCATAGTAGTGATAATATCCTTCCATGCCACCGTCATAAATTACAGTTTTTCTTCTCTTTAGTTCTACTCATTCTTTGGCGACCATTGTTATGGGGCATCACCATAGAGGCTTGAGTTTACAACAATCTCTCTTACTGCCATCTTTCTGTATAACATCCCTGTTCTAAGAACTAAGCATCTGCTCCACCTCACCTCCTCAATCATATTTTTCAAGTCAGAGTCCAGATTATATGTGGGTACTTCTGACGAATTCCGATAGGACTTTTTATCTCCTGTCACCATCTTGTACAGGATGATGCCCAAAGAGAACCAGTCAGCAGCTGCATTGTACTTCTTCCTTGCAATGACCTGTGAAGAAGAAGGGAAGACTTCATTACATGCTATAGACAATAACGACGCTTTGTAAGTTTAGATTCATGAAGCTCCAATTAGTATTCCCGATGAATGGAGACTATTGAATTCTCCAATGTCCTGTCTCTATCAATCCCACTATAGTCTATGAAATTACTATCCAGACACTCACCTCTGGAGCCATGTAGCCCGGTGTTCCTACTTTTCCAGATACTCCATCCATTCTATTGACGGCCAGCCCAAAATCTGCAATTTTTAGATGACCAGAGCCGTCAATCAGAATATTAGCTGTTTTTAAGTCTCTGTGTAAAGAAAGGTAAAGATATTTTTCATGGAACATGTATGAGTATACACAGTCTATAGTATATATAACACGTAAGTGACTGAATGTGTAAAACATGATCATCTACTGTTCTTCTATATTCAGTGTTCTGCTGAGGAGAAGCACAGAGATGTGACCATATTACAGCAGAACTTGTGCATCAAGGTGAAGAAATGGATTTACCGATGAATGAAGCCCTTTGAGTGCAGGAACTGGAGGCCTGATGTTATCTCAGCCGCATAGAATCTGTTGGGGAAGGAATAAGAAAAAGTGTAAGTCTTGGATATTAGAGAAGACGTCACATATGATGTATGCAATCGGATGCTGGGGGAATGGAGTTATTAACAATGTTATGATAGCCTACATTTAATTGGCAATGTTATATATAGAAAATTAGGGACTCCACAGCAATGATCGCACAGGATGGTCCAAACTTGGATAGAGCCCCCTTCTTCAACAACGGACTGCTTCTGTGGTAAAATCACCCTTGTTAGTGGGGGCATAGATGGATATGGTAATGTTATTAGGAATATGGTCATCAAAATCAGTCTAGAATATAGTGATAAAACCTTTGTGCTTACTTTGCACTGCTAAGTGGGAAACATCCTTGTTTTTCTAGGAGGCTCTTCAGGTCTCCTCCAGAAGCATAGTCCATGGCAAAACACGAGTGCTTCTACAAGAAGATGGAGAACAAAGAGTCATTCACATTCATTGTACATATTGTTTAGATCAGGGTTCTCCAATTCCAGTCCTCAAGGCCCACCAACAGGTCATGTTTTCAGGATTTCCTTAGTATTGCACAGGTGATCATTGCATCACCTGCACAGGCAATAATTCCATCACCTGTGTAATACTAAGGAAATCCTGAAAATATGACCTGTTCGTGGGTCTTGAGGACTGGAGTTGGGGAACCCTGGTTAGATAACCTGGAAAATGTTTCAAAACATTGATGGTTTTACCTTAGTTTGGAAAGTTATGCAGCTATTCACCAAGAAAGGACTTCCAGGCGTCAGCTGAAGGAGCTTCTTTTCCATCAGGAGTTGTTCTTCTGCTGCAGCTGAAACTCCTTTGGTCACAATCTTTATCGCCAGCTTCTTCTTGGTGATGTTATCAGATGCTAGAAAGACCTATATAGGACAGAGAGGTGGCGTGTCAGTAGCATGGATGATTCAGTGATAGCTTCAGCTTTAGATTTATTTTTATATTATATAATGTAGCAACTTACTTTCCCAAAAGCACCTTGGCCAATCTTCCTATGAAACGTAAACCTGTTGATAGAAATACGGTTTCCGTCTGTAGGGCAGGTCTGAGGGGCAGTGCTCGGTCCTAATGGGATAAAATAACACATTATTGGTTTATATAGAAATAATTATTACAGGAAGATACAGTGAATAATAGAAGGCACACATTTTATGGGACTGTTGAGCAGAATTGACAAAAACTGCTTAAGTGTATGTGCACACATCGCTTTTTTGTGGTCTTTTTTTCTGTGCAGTTCTTTCTTTCAGCATTTTTGCTGCAGATTTCACACACAATAATGAGAGGGGAAAAATCCACAATAAAAAAACATAAAAATCTTGACAAAAACTCAAGAGAAACCTGGCAAAAACATCTGTATTTTACGCAGCGTTTTTCCTGCCAAAACATCAGGATTTGCAGCAGAATTTTCAGTTGAAACTCCTGAATGTGTGCATATGTAATAATAAACTACAGACGTTGATATTGAGAAAGGTTTTGAAGATGGCGGCTTTCATATTAATAGGAATTGCAACTAAAGATGAATGAATTGAAAAAAAAAGGTTTGCTGATTTCTCTATTTGTACCATCTCCAATTACAGCTCTATAATAAATGTATCTATGATTTATAAGTGCCTTTTTAGAAAGACTTTTCGTCCTACCTGGCCTTGGTTCCTCTTCCTCCCTGGCCTTTGAACCGCTATTTTTAGGCCTTTTTACGGACCCACACGAGCCATCTTCTTCTCCCCTCTTTCTCTTTTCACCTCCTTTACTGAGGTCTTTACCATGTACCTTTTCAGGAAATGGTCTTTTGCGTTTGGGCTCTGGTGATTTAGACCCATCTTTGTGCATCTTTTGGTCTCCATGATGCTCTTCAGAACATGGTCTTTTATTTGAGAGTCTTGGTGATTTAGACCCATTCTCATTTTCCTTCATATCCCCATGTATCTCCTCTGGACATGGTCTTTTTTTTTCAGGGCCAATTGACATTGACCCATCTCTATATCTTTTCCTCTCTCCTTCTGATTTGGGGCCTTCTTTGTTTTTTTTAGAGGACCCCATTTCAAGAATATCGCAGTGTCAATAGACGCGCAACCGTTCCCAGCAATCGCTAGTTGAACAGTGACCCAAATGTTGGCTGAACTCTATTTTAGAACCATGTGATGTCATAGAAAGCATTATGATGTCACAAAGCTCTGGTGGGAGCCCATCATGACTATTGTGACCACTGAACCATTATGATGTAAATATGTAATATATGCATAATGAATGAGAACCTTATATTTCTAGTCATAGAATTTACCTTTATAACACAGTATAAGTGGTATGCATGAACATGGCTGGGCTGGATGTCTGGAGGGTCTTACATGGTGTCGTTTTTGAATATAGTATATGTATTATATGCATTATTGTATATTAGCTATGTCTTTGGTGGTCTTTACACATACATGCTGCCTCCCATTGCATCCAATGATACCACTTTGTATCTTCTAAAGTAAACCAGAAGGAGATAAAAGTTGCCATCTGGGATTTGGTGCACAGACCTATACAGCCAGTAGACATCTTGTCACAGGATACAACCTGTAATGTAGTTTGCGATTAATTTTCTTACTTATTAATATTGTCTACATTACACACTGGCTTCTCCCATGTAATATTTCGATGAGTTACCTGAGATTAGAAAATTTGCTCCTTTATTTATGGTATTATGTCTATAGTTAGGGAATGTTGGTGGTGAAAGTTGTGTAATAGCTCGGGAGATGCAGGTTACAGGGCATTTACATTCAGTATACAGTACATACTGGAATTATTCATTAAAGACATTTTCCACTGTTAGGAATGTGGACCCAAAGTGCTCTAAAATACCTACAATAACTAACAAAGCAGATACTCACCCTCCTCAATTCAAGCACCAGCTCTAAGTATTTTGGTTGCAGTGTGGACGTCACATCGACAGTTTGCATCATTGCTGTAGCCAATCACTGCCTATATATCAAAAGGAAAGAACAGATTTGGCTCACCACTGTTATATATCCACCGTCGCATGAGATTCCGAATTTTCCGAAACCCCGTCAGCTAGGGCTCATACTATAATACCATGAAAAAAGTCCTGAAGTCTCCAGTAAAATCATTCCTTTTCATTTGAAATCCATTTAAAATATCTCCACGGCAGGAGGGTGAAATATCGTTGACGCGTTTCGACCAACTGGTCTTAATTGTACCTTATCACAGTTTGCCATACAGATATAAAACCACTAATCTCTACCCTCCCAGGACATCACTTAATTAAAAATATGCAAAGATATGTGAATATTAAACATATAAACCTTATTGGAGAATACATGAAAAGGCTGTATAGACAATAGAAATAATTATATTAAACAGATATACATTAGATCTCTGCAAAAATGTAATCCTTGTGGTGAATTTCATGATCCATAGCTCTTCATTTTTAAGCAGTGTTTTCCTCCAATTCTCTCCTTGTCTACGTCTATTAACCCTAACAAATTCATAGAAGGAAAAAGTGTTCAAGCTTCCTACATGAAACTCTGTGAAGTGGTTTGTTGCACTTGAAGTATTTGTATGTTTTTTCTCTTTTAGATAAGAAATACAGGTGCATCTCACTAAATTAGAATATCATCAAAAAGTTAATTTATTTCAGTTCTTCAATACAAAAAGTGAACCTCATATATTATATAGAGTCATTACAAACAGAGTGATCTATTTCAAGTGTTTATTTCTGTTAATGTTGATGATTATGGCTTACAGCTAGTGATGGGCGAGCACTAAAATGCTCGGGTGCTCAATGCTCGGATCGAGCAAATTGGAATACTCAGGTGCTCGACCCGAGCAACGAGCCTAATATAAGTCTATGGGAAACTTGAACATTTTTTAGGCGGCTCCCCCCGGCTGTCTGCAGAGGGCCTAAAAATTGTCCAAATCGATGGGAACAGTGCTCAAATGACATGAGAAAAGCATGGGGAAGACCCCTGGAAGCGTTTCTGACTCCTAGGTCACTGTTGTCAACAACGTTGTCAGAGGTATTATGCCACTTTTACGAACTCACAATAAAACATACAAAAACGAGATCAAAATGGATTCTGGGGACTCTGAAAGTCACAAAGCCTATTTTTATAGGGCCTTCTGGTGGCCTTTACTATTCTTAAAGGACCAGCAGTCGGCCCTCACTATTGTTAAAGAGCCATCAGCCGGCTATGCTTTGTTGTTCCCATTACTAAAGAGTTGGTCTCCTCTACTGTTATTGCATATGCAGTGAGTGGCAGGGCTGGCCAAAATTTGGACGCACCTCAATACCCCTTTGAAAATTTGGATGCACCCCAATACCCCTTTGAAGAGACTTAGAGGAGGGCCTCCTGAAAACAATGTTCCCATTATTAGGAAGTAGGTCTCCCATAGTGTTGGCCTATGCAGTGAATGCAAGGGCTGCCAAAAATTGGTAGGCACTCCAATGCACTTTGGAAAAGACGTGGAGGAGGGCCTCATAAAAAAAATGTTCCCATTAGAAAGGAGCGGGTCTCCTATACTTGTAATGCTCATGCACTAAGTGTGTGGGCTGACAAACATTTACCCCTGGGGGGTATACATGAACATACTGTCTAAAAAAAATTTTTTACGGGCATCATAAACACCCTTTAAAAAAATTATGTGGGTGTTGCATCACGGATCATGGTCACCCTGGTGATAAGGTGGTGGAGGATGAGGATGAGGACAAGGAGGAGGACAAGAGCAAATAGCCAAAATCAGGAAGCGTATACCCATGTGTGGATGTGAAACGGTGCATAGGAATACACCTCCCAAAAAAAGACACTGGATTTGAGTTTATGTTACGCTGCTATCATTTGGTGGTGTTGAGAAGTCTGGCCCAATCCAACCCTTGTTCATTTTTATAAGAGTCAGCCTGTCAGCATTTTCAGTTGACAGGCGGATGCGCTTATCAGTTATAATTCCACCAGCGGCACTAAAAACCCGTTCTGATAAAACGCTAGCGGCAGGGCAGGCCAGGACCTCCAAGGCTTAGAGAGCCAGTTCATTCCACGTGTCCAGCTTGGATACCCAATAATTATAAGGCACAGAGGAATCACAGAGGATGTTGGTACGGTCGGCAAGGTACTCCCTCAGCATCTTCCCAAACTTTGCACTCCTTGTGAGAGTACCCCGCGCCTCAGGGCCTGTGCGATGGGAGGGGCTGAGAAAACTCTCCCAGAACTTTGACAGTGTTCCCCTGCCTCTGCTGGATTGGAGTTGTGTCTCTCTCGACTTTACTCCTTGGTTGTCCAACGAACTGTGACCTCTGCCACCAGCGTTTTCAGATGGGAATTTTTTTAATAGTTCCGCATCAAGTGACTTCTTGTACTGCCCCATTTTTAGACCTGTGCGCCTCAGGAATAAGAGATATAAAGTTCTCCTTGTAGTGTGGGTCTAGAAGTGTCACCAACCAGTAATGACTGTCTCCCAAAATATTGAGAACGTGAGGGTCAAGGGAAAGACTGACCATGCTCTCCTTCTCCTCCTCCCTGTCCTCAGGCCATGCACTGTGAACAGACGGTATGACAGTTGTGCAGGTAGTACCGTCTATAGCGCATGAAACTAGCTCCTGTTCTTCCTCCTCCTCCTCTTCCTCATTGTCACCCAATCCACATTGGGATGACATGAGGCTTGGCTGTGTGTAATCACCCTGTATGGTTCCTTGTTCCAACTCATCGTGCTCCGCCTGCAATGCATCCTCTTTGATTGTGAGCAGAGAGCGTTTCAGAAGACAGAGAAGCGGGATGGTGCCGCTAATTATGGCGTCATCGACGCTCACCATCATCTCAAAGTTTTGGAGGATGGTACAGATCTCTGACATCCATGTCCACTCCTGAGGTCTTATGTGTGGAGTCTGAACTGAAAATCGACGGCCTTGTTGATGCTGGTAGTTAACAACTGCCCTCTTCTGCTCAGAAATCCTTCCTAACATCTGCAGTGTAGAGTTCCAACGCGTGGGGACATCACACACCAGTCGGTGAGCCGGAAGCTGCAAACGCTGTTGAAGCATGGAAAGGGTGGCCGAAGCTGTAGCTGATTTTCTAAAATGGGCACACAGTCGGCGTACTTTGACAAGCAGATTCGGCAGCTCTGGGTAGGTTTTGAGAAACCGCTGAACCACGAGGTTAAGCACATGGGCCAGGCATGGTACATGTGTGAGCTAGCCTCACCTCAGAACCGCCACCAGTTTCCGACCATTGTCACACACAACCATGCCTGGCTGTAGGTTCAGCGGTGTCAGCCACAGATCTACCTGCTCTTTCAGAGATGTCCACAACTCTTCAGCATTGTGCAGTTTGTCACCTAAGCATATTAGCTTCAGCACAGCCTGTTGGCCGAGGCAGTTCTGCAGTGCTTCCAGCTTGTGACTGATGTGGTCATTTCGGAGGTGGAGACTAAAGAGGAGGAGGAGGCTGAGGAGGATGAGGTGCAGGAGCTGTAGACTGTGGGGGTAAGCCTGATTGACCTAGGGCCTGCAATCCTCAGCGTCGGGAGGATGTGTTCCGTCCCAAGGTCTGACTGGGTCCCGGATTCCACTATATTATTCCAGTGTGCCGTCAGCGAGATGTACCATCCCTGCCTACAAGCACTTGTCCACGTGTCCGTGGTTAGGTGGACTTTCCCTGTAACTGCATTGTTGAGGGCACGGCTAATGTTGTGGGACACGTGCTTGTGTAATGCGGGGACAGCAAAACGGGAGAAATAGTGGCAGCTGGGGACAGAGTACCGAGGGACGGCCGCCGCCATCAGATTGCCGAAAGTTTCCGTCTCCACAAACCTAAAAGGCAACATTTCGAGCACAAGCAGTCGCGAAATAAGGGAATTTAGTAGTGTGGCCTGTGGTGCGTTGGCTGCGTATTTACACTTGCGTTCCAAGGACTGGGGTATGGACAACTGAATGCTGTGCTGGGACAAGGACATGCTTGCTGATGGTGCTAGTTGAGAGTATGCAACGACAGGTGCAGGGCAGGAGGCATCTACACATGCACTATGGGCAAGGGATTGGCTTGCACGCACAACAGCGGAAGAAGCAGTGGTGTCACCCGCAGACACTGTTCCTGGACCCTGGGGTTCGGCCTACAAAGTCGGGTGCTTTGCTGCCATGTGCCTGATCATGTTGGTGGTGGTCAAGCTGCTAGTTTTGCTACCCTTGCTGATGCTGGCCTGGCAGGTGGTGCAAATGGCCTTTTTGGGGTTATCGGCAGCGTCTTTAAAAAGCAACCAGACTCGGGACGACCTGACAGTTGTGCTGACAACTTCCATCGTGTTGGTGTTATTGGGAACGGTTGCCCGCTTTCTGTCTGTGGCCACGACACTGCTTCTTCCTGCCTGTTGGGGTGCTCTGCCTCCCTCCCCCTGTGTGCTGCTGTCTTCGCTCTGCATGTACTGCTGCCAAGTCGGGTCAGTTACTATATCATCCACCTCCTCGTCTTCCACTTCCGCACCCTGGTTCTCCTACTGACATTCCGGCAATTGTGTCTCATCATCGTCCATCTCTTGTGATACTTTCCCACCGTCGCCTTCGTATGAGCGTGGCTGCTCAAATATTTGGGCATCGCTACATGCGATCTCCTCTTGCCCCACTTCAAGTGGACAAGGCGAGAGGCCTGAATCTATAAATGGAAAAGTGAACAGCTCTTCAGATTGTCCAAGTGTGGGATCAGTTGTCTCTGGGCACTCGGCATGGTGGAAGGAAGGAGGATCATGGTGAGAAATATGCGGTCCAGACTCAAGGCTACTGAGATCAAACCGTATGGAAGACAGGGTGGTGGTGGTGGCTAAGTGACTGGAAGCATTATCTGCTATCCAACCAATAACTTTTTCACACTGCTCTGTGTTCAATAGTGGTGTTCTGCGGTCCCCTATTCACTTGAACAGGAAGGTTGAGCGAGAAGATGTGGGTGTTTGTTGTGGCACAATTTGAGCTTGCACACGGCCTCAGCCTCTGCACGCACCATCACCATCACGTCCAGTTCCCCGTCCCTTGCCATGTGCCTTGCCCATTTTAAAAAGAGGGCAATATCTTCCACGTTCACTACAAATGGCTGAATTTGGAGCGAACTTATATGTGATCCATGTGACGGACAAACCACAGTTTTAAATAGCTGGCCTGTAGGTAACTATTTTTAACATTGCCGACCTCGTGTCAATAAGTTCACTGACACACTGCAACAAAACTTCAATGGAGGCCAGAAATGGTAATATTTTCAGCGCAATTATATGTGATCCATGTGATGGACAAACCACAGTTTTAAATAGCTGGCCTGTAGGTAACTATTTTTTAACATTGCCGACCTCATGTCAATAAGTTCACTGACACACTGCAACAAAATTTTAATGGACGCCAGAAATGGCAATATTTTCAGCTCAATTATATGTGATCTGTGTGACAGACAAACCACAGTTTTAAATAGCTGGATTTTTAGCGCTGTAATATGGAAAGGACCTGGCTGTATTCTGCAATGCCAACAAGCAAAAAAATGGTGTTCTCTGGATTGCTTTTTAAGCAAATAATCAAGATAAAAAAAAAATATTCCTGGCCCCTAATACCTGGGCCTATTTCTACAAATATCTGTAAAAGCACCAGCAGACAGAACTAGAATGGACCCTCTTGCTATATGCACTGCAGTTTGCTATATACCCTGCCTGCCTGCCTAGCACTGATATCTCTGCAGCTAGATTAGTCCTCAGAAGGACTGTTAGTTGAGATGGATATGTGTCTCTAATATAGTCTGGTATACCTTCACTAACTAGAAACAAACAAATCTCTCCCTAGCTCAGCAGCAGCTCTCCCTACACTGTCTGATTCCAGAGTGACTGTGACGAGCATGGCGGCGCCAGGTCTGATATAGACCTGATGACGCTGTGCTGTCAGCCAATCACTGTAATGCCACAACCAACATAGCTGCAGTATTACAGTGTGTGGCAGATAATCCCTGATTGTTGATTGGTGCTCTAAAGAGCGCCAAACATGCAGGGAGGGAACCCAAGCTCCCGCCGAGCAACCCAGGAAATACTCGCCGAGCACCGAGCATCTCGAGCAGTAAGATGCTCGGGCGAGCACCGAGCAGTAGCGAGCATGCTCGTTCATCACTACTTATAGCTAAAGAAAACACAAAAATCATTATCTCAGTAAATTATAATAATAACAAAAAACACCTGCAAAGGCTTCCTCAGCATTTAAAAAGGTCCCTTAGTCTGTTTCAGTAGGCTCCACAATCATGGGGAAGACTGCTGACTTGACAGATGTCCAGAAGGCAGTTATTGACACACTCTACAAGGTCCCAGAGTTCCAATTTTATTTGAAAATCAAGGTCCCGCAGTCTAGAGGAAGAGTGGAGAGGCCACAATCCAAGTTGCTTGAGGTCTAGTGTGAAGTTTCCACAATCAGTGATGGTTTGGGGAGTCATGTCATCTGCTGATGTAGGTCCGGTGTGTTTTATCAAGGCCAAAGTCAGCACAGCCGTCTACCAGGACATTTTAGAGCACTTCATACTTCCCTCTGCCGACAAGCTTTTTGGAGATGGAGATTTCATTCTCCAGCAGGACTTGGCACCTGTCCACACTGCCAAAATTACCAATACCTGGTTTAAACACAAGAGTATCACTCTGCTTGATTGGCCAGCAAACTCGCCTGACCTAAGACGTAAGAAGACTTTTAGGCCATGCAATATAATATTTTCAGCGCATTTATATGTGATCCTTGTGATGGACAAACCAGTTTTAAATAGCTGGCCTGTAGGTAACTACTTTTAACAGCGCCGACCTCGTGTCAATAACTTCACTGACACACTGATACAAAATTTCAATGGAGGCCAGAAATGGCAGAATTTTCAGCGCAATTATATGTAATCCATATGACGGACAAGCCACAGTTTTAAATAGCTGGCCTGTAAGTAACTATTTTTAAGAGCAAACTGGTGTCAATAGCTTCACTGACACACTGCAACAAAATTTCAATGGAGGCCAGAAATGGCAATATTTTCAGCGCAATTATATGTGATCCGTGTGACGGACAAACCACAGTTTTAAATAGCTGGCCTGTAGGTAACTATTTTTAACAGCACCGACCTCGTGTCAATAAGTTCACTGACACACTGCAACAAAATTTCAATGGAGGCCAGAAATGGCAATATTTTCAGCGCAATTATATGTGATCTGTATGACGGACGAGCCACAGTTCTAAATAGCTGGATTCTTAGCTCTGTAATATGGAAAGGACCTGGCTGTATTCTGCAGTGCCAATAAGCAAATGGCGCAGAAAAACGCTTTCTCTGGATTGCTTTTTAAGCAAATAATCAGGATTAAAATTAAGAAAAAATTATTCCTGGCCCCTGATACCTGGGGCTATTTCTACAAATATCTGTAAAAGCAGCAGACAGAACTGAAATGGACCCTCTTGCTATGTGCACTGCACCCTGCCTGTCTGCCTAGCACTGATATCTCTGCAGCTGGATTAATCCTCAGAAGGACTGTTAGTTGAGATGAATATGTGTCTCTAATTTAGTCTGGTATACCTATACTAACTAGAAACAAGCAAATCTCTCCCTAGCTCAGCATCAGCTCTCCCTACACTGTCTGATTCCGAAGCGACTGTGATGAGCATGGCGGCGCCAGGTCTGATATATACCTGATGACGCTGTGTGGCCAGCCAATCAATGTAATGCCACAACCAACATGGCTGCGGTGTGGCAGACAAGCCCTGCATGTTGACTGGTGCTCTAAAGAGCGCTAAACATGTAGGGAGGGGACCCAAGCTCCCACCGAGCAACCCCGGAAATACTCGACGAGCACCGAGCATCTAGGGCAGTGAGATGCTCGGGCGAGCACCGAGCAGAAGCGAGCATGCTCACTCATCACTATTTAGGAAGTGAAGGACAGGTCCCAACAAAATGTCCCTTTTTTTCCACAAAAAAAAAACATACGCTTTTTTTCTTGAGAATCTCCGGGGAGATGTATGATGGAGAGACACCCCCTAATTGCTTGGGTTCCTTCACCTCCCCAAGTACTGGTTCACCCCCAGGCCGCTCCCCCAGAAGAGGTACACAACGCCGACAAGAAGGCCCCAGAGAAGGTGATCTCCCCTGTCTATCCCAAAGGCATTTATCAAGACGTATGGCCAACGACATGGCAGCCTCCAAGGACTGAGGGGTTTCATATACTGCCAAGGCATCTTTCAACCTTTCAGTAAGACCCTCACAAAATTGACTTCTGAAGGCTGAGTCTGTACGTCTCCATTGACCGCTTCCATGCTGAAGGTGGTGTAGCCTAGAGTCAGACAAGGCGACTTGGTCAGGGTCATCATAGTTGAGGGCCAGAGCCATGAAAAACCCCTCCACTGACTGGAGACAAACCGAGTCCTGCGGTAAAGAAAACGCCCATGGCTGAGGATCTCCCTGCAGTAGAGAGATCACAATTCCAACCTGTTGCTCCTCATTTACGGAAGAATAAGGACCAAGTTTAAAATACAGTTTGCAGGTCTCCTTGAAACCAAAAAACTTGTCCATAACTCCTGAAAACCTCTCCGGGAGGGCAACCTCGAGTTCAGGCTACCTGCAGAAACCACCACATTGGCGATCTCTAGCCGCTGATGCTGCTGCTGAACCTCACAGCGGAGGTCATTCACCTCCAGAGACAGACTGCGCAGCCACTCTGCGAGCTCTGCAACTGAACCCATACCAAGGGAGAAAGGAAATAACAAAGGTCCACACCCAAAAACACACAGAGAAAAAAAAACAACAAAGTCTCAGTTTTTTTTTTTCCTTTTCAAAATGTGCTCGGCCGTCGATAATGTCACGCAAGATGTGGGAAAGACTAAGTGCAACAGAAAGGGAAGAGGAAAAGGGAGCCCAGACTCTAGGGAAAGGGGGGAGTGGAGACCTCCTAGGCTGATCTAGTGTCACCCTGTCTCTACTAATGTCCCTATATTGGTTCTTCACCAATCGCCGCACGCGTACCTCGCCCTGTCTTTCCCTAGCATTAGGCTCAGGCTAGGGAAGGGAGGGGATGAGCACTAGTTGATCCCCACTGAACACTAAAGACAACAAGGGGGGACAAACAAGGGAAAATCGCATAGCTTTAGTCGACTCCAGACAAATGCGCACACATCCTTTAGCACCAGAGAGGAAGAAGCACTGCTCTTGCTCAAGCCTTCACAAGGGGTAAAGAATATCGCCGGCACATCCCTCTGGCACAGAGCAGGTATTTATATACCCAGGCCAGGGTGTTAATTAGGCAGAGGAAGGTAGCCGCTGGGTCCTAGAGATAGAGCTTCTAAGAAGTTGTCTGTAATGCCAAACGACTAGATCTCCTGCAACCAACTGCAGGGAGACTGTTTGTCACTTCTGACACACCCGTGACATCTCCTTTGCAGAGTTGTGAGCCACCCTCTCTCTATCCTGACTTACCATAAAATGTCTGCTGCATTTCCAGCCTCGTCTTTTTTACAGGATATGAAAATCCCTCCTGACTGGCTGCACTATACCATTTGACGTGATTGCTGCAAATCATTATGGGGAAGCCTGCGTACCCGCACCTGAGATAATGTGGGCCTTTACTGACTGATGCAATTATCTGCTTTGTGTAAAATGATGAAGGGAATATTTTAAGTGATTTGAACAAACTGAATCGCTGGGACCTGAAAATTTCATAAAATTTGACATGGATGTGATTTGCAGCAATTTGATTAGCTCATATCTAATCTAAACCCTTTATAACGACCTAAGGGCATTGCAGGGCGGCTTGGCAGTGACATAGTCACCAACAGTCCATATAAAGAAAACGTGGAGCTTTTATTTTCAGCCAAAATGCAGCAAAACAATAAAGCAACCAAAAAACAACAAAGTGTTGCCCGGCTAGGCGCTAACTAACGTACCATACCTCTGACTGTATGCGGACCTGGCTTTTCAGCAACTCCGGTTTAGCACATTTAACCGCCATGCATTTCCTCCTCAGGAACACCTCCTGTCAGTCTGGAGGCTGTGACCCCAATGAAAGTTTTTCCTTTTCTGTGTCAGTAATAAGACAACCTCTCTCAGCTGAGCTGCATAAGCCTCCAGCACTACCTGTACTGGAGCGGGAGTGGGAGTGATGAGTCCTACTATCAAATCCTACTCATCACTCAAATAAAAACCGGCCTGGAGCTACCATAAATAAAACGGCTCAGCAACTAAGCTGCTGCACCAACCAGCACTACTCGGCTTTTAATATTTTGCCCAGCTTAACTTTCAGGGACAGATGTTCACTCCGTCCAATATCTTCCCTGTTGGCCGCCTACACCTTAAAGACTATTAGTAAATTGTTTGGTCTTGTTATCAGATACAAATACCAAAAATAGTGTAATATATAACTTATATTATATGTCAGTTGTATCATAATTCATATAATTTAGCCCCCTGCTGATATCATATTGATTGACACCAGCTCCCCCAATGTTGGGCAGGCGGGATCCAGCTGTCAATCAACATGACCCTTGTAGTGACGCCCCCTCGAAAAAGCAGAGCAGACGACAAAGAATTGTTGTGTCAAGGTGAAATCAGAAAAAGCAGGAGAATTACTGCCACGTGCCGGGATAGAGCGCTGTATGTCAGAACAGGCGGGTGGTTCGCAACTCTCCACAGATAAGTGCTTAGCCCAATAGAGAAAAAAAAGTTTGGATAACTTATTTAAATGATCGGTTGTGTCAGCCCAATGTACTGTTTGATAGGAAAGAGCTGTCACTTCTAGTTTTGTTTTAATCTGGGAGAAAGATTTCTCTATGTCAAACATTAATAAAGAACTTTAAGACGTGTAGTTTGATAGTAGCATTTTTATTGTGGCTACTTGTAGATGTTTTATAGGGGCATTCGATGGTATTGATGTTGATAGCAGAAAATGCCAGGATGTTCACCAGCAGCATGGTGAAGGGTCACCACAATTTGTAAAGTCAAATCCGGTAAAGTTTGTCATAAGTTGGGTGAGTAGTCTTCGGGTTAACTTTCCAAGCTTTCTCTTCAGTTCACAGCTCTTCTGCACACTTAGGTAAATGGGTATTGAGGGTGAATAAAGTTTTTTAAATTCAACCCATTATTGATCCAGAGGAAGGCGAAAGAAAAACCCCTATAAATTATGTGTGAGGTAATTGTCCTCATATAGGGGAAAAAAATTCCTTCCTGACTCCAAATTTGGCAATCGGAATTACTCCCTGGATTTATCCATGTCCTGTCTATGAAGATCTCTAAAGTGTGCCAACTGTCATATTTGGAGGAGAACCTGAAGATTGACTTTTTTCTTACAGAAAGTTATTAACCCATAGAGATAAGTCACATCCAGGTTTAGCCTTGAAAACTCCTAATAGAGGTTTGAGCAAGCTTCCCTTTTTTCTGCTCATTGACCATCATGGTTTTTCAAAGGCTTCAAGTCACATCCGGTATTAAGTCCACTATTCCTCGTATTACAGGTTGCATGAGTCCTGTGAAGGTGTTCTTCATAGGAACACGAGATAGGGACGCTGTGGAAAGTCATTTTAGTATTGCAGGGAATGAATCATTGAGAGCTGTGCTGTAATCTCATAAATGGTCTATGGAGTTCCTGGGGCAGAACTTGGATTTCCCTGGCTGCCAGCATAACTAGTTCTGAGGGGTCTGGAGTACAGGCTTCTGTTCTGATGGCTGTAGATGGAAAATATCATATATCAGAATGGTTTCTGTTGCTGCTCAACATTTAAACATTTTACATGAGTCATAACTGCAAACGACTATGGGCCTAATCATTAACGCGTAGGTCACAAAAGTGTTACTGAAGGGGCGAGATGGAGTAAGATGCACCTAATTTATTAAGAAGAACATGCCATTTAATGCCTTAGACTCATCTTATCACTAGTGTGCACCTTCCTGCGACATAACAGAAATCTTACTCCTGGCAGGGACTCGGGTACTTCTCTGTCATAAGTTGCACCACTAAATTGGCATAAGTTTTGAAGAATTTATTGGGCTGGCATTGCCACACCTTGTCACGCCCATGCGTTATTCACTTTGGCGGATGTGGTGGGGACACTTATGTTACCTTCCATAGTGTTTTACACCAGAAATTTGGTGAGACCAAATTGGGTAAATGGGGCTTATGTACTTACAGTGCCTGGTATAAACGGTGGTGGTACTTTAAGGGCTTCCAGATCCTCCCAATTTATGTGCTGGAAGAAGGGATGTTGTCTAATGCAGCCATTTATTCCCAGTCGTCTGCTTGGGTCCTCACACAGTAGCTGTAAAGAAGATCAAAATCTATATTAGTATCTGGATATAAAATATAAAGGTGTCACTATATGTGATGCCTTCTCACTCCTGTGCAAGTTCTATATCTCTGTGTGATGCCCTCCTGGGTGCCCCCATAGTAGTGATAATATCCTTCCATGCCACCGTCATAAATTACAGTTTTTCTTCTCTTTAGTTCTACTCATTCTTTGGCGACCATTGTTATGGGGCATCACCATAGAGGCTTGAGTTTACAACAATCTCTCTTACTGCCATCTTTCTGTATAACATCCCTGTTCTAAGAACTAAGCATCTGCTCCACCTCACCTCCTCAATGATATTTTTCAAGTCAGAGTCCAGATTATATGAGGGTACTTCTGACGAATTCCGATAGGACTTTTTATCTCCTGTCACCATCTTGTACAGGATGATGCCCAAAGAGAACCAGTCAGCAGCTGCATTGTACTTCTTCCTTGCAATGACCTGTGAAGAAGAAGGGAAGACTTCATTACATGCTATAGACAATAACGACGCTTTGTAAGTTTAGATTCATGAAGCTCCAATTAGTATTCCCGATGTATGGAGACTATTGAATCCTCCAATGTCCTGTCTCTATCAATCCCACTATAGTCTATGAAATTACTATCCAGACACTCACCTCTGGAGCCATGTAGCCCGGTGTTCCTACTTTTCCAGATACTCCATCCATTCTATTGACGGCCAGCCCAAAATCTGCAATTTTTAGATGACCAGAGCCGTCAATCAGAATATTAGCTGTTTTTAAGTCTCTGTGTAAAGAAAAGTAAAGATATTTTTCATGGAACATGTATGAGTATACACAGTCTATAGTATATATAACACGTAAGTGACTGAATGTGTAAAACATGATCATCTACTGTTCTTCTATATTCAGTGTTCTGCTGAGGAGAAGCACAGAGATGTGACCATATTACAGCAGAACTTGTGCATCAAGGTGAAGAAATGGATTTACCGATGAATGAAGCCCTTTGAGTGCAGGAACTGGAGGCCTGATGTTATCTCAGCCGCATAGAATCTGTTGGGGAAGGAATAAGAAAAAATGTAAGTCTTGGATATTAGAGAAGACGTCACATATGATGTATGAAATCGGATGCTGGGGGAACAGAGTTATTAACAATGTTATGAGTGCCTACATTTAATGGGCAATGTTATATATGGAAAATTAGGGTCTCCACAGCAATGATCGCACAGGATGGTCCAAATTTGGATAGAGCCCCCTTCTTCAACAACGGACTGCTTCTGTGGTAAAATCACCCTTGTTAGTGGGGGCATAGATGGATATGGTAATGTTATTAGGAATATGGTCATCAAAATCAGTCTAGAATATAGTTATAAAACCTTTGTGCTTACTTTGCACTGCTAAGTGGGAAACATCCTTGTTTTTCTAGGAGGCTCTTCAGGTCTCCTCCAGAAGCATAGTCCATGGCAAAACACGAGTGCTTCTACAAGAAGATGGAGAACAAAGAGTCATTCACATTCATTGTACATATTATTTAGATCAGGGTTCTCCAACTCCAGTCCTCAAGGCCCACCAACAGGTCATGTTTTCAGGATTTCCTTAGTATTGCACAGGTGATCATTGCATCACCTGCAGAGGCAATAATTCCATCACCTGTGTAATACTAAGGAAATCCTGAAAATATGACCTGTTCGTGGGTCTTGAGGACTGGAGTTGGGGAACCCTGGTTAGATAACCTAGAAAATGTTTAAAAACATTGATGGTTTTACCTTAGTTTGGAAAGTTATGCAGCTATTCACCAAGAAAGGACTTCCAGGCGTCAGCTGAAGGAGCTTCTTTTCCATCAGGAGTTGTTCTTCTGCTGCAGCTGAAACTCCTGTGGTCACAATCTTTATCGCCAGCTTCTTCTTGGTGATGTTATCAGATGCTAGAAAGACCTATATAGGACAGAGAGGTGGCGTGTCAGTAGCATGGATGATTCAGTGATAGCTTCAGCTTTAGATTTATTTTTATATTATATAATGGAGCAACTTACTTTCCCAAAAGCACCTTGGCCAATCTTCCTATGAAACGTAAACCTGTTGATAGAAATACGGTTTCCGTCTGTAGGGCAGGTCTGAGGGGCAGTGCTCGGTCCTAATGGGATAAAATAACACATTATTGGTTTATATAGAAATAATTATTACAGGAGGATACAGTGAATAATAGAAGGCACACATTTTATGGGACTGTTGAGCAGAATTGACAAAAACTGCTTAAGTGTATGTGCACACATCGCTTTTTTGTGGTCTTTTTTCTGTGCAGTTCTTTCTTTCAGCATTTTTGCTGCAGATTTCACACACAATAATGAGAGGGGAAAAATCCGCAAAAAAAAAACATAAAAATCTTGACAAAAGCTCAAGAGAAACCTGGCAAAAACATCTGTATTTTACGCAGCGTTTTTCCTGCGAACACATCTGGATTTGCAGCAGAATTTTCAGTTGAAACTCCTGAATGTGTGCATATGTAATAATAAACTACAGACGTTGATATTAAGAAAGGTTTTGAAGATGGCGGCTTTCATATTAATAGGAATTGCAACTAAAGATGAATGAATTGAAAAAAAAGGTTTGCTGATTTCTCTATTTGTACCATCTCCAATTACAGCTCTATAATAAATGTATCTATGATTTATAAGTGCCTTTTTAGAAAGACTTTTCGTCCTACCTGGCCTTGGTTCCTCTTCCTCCCTGGCCTTTGAACCGCTATTTTTAGGCCTTTTTACGGACCCACACGAGCCATCTTCTCCCCTCTTTCTCTTTTCACCTCCTTTACTGAGGTCTTTACCATGTACCTTTTCAGGACATGGTCTTTTGCGTTTGGGCTCTGGTGATTTAGACCCATCTCTGTGCATCTTTTGGTCTCCATGATCCTCTTCAGAACATGGTCTTTTATTTGAGAGTCTTGGTGATTTAGACCCATTCTCATTTTCCTTCATATCCCCATGTATCTCCTCGGGACATGGTCTTTTTTTTTCAGGGCCAATTGACATTGACCCATCTCTATGTCTTTTCCTCTCTCCTTCTGATTTGGGGCCTTCTTTGTTTTTTTTAGAGGACCCCATTTCAAGAATATCGCAGTGTCAATAGACGCGCAACCGTTCCCAGCAATCGCTAGTTGAACAGTGACCCAAATGATGGCTGAACTCTATTTTAGAACCATGTGATGTCATAGAAAGCATTATGATGTCACAAAGCTCTGGTGGGAGCCCATCATGACTATTGTGACCACTGAACCATTATGATGTAAACATGTAATATATGCATAATGAATGAGAACCTTATATTTCTAGGCATAGAATTTACTTTTATAACACAGTATAAGAGAAGTAGGATGCATGAACATGGCTGGGCTGGATGTCTGGAGGGTCTTACATGGTGTCGTTTTTGAATATAGTATATGTATTATATGCATTATTGTATGCTAGCTATGTCTTTGGTGGTCTTTACACATACATGCTGCCTCCCATTGCATCCAATGATACCACTTTGTATCTTCTAAAGTAAACCAGAAGGAGATAAAAGTTGCCATCTGGGATTTGGGGCACAGACCTATACAGCCAGTAGATATCACGTCACAGGATACAACCTGTAATGTAAATTGCGATTAATTTTCTTACTTATTAATATTGCCTACATTACACACTGGCTTCTGTCAGAAACCCCGTCAGCTCGGGCTCATACTATAATACCATTACAAAAGTCCTGAAGTCTCCAGTAAAATCATTCCTTTCTATTTGAAATTCATTTGAAATGTTTCCACGGCAGGAGGGTGAAATATCGTTGACGCGTTTCGACCAACTGGTCTTAATCGTAACTTATCACATATTGCCAGACAGACAGTTTACAAAACCGCTAACCTCTACCCTCCCAGGACATCACTTAGTTAAGAATATACAAAGATATGTGAATATTAAAATATAAACCCTATTGGAGAATACATGAAAATGCTCTATAGACAATAGAAATAGTTATATTTAATCAGGGTGGACCCCTATGTAAGAAATGTCTTTGGGCCCCCCTCCTTTTATGGCGACCAAGCTACAGATAGATTATTTATGAAATAAAAATGAAAAAGACATTACACTTTAACTTTTCCTGTGCTGGATGAGGGGGACTGAGCCAAACATACCCTCAAACTGGCGGTGCCACTGTCAGAAGTGATATCATCCTGCCCTACCTGTGACGTGCCATATGTTTCAGAGAGCCGTCAGCTTACTTCTCACTGCCATGCTTCCCAGTAGTAAAGGAGGCTAATTGTGACTTGTGTTTGGTAGTATGGCTGGTTGGATGGATGATGCCAGTCCTTGTGGTGTTGATGATTTTTTTTTATAAATCAGATGTTATTTATTGAGAAAAGGTTTTTCCAGTTTAGAAATAATACAAAACAAGAAAATACAATCGCAAACGCCCGATCCCTCCTATCCCTAAAATGTAAAGTAAGACATAACTAAATATTCACTGAATAGTTAATTCACGGATCAATAGGAAGGATTGTTTGATTAATAGTATTCAGTTAATCAGCACATATAGTGAGTGTAACATTTGCTGGTAAAATCTCATGATGCCAGACCAGATCCTTCTATCCATGAGGCTCAAAGTTTCTGGAACTTAGTGGAGGTTTCTCTCTAAATAAATGCTTCTTTCCAAATTCAACAACCAATCGACCTTTTTTATGAATTTTGGGATTGTGGGAGTCTCCTCAGATATCCAGTACTCAGCTACTAATTTCTTAGCCATATATAACATTTGAGAGACAGCAATTTTACCATATTCATCAATAAATAAAGGCTTCGCGAAAACTGTAGCAACGTCATGTGACAAGAAGCCATATTGTTTTGTGCTACTATTGGGACTTATTATATAGACCAATCGTTCTATATACTATCAAAAAAGAGGGTGACGCGAAGGTCAGAAATGAACGATACTGGGTCTTCAATGGGATCAAGAGAATGCCAAGAGTGTGCAAAGCAGTCATCAAAGCAAAAGGTGGCTACTTTGAAGAACCTAGATTATAAGACATATTTTCAGTTGTTTCACACTTTTTTGTTAAGTATATAATTCCACATGTGTTAATTCATAGTTTTGATGCCTTCAGTGTGAATGTACAATTTTCATAGTCATGAAAATACAGAAGAATCTTTAAATGAGAAGGTGTGTCCAAACTTTTGGTCTGTACTGTACGTACCCGCATATCATCAATTTACCAAAAATATAATATATGACCACTGTATACATATTACCTCAGTCTCTCAAGTCCAGAAACACCGGCCACACAGTGCACCTCCCCCGATACACGTTTCGGCGTGAGCCTTCCTCAAGGGGTGTATATCCATAATGATGGGCTGCTACAAATAGGGTCCCAAGTAATTATTGCACATGTACAGAAGTAGGCACGCCCCCAAACAAGGTACCACAAGTGCAACAATGTCAAGCGGGGCGTGTTCATCCAGAATACATCTCCTGCACATGTTTGTGCCGGTAATGGTGGCCGCATGCCCGGAAGCGCGCAACATCATGTACTGCGCATGTCTTTGATGACGCTGACTGAGTCACCGGAAGTGCGCAAGTTACGGTGTACTGCGCATGTCTCTGATGACGCTGGTCGCGTCATCGGTGTTGATGTAATATGCATCATGTGTCTCAAAACACTCACAGCGCATGTCTATATGTGACGCGGTAGCGTCACTGTAACCTAGGCAATCAGGGGGCGTCGTCATCACTGTGATGCCGAAAGCCCACCGGTGCAGAGGGACTGTGACACCACCGCTTACAGAAATCGTGGTACCTGTGGACCAGAACCATGCTTTTTGCAAAAGGGGCCTGTAAATGGAAGACACGGAATACAGATTGGAAGGCCATAATGGTCTGTAACTAGATTAATCCATACATTGATTAATTACTTGATCTACACAGGGTACATATATATTCAAAGGGACCGAATAATAGACCGCATTAAAAAGGGCGCATAAATTTCATTATTCACATCAACATGTCTACATCTTACATATTGCATGATATGTCATATCTCCATGTGTGCCGCACACAAAATTAATACTCATGTGATAATCACGTAAATATACAGTATATTCACCATGTTCTGATTTCTATATACAGTGGTGGCCAAAAGTATTGGCACCCCTGCAATTCTGTCAGATAATACTCAGTTTCTTCCTGAAAATGATTGCAATCACAAATTCTTTGGTATTATTATCTTCATTTAATTTGTCTTCAATGAAAAAACACAAAAAGAATTGTCCTAAAGCCAAATTGGATATAATTCCACACCAAACCTAAAAAAGGGGGTGGACAAAAGTATTGGCACTGTTTGAAAAATCATGTGATGCGTCTCTAATTCGTGTAATTAACAGCACCTGTAACTTACCTGTGGCACCTAACAGGTGTTGGCAATAACTAAATCACACTTGCAGCCAGTTAACATGGATTAAAGTTGACTCAACCTCTGTCCTGTGTCCTTGTGTGTACCACATTGAGCATGGAGAAAAGAAAGAAGACCAAAGTACTGTCTGAGGACTTGAGAAACCAAATTGTGAGGAAACATGAGCAATCTCAAGGCTCCAAAGACCTGAATGTTCCTGTGTCTTCCGTGTGCAGTGTCATCAAGAAGTTTAAAGCCCATGGCACTGTGGCTAACCTCCCTAGATGTGGACGGAAAAGAAAAATTGACGAGAGATTTCAACGCAAGATTGTGTGGATGGTGGATAAAGAACCTCGAAAACATCCAAACAAGTTCAAGCTGCCCTGCAGTCCGAGGGTACAACAGTGTCAACCCATACTATCCGTCGGCGTCTGAATGAAAAGGGACTGTATGGTAGGATACCCAGGAAGACCCCACTTCTTAGCCCGAGACACAAAAAAGCCAGGCTGGAGTTTGCCAAAACTTACCTGAGAAAGCCTAAAACATTTTGGAAGAATGTTCTCTGGTCAGATGAGACAAAAGTCGAGCTTTTTGGGAAAAAACATCAACCTAGAGTGTACAGGAAAAAAAAAGAGGCATTCAAAGAAAAGAACACGGTCCCTACAGTCAAACATGGCGGAGGTTCCCTGATGTTTTGGGGTTGCTTTGCTGCCTCTGGCGCTGGACTGCTTGACCGTGTACATGGCATTATGAAGTCTGAAGACTACCAACAAATTTTGCAGCATAATGTAGGGCCCAGTGTGAGAATGCTGGGTCTCCCTCAGAGGTCATGGGTCTTCCAGCAGGACAATGACCCAAAACACACTTCCAAAAGCACTATAAAATGGTTTGAGAGAAAGCACTGGAGACTTCTAAGGTGGCCAGCAATGAGTCCAGACCTGAATCCCATAGAACACCTGTGGAGAGATATCAAAATGGCAGTTTGGAGAAGGCACCCTTCAAATATCAGGGACCTGGAGCAGTTTGCCAAAGAAGAATGGTCTACAATTCCAGCAGAGCATTGTAAGAAACTCATTGATTGTTAACGGAAGCGGTTGTTCGCAGTTATTTTGGCTAAAGGTTGTGCAACCAAGTATTAGGCCGAGGGTGGCAATACTTTTGTCTGGCCCATTTTTGGAGTTTTGTGTGAAATGATCACTGATTTGATTTTTGCTTCATTCTCTTTTGTGTTTTTTCCTTGCAAGCAAATTAAATGAAGATAATAATACCAAAGAATTTGGTTACAGTGGTGGCCAAAAGTATTGGCACCCCTGCAATTCTGTCAGATAATACTCAGTTTCTTCCTGAAAATGATTGCAATCACAAATTCTTTGGTATTATTATCTTCATTTAATTTGGTTGCACAACCTTTAGCCAAAATAACTGCGAACAACCGCTTTGATATTTGAAGGGTGCCTTCTCCAAACTGCCATTTTGATATCTCTCCACAGGTGTTCTATGGGATTCAGGTCTGGACTCATTGCTGGTCACCTTAGAAGTCTCCAGTGCTTTCTCTCAAACCATTTTATAGTGCTTTTGGAAGTGTGTTTTGGGTCATTGTCCTACTGGAAGACCCATGACCTCTGAGGGAGACCCAGCATTCTCACACTGGGCCCTACATTATGCTGCAAAATTTGTTGGTAGTCTTCAGACTTCATAATGCCATGTACACGGTCAAGCAGTCCAGCGCCAGAGGTAGCAAAGCAACCCCAAAACATCAGGGAACCTCCGCCATGTTTGACTGTAGGGACCGTGTTCTTTTCTTTGAATGCCTCTTTTTTTTTCCTGTACACTCTAGGTTGATGTTTTTTCCCAAAAAGCTTGACTTTTGTCTCATCTGACCAGAGAACATTCTTCCAAAATGTTTTAGGCTTTCTCAGGTAAGTTTTGGCAAACTCCAGCCTGGCTTTTTTGTGTCTCGGGCTAAGAAGTGGGGTCTTCCTGGGTATCCTACCATACAGTCCCTTTTCATTCAGACGCCGACGGATAGTATGGGTTGACACTGTTGTACCCTCGGACTGCAGGGCAGCTTGAACTTGTTTGGATGTTAGTCGAGGTTCTTTATCCACCATCCGCACAATCTTGCGTTGAAATCTCTCGTCAATTTTTCTTTTCCGTCCACATCTAGGGAGGTTAGCCACAGTGCCATGGGCTTTAAACTTCTTGATGACACTGCACACGGAAGACACAGGAACATTCAGGTCTTTGGAGCCTTGAGATTGCTCATACTTCCTCACAATTTGGTTTCTCAAGTCCTCAGACAGTACTTTGGTCTTCTTTCTTTTCTCCATGCTCAATGTGGTACACACAAGGACACAGGACAGAGGTTGAGTCAACTTTAATCCATGTTAACTGGCTGCAAGTGTGATTTAGTTATTGCCAACACCTGTTAGGTGCCACAGGTAAGTTACAGGTGCTGTTAATTACACGAATTAGAGACGCATCACATGATTTTTCAAATAGTGCCAAAACTTTTGTCCATCCCTTTTTTTAGGTTTGGTGTGGAATTATATCCAATTTGGCTTTAGGACAATTCTTTTTGTGTTTTTTCATTGAAGACAAATTAAATGAAGATAATAATACCAAAGAATTTGTGATTGCAATCATTTTCAGGAAGAAACTGAGTATTATCTGACAGAATTGCAGGGGTGTCAATACTTTTGGCCACCACTGTATCCATGTGTGCGGTCCACAGACAGAAACATAGCACATTTATGTATTACTACACTATACCTAATATACAAACCCTATACGGTGTTGTTACATTATATTTAGTATATATACTCCTCTGAGGTGCTGTTACATTATACCTAATATATATATCCTATACAATGCATACATCTGTCAAAAAGTAAAATTGCCAGATTCAGGAATATAAATAATTACAACGGATACTTAAGATAGAACAATAAATAGAATATTGCATTCCATATCGCACGAATATACCAGCACTAATGTGCAAACAGGATGCTTATTTCTCATTGTTCATATCTATGCTTTCAATTCATTGGCATCATCACTCTTTATTTCCGCTTCCATTCTGAATTCCAACTGTTCCCCTTTATGTCCTTTATTAGCCAACATGGATAGTGATGTAACATACAACAAAAAATGAAGGGGTATAGGCTGATACATATAACCTAGTATAAATGAAACACAATAAAATTAGTATTAAAAACAATGATAAAACAACCATATGTCAAGATGTAACACAGGGCCTCTAGCAGACGGGGAACTACAAGAAAGGGACGAAACTGATGTTTTCATTCAGTCCAGATGGATGTGTGGCGCCCCTGAGGGTTCAGTCGCCACAGGGGTACTGCACCTCAGCCCGAGGTGTAGTATTTACTCTTCCAGGTAGGGATGGAGCACTTATCATGACCCTACTTCATCATTCAACACTACACCACTCCTGTCCTGTAGGGGGGCCTAAATGCACCAGGGTGTTGCCCCGGCCGGGATATAGGAGATGGGGGGAACCAAAGATAAGGGGAACCATGTAGCAGGTGAGGGTGGAGGACAGACTTTTAGGAAACACTTATTCATTCATATTTAATCTTCAGCCATCTTAAGTTCAAGGTCTTTGATTGTGATCTTCACCGCTGATTGTGGCCTTCTGCTAGAACCTGCAGCCTATTGAAGATACACGGTCCTCGTTCTCTGGCCTTGAGGCGCGGAGCGGGTCAGAGTTAACCACTGCCTCTACCCGGTCAAGGTCCCTACCTAAGAAGGCCTGGAGGGGAGTAGAGGAGACAAGCTACACAGGCAAAAGGATCTGTGGGGGATACGGACGAAGCGGCATGCGCCATCTGTATTTCTTACTCTGGCCTAGTCAGAGGGACTCCTGCTGCAAGAGGGGTGACCGGCCCCCGATATCTGACTTTGTGTAATGCACACGCCCGGGCTGAGTGGCATGTGCGTGTATATGTAGTGATTCCACTGGACCGTGCCGGAGAGTGAATACCTGGAGGGACGTAACTAAGTATCCACCCGATCCGACCAGGGTCGCACGACGGCATACGACGCCAGTGCACCAAGGAGGAACCGAGCAGAGGGACCAGGTGCTACTCCAGGACAGACCCCGGACACGGCTGTTGACCCACACAGGGGAATACAGGAACAGGCAGGTTAGGCTGGCACACAGACTGCTGGGTAAGGCAGACACGGCTGGTATGCAGACTGGCGGATGCTGGTAAGCACGACTGGTATGCAGGCAGGGAGGTACTGGCAGGTACGACAGGTTGGAGCACCGAGTGGATAGGACCCAGTACAGGAGCAGGACGAGACTGCCAATGCAGCAAGCAAAGGGTCAGAGCAGAGCGAGACTGCCGGAGCAGCAAGCAAAGGGTCAGAGCAGGGTGTGACTGCCGGAGCAGCGAGCAAAGGATCAGAGCAGAGCGAGACTGCTGGAGCAGCGAGCAAAGGGTCAGAGCAGAGCGAGACTGCCGGAGCAGCGAGCAAAGGGTCAGAGCAGAGTGAGACTGCCGGAGCAGCGAGCAAAGGGTTAGAGCAGAGCGAGACTGCCGGAGCAGCGAGCAAAGGGTCAGAGCAGAGCGAGACTGCCGGAGCAGCGAGCAAAGGGTCAGAGCAGAGCGAGACTGCAGAAGCAGCGAGCAAAGGGTCAGAGCAGAGCGAGACTGCCGAAGCAGCGAGCAAAGGGTCAGAGCAGAGCGAGACTGCCGGAGCAGCGAGCAAGGCAGAGCAGGCAAGAACCGCCGGAGCGGTGAGCAAGGCAGAGGAGAGGGGACAGGGCTCTGTACACACGGAACAGACTGGAAGGGAAAGACAGAACCAGGTACACACAGGATACTTGCAATGAAGTAGCGAGTGGACTCTAAACTCACAAACGGGAGTACAGGGACAACGAGTAGGAGTTAGGTACGGGATCAGATTCTGCAGGAAAAGGGAAGGTACGGACATAGAGAAAAACAGGTAACAGGCTAGGAGAGTATTCAGACAAGAACAGACACAGCAGCAAGATACAGGAGCGGGTCTAGGTATGCGGCCCCTAGAAGGCGGAACGAAAAGGCTAGGAGGGAGTTCAGACAGGAACAGGCAAGATACAGGAACGGGTCTAGGTATGCGGCCCCTAGAAGGCGGAAAGAACAGGCTAGGAGCGTGTTCACACTGGCCTGGAAATACAACCTCCAGGATAGGCAGAAGACAACAGGCTAGAAGATAGTTCAGACAGGACACAGTTCAGACACGGGAACTGATACCGCAAGGCAGGAAGCATAGACAGGACCTGGCACATCAGTGACAGGAAGCCAACTGACAGAACACAATGCTCAGGCATGGATTCCAGGGAGGAGCTGGGTTAAATACCAGGTGACAGACAGAAATAGGCTGAGGACGCACAAGGGGTGTGCCTGCAGCAGCTACAAGAAGCAACAGAAACAGATGCAAGCAGACAGCATGGAGGGAAGCCAGGCTAGCAGACTGGACTGGAGATCAAGTGCGTGCTCTTGCACAGTGGGAGATGGACCACTATGCAAGGACGCCAAGAGTGTGCAAAGCAGTCATCAAAGCAAAAGGTGGCTACTTTGAAGAACCTAGAATATAAGACATATTTTCAGTTATTTCACACTTTTTTGTTAAGTATATAATTCCACATGTGTTAATTCATAGTTTTGATGCCTTCAGTGTGAATGTACAATTTTCATAGTCATGAAAATACAGAAAAATCTTTAAATGAGAAGGTGTGTCCAAACTTTTGGTCTGTACTCTAGGTCTATAGGAAACGCGAGCATTTTTTAGGCGGCTCCTCCCGGCGGTCTGCAGAGGCCTAAAAATTGCCCGAATCGATGGCAACAGTGCTCAAATGACATGGGAACAGGATGGGGAAGACCCATGGAAGCATTTCTGACTCCCAGGTCACTGCTGAGAACAACGTTGTCAGAGGTATTACGCCACTTTTACGGACTCACATTAAATCATACAAAAACTAAACCAAAATGTATTTTCCTGGGAAATATGTTAAGGAACATCCTTTCCAGGGTAATGACTTGTATATAAGGCAAAATAAATAACCAAAGGCAAAAATACTCCTCCACACCTTGGGCTATGTTCACACGTAGCGTTTTTGAAGCATCTTTGCACTTTTGCATTGCTTTCAACCGTGTCAAATGCATTCACTGCGAGATGTCATTTTAACATTTTACAACCTTTTCTGGCCATGTGTCAGACATCATCAGACACATCCTGATTCATTTATGAAGGAGGGACTCTGAAAGTCACAAAGCCTATTTTTATAGAGCCATCAGACGGCCTTTACTATTCTTAAAGGGCCAGCAGTCGGCCCTCACTATTCTTAGAGAGCCATCAGCCGGCTATGATTTAATGTTTCCATTACTAAAGAATGGGTCTCCTATACTGTTATTGAGTATGCAGTGAGTGGCAGGGCTGTCCAAAATTTGGACGCACCCCAGTACCCCTTTGAAAATTTGGACGCACCCCAATACCCCTTTGAAGAGATTTAGAGGAGGGCCTTCTGAAAACAATGTTTCCTTTATTAGGAAGTGGGTCTCCTATACTGTTTGCCTAAGCCTTGAATGCTAGGCCTGCCAAAAATTTGGACCTACTCCAATGCCCCTTGGAAGAGACGTAGAGGGTCTTCAGAAAAAAAGTTCCCATTATTAGGAAGTGGGTCTCCCATTGTGTTTACCTATGCAGTGAATGCAAGGGTTGCCAAAAATTTGGAGGCACTCCAATGCCCCTTGGAAGAGACATAGAGGGCCTCATGAAAAAATGTTCCCATTATTAGGAAGTGGGTCTCCCATAGTGTTGGCCTATGCAGTGAATGCAAGAGCTGAAAAAAAAATTGGGAGGCACTACAATGCACCTTGGAAGTGACGTAGAGTGCCTCATGAAAAAATGTTCCCATTATTAGGAAGTGGGTCTCCCATTGTGTTGGTGTATGCAGAGAATGCAAGGGTTGCCAAAAATTTGGAGGCACTCCAATGCCCCTTGGAAGAGACTTGGAGGAGGACCTCCTGAAAAAAAATTTACCCATTATTAGGAAGTGGGTCTCCCATAGTGTTGGCCTATGCAGTGAATGCAAGGGTTGCCAAAAATTTGGAGGCACTCCAATGCCCCTTAGAAGAGACTTGGAGGTCAGAGGGCCTCCTGAAAACAATGTTCCCATTATTGGGACGTGGGTCTCCCATTGTGTTTGCCTATGCAGTGAATGCAAGGGTTGCCAAAAACTTAGAGGCACTCCAATGCCCCTTGGAAGAGACGTGGAGGAGGACCTCCTGAAAAAAAATGTACCCATTATTAGGAAGTGGGTCTCCCATAGTGTTGGCCTATGCAGTGAATGCAAGGGCTGCCAAAAATTTGGAGCCACTCCAATGCCCCTTTGAAGAGACATAGAGGGCCTCATGAAAAATTGTTCCCATTATTAGGAAGTGGGTCTCCCATTGTGTTTGCCTATGCAGTGAATGCAAGGGTTGCCAAAAATTTGGAGGCACTCTAATGCCCCTTGGAAGAGACGTAGAGGGCCTCATGAAAAAATATTCCCATTATTAGGAAGTGGGTCTCCCATTGTGTTTGCCCATGCAATGAATGCAAGGGCTGCCAAAAATTGGACGCACTTCAATGCACCTTGGAAAAGACGTGGAGGAGGGCCTCATAAAAATTTTTCCCATTAGAAAGGAGCGGGTCTCCTATACTTGTAATGCCCATGCACTAAGTGTTTGGGCTGACAAACATTTACCCCTGGGGGGGTATACATGAACATACTGTATAAAAAAATTTTTTAAGGGCATGACAAACAACCTTTAAACAAATTATGTGGGTGTTGCATCACGGAGCATGGTCACCCTGGTGATATGGTGGTGGAGGATGAGGAGAAGGAGGAGGACAAGAGCAAATATCCAAAATCAGGAAGCGTATACCCATGTGTGGGTGTGAAAAGGTGCATGGGATTACATCTCCCAAAAAAAGACACTGGATTTGAGTTTATGTTACGCTCCTATCATTCGGTGGTGTTGAGAAGTCTGGCACAATCCAGCCCTTGTTCATTTTTATAAGAGTCAGCCTGTCAGCATTTTCAGTTGACAGGCGGATGTGCTTATCAGTTATAATTCCACCAGCGGCACTAAAAGCCCGCTCTGATAAAACAATAGTGGCAGGCCAGGACCTCCAAGGCGTAGAGAACCAGTTCATTCCACGTGTCCAGCATGGATACCCAATAGTTATAAGGCACAGAAGAATCCCCGAGGACATTGGTACGGTCAGCAAGGTACTCCCTCAGCATCTTCCCAAACTTTGCACTCCTTGTGAGAGTACCCCGCGCCTCAGGGCCTGTGCGATGGGAGGGGCTGAGAAAACTCTCCCAGAACTTTGACAGTGTTCCCCTGCCTCTGCTGGATTGGAGTTGTGTACTCCTTGGTTGTCCAACGAACTGTGACCTTTGCCACCAGCATTTTCAGATGGGAATTTTTTTAATAGTTCCGCAACAAGGGCCTTCTGTTACTGCCCCATTTTTGTAGACCTGTTCGCCTCAGGAATGAGAGATATAAAGTTCTCCTTGTAGCTTGGGTCTAGAAGTGTCACCTACCAGTAATGACTGTCACCCAAAATTTTGAGAACGCGAGGGTCACGGGAAAGGCAGTGTAACATAAACTCAGCCATGCGTGCCAGACTGCTAACAGGCAAAACTTCCATGTCCTCACTGAGGACCACTGACTATGCTCTCCTCCCCCTCCTCCCTGTCCTCAGGCCATCCACGCTGAACAGACGGTATGACAGTTGTGCAGGTAGTACCGTCTATAGCGCATGAAACTAGCTCCTGTTCTTCCTCCTCCTCCTCCTCTTCCTCAGTGTCACCCAATTCACATTGGGATGAGATGAGGCTGGGCTGTGTGTAATCACCCTGTATGGTTCCTTGCTCCATCTTATCATGCTCTGCCTGCAATGCATCCTCTTTGATTGTGAGCAGAGAGCGTTTCAGAAGACTGATAAGCGGGATGGTGACACTAATTATGGCGTCATTGCCGCTCACCATCTTGGTGGAGTCCTCAAAGCTTTTGGGGATGGTACAGGTGTCTGACATCCATGTTCACTCCTGAGGTCTTATGTGTGGAGAGTGAACTGAATACCGACGGACTTACTGATGCTGGTAGTCAACAACTGCCCTCTTCTGCTCAGTCAGTGAGCCAGAAGCTGCAAACGCTGCTGAAGCTCGGCAAGGGCAGCGGAAGCTGTAGCTGACTTTCTAAAATGGGCACACAGGTGTACTTTGACAAGCAGATCCGGCAGCTCCGGGTAGGTTTTGAGAAACCGCTGAACCACAAGGTTACGCACATGGGCCAGGCATGGTACATGTGTGAGCTCGCCTCGCCTCAGAGCCGCCACCATGTTCCGGCCATTGTCACACACGACCATGCCTGACTGTAGGCTCAGCGGTGTCAGCCACAGATCTGCTTGCTTTTTCAGAGCTGTCCACAACTCTTCCACATTGTGCGGTTTGTACCTAAGCATATTAGCTTCAGCACAGCCTGTTGCCGCTTGACTGAGGCAGTGCTGCAGTGCTTCCAGCTTGTGACTGATGTGGTCTTTTCGGAGATGGAGGCTGAAGAGGATGAGGTGCACGAGCTGTAGACTGTGGGGGCAACCCTGATTGTCCTAGGGCCCTCAGTCCTCGGCGTCAGGAGAATGTGTTCCGTTCCAAAGTCCTACTGGGTCCCAGCTTCCACTATGTTAACCCAGTGTGCCGTCAGCGAGATGTACCGTCCCTGCCCACAAGCACTTGTCCACGTGTCCGTGGTTAAATGGACTTTCCCTGTAAATGCATTGTTGAGGTCATGGCTAATGTTCTGGGACACGTGGTCATGTAATGTGGGGACGGCACACCGGGAGAAATAGTGGCGGCTGGGGACCGAGTACTGAGGGATGGCCACCGCCATCAGATTGCAGAAAGCTTTCGTCTCCATGAGCCTAAAAGGCAACATTTTGAGGGCAAGCAGTCGCGAAATGTGGGAATTTAGTAGTGTGGCTTCTGGGGCGTTGGCTGCATATTTGCGCTTGCGTTCCAAGGACTGGGGTATGGACAACTGAATGCTGGGCTGGGACAAGGACGTGCTTGCTGTTGGTCCTAGTTGAGAGTGTGCAACGACAGGTGCAGGGCAGGAGGCATCTTTGCCTGCACTATGGACAGGGGATTGACTTCCATGCACAACAGGGGAAGAAGCAGTAGTGTTACCCGAAGACACTGTTCCTGGACCCTGGGATTCGGCCCACAAAAATGGGTGCTTTGCTTCCATGTGCCTGATCATGCTGGTGGTGGTCAGGCTGGTAGTTTTGCCACCCCTGCTGATGCCGGCCTGGCAGGTGGTGCAAATGGCCTTTTTGGGGTTATCGGCAGAACCTTTAAAAAAGAACCAGATTCGGGAAGACCTAACAGTTGTACTGGCATATACCTTCGTGTTGGTGTTACGGGGAACGGTTGCCTGCCTTCTGTCTGTAGCCACCACACTGCGTCTTCCTGCCTGTTGGGGTGCTCTGTCTCCCACCCCCCCTGTGTGCTGCTGTCCTCGCTCTGCGTGTCCTCCTGCCAGGTTGGGTCAGTTACTATATCATCCACCACCTCCTCTTCCACTTCTGCACCCTGGTACTCCTCCTGACTTTCTGGCAATTGTGTCTCATCATCGTACACCTCTTGTGACACTTCGTGTGACTGTGGCTGCTCAAATATTTGGGCATCGCTACATGCGATCTCCTCTTGCCCCACTTCAAGTTGACCGGGCGAGAGGCCCGAATCTATAAATGGAAAAGTGAACAGCTCTTCGGAGTGTCCAAGTGTAGGATCAGTTGTCTCTGGGCACTCGGCATGTTGGGAGGAAGGAGGATCAGGGTCCAGACTCACGGCTACTGAGACTTGACTGTGTGGAAGATGGAAGCATTATCTGCTATCCAACCAATAACCTTTTCACACTGCTCTGTGTTAAATAGTGGTGTTCTGCGGTTCCCTATTGATTGGGACAGGAAGGTCGAGCGAGAAGATGTGGGTGTTTGTTGTGGCACAATTTCAGCTTGCCCACAGCCTCGGCCTCTGAATGCACCATCACCATCACGTCCAGTTCCCTGTCCCTTGCCACATGCCTTGCCCATTTTGAATGGAGAACAATATCTTCCACGCTCACTACAAATTGCTGAATTCGAAGCGAACTTATATGTGATCCGTGTGACGGACAAATCACAGTTTTAAATAGCTGGCCTGTAGGTAACTATTTTTAATAGCAAACTGGTGTCAATAACTTCACTGACACACTGATACAAAATTTCAATGGAGGCCAGAAATGGCAGAATTTTCAGCGCAATTATATATGATCTGTGTGATGGACAAACCACAGTTTTAAATAGGTGGCCTGTAGGTAACTTCTTTTTTAACAGCGCCGACCTCTTGTCAATAAGTTTGCTGACACACTGCAACAAAATTTCAATGGAGGTCAGAAATGGCAATATTTTCAGCGCAATTATATGTGATCCGTGTGACGGACAAACCACAGTTTTAAATAGCTGGCCTGTATGTAACTATTTTTAACAGCAAACTGGTGTCAATAGCTTCACTGACACACTGCAACAAAATTTCAATGGAGGCCAGAAATGGCAATATTTTCAGCGCAATTATATATGATCTGTGTGATGGACAAACCACAGTTTTAAATAGCTGGCCTGTAGGTAACTATTTTTAACAGCACCGACCTCGTGTCAATAAGTTCACTGACACACTGCAACAAAATTTCAATGGAGGCCAGAAATGGCAATATTTTCAGCGCAATTATATGTGATCTGTGTGACGGACGAGCCACAGTTCTAAATAGCTGGATTCTTAGCTCTGTAATATGGAAAGGACCTGGCTGTATTCTGCAGTGCCAATAAGCAAATGACGCAGAAAAACGTTTCCCCGGGTTGCTTTTTAAGCAAATAATCAGGATTAAAATTAAGAAAAAATTATTCCTGGCCCCTGATACCTGGGGCTATTTCTACAAATATCTGTAAAAGCAGCAGACAGAACTGAAATGGATCCTCTTGCTATGTGCACTGCACCCTGCCTGCCTGCCTAGCACTGATATCTCTGCAGCTGGATTAATCCTCAGAAGGACTGTTAGTTGAGATGAATATGTGTCTCTAATATAGTCTGGTATACCTATACTAACTAGAAACAAGCAAATCTCTCCCTAGCTCAGCATCAGCTCTCCCTACACTGTCTGATTCCGAAGCGACTGTGATGAGCATGGCGGCACCAGGTCTGATATATACCTGATGATGCTGTGTGGCCAGCCAATCAATGTAATGCCACAACCAACATGGCTGCGGTGTGGCAGACAAGCCCTGCATGTTGACTGGTGCTCTAAAGAGCGCTAAACATGCAGGGAGGGGACCCAAGCTCCCACCGAGCAACCCTGGAAATACTCGACGAGCAACGAGCATCTAGGGCAGTGAGATGCTCGGGCGAGCACCGAGCAGAAGCGAGCATGCTCACTCATCACTATTTAGGAAGTGAAGGACAGGTCCCAACAAAATGTCCCTTTTTTCCACAAAAAAAATATGCTTTTTTTCTTGCGAATCTCCGGGGAGATGTATGATGCAGAGACACCCCCTAATGACATGGGTTCCTTCACCTCCCCAAGTACTGGTTCACCCCCAGACCGCTCCCCGGAAGAGGTACACAACCCCGACAAGAAGGCCCCAGAGAAGGTGGTCTCACCCGTCTATCTCAAAGGCATTTATCAAGACGTATGGCCAACGACATGGCAGCCTCCAAGGACTGAGGGGTTTCATATACTGCCAAGGCATCTTTCAACCTTTCAGTAAGACCCTCACAAAATTGACTTCTAAAGGCTGAGTCTGTACGTCTCCATTGACCGCTTCCATGCTGAAGGTGGTGTAGCCTAGAGTCAGCCAAGGCGACTTGGTCAGGGTCATCATAGTTGAGGGCCAGAGCCATGAAAAACCCCTCCACTGATTGGAGACAAACCGAGTCCTGCGGTAAAGAAAACGCCCATGGCTGAGGATCTCCCTGCAGTAGAGAGATCACAATTCCAACCTGTTGCTCCTCATTTACGGAACAGTAAGGACCAAGTTTAAAATACAGTTTGCAGGTCTCCTTGAAACCAAAAAACTTATCCATAACTCCTGAAAACCTCTCCGGGAGGGCAACCTCAGGTTCAGGCTACCTGCAGAAACCCCCACATTGGCGATCTGTAGTCGCTGATGCTGCTGCTGAACCTCACAGCGGAGGTCATTCACCTCCAGAGACAGACTGCGCAGCCACTCTGCGAGCTCTGCAACTGAACCCATACCAAGGGAGAAAGGAAAAAAAAAGGTCCACAACCAAAGACACACAGAGAAAAAAAAACAACAAAGTCTCAGTTTTTTTTTTTTCCTTTTCAAAATGTGCTCGGCCGGCGATAATGTCACGCAAGATGTGGGAAAGACTAAGTGCAACAGAAAGGGAAGAGGAAAAGGGAGCCCAGACTCTAGGGAAAGGGGGGAGTGGAGACCTCCTAGGCTGATCTAGTGTCACCCTGTCTCCACTAATGTCCCTATATTCGTTCTTCACCAATCGCCGCACGCGTACCTCGCCCTGTCTTTCCCTAGCATTAGGCTCAGGCTAGGGAAGGGAGGGGATGAGCACTAGTCGATCCCCACTGAACACTAAAGACAACAGGGGGGGACAAACAAGGGAAAATCGCTTAGCTTTAGTCGACTCCAGACAAATGCGCACACATCCTTTAGTACCAGAGAGGAGGAAGCACTGCTCTTGCTCAAGCCTTCGCAAGGGGTAAAGAATATCGCCGGCACATCCCTCTGGCACACAGCTGGTATTTATACACCCACGCCAGGGTGTTAATTAGGCAGAGGAAGGTAGCCGCTGGGTCCTAGGGATACAGCTTCCAAGAAGTTGTCTGTAATGCCAAACGAAGAGATCTCCTGCAACCAACTGCAGGGAGACTGTTTGTCACTTCTGACACACCCGTGACATCTCCTTTGCAGAGCTGTGAGCCACCCTCTCTCTATCCTGACTTACCATAAAATGTCTGCTGCATTTCCAGCCTCGTCTTTTTTACAGGATATGAAAATCCCTCCTGACTGGCTGCACTATACCATTTGACGTGATTGCTGCAAATCATTATGGGGAAGCCTGCGTACCCGCACCTGAGATAATGTGGGCCTTTACTGACTGATGCAATTATCTGCTTTGTGCAAAATGATGAAGGGAATATTTTAAGTGATTTGAACAAACTGAATCGCTGGGACCTGCAAATTCCATAAAATTTGACATGGATGTGATTTGCAGCAATTTGATTAGCTCCTATCTAATCTAAACCCTTTATAACGACCTAAGGGCATTGCAGGGCGGCTTGGCAGTGATATAGTCAGCAACACTCCATATAAAGAAAACGTGGGGCTTTTATTTTCAGCCAAAATGCAGCAAAACAATAAAGCCACCAAAAAACAACAAAGTGTTGCCCGGCTAGGCGCTAACTAACTTACCATACCTCTGACTGTATGCGGACCTGGCTTTTCAGCAACTCCGGTTTAGCACATTTAACCGCCATGCATTTCCTCCTCAGGAACACCTCCTGTCAGTCTGGAGGCTGTGACCCCAATGAAAGTTTTTCCTTTTCTGTGTCAGTAATAAGACAACCTCTCTCAGCTGAGCTGCATAAGCCTCCAGCACTATCTGTACTGGAGCGGGAGTGGGAGTGATGAGTCCTACTATCAAATCCTACTCATCACTCCAATAAAAATCGGCCTGGAGCTACCATAAATAAAACGGCTCAGCAACTAAGCTGCTGCACCAACCAGCACTACTCGGCTTTTAATATTTTGCCCAGCTTAACTTTCAGGGACAGATGTTCACTCCGTCCAATATCTTCCCCGTCGGCCACCTACACCTTAAATACTATTAGTAAATTGTTTGGTCTTGTTATCAGATACAAATACCAAAAATAGTGTAATATATAACTTATATTATATGTCAGTTGTATCATAATTCATATAATTTAGCCCCCTGCTGATATCATGTTGATTGACACCAGCTCCCCCAATGTTGGGCAGGCGGGATCCAGCTGTCAATCAACATGACACTTGTAGTGACGCCCCCTGGAAAAAGCAGAGCAGACGACAAAGAATTGTTGTGTCAAGGTGAAATCAGAAAAAGCAGGAGAATTACTGCCATGTGCCGGGATAGAGCGCTGTATGTCAGAACAGGCGGGTGGTTCGCAACTCTCCACAGATAAGTGCTTAGCCCAATAGAGAAAAAAAAGTTTGGATAACTTATTTAAATGATCGGTTGTGTCAGCCCAATGTACTGTTTGATAGGAAAGAGCTGTCACTTCTAGTTTTGTTTTAATCTGGGAGAAAGATTTCTCTATGTCAAACATTAATAAAGAACTTTAAGACATGTAGTTTGATAGTAGCATTTTTATTGTGGCTACTTGTAGATGTTTTGAGGGTGAATAAAGCTTTTTCAATTCAACCCATTATTGATCCAGAGGAAGGCGAAAGAAAAACCCCTATAAATTATGTGTGAGGTAATTGTCCTCATATAGGGGAAAAAAATTCCTTCCTGACTCCAAACGTGGCAATCGGAATTACTCCCTGGATTTATCCATGTATTATCCAATAGTATTGCAGGGAATGAATCATTGAGAGCTGTGCTGTAATCTCATAAATGGTCTATGGAGTTCCTGGGGCAGAACTTGGCTTTCCCTGGCTGCCAGCATAACTAGTTCTGAGGGGTCTGGAGTACAGGCTTCTGTTCTGATGGCTGTCGATGGAAAATATCATATATCAGAATGGTTTCTGTTGCTGCTCAACATTTAAACATTTTACATGAGTCATAACTGCAAACGACTATGGGCCTAATCATTAACGCGTAGGTCACAAAAGTCTTACTGAAGGGGCGAGATGGAGTAAGATGCGCCTAATTTATTAAGAAGAACATGCCAATTAATGCCTTAGACTCATCTTATCACTAGTGTGCACCTTCCTGCCACATAACAGAAATCTTACTCCTGGCAGGGACTCAGGTACTTCTCTGTCATAAGTTGCACCACTAAATTGGCATAAGTTTTGAAGAATTTATTGGGCTGGCATTGCCACACCTTGTCACGCCCATGCGTTATTCACTTTGGCGGATGTGGTTGGGACACTTATGTTACCTTTCATAGTGTTTTACACCAGAAATTTGGTGAGACCAAATTGGGTAAATGGGGCTTATGTACTTACAGTGCCTGGTATAAACGGTGGTGGTACTTTAAGGGCTTCCAGATCCTCCCAATTTATGTGCTGGAAGAAGGGATGTTGTCTAATGCAGCCATTTATTCCCAGTCGTCTGCTTGGGTCCTCACACAGTAGCTGTAAAGAAGAACAAAGTCTATATTAGTATCTGGATATAAAATATAAAGGTGTCACTATATGTGATGCCTTCTCACTCCTGTGCAAGTTCTATATCTCTGTGTGATGCCCTCCTGGGTGCCCCCATAGTAGTGATAATATCCTTCCATGCCACCGTCATAAATTACAGTTTTTCTTCTCTTTATTTCTACTCATTCTTTGGCGACCATTGTTATGGGGCATCACCATAGAGGCTTGAGTTTACAACAATCTCTCTTACTGCCATCTTTCTGTATAACATCCCTGTTCTAAGAACTAAGCATCTGCTCCACCTCACCTCCTCAATGATATTTTTCAAGTCAGAGTCCAGATTATATGTGGGTACTTCTGACGAATTCCGATAGGACTTTTTATCTCCTGTCACCATCTTGTACAGGATGATGCCCAAAGAGAACCAGTCAGCAGCTGCATTGTACTTCTTCCTTGCAATGACCTGTGAAGAAGGGAAGACTTCATTACATGCTATAGACAATAACGACGCTTTGTAAGTTTAGATTCATGAAGCTCCAATTAGTATTCCCGATGAATGGAGACTATTGAATCCTCCAATGTCCTGTCTCTATCAATCCCACTATAGTCTATGAAATTACTATCCAGACACTCACCTCTGGAGCCATGTAGCCCGGTGTTCCTACTTTTCCAGATACTCCATCCATTCTATTGACGGCCAGCCCAAAATCTGCAATTTTTAGATGACCAGAGCCGTCAATCAGAATATTAGCTGTTTTTAAGTCTCTGTGTAAAGAAAGGTAAAGATATTTTTCATGGAATATGTATGAGTATACACAGTCTATAGTATATATAACACGTAAGTGACTGAATGTGTAAAACATGATCATCTACTGTTCTTCTATATTCAGTGTTCTGCTGAGGAGAAGCACAGAGATGTGACCATATTACAGCAGAACTTGTGCATCAAGGTGAAGAAATGGATTTACCGATGAATGAAGCCCTTTGAGTGCAGGAACTGGAGGCCTGATGTTATCTCAGCCGCATAGAATCTGTTGGGGAAGGAATAAGAAAAAATGTAAGTCTTGGATATTAGAGAAGACGTCACATATGATGTATGCAATCGGATGCTGGGGGAACAGAGTTATTAACAATGTTATGAGTGCCTACATTTAATTGGAAATGTTATATATGGAAAATTATTGACTCCACAGCAATGATCGCACAGGATGGTCCAAATTTGGATAGAGCCCCCTTCTTCAACAATGGACTGCTTCTGTGGTAAAATCACCCTTGTTAGTGGGGGCATAGATGGATATGGTAATGTTATTAGGAATATGGTCATCAAAATCAGTCTAGAATATAGTTATAAAACCTTTGTGCTTACTTTGCACTGCTAAGTGGGAAACATCCTTGTTTTTCTAGGAGGCTCTTCAGGTCTCCTCCAGAAGCATAGTCCATGGCAAAACACGAGTGCTTCTACAAGAAGATGGAGAACAAAGAGTCATTCACATTCATTGTACATATTGTTTAGATCAGGGTTCTCCAACTCCAGTCCTCAAGGCCCACCAACAGGTCATGTTTTCAGGATTTCCTTAGTATTGCACAGGTGAGCATTGCATCACCTGCAGAGGCAATAATTCCATCACCTGTGTAATACTAAGGAAATCCTGAAAATATGACCTGTTCGTGGGTCTTGAGGACTGGAGTTGGGGAACCCTGGTTAGATAACCTAGAAAATGTTTAAAAACATTGATGGTTTTACCTTAGTTTGGAAAGTTATGCAGCTATTCACCAAGAAAGGACTTCCAGGCGTCAGCTGAAGGAGCTTCTTTTCCATCAGGAGTTGTTCTTCTGCTGCAGCTGAAACTCCTTTGGTCACAATCTTTATCGCCAGCTTCTTCTTGGTGATGTTATCAGATGCTAGAAAGACCTATATAGGACAGAGAGGTGGCGTGTCAGTAGCATGGATGATTCAGTGATAGCTTCAGCTTTAGATTTATTTTTATATTATATAATGGAGCAACTTACTTTCCCAAAAGCACCTTGGCCAATCTTCCTATGAAACGTAAACCTGTTGATAGAAATACGGTTTCCGTCTGTAGGGCAGCTCTGAGGGGCAGTGCTCGGTCCTAATGGGATAAAATAACACATTATTGGTTTATATAGAAATAATTATTACAGGAAGATACAGTGAATAATAGAAGGCACACATTTTAAGGGACTGTTGAGCAGAATTGACAAAAACTGCTTAAGTGTATGTGCACACATCGCTTTTTTTTTGTGGTCTTTTTTTCTGTGCAGTTCTTTCTTTCAGCATTTTTGCTGCAGATTTCACACATAATAATGAGAGGGGAAAAATCCGCAAAAAAAAAACATAAAAATCTTGACAAAAGCTCAAGAGAAACCTGGCAAAAACATGTGTATTTTACGCAGCGTTTTTCCTGCCAACACATCTGGATTTGCAGCAGAATTTTCAGTTGAAACTCCTGAATGTGTGCATATGTAATAATAAACTACAGACGTTGATATTAAGAAAGGTTTTGAAGATGGTGGCTTTCATATTAATAGGAATTGCAACTAAAGATGAATGAATTGAAAAAAAAGGTTTGCTGATTTCTCTATTTCTACCATCTCCAATTACAGCTCTATAATAAATGTATCTATGATTTATAAGTGCCTTTTTAGAAACACTTTTCGTCCTACCTGGCCTTGGTTCCTCTTCGTCCCTGGCCTTTGAACCGCTATTTTTAGGCCTTTTTACAGACCCACACGAGCCATCTTCTTCTCCCCTCTTTCTTTTTTCACCTCCTTTACTGAGGTCTTTACCATGTACCTTTTCAGGACATGGTCTTTTGCGTTTGGGCTCTGGTGATTTACACCCATCTCTGTGCATCTTTTGGTCTCCATGATCCTCTTCAGAACATGGTCTTTTATTTGAGAGTCTTGGTGATTTAGACCCATTCTCATTTTCCTTCATATCCCCATGTATCTCCTCGGGACATGGTCTTTTTTTTTCAGGGCCAATTGACATTGACCCATCTCTATGTCTTTTCCTCTCTCCTTCTGATTTGGGGCCTTCTTTGTTTTTTTTAGAGGACCCCATTTCAAGAATATCGCAGTGTCAATAGACGCGCAACCGTTCCCAGCAATCGCTAGTTGAACAGTGACCCAAATGATGGCTGAACTCTATTTTAGAACCATGTGATGTCATAGAAAGCATTATGATGTCACAAAGCTCTGGTGGGAGCCCATCATGACTATTGTGACCACTGAACCATTATGATGTAAACATGTATATGCATAATGAATGAGAACCTTATATTTCTAGTCATAGAATTTACTTTTATAACACAGTATAAGAGAAGTAGGATGCATGAACATGGCTGGGCTGGATGTCTGGAGGGTCTTACATGGTGTCGTTTTTGAATATAGTATATGTATTATATGGATTATTGTATATTAGCTATGTCTTTGGTGGTCTTTACACATACATGCTGCCTCCCATTGCATCCAATGATACCACTTTGTATCTTCTAAAGTAAACCAGAAGGAGATAAAAGTTGCCATCTGGGATTTGGTGCACAGACCTATACAGCCAGTAGACATCACGTCACAGGATACAACCTGTAATGTAGTTTGCGATTAATTTTCTTACTTATTAATATTGTCTACATTACACACTGGCTTCTCCCATGTAATATTTCGATGAGTTACATGAGATTAGAAAATTTGCTCCTTTATTTATGGTATTAGGTCTATAGTTAGGGAATGTTGGTGGTGAAAGTTGTGTAATAGCTCGGGAGATGCAGGTTACAGGGCATTTACATTCAGTATACAGTACATACTGGAATTATTCATTAAAGACATTTTCCACTCTTAGGAATGTGGACCCAAAGTGCTCTAAAATACCTACAATAACTAACAAAGCAGATACTCACCCTCCTCAATTCAAGCACCAGCTCTAAGTATTTTGGTTGCAGTGTGGACGTCACATCGACAGTTTGCATCATTGCTGTAGCCAATCACTGCCTATATATCAAAAGGAAAGAACAGATTTGGCTCACCACTGTTATATATCCACCGTCGCATGAGATTCCGAATTTTCCGAAACCCCGTCAGCTAGGGCTCATACTATAATACCATGAAAAAAGTCCTGAAGTCTCCAGTAAAATCATTCCTTTTCATTTGAAATCCATTTAAAATATCTCCACGGCAGGAGGGTGAAATATCGTTGACGCGTTTCGACCAACTGGTCTTAATTGTACCTTATCACAGTTTGCCATACAGATATAAAACCACTAATCTCTTCCCTCCCAGGACATCACTTAATTAAAAATATGCAAAGATATGTGAATATTAAACATATAAACCCTATTGGAGAATGCATGAAAAGGCTGTACAGACAATAGAAATAATTATATTAAACAGATATACATTAGATCTCTGCAAAAATGTAATCCTTGTGGTGAATTTCATGATCCATAGCTCTTCATTTTTAAGCAGTGTTTTCCTCCAATTCTCTCCTTGTCTACGTCTATTAACCCTAACAAATTCATAGAAGGAAAAAGTGTTCAAGCTTCCTACATGAAACTCTGTGAAGTGGTTTGTTGCACTTGAAGTATTTGTATGTTTTTTCTCTTTTAGATAAGAAATACAGGTGCATCTCACTAAATTAGAATATCATCAAAAAGTTAATTTATTTCAGTTCTTCAATACAAAAAGTGAAACTCATATATTATATAGAGTCATTACAAACAGAGTGATCTATTTCTAGTGTTTATTTCTGTTAATGTTGATGATTATGGCTTACAGCTAGTGATGGGCGAGCACTAAAATGCTCGGGTGCTCGATGCTCGGATCGAGCAAATTGGAATACTCAGGTGCTCGACCCGAGCAACGAGCCTAATATAAGTCTATGGGAAACTTGAACATTTTTTAGGCGGCTCCCCCCGGCTGTCTGCAGAGGGCCTAAAAATTGTCCAAATCGATGGGAACAGTGCTCAAATGACATGAGAAAAGCATGGGGATGACCCCTGGAAGCGTTTCTGACTCCTAGGTCACTGCTGTCAACAACGTTGTCAGAGGTATTATGCCACTTTTACGAACTCACAATAAAACATACAAAAACGAGATCAAAATGGATTCTGGGGACTCTGAAAGTCACAAAGCCTATTTTTATAGGGCCATCTGGTGGCCTTTACTATTCTTAAAGGACCAGCAGTCGGCCCTCACTATTGTTAGAGAGCCATCAGCCGGCTATGCTTTGTTGTTCCCATTACTAAAGAGTTGGTCTCCTCTACTGTTATTGCATATGCAGTGAGTGGCAGGGCTGGCCAAAATTTGGACGCACCTCAATACCCCTTTGAAAATTTGGATGCACCCCAATACCCCTTTGAAGAGACTTAGAGGAGGGCCTCCTGAAAACAATGTTCCCATTATTAGGAAGTAGGTCTCCCATAGTGTTGGCCTATGCAGTGAATGCAAGGGCTGCCAAAAATTGGTAGGCACTCCAATGCACTTTGGAAAAGACGTGGAGGAGGGCCTCATAAAAAAATGTTCCCATTAGAAAGGAGCGGGTCTCCTATACTTGTAATGCTCATGCACTAAGTGTGTGGGCTGACAAACATTTACCCCTGGGGGGTATACATGAACATACTGTCTAAAAAAATTTTTTACGGGCATCATAAACACCCTTTAAAAAAATTATGTGGGTGTTGCATCACGGATCATGGTCACCCTGGTGATAAGGTGGTGGAGGATGAGGATGAGGACAAGGAGGAGGACAAGAGCAAATAGCCAAAATCAGGAAGCGTATACCCATGTGTGGATGTGAAAAGGTGCATAGGAATACACCTCCCAAAAAAAGACACTGGATTTGAGTTTATGTTACGCTGCTATCATTTGGTGGTGTTGAGAAGTCTGGCCCAATCCAGCCATTGTTCATTTTTATAAGAGTCAGCCTGTCAGCATTTTCAGTTGACAGGCGGATGCGCTTATCAGTTATAATTCCACCAGCGGCACTAAAAACCCGTTCTGATAAAACGCTAGCGGCAGGGCAGGCCAGGACCTCCAAGGCTTAGAGAGCCAGTTCATTCCACGTGTCCAGCTTGGATACCCAATAATTATAAGGCACAGAGGAATCACAGAGGATGTTGGTACGGTCGGCAAGGTACTCCCTCAGCATCTTCCCAAACTTTGCACTCCTTGTGAGAGTACCCCGCGCCTCAGGGCCTGTGCGATGGGAGGGGCTGAGAAAACTCTCCCAGAACTTTGACAGTGTTCCCCTGCCTCTGCTGGATTGGAGTTGTGTCTCTCTCGACTTTACTCCTTGGTTGTCCAACGAACTGTGACCTCTGCCACCAGCGTTTTCAGATGGGAATTTTTTTAATAGTTCCGCATCAAGTGACTTCTTGTACTGCCCCATTTTTAGACCTGTCCGCCTCAGGAATAAGAGATATAAAGTTCTCCTTGTAGTGTGGGTCTAGAAGTTTCACCAACCAGTAATGACTGTCTCCCAAAATTTTGAGAACGTGAGGGTCAAGGGAAAGACTGACCATGCTCTCCTTCTCCTCCTCCCTGTCCTCAGGCCATGCACTATGAACAGACGGTATGACAGTTGTGCAGGTAGTACCGTCTATAGCGCATGAAACTAGCTCCTGTTCTTCCTCCTCCTCCTCTTCCTCATTGTCACCCAATCCACATTGGGATGACATGAGGCTTGGCTGTGTGTAATCACCCTGTATGGTTCCTTGTTCCAACTCATCGTGCTCCGCCTGCAATGCATCCTCTTTGATTGTGAGCAGAGAGCGTTTCAGAAGACAGAGAAGCGGGATGGTGCCGCTAATTATGGCGTCATCGACGCTCACCATCATCTCAAAGTTTTGGAGGATGGTACAGATCTCTGACATCCATGTCCACTCCTGAGGTCTTATGTGTGGAGTCTGAACTGAAAATCGACGGCCTTGTTGATGCTGGTAGTTAACAACTGCCCTCTTCTGCTCAGAAATCCTTCCTAACATCTGCAGTGTAGAGTTCCAACGCGTGGGGACATCACACACCAGTCGGTGAGCCGGAAGCTGCAAACGCTGTTGAAGCATGGAAAGGGTGGCCGAAGCTGTAGCTGATTTTCTAAAATGGGCACACAGTCGGCGTACTTTGACAAGCAGATTCGGCAGCTCTGGGTAGGTTTTGAGAAACCGCTGAACCACGAGGTTAAGCACATGGGCCAGGCATGGTACATGTGTGAGCTAGCCTCACCTCAGAACCGCCACCAGTTTCCGACCATTGTCACACACAACCATGCCTGGCTGTAGGTTCAGCGGTGTCAGCCACAGATCTACCTGCTCTTTCAGAGATGTCCACAACTCTTCAACATTGTGCAGTTTGTCACCTAAGCATATTAGCTTCAGCACAGCCTGTTGGCCGAGGCAGTTCTGCAGTGCTTCCAGCTTGTGACTGATGTGGTCATTTCGGAGGTGGAGACTAAAGAGGAGGAGGAGGCTGAGGAGGATGAGGTGCAGGAGCTGTAGACTGTGGGGGCAAGCCTGATTGACCTAGGGCCTGCAATCCTCAGCGTCGGGAGGATGTGTTCCGTCCCAAGGTCTGACTGGGTCCCGGATTCCACTATATTATTCCAGTGTGCCGTCAGCGAGAAGTACCATCCCTGCCCACAAGCACTTGTCCACGTGTCCGTGGTTAGGTGGACTTTCCCTGTAACTGCATTGTTGAGGGCACGGCTAATGTTGTGGGACACGTGCTTGTGTAATGCGGGGACAGCAAAACGGGAGAAATAGTGGCAGCTGGGGACAGAGTACCGAGGGACGGCCGCCGCCATCAGATTACCGAAAGTTTCCGTCTCCACAAACCTAAAAGGCAACATTTCGAGCACAAGCAGTCGCGAAATAAGGGAATTTAGTAGTGTGGCCTGTGGTGCGTTGGCTGCGTATTTACACTTGCGTTCCAAGGACTGGGGTATGGACAACTAAATGCTGTGCTGGGACAAGGACATGCTTGCTGATGGTGCTAGTTGAGAGTATGCAACGACAGGTGCAGGGCAGGAGGCATCTACACATGCACTATGGGCAAGGGATTGGCTTGCACGCACAACAGCGGAAGAAGCAGTGGTGTCACCCGCAGACACTGTTCCTGGACCCTGGGGTTCGGCCTACAAAGTCGGGTGCTTTGCTGCCATGTGCCTGATCATGTTGGTGGTGGTCAGGCTGCTAGTTTTGCTACCCTTGCTGATGCTGGCCTGGCAGGTGGTGCAAATGGCCTTTTTGGGGTTATCGGCAGCGTCTTTAAAAAGCAACCAGACTCGGGATGACCTGACAGTTGTGCTGACAACTTCCATCGTGTTGGTGTTATTGGGAACGGTTGCCCGCTTTCTGTCTGTGGCCACGACACTGCTTCTTCCTGCCTGTTGGGGTGCTCTGCCTCCCTCCCCCTGTGTGCTGCTGTCTTCGCTCTGCATGTACTGCTGCCAAGTCGGGTCAGTTACTATATCATCCACCTCCTCGTCTTCCACTTCCGCACCCTGGTTCTCCTACTGACATTCCGGCAATTGTGTCTCATCATCATCCATCTCTTGTGATACTTTCCCACCGTCGCCTTCGTATGAGCGTGGCTGCTCAAATATTTGGGCATCGCTACATGCGATCTCCTCTTGCCCCACTTCAAGTGGACAAGGCGAGAGGCCTGAATCTATAAATGGAAAAGTGAACAGCTCTTCAGATTGTCCAAGTGTGGGATCAGTTGTCTCTGGGCACTCGGCATGGTGGAAGGAAGGAGGATCATGGTGAGAAATATGCGGTCCAGACTCAAGGCTACTGAGATCAAACCGTATGGAAGACAGGGTGGTGGTGGTGGCTAACTGACTGGAAGCATTATCTGCTATCCAACCAATAACTTTTTCACACTGCTCTGTGTTCAATAGTGGTGTTCTGCGGTCCCCTATTCACTTGAACAGGAAGGTTGAGCGAGAAGATGTGGGTGTTTGTTGTGGCACAATTTGAGCTTGCACACGGCCTCAGCCTCTGCACGCACCATCACCATCACGTCCAGTTCCCCGTCCCTTGCCATGTGCCTTGCCCATTTTAAAAAGAGGGCAATATCTTCCACGTTCACTACAAATGGCTGAATTTGGAGCGAACTTATATGTGATCCATGTGACGGACAAACCACAGTTTTAAATAGCTGGCCTGTAGGTAACTATTTTTAACATTGCCGACCTCGTGTCAATAAGTTCACTGACACACTGCAACAAAACTTCAATGGAGGCCAGAAATGGTAATATTTTCAGCGCAATTATATGTGATCCATGTGATGGACAAACCACAGTTTTAAATAGCTGGCCTGTAGGTAACTGTTTTTTAACATTGCCGACCTCATGTCAATAAGTTCACTGACACACTGCAACAAAATTTTAATGGACGCCAGAAATGGCAATATTTTCAGCTCAATTATATGTGATCCGTGTGACAGACAAACCACAGTTTTAAATAGCTGGATTTTTAGCGCTGTAATATGGAAAGGACCTGGCTGTATTCTACAATGCCAACAAGCAAAAAAATGGTGTTCTCTGGATTGCTTTTTAAGCAAATAATCAAGATAAAAAAAAAATATTCCTGGCCCCTAATACCTGGGCCTATTTCTACAAATATCTGTAAAAGCTCCAGCAGACAGAACTAGAATGGACCCTCTTGCTATATGCACTGCAGTCTGCTATATACCCTGCCTGCCTGCCTAGCACTGATATCTCTGCAGCTAGATTAGTCCTCAGAAGGACTGTTAGTTGAGATGGATATGTGTCTCTAATATAGTCTGGTATACCTTCACTAACTAGAAACAAACAAATCTCTCCCTAGCTCAGCAGCAGCTCTCCCTACACTGTCTGATTCCAGAGTGACTGTGACGAGCATGGCGGTGCCAGGTCTGATATAGACCTGATGACGCTGTGCTGTCAGCCAATCACTGTAATGCCACAACCAACATAGCTGCAGTATTACAGTGTGTGGCAGATAATCCCTGATTGTTGATTGGTGCTCTAAAGAGCGCCAAACATGCAGAGAGGGGACCCGAGCTCCCGCCGAGCAACCCAGGAAATACTCGCCGAGCACCGAGCATCTCGAGCAGTAAGATGCTCGGGCGAGCACCGAGCAGTAGCGAGCATGCTCGTTCATCACTACTTATAGCTAAAGAAAACACAAAAATCATTATCTCAGTAAATTATAATAATAACAAAAAACACCTGCAAAGGCTTCCTCAGCATTTAAAAAGGTCCATTAGTCTGTTTCAGTAGGCTCCACAATCATGGGGAAGACTGCTGACTTGACAGATGTCCAGAAGGCAGTTATTGACACACTCTACAAGGTCCCAGAGTTCCAATTTTATTTGAAAATCAAGGTCCCGCAGTCTAGAGGAAGAGTGGAGAGGCCACAATCCAAGTTGCTTGAGGTCTAGTGTGAAGTTTCCACAATCAGTGATGGTTTGGGGAGTCATGTCATCTGCTGATGTAGGTCCGGTGTGTTTTATCAAGGCCAAAGTCAGCACAGCCGTCTACCAGGACATTTTAGAGCACTTCATACTTCCCTCTGCCGGCAAGCTTTTTGGAGATGGAGATTTCATTCTCCAGCAGGACTTGGCACCTGTCCACACTGCCAAAAGTACCAATACCTGGTTTACACACAACAGTATCACTCTGCTTGATTGGCAGCAAACTCGCCTGACCTAAGACGTAAGAAGACTTTTAGGCCATGCAATGCCCCTCTGTGATATCATACTTATTTACAGAATATGATATTATTCTTATATTTTTTAGATGCTAAATGTTGAAATTATGAATTAACTATATATAAATATCGACTCATACATTTTACCGAAAAGCTTATTTAGTTTAGATTTACATTTAGATGTTGACTAAGGATATAAAATATTAAAAGCAGAAAATTAACGTAAAGTACCTAAACCTTCAAGAAAAGTCCTTTCACTCTTGGTAAATAGTCATCATCAGGTAAAGACAAAGTCCTGACTTTAAATAAAGTCATATTGGTTTAGAATTAGTTTTACATAGATCAGCTATCAGCTATTAAATTCCAATATTGAGCTACAGGATGGCAAAACAAAAAAAAAAGTCAAATGAAATGGCCTCATGGAAGTGGCAACATTTCATTCCTAATTCCAAATATTGGATTTAAAGGGATTTTCACCCGATGACAAACTCTGTTCCTATAAGGGCATCTAGCTGTCATAGAGAGGGATCCTTCAGTTGGGTCCCTCTCTGTGAGTCAGAATGGAGACCTGCTTAATAAGAGGTGTATTACACAAGGGCAATTTATCTGACTGATCGATATGTAATACTACATTTCCACAAAACTGGCCACTAGCTGCATAATGTCTAGCTGACCAAAGCTTACACTCAGCAAAATTTGCTGCCACAGATGCAGAAAGCAAGGCTTGTGGAAATCAGCTGATAGCACAAGAAGGGTCTAAAATACCGTACATAATAAAGATTAATCACAATGTCCAAACACTATAAAGCTTATGGCACTTCACACACAATACAATCTACCATGCTCAGGCTGAAAATCGACAGCCAAAGAAACAAAGAGAACCATATCAGTAAAATGAATAAATATTTATTAGAAAATACCTATAAAAACATAATTCAAATGGCAGAGTGCCTAAATAATGGGACGTCAAAGGATCCTAACAATACATAGAAATTACATACAGTTGAAACCAGAAGTTTACATGCACTATATAGAAAGACACATATGCAGGTTTTTCTCAATATCTGACATGAAATCAGAATAAACCTTTCCCGTTTTAGGTCAATTAGGATTACCATAATGTTTAATATTTGCCAAATGCCGGAATAATGAGAGAGAGAGAATGTTTTAAGGCAATTTATTATTTACTGCAAACTCAAAAGTTTACATACACTAAGATCACTATGCCTTTAAACAATTCTGGACTGCCCATATGATGATGTCATGTGTTTGGAAGCTTCTAATATTTTTTTCTGCCAACATCTGAGTTAATTAGAGACACACCTGTGGATGTATTTTAATGAACACCTGAAACACACTGCTTCTTTGTATAGCATCATGGGAAAGTCTAAAGAAATCAGCCAAGATATCAGGAAGAAAATTGTGGACTTGCACAAGTATAGCTCATTCTTGGGTACAATTTCAAGATACCTGAAGGTGTCTCATTCATCTGTACAAACAATTATACGCAAGTACAAACAAGATGGGACTGTTCAGCCATCATACCGCTCAGGAAGGAGACGGTTTCTATGTCCCAGAAATGAACGTGCTTTGGTCCGACATGTGCATATCAACCCAAGGACAAAAGCAAAAGACCATGTGAAGATGATTGCGGAAGCTAGTAAGATTGTGTCAATATCCAAAGTAAAACTAGTACTTTATCCACATGGGCTGAAAGGCCACTCTGCCAGGAAGAAGCCATTACTCCAAATGAAAAATAAAAAAGCCAGATTAATGTTTGAAAATGCACACAGGAACAAAGACTTTAATTTTTGGAGACAAGTCCTGTTGTCTGATGAAACTAAAATTTAAGTTTTTGGTCATAATGGCCATCGTTACGTTTGGATGACAAAGGGAGAAGCTTGGAAGCCTAAAAACACCATCCCAACTGTGAAACATGGGGGTGACAGCATCATGTTGTGGGGTTGTTTTGCTGCAGGAGGGACTGGTACACGTCACAAAATAGATGGCATCATGAGAAAAGAAGATTATGTGGCAATACTGAAGCAACATCTCAAGACATCAGCCAGGAAGTTAAAGCTTGGGCGGAAATGGGTCTTCCAAATAGACAATGATTCGAAACATACTGTCAAAATGGTAACAAAGTGGCTTAAGGATAACAAAGTCAATGTTTTGGAGTGGCCATCACAAAGCCCTGATCTCAATCCTATTGAAAATTTATGGGCAAAGCTGAAAAGGCAGGTGCGAGCAAGGCGATCTACAAACCAGGATCTGTTACATCAGCTTTGTCCAGAGGAATGGGCCCAAATTCTAACCAACTATTGTGAGAAGCTTGTGGAAGGATATTGACGCATCCAGGGGATGGGGACGACTTGGCGCCTGGGCCTTGTTGTTAGTTTTTGGGGGATGCCGCGATGGCCGGCTCCCGGGGCCATACCCTGGGGTCACTCTTAAAAGCAAGGAATAATGGGGGAAAGGTGTATGGGATAGGAAAAGTTTGTGATGCCACCCGTGGTGTCTGGTGAGGATCACCAGCGCTGCTACAGTCTTCTGAGGCCGGTGGTCAGGCAGCTTAGTTGGTGTGGCTCCCCACAGGTGGAGGGGGGCCTCAGGGCAGCGTAGGAGAAGGGATGCAGGACAGAGGAGACCCAGCCGGGTCAGGAGAAGAATAGGCACACACAACAGTTCACTTCAGTACCTTTACTGGTGGTGTTTCAGGCACGATCCAGGGCACTGTAGGGTGAAGGGTGCATTTCAGGACTCTCCCCAGTGAGCGGGTGTGGGGCCTCCTGTTTCTTGCCTTTTCCTGATAAGTTTATGACCTGCCTGGAGCTAGGCCTAACTTGGTCTCTGTCTTGCACCTGCTGGCCTGGTGGTAGGGCCTTCTGTTGGAGATCACACTCCCTGGTCTCTTGGGTCTCTGTGATTCCTGACCTTGGGATAACGGTCATCTTTTGGTGTTCCTGGGACATGTAGTTCGCCAGGGCTTCCGGTAGTTTCTGCTGGTCGTAGAGATCCCTGCAGACGCGGACCCGGTGTCCGGTAAATGGTTGTGGGGTGAGCTGGTTAAGCTCTTCTGCCCGTATGTAGCTCGCTTACTCCACTTGCCTTCGGCCACTAGACTTCATACTGGCAGTAGACTTCGCTACTCTTCACCGCTCTTATGGCGTCGGCACGCCATTGGCTCACTAGTCTGAGCTTTATGAGCCTGAACTCTCTCTAGAGGGACTGGAACTACTTCTGTCCCCTGAGGAAACTGTTCTCTAGACTGACTGCCTACCTCCACCTTCCCTTTTTATATCCCTAACGGGCTCCCTCTGGTGGTCTAAGGAGGAAGGTGGAAGTGTGTGTATGCTGTGTGGGCCTCTTGTGGAGGAATCCATCCATGCACCCCTCTAGGATCTGTGGCACCAATGCACAGCAGGGCGCCACAATATCCCAAACGTTTGACCCAAGTCATTCAGTTTAAGGGCAATGGTACCAAATACTTATGAAATATATGTAAACTTTTAACTTTGCAGTAAGTAATAAAAATGCCTTAAAACATTCTCTCTCTCTCATTATTCTGGCATTTGGCAAATATTAAAAATGATGATAATCCTAAGTGACCTAAAACGGGAAAGGTTTATTCAAGTTGATGTTTTTGAGAAAAAATGCATATGTGTCTTTTATATAGTCTATGTAAACTTCTGGTTTCAACTGTAGTGTTGGTTACAATATGGTAATCATTTAAATAGAGTACAGTGACTTGCCATATGCACAAATCACTAACATGCCATAGAAAGTAAAAAATGAAGACCAAACAGGAGATAAAATGAACCCATAAGGTCCAAACGCAAGGTAAAAAAGGGAAATACAATACTAACAGTGTATGCTGGCATTAAATAGAAGATTGAATGCTATTGTAACAGTATAAACTGACACCCCAAATTGCTGCTGCATGTAGATAGTGCAGTTATATGTCACGATATATCAAGATGTCAATGTGCATATATAAATGCAATACCATGTAACTCTTATAATGGCCCAGTGTCAAAGAAGACAGAGTCCCTCTAGCTTCTCCCAGTGACACCTCCGGGTGAATCCAGAGGTGAAACACACGTCGGGGTGGGGATACGCCGTGCCAAACCTACCTGTATTCCTTGGAGGTATTTTTGACATTTGACACTGGGCCATTATAAGAGTTACCATTGAGGTCTTCAGCAGGTTGCATGCTGCCATGCAAACCCATTGGCACCTCAAATGATACACACTTAGGACAGCGTGCTATAAATGCCGCTGTCTGAGACTGTTAGTGCTATTTAATGGGTTAGCAGCAAAGATCTTAGCTCCGAATGCTGCTGTTACTGGCTCATGATGCTTTCAAGTACATTAATAATGAAGAAATAATGTGATAACGTGTGTAATTCTAACGCAGCAGGATAGAAGCCAGTTCTACCGTATTACTGATCAATTACACTGAGTCTGTCACTGTTGCGGCTGGCATCGCTGTTATATTCCCCACTCCCCCATCAAATAAATCTCTTCATTATTCACAGACAGTTACACTCATCTTCTTCAGTGCTACAGTTGTCCAGCACAAACTGTCTGAAGTAGCTGTCCAATGTTTAGATATTTCTTTCCCTATCTCCTTTGCAGAGCTGTGAGCGATCCTCTCTCTATCCTGAATTACCATAAAATGTCTGCTGCATTTCCTGCCTCGTCTTTTATACAGGCTACGAAAATCCCTCCTGACTGGCTGCACTATACCATTTGACGTGATTGCTGCAAATCATTGGGGAAAAAAACTGGGAGTCTGAACTGAAACATAAATTAGTGTGCATGCAAAATGTAAATGCATGTTCACATAAGGCCATCAGACAGAAAAAAACAAATACAAAAACACAATACACAAATACCCAAAGGTAAATGGATAAATCGCAAAGTGCATAAAAATAATGATAAATAATAAAGGGTATTTAGTTAACATAAATTTTGATCAAATTAATGTAAAAGCCGTCCCGCCACGACACGGCAACCCTAATGGGACAGTCCTAACTCTAATAAATCATTGAGGAAGCCTGCATGCCCGCACCTGAGATAATGTGGGCCTTTACTGACTGATGCAATTATCTGCTTTGTGTAAAATGATGAAGGGAATATTTTGAGTGATTTGAGCAAATTGATTCATTGGGACCTGCAAATTTCATAAAATTTGACAAGGATGTGATTTGCAGCAATTTGATTAGCTCCTATCTAATCTGAACCCTTTGTAACATGCTAGAGGCATTGCAGGGCGGCATGGCAGTGACATAGAAAAAAGAGAGCGGTCGCTCACTGGTCTATTCGGGTGCTCTGAAGAAAAAAGTAATCTAAATTGCAAAAAGAACTTTGGCACTCCATACATGAATATATAAGAAGTATTGTATCTAGACTGATGTCACTTTGAAAAATGAAGGTTTCTTCGCATAATTTGGCCAATTTATGTGTGCCCATCAACCACGACAAGGTCACCTTCGTATGATGGGTAACTACGCTACGCTACCACTGGATATACCACTCTTGGGCTGTAAGCCTGTATGGACAATATGTCTCTGCTTGGGCTTTAAACCTACAATGCATGGGCTGGTAGAGCTAGTTAAAACCACCTGTGAATGAATAGAAGGAATTAGTGCGAGGGACGCATGGTCAGAAAAAAAGCTTTTTTTCAGCAACTCCGGTTTAGCACATTTAACCGCCATGCATTTCCTCCTCAGGAACACCTCCTGTCAGTCTGGAGGCTGTGACCCCAATGAAACTTTTTCCTTTTCTGTGTCTTTAATAAGACAACCTCTCTCAGCTGAGCTGCATAAGCCTCCAGTACTATCTGTACTGGAACGGGAGTGGGAGTGATGAGTCCTACTATCAAATCCTACTCATAACACTCCAATAAAAACCGGCCTGAAGCTACCATTAATAAAACAGCTCAGCAACTAAGCTGCTGCACCAACCAGCACTACTCAGCCTTTAATATCTTGCCCAGCTTAACTTTCGGGGAGAGATATACACTCCGTCCAGGATCTTCCCTGTTCCCCGCCTACACCTTAACCCCTTAAGCCCCGGAGCATTTTCCGTTTTTGCATTTTCGTTTTTTGCTCCCCTTGTTCCCAGAGCCATAGCGTTTTTATTTTTTGGTCAATATGGCCATGTGAGGGCTTATTTTTTGAGAGATGAGTTGTACTTTTTAACGCCATTACTAGTTTTACCATATCGTGTACGGGAAAACGGGAAAAAAAATTCCAAGTGCGGTGAAATTGCAAAAAAAGTGCAATACCACAGTTGTTTTTTATTTATTTTTTTTACCACGTTCATTGTATGCTAAAAATGACCTGCCATACTTATTCCCCAGGTCATTACGAGTTCGTAGACACCAAACATGTATAGGTTCTCTTTTATTTAAGTGGTGAAAAAAAATTCCAAAATTTGGTTAAAAAAAAAAAATAGCGCCATTTTCTAAGACCCGTAGCGTCTCCATTTTTCGGGATCTGGGGCTGGGTGAGGGCTTATTTTTTGCGCACCGGGCTGACATTTTTATTGTTCCCATTTTGAGGTAGATCCGATGTTTTGATCGCCCGTTATTGCATTTTATTGTAATTTTGCGGCAACCAAAAAACGTAATTCTGGCGTTTAGAATTTTTTTTGCGTTACGCCGTTTACTGATCGGATTAATTCTTTTTTTATATTGATAGATCGGGCGATTCTGAACGCGACGATACCAAATATCTCTATGTAGGTTTTTTTTTTTATTATTTTATTTTGAATGGAGTGAAAGGGGGGTGATTTAAACTTTTATATTTTTTTAATTTTTTTTATATTTTTAAAAACTTTTTTTTTTCACTTACTGCATGCTTCAATAGTCACCATAGGAGACTATAAGCAGCAGTTGTCTGATCGCCTCTGCTACATACTGGGGACCAGCAGATCCCCTGCATGCAGCAGAAATGGTCCTGTGCTATGAGCGCCGACCACTAGGTGGCGCTCATAGCAACCGAATCATGACAATCACAGGCGTCTGCTGCAGACCCTGGGTTGTCATGCCCACCCATCGGTGACCCGCGATCACGTGACGGGGTCGCCGATGGGCGGGGCTTATGACGCGCTACCCGGAAGCGCGCGTTAAATGCCACTGTCGGAGATTGACAGCGGCATTTAACATGTTAACAGCCGCGGGTGGATCGCGATTTCCACCTGCGGCTGTTGCGGGCACATGTCAGCTGTAAGAATCAGCTGACATGTGCTTGGTTCAGTGAGGGCTCAGCGCAGCAGCCCTCACTGAACGGGCAGTACGCAAATGTGCGTACTAATACGGCAAGGGTTGTTAAGGGGTTAATATCTTGCCCAGCTTAACTTTCGGGGAGAGATATACACTCCGTCCAGGATCATCCCTGTTCCCCGCCTACACCTTAAAGACTATTAGAAGAATATTGCAAAGGACAAGCAGATAATATACATTTGTATTTATATATGTTCTTAATGGTCCAATTAGTCCACATAATAACAAAGTGTATATCTGTCAGATAGATTAGTAGACCAATCGGAAATTGACCACAACAACAACAACCAATATATATAATAATATCCGACAAGGGGTCAGAGTAATAAAAAAGACCTTTATTATTGCAATTTGGGTACATGGCGGCAAAGAAAAGAGCGTACAGACATATATACTAATACCATATACTAGTGAGTATAATGTGATTGCTTAAATTGCAGAGACATATTTAAATTGCAAAGACACCAGGGCGGAATAATAGTAGCTCCAAATGAACTAATACATGCTAGTAGTATATCTAAAATCCCATGGTAAAGGATATAATCCTAAGTAGTGGGAGCCAATATAGGCATTCCCAAGAGGTAATCTTTGGGCGTGTATCTATATATCTCAGTGGATGTATTATATCAAAAAAATTTTTTTTACAAATAGCAATGGTGGTGTATAACATTCATTCATACCTGGTATTTAGTATCTGCACATGTAGCAGTAGCTCTGGATGCAATGGTCCTACTCTTAGTGTGACACTCGCCCCGACGCGTGTTTCGGTGCGTCCTTTATCATGAGGTCGATGCTATTTGTAAAAATTTTTTTTTTATATAATACATCCCCTGAGATATATAGATACACACCCAAAGATTACCTCTTTTTAATACTCTGACCCCTTGTCGGATATTATTATATATATTGGTTGTTCTTAAAGACAGTTAGTAAAATGTTTGGTCTTGAAATCAGATACAATTCCCAAGATAGTGTAATATATAACTTACATTATCTGTGAGTTATCTCGTAATTCATATAATTTAGGCCCCCTGCTGATGTCATGCTGATTGACACCAGCTCCCCCAATGTTAGGCAGGTGGGATCCCGCTGTCAATCAACATGACACCGGCAGTGACGCCCCGTGGACAAAGCAGAGCGGATGACAAGGAGCTGTTGTGACAACGTGAAATCACAAAAAAGGGAGAATTACTGCCATGTGCCGGGAGAGAGTGTTGTATGGCAGAACAGGCGGGTGGTTCGCAACTCTCCACAGATCAGTGCTTAGCCCCATAGAGAAAAAAAAGTTTGGATAACTTACTTAAATGATCGGTTGTGTCAGCCCAATGTACTGTTTGATAGGAAAGAGCTGTCACTTCTAGTTTTGTTTTAATCTGGGAGAAAGATTTCTCTATGTCAAACATTAATAAAGAACTTTAATACATGTAGTTTGATAGTAGCATTTTTATTGTGGCTACTTGTAGATGTTTTGAAGGTGAATAAAGCTTTTTCAATTCAACCCATTATTGATCCAGAGGAAGGCGAAAGAAAAACCCCTATAAATTATGTGTGAGGTAATTGTCCTCATATAGGGGAAAAAAATTCCTTCCTGACTCCGAATTTGGCAATCGGAATTACTCCCTGGATTTATCCATGTATTATCCAATAGTATTGCAGGGAATGAATCATTGAGAGCTGTGCTGTAATCTCATAAATGGTCTATGGAGTTCCTGGGGCAGAACTTGGCTTTCCCTGGCTGCCAGCATAACTAGTTCTGAGGGGTCTGGAGTACAGGCTTCTGTTCTGATGGCTGTAGATGGAAAATATCATATATCAGAATGGTTTCTGTTGCTGCTCAACATTTAAACATTTTACATGAGTCATAACTGCAAACGACTATGGGCCTAATCATTAACGCGTAGGTCACAAAAGTCTTACTGAAGGGGCGAGATGGAGTAAGATGCGCCTAATTTATTAAGAAGATCATGCCAATTAATGACTTAGACTCATCTTATCACTAGTGTGCACCTTCCTGCCACATAACAGAAATCTTACTCCTGGCAGGGACTCAGGTACTTCTCTGTCATAAGTTGCACCACTAAATTGGCATAAGTTTTGAAGAGTTTATTGGGCTGGCATTGCCACACCTTGTCACGCCCATGCGTTATTCACTTTGGCAGATGTGGTTGGGACACTTATGTTACCTTTCATAGTGTTTTACACCAGAAATTTAGTGAGACCAAATTGGGTAAATGGGGTTTATGTACTTACAGTGCCTGGTATAAACGGTGGTGGTACTTTAAGGGCTTCCAGATCCTCCCAATTTATGTGCTGGAAGAAGGGATGTTGTCTAATGCAGCCATTTATTCCCAGTCGTCTGCTTGGGTCCTCACACAGTAGCTGTAAAGAAGAACAAAGTCTATATTAGTATCTGGATATAAAATATAAAGGTGTCACTATATGTGATGCCTTCTCACTCCTGTGCAAGTTCTATATCTCTGTGTGATGCCCTCCTGGGTGCCCCCATAGTAGTGGTAATATCCTTCCATGCCACCGTCATAAATTACAGTTTTTCTTCTCTTTAGTTCTACTCATTCTTTGGCGACCATTGTTATGGGGCATCACCATAGAGACTTGAGTTTACAACAATCTCTCTTACTGCCATCTTTCTGTATAACATCCCTGTTCTAAGAACTAAGCATCTGCTCCACCTCACCTCCTCAATGATATTTTTCAAGTCAGAGTCCAGATTATATGAGGGTACTTCTGACGAATTCCGATAGGACTTTTTATCTCCTGTCACCATCTTGTACAGGATGATGCCCAAAGAGAACCAGTCAGCAGCTGCATTGTACTTCTTCCTTGCAATGACCTGTGAAGAAGAAGGGAAGACTTCATTACATGCTGTAGACAATAACGACGCTTTGTAAGTTTAGATTCATGAAGCTCCAATTAGTATTCCCGATGAATGGAGACTATTGAATCCTCCAATGTCCTGTCTCTATCAATCCCACTATAGTCTATGAAATTACTATCCAGACACTCACCTCTGGAGCCATGTAGCCCGGTGTTCCTACTTTTCCAGATACTCCATCCATTCTATTGACGGCCAGCCCAAAATCTGCAATTTTTAGATGACCAGAGCCGTCAATCAGAATATTAGCTGTTTTTAAGTCTCTGTGTAAAGAAAGGTAAAGATATTTTTCATGGAACATGTATGAGTATACACAGTCTATAGTATATATAACACGTAAGTGACTGAATGTGTAAAACATGATCATCTACTGTTCTTCTATATTCAGTGTTCTGCTGAGGAGAAGCACAGAGATGTGACCATATTACAGCAGAACTTGTGCATCAAGGTGAAGAAATGGATTTACCGATGAATGAAGCCCTTTGAGTGCAGGAACTGGAGGCCTGATGTTATCTCAGCCGCATAGAATCTGTTGGGGAAGGAATAAGAAAAAATGTAAGTCTTGGATATTAGAGAAGACGTCACATATGATGTACGCAATCGGATGCTGGGGGAACAGAGTTATTAACAATGTTATGAGTGCCTACATTTAATGAGCAATGTTATATATGGAAAATTAGGGTCTCCACAGCAATGATCGCACAGGATGGTCCAAATTTGGATAGAGCCCCCTTCTTCAACAATGGACTGCTTCTGTGGTAAAATCACCCTTGTTAGTGGGGGCATAGATGGATATGGTAATGTTATTAGGAATATGGTCATCAAAATCAGTCTAGAATATAGTTATAAAACCTTTGTGCTTACTTTGCACTGCTAAGTGGGAAACATCCTTGTTTTTCTAGGAGGCTCTTCAGGTCTCCTCCAGAAGCATAGTCCATGGCAAAACACGAGTGCTTCTACAAGAAGATGGAGAACAAAGAGTCATTCACATTCATTGTACATATTGTTTAGATCAGGGTTCTCCAACTCCAGTCCTCAAGGCCCACCAACAGGTCATGTTTTCAGGATTTCCTTAGTATTGCACAGGTGATAATTGCATCACCTGCAGAGGCAATAATTCCATCACCTGTGTAATACTAAGGAAATCCTGAAAATATGACCTGTTCGTGGGTCTTGAGGACTGGAGTTGGGGAACCCTGGTTAGATAACCTAGAAAATGTTTAAAAACATTGATGGTTTTACCTTAGTTTGGAAAGTTATGCAGCTATTCACCAAGAAAGGACTTCCGGACGTCAGCTGAAGGAGCTTCTTTTCCATCAGGAGTTGTTCTTCTGCTGCAGCTGAAACTCCTTTGGTCACAATCTTTATCGCCAGCTTCTTCTTGGTGATGTTATCAGATGCTAGAAAGACCTATATAGGACAGAGAGGTGGCGTGTCAGTAGCATGGATGATTCAGTGATAGCTTCAGCTTTAGATTTATTTTTATATTATATAATGTAGCAACTTACTTTTCCAAAAGCACCTTGGCCAATCTTCCTATGAAACGTAAACCTGTTGATAGAAATACGGTTTCCGTCTGTAGGGCAGGTCTGAGGGGCAGTGCTCGGTCCTAATGGGATAAAATAACACATTATTGGTTTATATAGAAATAATTATTACAGGAAGATACAATGAATAATAGAAGGCACACATTTTAAGGGACTGTTGAGCAGAATTGACAAAAACTGCTTAAGTGTATGTGCACACATCGCTTTTTTGTGGTCTTTTTTCTGTGCAGTTCTTTCTTTCAGCATTTTTGCTGCAGATTTCACACACAATAATGAGAGGGGAAAAATCCGCAAAAAAAAAACATAAAAATCTTGACAAAAACTCAAGAGAAACCTGGCAAAAACATCTGTATTTTACGCAGCGTTTTTCCTGCCAACACATCAGGATTTGCAGCAGAATTTTCAGTTGAAACTCCTGAATGTGTGCATATGTAATAATAAACTACAGACGTTGATATTAAGAAAGGTTTTGAAGATGGTGGCTTTCATATTAATAGGAATTGTAACTAAAGATGAATGAATTGAAAAAAAAAAGGTTTGCTGATTTCTCTATTTGTACCATCTCCAATTACAGCTCTATAATAAATGTATCTATGATTTATAAGGGCCTTTTTAGAAAGACTTTTCGTCCTACCTGGCCTTGGTTCCTCTTCCTCCCTGGCCTTTGAACCGCTATTTTTAGGCCTTTTTACGGACCCACACGAGCCATCTTCTCCCCTCTTTCTCTTTTCACCTCCTTTACTGAGGTCTTTACCATGTACCTTTTCAGGAAATGGTCTTTTGCGTTTGGGTTCTGGTGATTTACACCCATCTCTGTGCATCTTTTGGTCTCCATGATGCTCTTCAGAACATGGTCTTTTATTTGAGAGTCTTGGTGATTTAGACCCATTCTCATTTTCCTTCATATCCCCATGTATCTCCTCGGGACATGGTCTTTTTTTTTCAGGGCCAATTGACATTGACCCATCTCTATGTCTTTTCCTCTCTCCTTCTGATTTGGGGCCTTCTTTGTTTTTTTTAGAGGACCCCATTTCAAGAATATCGCAGTGTCAATAGACGCGCAACCGTTCCCAGCAATCGCTAGTTGAACAGTGACCCAAATGATGGCTGAACTCTATTTTAGAACCATGTGATGTCATAGAAAGCATTATGATGTCACAAAGCTCTGGTGGGAGCCCATCATGACTATTGTGACCACTGAACCATTATGATGTAAACATGTAATATATGCATAATGAATGAGAACCTTATATTTCTAGTCATAGAATTTACCTTTATAACACAGTATAAGAGAAGTAGTATGCATGAACATGGCTGGGCTGGATGTCTGGAGGGTCTTACATGGTGTCGCTTTTGAATATAGTATATGTATTATATGCATTATTGTATATTAGCTATGTCTTTGGTGGTCTTTACACATACATGCTGCCTCCCATTGCATCCAATGATACCACTTTGTATCTTCTAAAGTAAACCAGAAGGAGATAAAAGTTGCCATCTGGGATTTGGTGCACAGACCTATACAGCCAGTAGACATCTCGTCACAGGATACAACCTGTAATGTAGTTTGCAATTAATTTTCTTACTTATTAATATTGTCTACATTACACACTGGCTTCTTCCATGTAATATTTCGATGAGTTACCTGAGATTAGAAAATTTGCTCCTTTATTTATGGTATTAGGTCTATAGTTAGGGAATGTTGGTGGTGAAAGTTGTGTAATAGCTCGGGAGATGCAGGTTACAGGGCATTTACATTCAATATACAGTACATACTGGAATTATTCATTAAAGACATTTTCCACTCTTAGGAATGTGGACCCAAAGTGCTCTAAAATACCTAAAATAACTAACAAAGCAGATACTCACCCTCCTCAATTCAAGCAGCAGCTCTAAGTATTTTGGTTGCAGTGTGGACGTCACATCGACAGTTTGCATCATTGCTGTAGCCAATCACTGCCTATATATCAAAAGGAAAGAACAGATTTGGCTCACCACTGTTATATATCCACCGTCGCATGAGATTCCGAATTTTCCGAAACCTCGTCAGCTAGGGCTCATACTATAATACCATGAAAAAAGTCCTGAAGTCTCCAGTAATGAAATTCATTTTCATTTGAAATCCATTTAAAATATCTCCACGGCAGGAGGGTGAAAAATCGTTGACGCGTTTCGACCAACTGGTCTTAATTGTAACTTATCACAGTTTGCCATACAGATATAAAACCACTAATCTCTACCCTCCCAGGACATCACTTAATTAAAAATATGCAAAGATATGTGAATATTAAACATATAAACCTTATTGGAGAATGCATGAAAAGGTTGTATAGACAATAGAAATAATTATATTAAACAGATATACATTAGATCTCTGCAAAAATGTAATCCTTGTGGTGAATTTCATGATCCATAGCTCTTCATTTTTAAGCAGTGTTTTCCTCCAATTCTCTCCTTGTCTACGTCTATTAACCCTAACAAATTCATAGAAGGAAAAAGTGTTCAAGCTTCCTACATGAAACTCTGTGAAGTGGTTTGTTTCACCTGAAGTATTTGTATGTTTTTTCTCTTTTAGATAAGAAATACAGGTGCATCTCACTAAATTAGAATATCATCAAAAAGTTAATTTATTTCAGTTCTTCAATACAAAAAGTGAAACTCACATATTATATAGAGTCATTACAAACAGAGTGATCTATTTCAAGTGTTTATTTCTGTTAATGTTGATGATTATGGCTTACAGCTAGTGATGAGCGAGCACTAAAATGCTCGGGTGCTCGATGCTCGGATCGAGCAAATTGGAATACTCAGGTGCTCGACCCGAGCAACGAGCCTAATATAAGTCTATGGGAAACTTGAACATTTTTTAGGCGGCTCCCCCCGGCTGTCTGCAGAGGGCCTAAAAATTGTCCAAATCGATGGGAACAGTGCTCAAATGACATGAGAAAAGCATGGGGAAGACCCCTGGAAGCGTTTCTGACTCCTAGGTCACTGCTGTCAACAACGTCGTCAGAGGTATTATGCCACTTTTACGAACTCACAATAAAACATACAAAAACGAGATCAAAATGGATTCTGGGGACTCTGAAAGTCACAAAGCCTATTTTTATAGGGCCATCTGGTGGCCTTTACTATTCTTAAAGGACCAGCAGTCGGCCCTCACTATTGTTAGAGAGCCATCAGCCGGCTATGCTTTGTTGTTCCCATTACTAAAGAGTTGGTCTCCTCTACTGTTATTGCATATGCAGTGAGTGGCAGGGCTGGCCAAAATTTGGACGCACCTCAATACCCCTTTGAAAATTTGGATGCACCCCAATACCCCTTTGAAGAGACTTAGAGGAGGGCCTCCTGAAAACAATGTTCCCATTATTAGGAAGTAGGTCTCCCATAGTGTTGGCCTATGTAATTCAAGGGCTGCCAAAAATTGGTAGGCACTCCAATGCACTTTGGAAAAGACGTGGAGGAGGGCCTCATAAAAAAATGTTCCCATTAGAAAGGAGCGGGTCTCCTATACTTGTAATGCTCATGCACTAAGTGTGTGGGCTGACAAACATTTACCCCTGGGGGGTATACATGAACATACTGTCTAAAAAAAATTTTTACGGGCATCATAAACACCCTTTAAAAAAATTGTGTGGGTGTTGCATCACGGATCATGGTCACCCTGGTGATAAGGTGGTGGAGGATGAGGATGAGGACAAGGAGGAGGACAAGAGCAAATAGCCAAAATCAGGAAGCGTATACCCATGTGTGGATGTGAAAAGGTGCATAGGAATACACCTCCCAAAAAAAGACACTGGATTTGAGTTTGTTACGCTGCTATCATTTGGTGGTGTTGAGAAGTCTGGCCCAATCCAGCCCTTGTTCATTTTTATAAGAGTCAGCCGGTCAGCATTTTCAGTTGACAGGCGGATGCGCTTATCAGTTATAATTCCACCAGCGGCACTAAAAACCCGTTCTGATAAAACGTTAGCGGCAGGGCAGGCCAGGACCTCCAAGGCTTAGAGAGCCAGTTCATTCCACGTGTCCAGCTTGGATACCCAATAATTATAAGGCACAGAGGAATCACAGAGGATGTTGGTACGGTCGGCAAGGTACTCCCTCAGCATCTTCCCAAACTTTGCACTCCTTGTGAGAGTACCCCGGGCCTCAGGGCCTGTGCGATGGGAGGGGCTGAGAAAACTCTCCCAGAACTTTGACAGTGTTCCCCTGCCTCTGCTGGATTGGAGTTGTGTCTCTCTCGACTTTACTCCTTGGTTGTCCAACGAACTGTGACCTCTGCTACCAGCGTTTTCAGATGGGAATTTTTTTAATAGTTCCGCATCAAGTGACTTCTTGTACTGCCCCATTTTTAGACCTGTCCGCCTCAGGAATAAGAGATATAAAGTTCTCCTTGTAGTGTGGGTCTAGAAGTGTCACCAACCAGTAATGACTGTCTCCCATAATTTTGAGAACGTGAGGGTCAAGGGAAAGACTGACCATGCTCTCCTTCTCCTCCTCCCTGTCCTCAGGCCATGCACTATGAACAGACGGTATGACAGTTGTGCAGGTAGTACCGTCTATAGCACATGAAACTAGCTCCTGTTCTTCCTCCTCCTCCTCTTCCTCATTGTCACCCAATCCACATTGGGATGAGATGAGGCTTGGCTGTGTGTAATCACCCTGTATGGTTCCTTGTTCCAACTCATCGTGCTCCGCCTGCAATGCATCCTCTTTGATTGTGAGCAGAGAGCGTTTCAGAAGACAGAGAAGCGGGATGGTGCCGCTAATTATGGCGTCATCGACGCTCACCATCATCTCAAAGTTTTGGAGGATGGTACAGATCTCTGACATCCATGTCCACTCCTGAGGTCTTATGTGTGGAGTCTGAACTGAAAATCGACGGCCTTGTTGATGCTGGTAGTTAACAACTGCCCTCTTCTGCTCAGAAATCCTTCCTAACATCTGCAGTGTAGAGTTCCAACGCGTGGGGACATCACACACCAGTCGGTGAGCCGAAAGCTGCAAACGCTGTTGAAGCATGGAAAGGGTGGCCGAATGCTGTAGCTGATTTTCTAAAATGGGCACACAGTCGGCGTACTTTGACAAGCAGATTCGGCAGCTCTGGGTAGGTTTTGAGAAACCGCTGAACCACGAGGTTAAGCACATGGGCCAGGCATGGTACATGTGTGAGCTAGCCTCACCTCAGAACCGCCACCAGTTTCCGACCATTGTCACACACAACCATGCCTGGCTGTAGGTTCAGCGGTGTCAGCCACAGATCTACCTGCTCTTTCAGAGATGTCCACAACTCTTCAGCATTGTGCAGTTTGTCACCTAAGCATATTAGCTTCAGCACAGCCTGTTGGCCGAGGCAGTTCTGCAGTGCTTCCAGCTTGTGACTGATGTGGTCATTTCGGAGGTGGAGACTAAAGAGGAGGAGGAGGCTGAGGAGGATGAGGTGCAGGAGCTGTAGACTGTGGGGGCAAGCCTGATTGACCTAGGGCCTGCAATCCTCAGCGTCGGGAGGATGTGTTCCGTCCCAAGGTCTGACTGGGTCCCGGATTCCACTATATTATTCCAGTGTGCCGTCAGCGAGATGTACCATCCCTGCCCACAAGCACTTGTCCACGTGTCCGTGGTTAGGTGGACTTTCCCTGTAACTGCATTGTTGAGGACACGGCTAATGTTGTGGGACACGTGCTTGTGTAATGCGGGGACAGCAAAACGGGAGAAATAGTGGCAGCTGGGGACAGAGTACCGAGGGACGGCCGCCGCCATCAGATTGCCGAAAGTTTCCGTCTCCACAAACCTAAAAGGCAACATTTCGAGCACAAGCAGTCGCGAAATAAGGGAATTTAGTAGTGTGGCCTTGTCACGGGTGTGTCGCCACGAAGATCGTCACGAGTACACAGCCTGACTTCTCGCAGCTGACTTGTTGGTGCTTTGTGTTTTTCGGCAGTGAGGGAGTTAATTCTCTCTCTCTCTGTGCTAGACGAGGTCCAGCCTCGCCCAGCTGCAATCAATACTGCTGTAGTGAGACTCCTTCAAATGCCTGCTGGTCTGTTTGGGAAGTGTCGGTGAAAGCATTTCATTCAGACTAACAGAGCGGATCGTGGTGTTTGGAGTTTCTGAGATAAGTGTATTTGGAGTGTTTTTTCCCTTCCTCGCTTTATCATTTATCTCCTTTCCCGTTGGTGTTCCCTCTGTTGTAGTTGTGTAGTTGTTGTATGCAAGGTGGTTTTGGTTTTTCCCTTGTACTGTCTCGTTCGTCTAAGTACTGTGTGTGGGCATATTATTACTTGTCCCCTTTTGTTGTGATCGGGGTCCTTCTCAGGACTAGATTACTTAGGTGCAGGGATCCTCAGGAGGTAGGGGTTACGCTGGCGGCCTGGACCTCTGTACCTTTAACAGTACCTCCAGGTTGAGGGACTAGTCAGGGCCCCAGCTTAGGGTCAGCTTAGGCCCCCTACCTCCAGTATACAGAGACAGCGTGACAGGCCTGTGGTGCGTTGGCTGCGTATTTACACTTGCGTTCCAAGGACTGGGGTATGGACAACTGAATGCTGTGCTGGGACAAGGACATGCTTGCTGATGGTGCTAGTTGAGAGTATGCAATGACAGGTGCAGGGCAGGAGGCATCTACACATGCACTATGGGCAAGGGATTGGCTTGCACTCACAACAGCGGAAGAAGCAGTGGTGTCACCCGCAGGCACTGTTCCTGGACCCTGGGGTTCGGCCTACAAAGTCGGGTGCTTTGCTGCCATGTGCCTGATCATGTTGGTGGTGGTCAGGCTGCTAGTTTTGCTACCCTTGCTGATGCTGGCCTGGCAGGTGGTGCAAATGGCCTTTTTGGGGTTATCGGCAGCGTCTTTAAAAAGCAACCAGACTCGGGACGACCTGACAGTTGTGCTGACAACTTCCATCGTGTTGGTGTTATTGGGAACGGTTGCCCGCTTTCTGTCTGTGGCCACGACACTGCTTCTTCCTGCCTGTTGGGGTGCTCTGCCTCCCTCCCCCTGTGTGCTGCTGTCTTCGCTCTGCATGTACTGCTGCCAAGTCGGGTCAGTTACTATATCATCCACCTCCTCGTCTTCCACTTCCGCACCCTGGTTCTCCTACTGACATTCCGGCAATTGTGTCTCATCATCGTCCATCTCTTGTGATACTTTCCCACCGTCGCCTTCGTATGAGCGTGGCTGCTCAAATATTTGGGCATCGCTACATGCGATCTCCTCTTGCCCCACTTCAAGTGGACAAGGCGAGAGGCCTGAATCTATAAATGGAAAAGTGAACAGCTCTTCAGATTGTCCAAGTGTGGGATCAGTTGTCTCTGGGCACTCGGCATGGTGGAAGGAAGGAGGATCATGGTGAGAAATATGCGGTCCAGACTCAAGGCTACTGAGATCAAACCGTATGGAAGACAGGGTGGTGGTGGTGGCTAAGTGACTGGAAGCATTATCTGCTATCCAACCAATAACTTTTTCACACTGCTCTGTGTTCAATAGTGGTGTTCTGCGGTCCCCTATTCACTTGAACAGGAAGGTTGAGCGAGAAGATGTGGGTGTTTGTTGTGGCACAATTTGAGCTTGCACACGGCCTCAGCCTCTGCACGCACCATCACCATCACGTCCAGTTCCCCGTCCCTTGCCATGTGCCTTGCCCATTTTAAAAAGAGGGCAATATATTACACGTTCACTACAAATGGCTGAATTTGGAGCGAACTTATATGTGATCCATGTGACGGACAAACCACAGTTTTAAATAGCTGGCCTGTAGGTAACTATTTTTAACATTGCCGACCTCGTGTCAATAAGTTCACTGACACACTGCAACAAAACTTCAATGGAGGCCAGAAATGGTAATATTTTCAGCGCAATTATATGTGATCCATGTGATGGACAAACCACAGTTTTAAATAGCTGGCCTGTAGGTAACTATTTTTTAACATTGCCGACCTCATGTCAATAAGTTCACTGACACACTGCAACAAAATTTTAATGGACGCCAGAAATGGCAATATTTTCAGCTCAATTATATGTGATCCGTGTGACAGACAAACCACAGCTTTAAATAGCTGGATTTTTAGCGCTGTAATATGGAAAGGACCTGGCTGTATTCTGCAATGCCAACAAGCAAAAAAATGGTGTTCTCTGGATTGCTTTTTAAGCAAATAATCAAGATAAAAAAAAAATATTCCTGGCCCCTAATACCTGGGCCTATTTCTACAAATATCTGTAAAAGCACCAGCAGACAGAACTAGAATGGACCCTCTTGCTATATGCACTGCAGTCTGCTATATACCCTGCCTGCCTGCCTAGCACTGATATCTCTGCAGCTAGATTAGTCCTCAGAAGGACTGTTAGTTGAGATGGATATGTGTCTCTAATATAGTCTGGTATACCTTCACTAACTAGAAACAAACAAATCTCTCCCTAGCTCAGCAGCAGCTCTCCCTACACTGTCTGATTCCAGAGTGACTGTGACGAGCATGGCGGCGCCAGGTCTGATATAGACCTGATGACGCTGTGCTGTCAGCCAATCACTGTAATGCCACAACCAACATAGCTGCAGTATTACAGTGTGTGGCAGATAATCCCTGATTGTTGATTGGTGCTCTAAAGAGCGCCAAACATGCAGGGAGGGGACCCGAGCTCCCGCCGAGCAACCCAGGAAATACTCGCCGAGCACCGAGCATCTCGAGCAGTAAGATGCTCGGGCGAGCACCGAGCAGTAGCGAGCATGCTCGTTCATCACTACTTATAGCTAAAGAAAACACAAAAATCATTATCTCAGTAAATTATAATAATAACAAAAAACACCTGCAAAGGCTTCCTCAGCATTTAAAAAGGTCCCTTAGTCTGTTTCAGTAGGCTCCACAATCATGGGGAAGACTGCTGACTTGACAAATGTCCAGAAGGCAGTTATTGACACACTCTACAAGGTGCCAGAGTTCCAATTTTATTTGAAAATCAAGGTCCCGCAGTCTAGAGGAAGAGTGGAGAGTCCACAATCCAAGCTGCTGGAGGTCTAGTGTGAAGTTTCCACAATCAGTGATGGTTTGGGGGGCCATGTCATCTGCTGATGTAGGTCCGGTGTGTTTTATCAAGGCCAAAGTCAGCACAGCCGTCTACCAGGAAATTTTAGAGCACTTCATACTTCCCTCTGCCGACAAGCTTTTTGGAGATGGAGATTTCATTCTCCAGCAGGACTTGGCACCTGTCCACACTGCCAAAAGTACCAATACCTGGTTTACACACAACAGTATCACTCTGCTTGATTGGCCAGCAAACTCGCCTGACCTAAGACGTAAGAAGACTTTTAGGCCATGCAATGCCCCTCTGTGATATCATACTTATTTACAGAATATGATATTATTCTTATATTTTTTAGATGCTAAATGTTGAAATTATGAATTAACTATATATAAATATTGACTCATACATTTTACCGAAAAAGCTTATTTAGTTTAGATTTACATTTAGATGTTGACTAAGGATATAAAATATTAAAAGCAGAAAATTAACGTAAAGTACCTAAACCTTCAAGAAAAGTCCTTTCACTCTTGGTAAATAGTCATCATCAGGTAAAGACAAAGTCCTGACTTTAAATAAAGTCATATTGGTTTAGAATTAGTTTTACATAGATCAGCTATCAGCTATTAAATTCCAATATTGAGCTACAGGATGGCAAAACAAAAAAAAAAGTCAAATGAAATGGCCTCATGGAAGTGGCAACATTTCATTCCTAATTCCAAATATTGGACTTAAAGGGATTTTCACCCGATGACAAACTCTGTTCCTATAAGGGCATCTAGCTGTCATAGAGAGGGATCCTTCAGTTGGGTCCCTCTCTGTGAGTCAGAATGGAGACCTGCTTAATAAGAGGTGTATTACACAAGGGCAATTTATCTGACTGATCGATATGTAATACTACATTTCCACAAAACTGGCCACTAGCTGCATAATGTCTAGCTGACCAAAGCTTACACTCAGCAAAATTTGCTGCCACAGATGCAGAAAGCAAGGCTTGTGGAAATCAGCTGATAGCACAAGAAGGGTCTAAAATACCGTACATAATAAAGATTAATCACAATGTCCATACACTATAAAGCTTATGGCACTTCACACACAATGCAATCTACCATGCTCAGGCTGAAAATCGACAGCCAAAGAAACAAAGAGAACCATATCAGTAAAATGAATAAATATTTATTAGAAAATACCTATAAAAACATAATTCAAATGGCAGAGTGCCTAAATAATGGGACGTCATAGGATCCTAACAATACATAGAAATTACATACAGTTGAAACCAGAAGTTTACATGCACTATATAGAAAGACACATATGCAGGTTTTTCTCAATATCTGACATGAAATCAGAATAAACCTTTCCCGTTTTAGGTCAATTAGGATTACCATAATGTTTAATATTTGCCAAATGCCGGAATAATGAGAGAGAGAGAATGTTTTAAGGCAATTTATTATTTACTGCAAACTCAAAAGTTTACATACACTAAGATTACTATGCCTTTAAACAATTCTGGACTGCCCATATGATGATGTCATGTGTTTGGAAGCTTCTAATATTTTTTTCTGCCAACATCTGAGTTAATTAGAGACACACCTGTGGATGTATTTTAATGAACACCTGAAACACACTGCTTCTTTGTATAGCATCATGGGAAAGTCTAAAGAAATCAGCCAAGATATCAGGAAGAAAATTGTGGACTTGCACAAGTATAGCTCATTCTTGGGTACAATTTCAAGATACCTGAAGGTGTCTCATTCATCTGTACAAACAATTATACGCAAGTACAAACAAGATGGGACTGTTCAGCCATCATACCGCTCAGGAAGGAGACGGTTTCTATGTCCCAGAAATGAACGTGCTTTGGTCCGACATGTGCATATCAACCCAAGGACAAAAGCAAAAGACCTTGTGAAGATGATTGCGGAAGCTAGTAAGATTGTGTCAATATCCAAAGTAAAACTAGTACTGTATCCACATGGGCTGAAAGGCCACTCTGCCAGGAAGAAGCCATTACTCCAAATGAAAAATAAAAAAGCCAGATTAATGTTTGAAAATGCACACAGGAACAAAGACTTTAATTTTTGGAGACAAGTCCTGTGGTCTGATGAAACTAAAATTTAAGTTTTTGGTCATAATGGCCATCGTTACGTTTGGATGACAAAGGGAGAAGCTTGGAAGCCTAAAAACACCATCCCAACTGTGAAACATGGGGGTGACAGCATCATGTTGTGGGGTTGTTTTGCTGCAGGAGGGACTGGTACACGTCACAAAATAGATGGCATCATGAGAAAAGAAGATTATGTGGCAATACTGAAGCAACATCTCAAGACATCAGCCAGGAAGTTAAAGCTTGGGCGGAAATGGGTCTTCCAAATAGACAATGATTCGAAACATACTGTCAAAATGGTAACAAAGTGGCTTAAGGATAACAAAGTCAATGTTTTGGAGTGGCCATCACAAAGCCCTGATCTCAATCCTATTGAAAATTTATGGGCAAAGCTGAAAAGGCAGGTGCGAGCAAGGCGATCTACAAACCAGGATCTGTTACATCAGCTTTGTCCAGAGGAATGGGCCCAAATTCTAACCAACTATTGTGAGAAGCTTGTGGAAGGATATTGACGCATCCAGGGGATGGGGACGACTTGGCGCCTGGGCCTTGTTGTTAGTTTTTGGGGGATGCCGCGATGGCCGGCTCCCGGGGCCATACCCTGGGGTCACTCTTAAAAGCAAGGAATAATGGGGGAAAGGTGTATGGGATAGGAAAAGTTTGTGATGCCACCCGTGGTGTCTGGTGAGGATCACCAGCGCTGCTACAGTCCTCTGAGGCCGGTGGTCAGGCAGCTTAGTTGGTGTGGCTCCCCACAGGTGGAGGGGGGCCTCAGGGCAGCGTAGGAGAAGGGATGCAGGACAGAGGAGACCCAGCCGGGTCAGGAGAAGAATAGGCACACACAACAGTTCACTTCAGTACCTTTACTGGTGGTGTTTCAGGCACGATCCAGGGCACTATAGGGTGAAGGGTGCATTTCAGGACTCTCCCCAGTGAGCGGGTGTGGGGCCTCCTGTTTCTTGCCTTTAAGTTTATGATAAGTCCTGATAAGTTTATGACCTGCCTGGAGCTAGGCCTAACTTTGTCTCTGTCTTGCACCTGCTGGCCTGGTGGTAGGGCCTTCTGTTGGAGATCACACTCCCTGGTCTCTTGGGTCTCTGTGATTCCTGACCTTGGGATAACGGTCATCTTTTGGTGTTCCTGGGACATGTAGTTCGCCAGGGCTTCCGGTAGTTTCTGCTGGTCATAGAGATCCCTGCAGACGTGGACCCGGTGTCCGGTAAATGGTTGTGGGGTGAGCTGGTTAAGCTCTTCTGCCCTCTATGTAGCTTGCTTACTCCACTTGCCTTCGGCCACTAGACTTCATACTGGCAGTAGACTTCGCTACTCTTCACCGCTCTTATGGCGTCGGCACGCCATTGGCTCACTAGTCTGAGCTTTATGAGTCTGAACTCTCTCTAGAGGGACTGGAACTACTTCTGTCCCCTGAGGAAACTGTTCTCTAGACTGACTGCCTACCTCCACCTTCCCTTTTTATATCCCTAACGGGCTCCCTCTGGTGGTCTAAGGAGGAAGGTGGAAGTGTGTGTATGCTGTGTGGGCCTCTTGTGGAGGAATCCATCCATGCACCCCTCTAGGATCTGTGGCACCAATGCACAGCAGGGCGCCACAATATCCCAAACGTTTGACCCAAGTCATTCAGTTTAAGGGCAATGGTACCAAATACTTATGAAATATATGTAAACCTTTAACTTTGCAGTAAGTAATAAAAATGCCTTAAAACATTCTCTCTCTCTCATTATTCTGGCATTTGGCAAATATTAAAAATGATGATAATCCTAAGTGACCTAAAACGGGAAAGGTTTATTCAAGTTGATGTTTTTGAGAAAAAATGCATATGTGTCTTTTATATAGTCTATGTAAACTTCTGGTTTCAACTGTAGTGTTGGTTACAATATGGTAATCATTTAAATAGAGTACAGTGACTTGCCATATGCACAAATCACTAACATGCCATAGGAAGTAAAAATGAAGACCAAACAGGAGATAAAATGAACCCATAAGGTCCAAACGCAAGGTAAAAAAGGGAAATACAATACTAACAGTGTATGCTGGCATTAAATAGAAGATTGAATGCTATTCTAACAGTATAAACTGACACCCCAAATTGCTGCTGCATGTAGATAGTGCAGTTATATGTCACGATATATCAAGATGTCAATGTGCATACATAAATACAATACCATGTAACTCTTATAATGGCCCAGTGTCAAAGAAGACAGAGTCCATCTAGCTTCTCCCAGTGACACCTCCGGGTGAATCCACAGGTGAAACACATGTCGGGGTGGGGATACGCCGTGCCAAACCTACCTGTATTCCTTGGAGGTATTTTTGACATTTGACACTGGGCCATTATAAGAGTTACCATTGAGGTCTTCAGCAGGTTGCATGCTGCCATGCAAACCCATTGGCACCTCAAATGATACACACTTAGGACAGCGTGCTATAAATGCCGCTGTCTGAGACTGTTAGTGCTATTTAATGGGTTAGCAGCAAAGATCTTAGCTCCGAATGCTGCTGTTACTGGCTCATGATGCTTTCAAGTACATTAATAATGAAGAAATAATGTGATAACGTGTGTAATTCTAACGCAGCAGGATAGAAGCCAGTTCTACCATATTACTGATCAATTACACTGAGTCTGTCACTGTTGCGGCTGGCATCGCTGTTATATTCCCCACTCCCCCATCAAATAAATCTCTTCATTATTCACAGACAGTTACACTCATCTTCTTCAGTGCTACGGTTGTCCAACACAAACTGTCTGAAGTAGCTGTCCAATGTTTAGATATTTCTTTCCCTATCTCCTTTGCAGAGCTGTGAGCGATCCTCTCTCTATCCTGAATTACCATAAAATGTCTGCTGCATTTCCTGCCTCGTCTTTTATACAGGCTACGAAAATCCCTCCTGACTGGCTGCACTATACCATTTGATGTGATTGCTGCAAATCATTGGGGAAAAAAACTGGGAGTCTGAACTGAAATATAAATTAGTGTGCATGCAAAATGTAAATGCATGTTCACATAAGGCCATTAGACAGAAAAAAACAAATACAAAAACACAATACACAAATACCCAAAGGTAAATGAATAAATCGCAAAGTGCATAAAAATAATGATAAATAATAAAGGGTATTTAGTTAACATAAATTTTGATCAAATTAATGTAAAAGCCGTCCCGCCACGACACGGCAACCCTAATGGGACAGTCCTAACTCTAATAAATCATTGAGGAAGCCTGCATGCCCGCACCTGAGATAATGTGGGCCTTTACTGACTGATGCAATTATATGCTTTGTGTAAAATGATGAAGGGAATATTTTGAGTGATTTGAGCAAATTGATTCATTGGGACCTGCAAATTTCATAAAATTTGACAAGGATGTGATTTGCAGCAATTTGATTAGCTCATATCTATTCTGAACCCTTTGTAACATGCTAGAGGCATTGCAGGGCGGCATGGCAGTGACATAGAAAAAAGAGAGCGGTCGCTCACTGGTCTATTCGGGTGCTCTGAAGAAAAAAGTAATCTAAATTGCAAAAAGAACTTTGGCACTCCATACATGAATATATAAGAAATATTGTATCTAGACTGATGTCACTTTGAAAAATGAAGGTTTCTTCGCATAATTTGGCCAATTTATGTGTGCCCATCAACCACGACAAGGTCACCTTCGTATGATGGGTAACTACGCTACACTACCACTGGATATACCACTCTTGGGCTGTAAGCCTGTATGGACAATATGTCTCTGCTTGGGCTTTAAACCTACAATGCATGGGCTGGTAGAGCTAGTTAAAACCACCTGTGAATGAATAGAAGGAATTAGTGGGAGGGACGCATGGTCAGAAAAAAAGCTTTTTTTCAGCAACTCCGGTTTAGCACATTTAACCGCCATGCATTTCCCCCTCAGGAACACCTCCTGTCAGTCTGGAGGCTGTGACCCCAATGAAACTTTTTCCTTTTCTGTGTCTTTAATAAGACAACCTCTCTCAGCTGAGCTGCATAAGCCTCCAGTACTATCTGTACTGGAACGGGAGTGGGAGTGATGAGTCCTACTATCAAATCCTACTCATCACTCCAATAAAAACCGGCCTGAAGCTACCATTAATAAAACAGCTCAGCAACTAAGCTGCTGCACCAACCAGCACTACTCGGCCTTTAATATCTTGCCCAGCTTAACTTTCGGGGAGAGATATACACTCCGTCCAGGATCTTCCCTGTTCCCCGCCTACACCTTAACCCCTTAAGCCCCGGAGCATTTTCCGTTTTTGCATTTTCGTTTTTTGCTCCCCTTGTTCCCAAAGCCATAGCGTTTTTATTTTTTGGTCAATATGGCCATGTGAGGGATTATTTTTTGAGGGATGAGTTGTACTTTTCAACGCCATTACTAGTTTTACCATATCGTGTACGGGAAACCGGGAAAAAAAATTCCAAGTGCGGTGAAATTGCAAAAAAAGTGCAATACCACAGTTGTTTTTTATTTATTTTTTTTACCACGTTCATTGTATGCTAAAAATTACCTGCCATTCTTATTCTCCAGGTCATTACGAGTTCGTAGACACCAAACATGTATAGGTTCTCTTTTATTTAAGTGGTGAAAAAAAATTCCAAAATTTGGTTAAAAAAAAAAAAATAGCGCCATTTTCTAAGACCCGTAGCGTCTCCATTTTTCGGGATCTGGGGCTGGGTGAGGGCTTATTTTTTGTGCACCGGGCTGACATTTTTATTGTTCCCATTTTGAGGTAGATCCGATGTTTTGATCACCCGTTATTGCATTTTATTGCAATTTTGCGGCAACCAAAAAACGTAATTCTGGCGTTTAGAATTTTTTTTGCGTTACGCCGTTTACTGATCGGATTAATTCTTTTTTTATATTGATAGATCGGGCGATTCTGAACGCGACGATACCAAATATCTCTATGTAGGGTTTTTTTTATTATTTTATTTTGAATGGGGTGAAAGGGGGGTGATTTAAACTTTTATATTTTTTTAATTTTTTTTATATTTTTAAAAACTTTTTTTTTTCACTTACTGCATGCTTCAATACTCTCCATAGGAGACTATAAGCAGCAGTTGTCTGATCGCCTCTGCTACATACAGGGGACCAGCAGATCCCCTGCATGCAGCAGAAATGGTCCTGTGCTATGAGCGCCGACCACTAGGTGGCGCTCATAGCGACCGGATCATGACAACCACAGGCGTCTGCTGCAGACCCTGGGTTGTCATGCCCACCCATCGGTGACCCGCGATCACGTGACGGGGTCGCCGATGGGCGGGGCTTATGACGCGCTACCCGGAAGCGCGCGTTAAATGCCACTGTCGGAGATTGACAGCGGCATTTAACATGTCAACAGCCGCGGGTGGATCGCGATTTCCACCCGCGGCTGTTGCGGGCACATGTCAGCTGTAAGAATCAGCTGACATGTGCTTGGTTCAGTGAGGGCTCAGCGCAGCAGCCCTCACTGAACGGGCAGTACGCAAATGTGCGTACTAATACGGCAAGGGTTGTTAAGGGGTTAATATCTTGCCCAGCTTAACTTTCGGAGAGAGATATACACTCCGTCCAGGATCTTCCCTGTTCCCCGCCTACACCTTAAAGACTATTAGAAGAATATTGCAAAGGACAAGCAGATAATATACATTTGTATTTATATATGTTCTTAATGGTCCAATTAGTCCACATAATAACAAAGTGTATATCTGTCAGATAGATTAGTAGACCAATCGGAAAATGCCAACAACAACAACCATTATATATAATAATATCCGACAAGGGATCAGAGTAATAAAAAAGACCTTTATTATTGCAATTTCGGGTACATGGCGGCAAAGAAAAGAGCGTACAGACATATATACTAATACCATATACTAGTGAGTATAATGTGATTGCTTAAATTGCAGAGACATATTTAAATTGCAAAGACACCAGGGCTGAATAATAGTAGCTCCAAATGAACTAATACATGCTAGTAGTATATCTAAAATCCCATGGTAAAGGATATAATCCTAAGTAGTGGGAGCCAATATAGGCATTCCCAAGAGGTAATCTTTGGGCGTGTATCTATATATCTCAGTGGATGTATTATATCAAAAAAATTTTTTTTACAAATAGCAATGGTGGTGTATAACATTCATTCATACCTGGTATATAGTATCTGCACATGTAGCAGTAGCTCTGGATGCAATGGTCCTACTCTTAGTGTGACGCTCGCCCCGACGCGTGTTTCGGTGCGTCCTTTATCATGAGGTCGATGCTATTTGTAAAAAATTTTTTTTGATATAATACATCCCCTGAGATATATAGATACACACCCAAAGATTACCTCTTTTTAATACTCTGACCCCTTGTCGGATATTATTATATATATTGGTTGTTCTTAAAGACTATTAGTAAAATGTTTGGTCTTGAAATCAGATACAATTCCCAAGACAGTGTAATATATAACTTACATTATCTGTGAGTTATATCGTAATTCATATAATTTAGCCCCCTGCTGATGTCATGCTGATTGACACCAGCTCCCCCAATGTTAGGCAGGTGGGATCCCGCTTTCAATCAACATGACACCGGCAGTGACGCCCTGTGGACAAAGCAGAGCGGATGACAAGGAGCTGTTGTGACAACGTGAAATCACAAAAAAAGGAGAATTACTGCCAGGTGCCGGGAGAGAGCGTTGTATGGCAGAACAGGCGGGTGGTTCGCAACTCTCCACAGATCAGTGCTTAGCCCCATAGAGAAAAAAAAGTTTGGATAACTTACTTAAATGATTGGTTGTGTCAGCCCAATGTACTGTTTGATAGGAAAGAGCTGTCACTTCTAGTTTTGTTTTAATCTGGGAGAAAGATTTCTCTATGTCAAACATTAATAAAGAACTTTAAGACATGTAGTTTGATAGTAGCATTTTTATTGTGGCTACTTGTAGATGTTTTGAGGGTGAATAAAGTTTTTTAAATTCAACCCATTATTGATCCAGAGGAAGGCGAAAGAAAAACCCCTATAAATTATGTGTGAGGTAATTGTCCTCATATAGGGGAAAAAAATTCCTTCCTGACTCCGAATTTGGCAATCGGAATTACTCCCTGGATTTATCCATGTATTATCCAATAGTATTGCAGGGAATGACTCATTGAGAGCTGTGCTGTAATCTCATAAATGGTCTATGGAGTTCCTGGGGCAGAACTTGGCTTTCCCTGGCTGCCAGCATAACTAGTTCTGAGGGGTCTGGAGTACAGGCTTCTGTTCTGATGGCTGTCGATGGAAAATATCATATATCAGAATGGTTTCTGTTGCTGCTCAACATTTAAACATTTTACATGAGTCATAACTGCAAACGACTATGGGCCTAATCATTAACGCGTAGGTCACAAAAGTCTTACTGAAGGGGCGAGATGGAGTAAGATGCGCCTAATTTATTAAGAAGAACATGCCATTTAATGCCTTAGACTCATCTTATCACTAGTGTGCACCTTCCTGCGACATAACAGAAATCTTACTCCTGGCAGGGACTCAGGTACTTTTCTGTCATAAGTTGCACCACTAAATTGGCATAAGTTTTGAAGAGTTTATTGGGCTGGCATTGCCACACCTTGTCACGCCCATGCGTTATTCACTTTGGCGGATGTGGTTGGGACACTTATGTTACCTTTCATAGTGTTTTACACCAGAAATTTGGTGAGACCAAATCGGGTAAATGGGGCTTATGTACTTACAGTGCCTGGTATAAACGGTGGTGGTACTTTAAGGGCTTCCAGATCCTCCCAATTTATGTGCTGGAAGAAGGGATGTTGTCTAATGCAGCCATTTATTCCCAGTCGTCTGCTTGGGTCCTCACACAGTAGCTGTAAAGAAGAACAAAGTCTATATTAGTATCTGGATATAAAATATAAAGGTGTCACTATATGTGATGCCTTCTCACTCCTGTGCAAGTTCTCTATCTCTGTGTGATGCCCTCCTGGGTGCCCCCATAGTAGTGATAATATCCTTCCATGCCACCGTCATAAATTACAGTTTTTCTTCTCTTTAGTTCTACTCATTCTTTGGCGACCATTGTTATGGGGCATCACCATAGAGGCTTGAGTTTACAACAATCTCTCTTACTGCCATCTTTCTGTATAACATCCCTGTTCTAAGAACTAAGCATCTGCTCCACCTCACCTCCTCAATGATATTTTTCAAGTCAGAGTCCAGATTATATGAGGGTACTTCAGACGAATGCCGATAGGACTTTTTATCTCCTGTCACCATCTTGTACAGGATGATGCCCAAAGAGAACCAGTCAGCAGCTGCATTGTACTTCTTCCTTGCAATGACCTGTGAAGAAGAAGGGAAGACTTCGTTACAAGCTATAGACAATAACGACGCTTTGTAAGTTTAGATTCATGAAGCTCCAATTAGTATTCCCGATGTATGGAGACTATTGAATCCTCCAATGTCCTGTCTCTATCAATCCCACTATAGTCTATGAAATTACTATCCAGACACTCACCTCTGGAGCCATGTAGCCCGGTGTTCCTACTTTTCCAGATACTCCATCCATTCTATTGACGGCCAGCCCAAAATCTGCAATTTTTAGATGACCAGAGCCGTCAATCAGAATATTAGCTGTTTTTAAGTCTCTGTGTAAAGAAAGGTAAAGATATTTTTCATGGAACATGTATGAGTATACACAGTCTATAGTATATATAACACGTAAGTGACTGAATGTGTAAAACATGATCATCTACTGTTCTTCTATATTCAGTGTTCTGCTGAGGAGAAGCACAGAGATGTGACCATATTACAGCAGAACTTGTGCATCAAGGTGAAGAAATGGATTTACCGATGAATGAAGCCCTTTGAGTGCAGGAACTGGAGGCCTGATGTTATCTCAGCCGCATAGAATCTGTTGGGGAAGGAATAAGAAAAAATGTAAGTCTTGGATATTAGAGAAGACGTCACATATGATGTATGCAATCGGATGCTGGGGGAACGGAGTTATTAACAATGTTATGAGTGCCTACATTTAATTGGAAATGTTATATATAGAAAAGCAATGATCGCACAGGATGGTCCAAACTTGGATAGAGCCCCCTTCTTCAACAACGGACTGCTTCTGTGGTAAAATCACCCTTGTTAGTGGGGTCATAGATGGATATGGTAATGTTATTAGGAATATGGTCATCAAAATCAGTCTAGAATATAGTTATAAAACCTTTGTGCTTACTTTGCACTGCTAAGTGGGAAACATCCTTGTTTTTCTAGGAGGCTCTTCAGGTCTCCTCCAGAAGCATAGTCCATGGCAAAACACGAGTGCTTCTACAAGAAGATGGAGAACAAAGAGTCATTCACATTCATTGTACATATTGTTTAGATCAGGGTTCTCCAACTCCAGTCCTCAGGACCCACCAACAGGTCATGTTTTCAGGATTTCCTTAGTATTGCACAGGTGATAATTGCATCACCTGCAGAGGCAATAATTCCATCACCTGTGTAATAGTAAGGAAATCCTGAAAATATGACCTGTTCGTGGGTCTTGAGGGCTGGAGTTGGGGAACCCTGGTTAGATAACCTGGAAAATGTTTAAAAACATTGATGGTTTTACCTTAGTTTGGAAAGTTATGCAGCTATTCACCAAGAAAGGACTTCCAGGCGTCAGCTGAAGGAGCTTCTTTTCCATCAGGAGTTGTTCTTCTGCTGCAGCTGAAACTCCTTTGGTCACAATCTTTATCGCCAGCTTCTTCTTGGTGATGTTATCAGATGCTAGAAAGACCTATATAGGACAGAGAGGTGGCGTGTCAGTAGCATGGATGATTCAGTGATAGCTTCAGCTTTAGATTTATTTTTATATTATATAATGTAGCAACTTACTTTCCCAAAAGCACCTTGGCCAATCTTCCTATGAAACGTAAACCTGTTGATAGAAATACGGTTTCCGTCTGTAGGGCAGCTCTGAGGGGCAGTGCTCGGTCCTAATGGGATAAAATAACACATTATTGGTTTATATAGAAATAATTATTACAGGAAGATACAGTGAATAATAGAAGGCACACATTTTATTCGACTGTTGAGCAGAATTGACAAAAACTGCTTAAGTGTATGTGCACACCACTTTTTTGTGGTCTTTTTTCTGTGCAGTTCTTTCTTTCAGCGTTTTTGCTGCAGATTTCACACATAATAATGAGAGGGGAAAAATCAGTCAAAAAAAACCTTAAAAATCGTGACAAAAACTCAAGAGAAACCTGGCAAAAACATGTGTATTTTACGCAGCGTTTTTCCTGCGAACACATCTGGATTTGCAGCAGAATTTTCTGTTGAAACTCCTGAATGTGTGCATATGTAATAATAAACTACAGACGCTGATATTAAGAAAGGTTTTGAAGATGGTGGCTTTCATATTAATAGGAATTGCAACTAAAGATGAATGAATTGAAAAAAAAAGGTTTGCTGATTTCTCTATTTGTACCATCTCCAATTACAGCTCTATAATAAATGTATCTATGATTTATAAGGGCCTTTTTAGAAAGACTTTTCGTCCTACCTGGCCTTGGTTCCTCTTCCTCCCTGGCCTTTGAACCGCTATTTTTAGGCCTTTTTACGGACCCACACGAGCCATCTTCTTCTCCCCTCTTTCTCTTTTCACCTCCTTTACTGAGGTCTTTACCATGTACCTTTTCAGGACATGGTCTTTTGCGTTTGGGCTCTGGTGATTTACACCCATCTCTGTGCATCTTTTGGTCTCCATGATCCTCTTCAGAACATGGTCTTTTATTTGAGAGTCTTGGTGATTTAGACCCATTCTCATTTTCCTTCATATCCCCATGTATCTCCTCGGGACATGGTCTTTTTTTTTCAGGGCCAATTGACATTGACCCATCTCTATATCTTTTCCTCTCTCCTTCTGATTTGGGGCCTTCTTTGTTTTTTTTAGAGGACCCCATTTCAAGAATATCGCAGTGTCAATAGACGCGCAACCGTTCCCAGCAATCGCTAGTTGAACAGTGACCCAAATGATGGCTGAACTCTATTTTAGAACCATGTGATGTCATAGAAAGCATTATGATGTCACAAAGCTCTGGTGGGAGCCCATTATGACTATTGTGACCACTGAACCATTATGATGTAAACATGTAATATATGCATAATGAATGAGAACCTTATATTTCTAGACATAGAATTTACTTTTATAACACAGTATAAGAGAAGTAGTATGCATGAACATGGCTGGGCTGGATGTCTGGAGGGTCTTACATGGTGTCGTTTTTGAATATAGTATATGTATTATTTGGCTTATTGTATATTAGCTATGTCTTTGGTGGTCTTTACACATACATGCTGCCTCCCATTGCATCCAATGATACCACTTTGTATCTTCTAAAGTAAACCAGAAGGAGATAAAAGTTGCCATCTGGGATTTGGTGCACAGACCTATACAGCCAGTAGACATCTCGTCACAGGATACAACCTGTAATGTAGATTGCGATTAATTTTCTTACTTATTAATATTGCCTACATTACACACTGGCTTCTGTCAGAAACCCCGTCAGCTCGGGCTCATACTATAATACCATTACAAAAGTCCTGAAGTCTCCAGTAAAATCATTCCTTTCTATTTGAAATTCATTTGAAATGTTTCCACGGCAGGAGGGTGAAATATCGTTGACGCGTTTCGACCAACTGGTCTTAATCGTAACTTATCACATATTGCCAGACAGACAGTTTACAAAACCGCTAACCTCTACCCTCCCAGGACATCACTTAGTTAAGAATATACAAAGATATGTGAATATTAAAATATAAACCCTATTGGAGAATACATGAAAATGCTCTATAGACAATAGAAATAATTATATTTAATCAGGGTGGACCCCTATGTAAGAAATGTCTTTGGGCCCCCCTCCTTTTATGGCGACCAAGCTACAGATAGATTTTTTATGAAATAAAAATGAAAAAGACATTACACTTTAACTTTTCCTGTGCTGGATGAGGGGGACTGTGCCAAACATACCCTCAAACTGGCGGTGCCACTGTCAGAAGTGATATCATCCTGCCCTACCTGTGACGTGCCATATGTTTCAGAGAGCCGTCAGCTTACTTCTCACTGCCATGCTTCCCAGTAGTAAAGGAGGCTAATTGTGACTTGTGTTTGGTAGTATTGCTGGTTGGATGGATGATGCCAGTCCTTGTGGTGGTGATGATTTTTTTTTATAAATCAGATGTTATTTATTGAGAAAAGGTTTTTCCAGTTTAGAAATAATACAAAACAAGAAAATACAATCGCAAACGCCCGATCCCTCCTATCCCTAAAATGTAAAGTAAGACATAACAAAATATTCACTGAATAGTTAATTCACGGTTCAATAGGAAGGATTGTTTGATTAATAGTATTCAGTTAATCAGCACATATAGTGAGTGTAACATTTGCTGGTAAAATCTCATGATGCCAGACCAGATCCTTCTATCCATGAGGCTCAAAGTTTCTGGAACTTAGTGGAGGTTTCTCTCTAAATAAATGCTTCTTTCCAAATTCAACAACCAATCGACCTTTTTTATGAATTTTGGGATTGTGGGAGTCTCCTCAGATATCCAGTACTCAGCTACTAATTTCTTAGCCATATATAACATTTGAGAGACAGCAATTTTACCATATTCATCAATAAATAAAGGCTTCGCGAAAACTGTAGCAACGTCATGTGACAAGAAGCCATATTGTTTTGTGCTACTATTGGGACTTATTATATAGACCAATCGTTCTATATACTATCAATATAAGAGGGTGACGCGAAGGTCAGAAATGAACGATACTGGGTCTTCAATGGGATCAAGAGAATGCCAAGAGTGTGCAAAGCAGTCATCAAAGCAAAAGGTGGCTACTTTGAAGAACCTAGAATATAAGACATATTTTCAGTTTCACACTTTTTTGTTAAGTATATAATTCCACATGTGTTAATTCATAGTTTTGATGCCTTCAGTGTGAATGTACAATTTTCATAGTCATGAAAATACAGAAAAATCTTTAAATGAGAAGGTGTGTCCAAACTTTTGGTCTGTACTGTACGTACCCGCATATCATCAATTTACCAAAAATATAATATATGACCACTGTATACATATTACCTCAGTCTCTCAAGTCCAGAAACACCGGCCACACAGTGCACCTCCCCCGATGCACGTTTCGGCGTGAGCCTTCCTCAAGGGGTGTATATCCATAATGATGGGCTGCTACAAATAGGGTCCCAAGTAATTATTGCACATGTACAGAAGTAGGCACGCCCCCAAACAAGGTACCACAAGTGCAACAATGTCAAGCGGGTCGTTTTCATCCAGAATACATCTCCTGCACATGTTTGTGCCGGTAATGGTGGCCGCATGCCCGGAAGCGCGCAACATCATGTACTGCGCATGTCTTTGATGACGCTGACTGAGTCACCGGAAGTGCGCAAGTTATGGTGTACTGCGCATGTCTCTGATGACGCTGGTCGCGTCATCGGTGTTGATGTAATATGCATCATGTGTCTCAAAACACTCACCGCGCATGTCTATATGTGACGCGGTAGCGTCACTGTAACCTAGGCAATCAGGGGGCGTCGTCATCACTGGGATGCCAAAAGCCCACCGGTGCAGAGGGACTGTGACACCACCGCTTACAGAAATCGTGGTACCTGTGGACCAGAACCATGCTTTTTGCAAAAGGGGCCTGTAAATGGAAGACACGGAATACAGATTGGAAGGCCATAATGGTCTGTAACTAGATTAATCCATACATTGATTAATTACTTGATCTACACAGGGTACATATATATTCAAAGGGACCGAATAATAGACCGCATTAAAAAGGGCGCATAAATTTCATTATTCACATCAACATGTCTACATCTTACATATTGCATGATATGTCATATCTCCATGTGTGCCTTGAGATTGCTCATGCTTCCTCACAATTTGGTTTCTCAAGTCCTCAGACAGTACTTTGGTCTTCTTTCTTTTCTCCATGCTCAATGTGGTACACACAAGGACACAGGACAGAGGTTGAGTCAACTTTAATCCATGTTAACTGGCTGCAAGTGTGATTTAGTTATTGCCAACACCTGTTAGGGGCCACAGGTAAGTTACAGGTGCTGTTAATTACACGAATTAGAGACGCATCACATGATTTTTCAAACAGTGCCAATACTTTTGTCCACCCCCTTTTTTAGGTTTGGTGTGGAATTATATCCAATTTGGCTTTAGGACAATTCTTTTTGTGTTTTTTCATTGAAGACAAATTAAATGAAGATAATAATACCAAAGAATTTGTGATTGCAATCATTTTCAGGAAGAAACTGAGTATTATCTGACAGAATTGCAGGGGTGCCAATACTTTTGGCCACCACTGTATCCATGTGTGCGGTCCACAGACAGAAACATAGCACATTTATGTATTACTACACTATACCTAATATACAAACCCTATACGGTGTTGTTACATTATATTTAGTATATATACTGCTCTGAGGTGCTGTTACATTATACCTAATATATATATCCTATACAATGCATACATCTGTCAAAAAGTGAAATTGCCAGATTCAGGAATATAAATAATTACAACGGATACTTAAGATAGAACAATAAATAGAATATTGCATTCCATATCGCACGAATATACCAGCACTAATGTGCAAACAGGATGCTTATTTCTCATTGTTCATATCTATGCTTTCAATTCATTGGCATCATCACTCTTTATTTCCGCTTCCATTCTGAATTCCAACTGTTCCCCTTTATGTCCTTTATTAGCCAACATGGATAGTGATGTAACATACAACAAATAATGAAGGGGTATAGGCTGATACATATAACCTAGTATAAATGAAACACAATAAAATTAGTATTAAAAACAATGATAAAACAACCATATGTCAAGATGTAACACAGGGCCTCTAGCAGACGGGGAACTACAAGAAAGGGACGAAACTGATGTTTTCATTCAGTCCAGATGGATGTGTGGCGCCCCTGAGGGTTCAGTCGCCACAGGGGTACTGCACCTCAGCCCGAGGTGTAGTATTTACTCTTCCAGGTAGGGATGGAGCACTTCTCATGACCCTACTTCATCATTCAACACTACACCACTCCTGTCCTGTAGGGGGGCCTAAATGCACCAGGGTGTTGCCCCGGCCGGGATATAGGAGATGGGGGGAACCAAAGATAAGGGGAACCATGTAGCAGGTGAGGGTGGAGGACAGACTTTTAGGAAACACTTATTCATTCATATTTAATCTTCAGCCATCTTAAGTTCAAGGTCTTTGATTGTGATCTTCACCGCTGATTGTGGCCTTCTGCTAGAACCTGCAGCCTATTGAAGATACACGGTCCTCGTTCTCTGGCCTTGAGGCGCGGAGTGGGTCAGAGTTAACCACTGCCTCTACCCGGTCAAGGTCCCTACCTAAGAAGGCCTGGAGGGGAGTAGAGGAGACAAGCTCCACAGGCAAAAGGATCCGTGGGGGATACGGACGAAGCGGCATACGCCATCTGTATTTCTTACTCTGGCCTAGTCAGAGGGACTCCTGCTGCAAGAGGGGTGACCGGCCCCCGATATCTGACTTTGTGTAATGCACACGCCCGGGCTGAGTGGCATGTGCGTGTATATGTAGTGATTCCACTGGACCGTGCCGGAGAGTGAATACCTGGAGGGGCGTAACTAAGTATCCACCCGATCCGACCAGGGTCGCACGACGGCATACGACGCCAGTGCACCAAGGAGGAACCGAGCAGAGGGACCAGGTGCTACTCCAGGACAGACCCCGGACACGGCTGTTGACCCACACAGGGGAATACAGGAACAGGCAGGTTAGGCTGGCACACAGACTTCTGGGTAAGGCAGACACGGCTGGTATGCAGACTGGCGGATGCTGGTAAGCACGACTGGTATGCAGGCAGGGAGGTACTGGCAGGTACGACAGGTTGGAGCACCGAGTGGATAGGACCCAGTACAGGAGCAGGACGAGACTGCCGAAGCAGCGAGCAAAGGGTCAGAGCAGAGCGAGACTGCCGGAGCAGCAAGCAAAGGGTCAGAGCAGGGCGTGACTGCCGGAGCAGCGAGCAAAGGATCAGAGCAGAGCGAGACTGCTGGAGCAGCGAGCAAAGGGTCAGAGCAGAGCGAGACTGCCGGAGCAGCGAGCAAAGGGTCAGAGCAGAGTGAGACTGCCGGAGCAGCGAGCAAAGGGTTAGAGCAGAGCGAGACTGCCGGAGCAGCGAGCAAAGGGTCAGAGCAGAGCGAGACTGCGGAAGCAGCGAGCAAAGGGTCAGAGCAGAGCGAGACTGCCGAAGCAGCGAGCAAAGGGTCAGAGCAGAGCGAGACTGCCGGAGCAGCGAGCAAGGCAGAGCAGGCAAGAACCGCCGGAGCGGTGAGCAAGGCAGAGGAGAGGGGACAGGGCTCTGTACACACGGAACAGACTGGAAGGGAAAGGCAGAACCAGGTACACACAGGATACTTGTAATGAAGTAGCGAGTGGACTCTAAACTCACAAACGGGAGTACAGGGACAACGAGTAGGAGTTAGGTACGGGATCAGATTCTGCAGGAAAAGGGAAGGTACGGACATAGTGAAAAACAGGTAACAGGCTAGGAGAGTATTCAGACAAGAACAGACACAGCAGCAAGATACAGGAGCGGGTCTAGGTATGCGGCCCCTAGAAGGCGGAACGAAAAGGCTAGGAGGGAGTTCAGACAGGAACAGGCAAGATACAGGAACGGGTCTAGGTATGTGGCCCCTAGAAGGCGGAAAGAACAGGCTAGGAGCATGTTCACACTGGCCTGGAAATACAGCCTCCAGGATAGGCAGAAGACAACAGGCTAGAAGATAGTTCAGACAGGACACAGTTCAGACACGGGAACTGATACCGCAAGGCAGGAAGCATAGACAGGACCTGGCACATCAGTGACAGGAAGCCAACTGACAGAACACAATGCTCAGGCATGGATTCCAGAGAGGAGCTGGGTTAAATACCAGGTGACAGACAGCAATAGGCTGAGGACGCACAAGGGGTGTGCCTGCAGCAGCTACAAGAAGCAACAGAAACAGAGGCAAGCAGACAGCATGGAGGGAAGCCAGGCTAGCAGACTGGACTGGAGATCAAGTGCGTGCTCTTGCACAGTGGGAGATGGACCACTATGCAAGGACGCCAAGAGTGTGCAAAGCAGTCATCAAAGCAAAAGGTGGCTACTTTGAAGAACCTAGAATATAAGACATATTTTCAGTTATTTCACACTTTTTTGTTAAGTATATAATTCCACATGTGTTAATTCATAGTTTTGATGCCTTCAGTGTGAATGTACAATTTTCATAGTCATGAAAATACAGAAAAATCTTTAAATGAGAAGGTGTGTCCAAACTTTTGGTCTGTACTCTAGGTCTATAGGAAACGCGAGCATTTTTTAGGCGGCTCCTCCCGGCGGTCTGCAGAGGCCTAAAAATTGCCCGAATCGATGGCAACAGTGCTCAAATGACATGGGAACAGGATGGGGAAGACCCATGGAAGCATTTCTGACTCCCAGGTCACTGCTGAGAACAACGTTGTCAGAGGTATTACGCCACTTTTACGGACTCACATTAAATCATACAAAAACTAAACCAAAATGTATTTTCCTGGGAAATATGTTAAGGAACATCCTTTCCAGGGTAATGACTTGTATATAAGGCAAAATAAATAACCAAAGGCAAAAATACTCCTCCACACCTTGGGCTATGTTCACACGTAGCGTTTTTGAAGCATCTTTGCACTTTTGCATTGCTTTCAACCGTGTCAAATGCATTCACTGCGAGATGTCATTTTAACATTTTACAACCTTTTCTGGCCATGTGGTGTGTCAGACATCATCAGACACATCCTGTTTCATTTATGAAGGAGGGACTCTGAAAGTCACAAAGCCTATTTTTATAGAGCCATCAGACGGCCTTTACTATTCTTAAAGGGCCAGCAGTCGGCCCTCACTATTCTTAGAGAGCCATCAGCCGGCTATGCTTTAATGTTTCCATTACTAAAGAATGGGTCTCCTATACTGTTATTGAGTATGCAGTGAGTGGCAGGGCTGTCCAAAATTTGGACGCACCCCAGTACCCCTTTGAAAATTTGGACGCACCCCAATACCCCTTTGAAGAAATTTAGAGGAGGGCCTTCTGAAAACAATGTTTCCTTTATTAGGAAGTGGGTCTCCTATACTGTTTGCCTAAGCCTTGAATGCTAGGCCTGCCAAAAATTTGGACCTACTCCAATGCCCCTTGGAAGAGACGTAGAGGGCCTTCAGAAAAAAAGTTCCCATTATTAGGAAGTGGGTCTCCCATTGTGTTTACCTATGAAGTGAATGCAAGGGTTGCCAAAAATTTGGAGGCACTCCAATGCCCCTTGGAAGAGACATAGAGGGCCTCATGAAAAAATGTTCCCATTATTAGGAAGTGGGTCTCCCATAGTGTTGGCCTATGCAGTGAATGCAAGAACTGAAAAAAAAAATTGGGAGGCACTCCAATGCCACTTGGAAGAGACGTAGAGGGCCTCCTGAAAAAAACATGTTCCCATTATTAGGAAGTGGGTCTCCCATTGTTTTTGCCTATGCAGTGAATGCAAGGGTTGCCTAAAATTTGGGGGCACTCCAATGCCCCTTGGAAGAGACATAGAGGGCCTCATGGAAACAATGTTCCCATTATTAGGAAGTGGGTCTCCCATAGTGTTGGCCTATGCAGTGAATGCAAGAGCTGAAAAAAAAATTGGGAGGCACTACAATGCACCTTGGAAGTGACGTAGAGTGCCTCATGAAAAAATGTTCCCATTATTAGGAAGTGGGTCTCCCATTGTGTTGGTCTATGCAGAGAATGCAAGGGTTGCCAAAAATTTGGAGGCACTCCAATGCCCCTTGGAAGAGACTTGGAGGAGGACCTCCTGAAAAAAAATTTACCCATTATTAGGAAGTGGGTCTCCCATAGTGTTGGCCTATGCAGTGAATGCAAGGGTTGCCAAAAATTTGGAGGCACTCCAATGCCCCTTAGAAGAGACTTGGAGGTCAGAGGGCCTCCTGAAAACAATGTTCCCATTATTGGGACGTGGGTCTCCCATTGTGTTTGCCTATGCAGTGAATGCAAGGGTTGCCAAAAACTTAGAGGCACTCCAATGCCCCTTGGAAGAGACGTGGAGGAGGACCTCCTGAAAAAAAATTTACCCATTATTAGGAAGTGGGTCTCCCATAGTGTTGGCCTATGCAGTGAATGCAAGGGCTGCCAAAAATTTGGAGGCACTCCAATGCCCCTTTGAAGAGACATAGAGGGCCTCATGAAAAATTGTTCCCATTATTAGGAAGTGGGTCTCCCATTGTGTTTGCCTATGCAGTGAATGCAAGGGTTGCCAAAAATTTGGAGGCACTCTAATGCCCCTTGGAAGAGACGTAGAGGGCCTCATGAAAAAATGTTCCCATTATTAGGAAGTGGGTCTCCCATTGTGTTTGCCCATGCAATGAATGCAAGGGCTGCCAAAAATTGGAGGCACTTCAATGCACCTTGGAAAAGACGTGGAGGAGGGCCTCATAAAAAATTTTCCCATTAGAAAGGAGCGGGTCTCCTATACTTGTAATGCCCATGCACTAAGTGTTTGGGCTGACAAACATTTACCCCTGGGGGGGGTATACATGAACATACTGTATAAAAAAATTTTTTAAGGGCATGACAAACAACCTTTAAAAAAATTATGTGGGTGTTGCATCACGGAGCATGGTCACCCTGGTGATATGGTGGTGGAGGATGAGGAGAAGGAGGAGGACAAGAGCAAATATCCAAAATCAGGAAGCGTATACCCATGTGTGGGTGTGAAAAGGTGCATGGGATTACATCTCCCAAAAAAAGACACTGGATTTGAGTTTATGTTACGCTCCTATCATTCGGTGGTGTTGAGAAGTCTGGCACAATCCAGCCCTTGTTCATTTTTATAAGAGTCAGCCTGTCAGCATTTTCAGTTGACAGGCGGATGTGCTTATCAGTTATAATTCCACCAGCGGCACTAAAAACCCGCTCTGATAAAACAATAGTGGCAGGCCAGGACCTCCAAGGCGTAGAGAACCAGTTCATTCCACGTGTCCAGCATGGATACCCAATAGTTATAAGGCACAGAAGAATCCCCGAGGACATTGGTACGGTCAGCAAGGTACTCCCTCAGCATCTTCCCAAATTTTGCACTACTTGTGAGAGTACCCCGCGCCTCAGGGCCTGTGCGATGGGAGGGTCTGAGAAAACTCTCCCAGAACTTTGACAGTGTTCCCCTGCCTCTGCTGGATTGGAGTTGTGTACTCCTTGGTTGTCCAACGAACTGTGACCTTTGCCACCAGCATTTTCAGATGGGAATTTTTTTAATAGTTCCGCAACAAGGGCCTTCTGTTACTGCCCCATTTTTGTAGACCTGTTCGCCTCAGGAATGAGAGATATAAAGTTCTCCTTGTAGCTTGGGTCTAGAAGTGTCACCTACCAGTAATGACTGTCACCCAAAATTTTGAGAACGCGAGGGTCACGGGAAAGGCAGCGTAACATAAACTCAGCCATGCGTGCCAGACTGCTAACAGGCAAAACTTCCATGTCCTCACTGAGGACCACTGACTATGCTCTCCTCCCCCTCCTCCCTGTCCTCAGGCCATCCACGCTGAACAGACGGTATGACAGTTGTGCAGGTAGTACCGTCTATAGCGCATGAAACTAGCTCCTGTTCTTCCTCCTCCTCCTCCTCTTCCTCAGTGTCACCCAATTCACATTGGGATGAGATGAGGATGGGCTGTGTGTAATCACCCTGTATGGTTCCTTGCTCCATCTTATCATGCTCTGCCTGCAATGCATCCTCTTTGATTGTGAGCAGAGAGCGTTTCAGAAGACTGATAAGCGGGATGGTGACACTAATTATGGTGTCATTGCCGCTCACCATCTTGGTGGAGTCCTCAAAGCTTTTGGGGATGGTACAGGTGTCTGACATCCATGTTCACTCCTGAGGTCTTATGTGTGGAGAGTGAACTGAATACCGACGGACTTACTGATGCTGGTAGTCAACAACTGCCCTCTTCTGCTCAGTCAGTGAGCCAGAAGCTGCAAACGCTGCTGAAGCTCGGCAAGGGCAGCGGAAGCTGTATCTGACTTTCTAAAATGGGCACACAGGTGTACTTTGACAAGCAGATCTGGCAGCTCCGGGTAGGTTTTGAGAAACCGCTGAACCAGAAGGTTACGCACATGGGCCAGGCATGGTACATATGTGAGCTCGCCTCGCCTCAGAGCCGCCACCATGTTCCGGCCATTGTCACACACGACCATGCCTGACTGTAGGCTCAGCGGTGTCAGCCACAGATCTGCTTGCTTTTTCAGAGCTGTCCACAACTCTTCCACATTGTGCGGTTTGTACCTAAGCATATTAGCTTCAGTACAGCCTGTTGCCGCTTGACTGAGGCAGTGCTGCAGTGCTTCCAGCTTGTGACTGATGTGGTCTTTTCGGAGATGGAGGCTGAAGAGGATGAGGTGCACGAGCTGTAGACTGTGGGGGCAACCCTGATTGTCCTAGGGCCCTCAGTCCTCGGCGTCAGGAGAATGTGTTCCGTTCCAAAGTCCTACTGGGTCCCAGCTTCCACTATGTTAACCCAGTGTGCCGTCAGCGAGATGTACCGTCCCTGCCCACAAGCACTTGTCCACGTGTCCGTGGTTAAATGGACTTTCCCTGTAACTGCATTGTTGAGGTCATGGCTAATGTTCTGGGACACGTGGTCATGTAATGTGGGGACGGCACACCGGGAGAAATAGTGGCGGCTGGGGACCGAGTACTGAGGGATGGCCACCGCCATCAGATTGTAGAAAGCTTTCGTCTCCATGAGCCTAAAAGTCAACATTTTGAGCGCAAGCAGTCGCGAAATGTGGGAATTTAGTAGTGTGGCTTCTGGGGCATTGGCTGCATATTTGCGCTTGCGTTCCAAGGACTGGGGTATGGACAACTGAATGCTGGGCTGGGACAAGGACGTGCTTGCTGTTGGTCCTAGTTGAGAGTGTGCAACGACAGGTGCAGGGCAGGAGGCATCTTTGCCTGCACTATGGACAGGGGATTGACTTCCATGCACAACAGGGGAAGAAGCAGTAGTGTTACCCGCAGACACTGTTCCTGGACCCTGGGATTCGGCCCACAAAAATGGGTGCTTTGCTTCCATGTGCCTGATCATGCTGGTGGTGGTCAGGCTGGTAGTTTTGCCACCCCTGCTGATGCCGGCCTGGCAGGTGGTGCAAATGGCCTTTTTGGGGTTATCGGCAGAACCTTTAAAAAAGAACCAGATTCGGGAAGACCTAACAGTTGTACTGGCATATACCTTCGTGTTGGTGTTACGGGGAACGGTTGCCTGCCTTCTGTCTGTAGCCACCACACTGCTTCTTCCTGCCTGTTGGGGTGCTCTGTCTCCCCCCCCCCCCTGTGTGCTGCTGTCCTCGCTCTGCGTGTCCTCCTGCCAGGTTGGGTCAGTTACTATATCATCCACCACCTCCTCTTCCACTTCTGCACCCTGGTACTCCTCCTGACTTTCTGGCAATTGTGTCTCATCATCGTACACCTCTTGTGACATTTCGTGTGACTGTGGCTGCTCAAATATTTGGGCATCGCTACATGCAATCTTGCCCCACTTCAAGTTGACCGGGCGAGAGGCCCGAATCTATAAATGGAAAAGTGAACAGCTCTTCGGAGTGTCCAAGTGTAGGATCAGTTGTCTCTGGGCACTCGGCATGTTGGGAGGAAGGAGGATCAGGGTCCAGACTCACGGCTACTGAGACTTGACCGTGTGGAAGATGGAAGCATTATCTGCTATCCAACCAATAACCTTTTCACACTGCTCTGTGTTAAATAGTGGTGTTCTGCGGTTCCCTATTAATTGGGACAGGAAGGTCGAGCGAGAAGATGTGGGTGTTTGTTGTGGCACAATTTCAGCTTGCCCATAGCCTCGGCCTCTGAATGCACCATCACCATCACGTCCAGTTCCCTGTCCCTTGCCGCATGCCTTGCCCATTTTGAATGGAGAACAATATCTTCCACGCTCACTACAAATTGCTGAATTCAAAGCGAACTTATATGTGATCCGTGTGACGGACAAATCACAGTTTTAAATAGCTGGCCTGTAGGTAACTATTTTTAATAGCAAACTGGTGTCAATAACTTCACTGACACACTGATACAAAATTTCAATGGAGGCCAGAAATGGCAGAATTTTCAGCGCAATTATATGTGATCCGTGTGACGGACAAACCACAGTTTTAAATAGCTGGCCTGTATGTAACTATTTTTAACAGCAAACTGGTGTCAATAGCTTCACTGACACACTGCAACAAAATTTCAATGGAGGCCAGAAATGGCAATATTTTCAGCGCAATTATATATGATCTGTGTGATGGACAAACCACAGTTTTAAATAGGTGGCCTGTAGGTAACTTCTTTTTTAACAGCGCCGACCTCTTGTCAATAAGTTTGCTGACACACTGCAACAAAATTTCAATGGAGGTCAGAAATGGCAATATTTTCAGCGCAATTATATGTGATCCGTGTGATGGACAAACCACAGTTTTAAATAGCTGGCCTGTAGGTAACTATTTTTAACAGCACCGACCTCGTGTCAATAAGTTCACTGACACACTGCAACAAAATTTCAATGGAGGCCAGAAATGGCAATATTTTCAGCGCAATTATATGTGATCTGTGTGACGGACGAGCCACAGTTCTAAATAGCTGGATTCTTAGCTCTGTAATATGGAAAGGACCTGGCTGTATTCTGCAGTGCCAATAAGCAAATGACGCAGAAAAACGTTTCCCCGGGTTGCTTTTTAAGCAAATAATCAGGATTAAAATTAAGAAAAAATTATTCCTGGCCCCTGATACCTGGGGCTATTTCTACAAATATCTGTAAAAGCAGCAGACAGAACTGAAATGGACCCTCTTGCTATGTGCACTGCACCCTGCCTGCCTGCCTAGCACTGATATCTCTGCAGCTGGATTAATCCTCAGAAGGACTGTTAGTTGAGATGAATATGTGTCTCTAATATAGTCTGGTATACCTATACTAACTAGAAACAAGCAAATCTCTCCCTAGCTCAGCATCAGCTCTCCCTACACTGTCTGATTCCGAAGCGACTGTGATGAGCATGGCGGCACCAGGTCTGATATATACCTGATGATGCTGTGTGGCCAGCCAATCAATGTAATGCCACAACCAACATGGCTGCGGTGTGGCAGACAAGCCCTGCATGTTGACTGGTGCTCTAAAGAGCGCTAAACATGCAGGGAGGGGACCCAAGCTCCCACCGAGCAACCCCGGAAATACTCGACGAGCAACGAGCATCTAGGGCAGTGAGATGTTCGGGCGAGCACCGAGGAGAAGCGAGCATGCTCACTCATCACTATTTAGGAAGTGAAGGACAGGTCCCAACAAAATGTCCCTTTTTTCCACAAAAAAAAATATGCTTTATTTCTTGCGAATCTCCGGGGAGATGTATGATGCAGAGACACCCCCTAATTACATGGGTTCCTTCACCTCCCCAAGTACTGGTTCACCCCCAGACCGCTCCCCGGAAGAGGTACACAACCCCGACAAGAAGGCCCCAGAGAAGGTGGTCTCACCCGTCTATCTCAAAGGCATTTATCAAGACGTATGGCCAACGACATGGCAGCCTCCAAGGACTGAGGGGTTTCATATACTGCCAAGGCATCTTTCAACCTTTCAGTAAGACCCTCACAAAATTGACTTCTAAAGGCTGAGTCTGTACGTCTCCATTGACCGCTTCCATGCTGAAGGTGGTGTAGCCTAGAGTCAGCCAAGGCGACTTGGTCAGGGTCATCATAGTTGAGGGCCAGAGCCATGAAAAACCCCTCCACTGACTGGAGACAAACCGAGTCCTGCGGTAAAGAAAACGCCCATGGCTGAGGATCTCCCTGCAGTAGAGAGATCACAATTCCAACCTGTTGCTCCTCATTTACGGAACAGTAAGGACCAAGTTTAAAATACAGTTTGCAGGTCTCCTTGAAACCAATAAACTTGTCCATAACTCCTGAAAACCTCTCCGGGAGGGCAACCTCGGGTTCAGGCTACCTGCAGAAACCCCCACATTGGCGATCTGTAGTCGCTGATGCTGCTGCTGAACCTCACAGCGGAGGTCATTCACCTCCAGAGACAGACTGCGCAGCCACTCTGCGAGCTCTGCAACTGAACCCATACCAAGGGAGAAAGGAAAAAAAAAAGGTCCACACCCAAAGACACACAGAGAAAAAAAAACAACAAAGTCTCAGTTTTTTTTTTTTCCTTTTCAAAATGTGCTCGGCCGGCGATAATGTCACGCAAGATGTGGGAAAGACTAAGTGCAACAGAAAGGGAAGAGGAAAAGGGAGCCCAGACTCTAGGGAAAGGGGGGAGTGGAGACCTCCTAGGCTGATCTAGTGTCACCCTGTCTCCACTAATGTCCCTATATTGGTTCTTCACCAATCGCCGCACGCGTACCTCGCCCTGTCTTTCCCTAGCATTAGGCTCAGGCTAGGGAAGGGAGGGGATGAGCACTAGTCGATCCCCACTGAACACTAAAGACAACAAGGGGGGACAAACAAGGGAAAATCGCTTAGCTTTAGTCGACTCCAGACAAATGCGCACACATCCTTTAGTACCAGAGAGGAAGAAGCACTGCTCTTGCTCAAGCCTTCGCAAGGGGTAAAGAATATCGCCGGCACATCCCTCTGGCACACAGCTGGTATTTATACACCCACGCCAGGGTGTTAATTAGGCAGAGGAAGGTAGCCGCTGGGTCCTAGGGATACAGCTTCCAAGAAGTTGTCTGTAATGCTAAACGAAGAGATCTCGTGCAACCAACTGCAGGGAGACTGTTTGTCACTTCTGACACACCCGTGACATCTCCTTTGCAGAGCTGTGAGCCACCCTCTCTCTATCCTGACTTACCATAAAATGTCTGCTGCATTTCCAGCCTCGTCTTTTTTACAGGATATGAAAATTCCTCCTGACTGGCTGCACTATACCATTTGACGTGATTGCTGCAAATCATTATGGGGAAGCCTGCGTACCCGCACCTGAGATAATGTGGGCCTTTACTGACTGAAGCAATTATCTGCTTTGTGTAAAATGATGAAGGGAATATTTTAAGTGATTTGAACAAACTGAATCACTGGGACCTGCAAATTCCATAAAATTTGACATGGATGTGATTTGCAGCAATTTGATTAGCTCCTATCTAATCTAAACCCTTTATAACGACCTAAGGGCATTGCAGGGCGGCATGGCAGTGATATAGTCAGCAACAGTCCATATAAAGAAAACGTGGGGCTTTTATTTTAAGCCAAAATGCAGCAAAACAATAAAGCCACCAAAAAACAACAAAGTGTTGCCCGGCTAGGCGCTAACTAACGTACCATATCTCTGACTGTATGCGGACCTGGCTTTTCAGCAACTCCGGTTTAGCACATTTAACCGCCATGCATTTCCTCCTCAGGAACACCTCCTGTCAGTCTGGAGGCTGTGACCCCAATGAAAGTTTTTCCTTTTCTGTGTCAGTAATAAGACAACCTCTCTCAGCTGAGCTGCATAAGCCTCCAGCACTACCTGTACTGGAGCGGGAGTGGGAGTGATGAGTCCTACTGTCAAATCCTACTCATAACACTCGAATAAAAACCGGCCTGGAGCTACCATAAATAAAACGGCTCAGCAACTAAGCTGCTGCACCAACCAGCACTACTCGGCTTTTAATATCTTGCCCAGCTTAACTTTCAGGGACAGATGTTCACTCCGTCCAATATCTTCCCTGTCGGCCGCCTACACCTTCAAGACTATTAGTAAATTGTTTGGTCTTGTTATCAGATACAAATACCAAAAATAGTGTAATATATAACTTATATTATATGTCAGTTGTATCATAATTCATATAATTTAGCCCCCTGCTGATATCATGTTGATTGACACCAGCTCCCCCAATGTTGGGCAGGCGGGATCCAGCTGTCAATCAACATGACACTTGTAGTGACGCCCCCTGGAAAAAGCAGAGCAGACGACAAAGAATTGTTGTGTCAAGGTGAAATCAGAAAAAGCAGGAGAATTACTGCCGGGATAGAGCGTTGTATGTCAGAACAGGCGGGTGGTTCGCAACTCTCCACAGATAAGTGCTTAGCCCCATAGAGAAAAAAAAGTTTGGATAACTTACTTAAATGATCGGTTGTGTCAGCCCAATGTACTGTTTGATAGGAAAGAGCTGTCACTTCTAGTTTTGTTTTAATCTGGGAGAAAGATTTCTCTATGTCAAACATTAATAAAGAACTTTAAGACATGTAGTTTGATAGTAGCATTTTTATTGTGGCTACTTGTAGATGTTTTATAGGGGCATTCGATGGTATTGATGTTGATAGCAGAAAATGCCAGGATGTTCACCAGCAGCATGGTGAAGGGTCACCACAATTTGTGAAGTCAAATCTGGTAAAGTTTGTCATAAGTTGGGTGAGTAGTCTTCAGGTTAACTTTCCAAGCTTTCTCTTCAGTTCACAGCTCTTCTGCACACTTAGGTAAATGGGTATTGAGGGTGAATAAAGTTTTTTAAATTCAACCCATTATTGATCCAGAGGAAGGCGAAAGAAAAACCCCTATAAATTATGTGTGAGGTAATTGTCCTCATATAGGGGAAAAAAATTCCTTCCTGACTCCAAATTTGGCAATCGGAATTACTCCCTGGATTTATCCATGTCCTGTCTATGAAGATCTCTAAAGTGTGCCCACTGTCATATTTGGAGGAGAACCTGAAGATTGACTTTTTTCTTACAGAAAGTTATTAACCCATAGAGATAAGTCACATCCAGGTTTAGCCTTGAAAACTCCCAATAGAGGTTTGAGCAAGCTTCCCTTTTTTCTGCTCAGGGACCATCATGGGTTTTCAAAGGCTTCAAGTCACATCCGGTATTAAGTCCACTATTCCTCGTATTACAGGTTGCATGAGTCCTGAGAAGGTGTTCTTCATAGGAACACGAGATAGGGACGCTGTGGAAAGTCATTTTAGTATTGCAGGGAATGAATCATTGAGAGCTGTGCTGTAATCTCATAAATGGTCTATGGAGTTCCTGGGGCAGAACTTGGCTTTCCCTGGCTGCCAGCATAACTAGTTCTGAGGGGTCTGGAGTACAGGCTTCTGTTCTGATGGCTGTAGATGGAAAATATCATATATCAGAATGGTTTCTGTTGCTGCTCAACATTTAAACATTTTACATGAGTCATAACTGCAAACGACTATGGGCCTAATCATTAACGCGTAGTTCACAAAAGTCTTACTGAAGGGGCGAGATGGAGTAAGATGCGCCTAATTTATTAAGAAGAACATGCCATTTAATGCCTTAGACTCATCTTATCACTAGTGTGCACCTTCCTGCCACATAACAGAAATCTTACTCCTGGCAGGGACTCAGGTACTTCTCTGTCATAAGTTGCACCACTAAATTGGCATAAGTTTTGAAGAATTTATTGGGCTGGCATTGCCACACCTTGTCACGCCCATGCGTTATTCACTTTGGCGGATGTGGTTGGGACACTTATGTTACCTTTCATAGTGTTTTACACCAGAAATTTGGTGAGACCAAATTGGGTAAATGGGGCTTATGTACTTACAGTGCCTGGTATAAACGGTGGTGGTACTTTAAGGGCTTCCAGATCCTCCCAATTTATGTGCTGGAAGAAGGGATGTTGTCTAATGCAGCCATTTATTCCCAGTCGTCTGCTTGGGTCCTCACACAGTAGCTGTAAAGAAGATCAAAATCTATATTAGTATCTGGATATAAAATATAAAGGTGTCACTATATGTGATGCCTTCTCACTCCTGTGCAAGTTCTCTATCTCTGTGTGATGCCCTCCTGGGTGCCCCCATAGTAGTGATAATATCCTTCCATGCCACCGTCATAAATTACAGTTTATCTTCTCTTTAGTTCTACTCATTCTTTGGCGACCATTGTTATGGGGCATCACCATAGAGACTTGAGTTTACAACAATCTCTTACTGCCATCTTTCTGTATAACATCCCTGTTCTAAGAACTAAGCATCTGCTCCACCTCACCTCCTCAATGATATTTTTCAAGTCAGAGTCCAGATTATATGAGGGTACTTCTGACGAATTCCGATAGGACTTTTTATCTCCTGTCACCATCTTGTACAGGATGATGCCCAAAGAGAACCAGTCAGCAGCTGCATTGTACTTCTTCCTTGCAATGACCTGTGAAGAAGAAGGGAAGACTTCATTACATGCTATAGACAATAACGACGCTTTGTAAGTTTAGATTCATGAAGCTCCAATTAGTATTCCCGATGAATGGAGACTATTGAATCCTCCAATGTCCTGTCTCTATCAATCCCACTATAGTCTATGAAATTACTATCCAGACACTCACCTCTGGAGCCATGTAGCCCGGTGTTCCTACTTTTCCAGATACTCCATCCATTCTATTGACGGCCAGCCCAAAATCTGCAATTTTTAGATGACCAGAGCCGTCAATCAGAATATTAGCTGTTTTTAAGTCTCTGTGTAAAGAAAGGTAAAGATATTTTTCATGGAACATGTATGAGTATACACAGTCTATAGTATATATAACACGTAAGTGACTGAATGTGTAAAACATGATCATCTACTGTTCTTCTATATTCAGTGTTCTGCTGAGGAGAAGCACAGAGATGTGACCATATTACAGCAGAACTTGTGCATCAAGGTGAAGAAATGGATTTACCGATGAATGAAGCCCTTTGAGTGCAGGAACTGGAGGCCTGATGTTATCTCAGCCGCATAGAATCTGTTGGGGAAGGAATAAGAAAAAATGTAAGTCTTGGATATTAGAGAAGACGTCACATATGATGTACGCAATCGGATGCTGGGGGAACAGAGTTATTAACAATGTTATGAGTGCCTACATTTAATTGGCAATGTTATATATAGAAAATTATTGACTCCACAGCAATGATCGCACAGGATGGTCCAAATTTGGATAGAGCCCCCTTCTTCAACAATGGACTGCTTCTGTGGTAAAATCACCCTTGTTAGTGGGGGCATAGATGGATATGGTAATGTTATTAGGAATATGGTCATCAAAATCAGTCTAGAATATAGTTATAAAACCTTTGTGCTTACTTTGCACTGCTAAGTGGGAGACATCCTTGTTTTTCTAGGAGGCTCTTCAGGTCTCCTCCAGAAGCATAGTCCATGGCAAAACACGAGTGCTTCTACAAGAAGATGGAGAACAAAGAGTCATTCACATTCATTGTACATATTGTTTAGATCAGGGTTCTCCAACTCCAGTCCTCAAGGCCCACCAACAGGTCATGGTTTCAGGATTTCCTTAGTATTGCACAGGTGATAATTGCATCACCTGCAGAGGCAATAATTCCATCACCTGTGTAATAGTAAGGAAATCCTGAAAATATGACCTGTTGGTGGGTCTTGAGGGCTGGAGTTGGGGAACCCTGGTTAGATAACCTGGAAAATGTTTAAAAACATTGATGGTTTTACCTTAGTTTGGAAAGTTATGCAGCTATTCACCAAGAAAGGACTTCCAGGCGTCAGGTGAAGGAGCTTCTTTTCCATCAGGAGTTGTTCTTCTGCTGCAGCTGAAACTCCTTTGGTCACAATCTTTATCGCCAGCTTCTTCTTGGTGATATTATCAGATGCTAGAAAGACCTATATAGGACAGAGAGGTGGCGTGTCAGTAGCATGGATGATTCAGTGATAGCTTCAGCTTTAGATTTATTTTTATATTATATAATGTAGCAACTTACTTTCCCAAAAGCACCTTGGCCAATCTTCCTATGAAACGTAAACCTGTTGATAGAAATACGGTTTCCGTCTGTAGGGCAGGTCTGAGGGGCAGTGCTCGGTCCTAATGGGATAAAATAACACATTATTGGTTTATATAGAAATAATTATTACAGGAAGATACAATGAATAATAGAAGGCACACATTTTATGGGACTGTTGAGCAGAATTGACAAAAACTGCTTAAGTGTATGTGCACACATCGCTTTTTTGTGGTCTTTTTTTCTGTGCAGTTCTTTCTTTCAGCATTTTTGCTGCAGATTTCACACATAATAATGAGAGGGGAAAAATCCACAATAAAAAAACATAAAAATCTTGACAAAAGCTCAAGAGAAACCTGGCAAAAACATGTGTATTTTACGCAGCGTTTTTCCTGGGAACACATCTGGATTTGCAGCAGAATTTTCAGTTGAAACTCCTGAATGTGTGCATATGTAATAATAAACTACAGACGTTGATATTGAGAAAGGTTTTGAAGATGGTGGCTTTCATATTAATAGGAATTGCAACTAAAGATGAATGAATTGAAAAAAAAAGGTTTGCTGATTTCTCTATTTGTACCATCTCCAATTACAGCTCTATAATAAATGTATCTATGATTTATAAGTGCCTTTTTAGAAAGACTTTTCGTCCTACCTGGCCTTGGTTCCTCTTCCTCCCTGGCCTTTGAACCGCTATTTTTAGGCCTTTTTACGGACCCACACGAGCCATCTTCTTCTCCCCTCTTTCTCTTTTGACCTCCTTTACTGAGGTCTTTACCATGTACCTTTTCAGGACATGGTCTTTTGCGTTTGGGTTCTGGTGATTTACACCCATCTCTGTGCATCTTTTGGTCTCCATGATGCTCTTCAGAACATGGTCTTTTATTTGAGAGTCTTGGTGATTTAGACCCATTCTCATTTTCCTTCATATCCCCATGTATTTCCTCGGGACATGGTCTTTTTTTTTCAGGGCCAATTGACATTGACCCATCTCTATATCATTTCCTCTCTCCTTCTGATTTGGGGCCTTCTTTGTTTTTTTAGAGGACCCCATTTCAAGAATATCGCAGTGTCAATAGACGCGCAACCGTTCCCAGCAATCGCTAGTTGAACAGTGACCCAAATTTTGGCTGAACTCTATTTTAGAACCATGTGATGTCATAGAAAGCATTATGATGTCACAAAGCTCTGGTGGGAGCCCATCATGACTATTGTGACCACTGAACCATTATGATGTAAACATGTAATATATGCATAATGAATGAGAACCTTATATTTCTAGACATAGAGTTTACCTTTATAACACAGTATAAGAGAAGTAGTATGCATGAACATGGCTGGGCTGGATGTCTGGAGGGTCTTACATGGTGTCGTTTTTGAATATAGTATATGTATTATATGCATTATTGTATGCTAGCTATGTCTTTGGTGGTCTTTACACATACATGCTGCCTCCCATTGCATCCAATGATACCACTTTGTATCTTCTAAAGTAAACCAGAAGGAGATAAAAGTTGCCATCTGGGATTTGGTGCACAGACCTATACAGCCAGTAGACATCACGTCACAGGATACAACCTGTAATGTAGTTTGCGATTAATTTTCTTACTTATTAATATTGTCTACATTACACACTGGCTTCTCCCATGTAATATTTTGATGAGTTACCTGAGATTAGAAAATTTGCTCCTTTAGTTATGGTATTAGGTCTATAGTTAGGGAATGTTGGTGGTGAAAGTTGTGTAATAGCTCGGGAGATGCAGGTTACAGGGCATTTACATTCAATATACAGTACATACTGGAATTATTCATTAAAGACATTTTCCACTCTTAGGAATGTGGACCCAAAGTGCTCTAAAATACCTAAAATAACTAACAAAGCAGATACTCACCCTCCTCAATTCAAGCACCAGCTCTAAGTATTTTGGTTGCAGTGTGGACGTCACATCGACAGTTTGCATCATTGCTGTAGCCAATCACTGCCTATATATCAAAAGGAAAGAACAGATTTGGCTCACCACTGTTATATATCCACCGTCGCATGAGATTCCGAATTTTCCGAAACCCCGTCAGCTAGGGCTCATACTATAATACCATGAAAAAAGTCCTGAAGTCTCCAGTAATGAAATTCCTTTTCATTTGAAATCCATTTAAAATATCTCCACGGCAGGAGGGTGAAATATCGCTGACGCGTTTCGATCAACTGGTCTTAATTGTAACTTATCACAGTTTGCCATACAGATATAAAACCACTAATCTCTACCCTCCCAGGACATCACTTAATTAAAAATATGCAAAGATATGTGAATATTAAACATATAAACCTTATTGGAGAATGCATGAAAAGGCTGTATAGACAATAGAAATAATTATATTAAACAGATATACATTAGATCTCTGCAAAAATGTAATCCTTGTGGTGAATTTCATGATCCATAGCTCTTCATTTTTAAGCAGTGTTTTCCTCCAATTCTCTCCTTGTCTAGGTCTATTAACCCTAACAAATTCATAGAAGGAAAAAGTGTTCAAGCTTCCTACATGAAACTCTGTGAAGTGGTTTGTTGCACCTGAAGTATTTGTATGTTTTTTCTCTTTTAGATAAGAAATACAGGTGCATCTCACTAAATTAGAATATCATCAAAAAGTTAATTTATTTCAGTTCTTCAATACAAAAAGTGAAACTCACATATTATATAGAGTCATTACACACAGAGTGATCTATTTCAAGTGTTTATTTCTGTTAATGTTGATGATTATGGCTTACAGTTAGTGATGAGCGAGCACTAAAATGCTCGGGTGCTCGATGCTCGGATCGAGCAAATTGGAATACTCAGGTGCTCGACCCGAGCAACGAGCCTAATATAAGTCTATGGGAAACTTGAACATTTTTTAGGCGGCTCCCCCCGGCTGTCTGCAGAGGGCCTAAAAATTGTCCAAATCGATGGGAACAGTGCTCAAATGACATGAGAAAAGCATGGGGAAGACCCCTGGAAGCGTTTCTGACTCCTAGGTCACTGATGTCAACAACGTTGTCAGAGGTATTATGCCACTTTTACGAACTCACAATAAAACATACAAAAACGAGATCAAAATGGATTCTGGGGACTCTGAAAGTCACAAAGCCTATTTTTATAGGGCCATCTGGTGGCCTTTACTATTCTTAAAGGACCAGCAGTCGGCCCTCACTATTGTTAGAGAGCCATCAGCCGGCTATGCTTTGTTGTTCCCATTACTAAAGAGTTGGTCTCCTCTACTGTTATTGCATATGCAGTGAGTGGCAGGGCTGGCCAAAATTTGGACGCACCTCAATACCCCTTTGAAAATTTGGATGCACCCCAATACCCCTTTGAAGAGACTTAGAGGAGGGCCTCCTGAAAACAATGTTCCCATTATTAGGAAGTAGGTCTCCCATAGTGTTGGCCTATGTAATGCAAGGGCTGCCAAAAATTGGTAGGCACTCCAATGCACTTTGGAAAAGACGTGGAGGAGGGCCTCATAAAAAAATGTTCCCATTAGAAAGGAGCGGGTCTCCTATACTTGTAATGCTCATGCACTAAGTGTGTGGGCTGACAAACATTAACCCCTGGGGGGTATACATGAACATACTGTGTAAAAAAAATTTTTACGGGCATCATAAACACCCTTTAAAAAAATGATGTGGGTGTTGCATCACGGATCATGGTCACCCTGGTGATAAGGTGGTGGAGGATGAGGATGAGGACAAGGAGGAGGACAAGAGCAAATAGCCAAAATCAGGAAGCGTATACCCATGTGTGGATGTGAAAAGGTGCATAGGAATACACCTCCCAAAAAAAGACACTGGATTTGAGTTTATGTTACGCTGCTATCATTTGGTGGTGTTGAGAAGTCTGGCCCAATCCAGCCCTTGTTCATTTTTATAAGAGTCAGCCTGTCAGCATTTTCAGTTGACAGGCGGATGCGCTTATCAGTTATAATTCCACCAGCGGCACTAAAAACCCGTTCTGATAAAACGCTAGCGGCAGGGCAGGCCAGGACCTCCAAGGCTTAGAGAGCCAGTTCATTCCACGTGTCCAGCTTGGATACCCAATAATTATAAGGCACAGAGGAATCACAGAGGATGTTGGTACGGTCGGCAAGGTACTCCCTCAGCATCTTCCCAAACTTTGCACTCCTTGTGAGAGTACCCCGTGCCTCAGGGCCTGTGCGATGGGAGGGGCTGAGAAAACTCTCCCAGAACTTTGACAGTGTTCCCCTGCCTCTGCTGGATTGGAGTTGTGTCTCTCTCGACTTTACTCCTTGGTTGTCCAACGAACTGTGACCTCTGCCACCAGCGTTTTCAGATGGGAATTTTTTTAATAGTTCCGCATCAAGTGACTTCTTGTACTGCCCCATTTTTAGACCTGTCCGCCTCAGGAATAAGAGATATAAAGTTCTCCTTGTAGTGTGGGTCTAGAAGTGTCACCAACCAGTAATGACTGTCTCCCATAATTTTGAGAACGTGAGGGTCAAGGGAAAGACTGACCATGCTCTCCTTCTCCTCCTTCCTGTCCTCAGGCCATGCACTATGAACAGACGGTATGACCGTTGTGCAGGTAGTACCGTCTATAGCGCATGAAACTAGCTCCTGTTCTTCCTCCTCCTCCTCTTCCTCATTGTCACCCAATCCACATTGGGATGACATGAGGCTTGGCTGTGTGTAATCACCCTGTATGGTTCCTTGTTCCAACTCATCGTGCTCCGCCTGCAATGCATCCTCTTTGATTGTGAGCAGAGAGCGTTTCAGAAGACAGAGAAGCGGGATGGTGCCGCTAATTATGGCGTCATCGACGCTCACCATCATCTCAAAGTTTTGGAGGATGGTACAGATCTCTGACATCCATGTCCACTCCTGAGGTCTTATGTGTGGAGTCTGAACTGAAAATCGACGGCCTTGTTGATGCTGGTAGTTAACAACTGCCCTCTTCTGCTCAGAAATCCTTCCTAACATCTGCAGTGTAGAGTTCCAATGCGTGGGGACATCACACACCAGTCGGTGAGCCGGAAGCTGCAAACGCTGTTGAAGCATGGAAAGGGTGGCCGAAGCTGTAGCTGATTTTCTAAAATGGGCACACAGTCGGCGTACTTTGACAAGCAGATTCGGCAGCTCTGGGTAGGTTTTGAGAAACCGCTGAACCACGAGGTTAAGCACATGGGCCAGGCATGGTACATGTGTGAGCTAGCCTCACCTCAGAACCGCCACCAGTTTCCGACCATTGTCACACACAACCATGCCTGGCTGTAGGTTCAGCGGTGTCAGCCACAGATCTACCTGCTCTTTCAGAGATGTCCACAACTCTTCAGCATTGTGCAGTTTGTCACCTAAGCATATTAGCTTCAGCACAGCCTGTTGGCCGAGGCAGTTCTGCAGTGCTTCCAGCTTGTGACTGATGTGGTCATTTCGGAGGTGGAGACTAAAGAGGAGGAGGAGGCTGAGGAGGATGAGGTGCAGGAGCTGTAGACTGTGGGGGCAAGCCTGATTGACCTAGGGCCTGCAATCCTCAGCGTCGGGAGGATGTGTTCCGTCCCAAGGTCTGACTGGGTCCCGGATTCCACTATATTATTCCAGTGTGCCGTCAGCGAGATGTACCATCCCTGCCCACAAGCACTTGTCCACGTGTCCGTGGTTAGGTGGACTTTCCCTGTAACTGCATTGTTGAGGGCACGGCTAATGTTGTGGGACACGTGATTGTGTAATGCGGGGACAGCAAAACGGGAGAAATAGTGGCAGCTGGGGACAGAGTACCGAGGGACGGCCGCCGCCATCAGATTGCCGAAAGTTTCCGTCTCCACAAACCTAAAAGGCAACATTTCGAGCACAAGCAGTCGCGAAATAAGGGAATTTAGTAGTGTGGCCTGTGGTGCGTTGGCTGCGTATTTACACTTGCGTACCAAGGACTGGGGTATGGACAACTGAATGCTGTGCTGGGACAAGGACATGCTTGCTGATGGTGCTAGTTGAGAGTATGCAATGACAGGTGCAGGGCAGGAGGCATCTACACATGCACTATGGGCAAGGGATTGGCTTGCACGCACAACAGCGGAAGAAGCAGTGGTGTCACCCGCAGACACTGTTCCTGGACCCTGGGGTTCGGCCTACAAAGTCGGGTGCTTTGCTGCCATGTGCCTGATCATGTTGGTGGTGGTCAGGCTGCTAGTTTTGCTATCCTTGCTGATGCTGGCCTGGCAGGTGGTGCAAATGGCCTTTTTGGGGTTATCGGCAGCGTCTTTAAAAAGCAACCAGACTCGGGACGACCTGACAGTTGTGCTGACAACTTCCATCGTGTTGGTGTTATTGGGAACGGTTGCCCGCTTTCTGTCTGTGGCCACGACACTGCTTCTTCCTGCCTGTTGGGGTGCTCTGCCTCCCTCCCCCTGTGTGCTGCTGTCTTCGCTCTGCATGTACTGCTGCCAAGTCGGGTCAGTTACTATATCATCCACCTCCTCGTCTTCCACTTCCGCACCCTGGTTCTCCTACTGACATTCCGGCAATTGTGTCTCATCATCGTCCATCTCTTGTGATACTTTCCCACCGTCGCCTTCGTATGAGCGTGGCTGCTGAAATATTTTGGCATCGCTACATGCGATCTCCTCTTGCCCCACTTCAAGTGGACAAGGCGAGAGGCCTGAATCTATAAATGGAAAAGTGAACAGCTCTTCAGATTGTCCAAGTGTGGGATCAGTTGTCTCTGGGCACTCGGCATGGTGGAAGGAAGGAGGATCATGGTGAGAAATATGCGGTCCAGACTCAAGGCTACTGAGATCAAACCGTATGGAAGACAGGGTGGTGGTGGTGGCTAAGTGACTGGAAGCATTATCTGCTATCCAACCAATAACTTTTTCACACTGCTCTGTGTTCAATAGTGGTGTTCTGCGGTCCCCTATTCACTTGAACAGGAAGGTTGAGCGAGAAGATGTGGGTGTTTGTTGTGGCACAATTTGAGCTTGCACACGGCCTCAGCCTCTGCACGCACCATCACCATCACGTCCAGTTCCCCGTCCCTTGCCATGTGCCTTGCCCATTTTAAAAAGAGGGCAATATCTTCCACGTTCACTACAAATGGCTGAATTTGGAGCGAACTTATATGTGATCCATGTGACGGACAAACCACAGTTTTAAATAGCTGGCCTGTAGGTAACTATTTTTAACATTGCCGACCTCGTGTCAATAAGTTCACTGACACACTGCAACAAAACTTCAATGGAGGCCAGAAATGGTAATATTTTCAGCGCAATTATATGTGATCCATGTGATGGACAAACCACAGTTTTAAATAGCTGGCCTGTAGGTAACTATTTTTTAACATTGCCGACCTCATGTCAATAAGTTCACTGACACACTGCAACAAAATTTTAATGGACGCCAGAAATGGCAATATTTTCAGCTCAATTATATGTGATCCGTGTGACAGACAAACCACAGTTTTAAATAGCTGGATTTTTAGCGCTGTAATATGGAAAGGACCTGGCTGTATTCTGCAATGCCAACAAGCAAAAAAATGGTGTTCTCTGGATTGCTTTTTAAGCAAATAATCAAGATAAAAAAAAATATTCCTGGCCCCTAATACCTGGGCCTATTTCTACAAATATCTGTAAAAGCACCAGCAGACAGAACTAGAATGGACCCTCTTGCTATATGCACTGCAGTCTGCTATATACCCTGCCTGCCTGCCTAGCACTGATATCTCTGCAGCTAGATTAGTCCTCAGAAGGACTGTTAGTTGAGATGGATATGTGTCTCTAATATAGTCTGGTATACCTTCACTAAATAGAAACAAACAAATCTCTCCCTAGCTCAGCAGCAGCTCTCCCTACACTGTCTGATTCCAGAGTGACTGTGACGAGCATGGCGGCGCCAGGTCTGATATAGACCTGATGACGCTGTGCTGTCAGCCAATCACTGTAATGCCACAACCAACATAGCTGCAGTATTACAGTGTGTGGCAGATAATCCCTGATTGTTGATTGGTGCTCTAAAGAGCGCCAAACATGCAGGGAGGGGACCCGAGCTCCCGCCGAGCAACCCAGGAAATACTCGCCGAGCACCGAGCATCTCGAACAGTAAGATGCTCGGGCGAGCACCGAGCAGTAGCGAGCATGCTCGTTCATCACTACTTATAGCTAAAGAAAACACAAAAATCATTATCTCAGTAAATTATAATAACAAAAAACACCTGCAAAGGCTTCCTCAGCATTTTAAAAAGGTCCCTTAGTCTGTTTCAGTAGGCTCCACAATCATGGGGAAGACTGCTGACTTGACAAATGTCCAGAAGGCAATTATTGACACACTCTACAAGGTGCCAGAGTTCCAATTTTATTTGAAAATCAAGGTCCCGCAGTCTAGAGGAAGAGTGGAGAGGCCACAATCCAAGTTGCTTGAGGTCTAGTGTGAAGTTTCCACAATCAGTGATGGTTTGGGGAGTCATGTCATCTGCTGATGTAGGTCCGGTGTGTTTTATCAAGGCCAAAGTCAGCACAGCCGTCTACCAGGACATTTTAGAGCACTTCATACTTCCCTCTGCCGACAAGCTTTTTGGAGATGGAGATTTCATTCTCCAGCAGGACTTGGCACCTGTCCATACTGCCAAAAGTACCAATACCTGGTTTACACACAACAGTATCACTCTGCTTGATTGGCCAGCAAACTCGCCTGACCTAAGGCTATGTGCCCACGTTGCATTTATGAAGCAGAAAATTTCTGCTGCATAAATGCAAGTCCTCTCCCGGAAAAATGCATGCGGAATTCCGCACGCGTTTATCGCGCATTTTTCGCGCGTTTATCACGCGTTTTCCACATGCGGAATTGCCTTCCGTTTTTTATGCATTGGACAAAGGCAATTCCGCTTGCGGAAACGCAAAATTAAATGACATGCTGCGGATTTTTGAACGCGGCATAAACGCTGCGGAAAAATCCGCAGCATGTGCATAGAACTTGCGGAATCCCATTGGGGACCATGGGGTGCGGATATACATGCGTTTTTCAAGCGTTTACGCTGCGGAAATTCCGCAGCATATACGCTTGAAAAATGCTACGTGGGCACACAGCCTAAGACGTAAGAAGACTTTTAGGCCATGCAATGCCCCTCTGTGATATCATACTTATTTACAGAATATGATATTATTCTTATATTTTTTAGATGCTAAATGTTGAAATGATGAATTAACTATATATAAATATCGACTCATACATTTTACCGAAAAAGCTTATTTAGTTTAGATTTACATTTAGATGTTGACTAAGGATATAAAATATTAAAAGCAGAAAATTAACGTAAAGTACCTAAACCTTCAAGAAAAGTCCTTTCACTCTTGGTAAATAGTCATCATCAGGTAAAGACAAAGTCCTGACTTTAAATAAAGTCATATTGGTTTAGAATTAGTTTTACATAGATCAGCTATCAGCTATTAAATTCCAATATTGAGCTACAGGATGGCAAAACAAAAAAAAAAGTCAAATGAAATGGCCTCATGGAAGTGGCAACATTTCATTCCTAATTCCAAATATTGGACTTAAAGGGATTTTCACCCGATGACAAACTCTGTTCCTATAAGGGCATCTAGCTGTCATAGAGAGGGATCCTTCAGTTGGGTCCCTCTCTGTGAGTCAGAATGGAGACCTGCTTAATAAGAGGTGTATTACACAAGGGCAATTTATCTGACTGATCGATATGTAATACTACATTTCCACAAAACTGGCCACTAGCTGCATAATGTCTAGCTGACCAAAGCTTACACTCAGCAAAATTTGCTGCCACAGATGCAGAAAGCAAGGCTTGTGGAAATCAGCTGATAGCACAAGAAGGGTCTAAAATACCGTACATAATAAAGATTAATCACAATGTCCAAACACTATAAAGCTTATGGCACTTCACACACAATACAATCTACCATGCTCAGGCTGAAAATCGACAGCCAAAGAAACAAAGAGAACCATATCAGTAAAATGAATAAATATTTATTAGAAAATACCTATAAAAACATAATTCAAATGGCAGAGTGCCTAAATAATGGGACGTCATAGGATCCTAACAATACATAGAAATTACATACAGTTGAAACCAGAAGGTTACATGCACTATATAGAAAGACACATATGCAGGTTTTTCTCAATATCTGACATGAAATCAGAATAAACCTTTCCCGTTTTAGGTCAATTAGGATTACCATAATGTTTAATATTTGCCAAATGCCGGAATAATGAGAGAGAGAGAATGTTTTAAGGCAATTTATTATTTACTGCAAACTCAAAAGTTTACATACACTAAGATTACTATGCCTTTAAACAATTCTGGACTGCCCATATGATGATGTCATGTGTTTGGAAGCTTCTAATATTTTTTTCTGTCAACATCTGAGTTAATTAGAGACACACCTGTGGATGTATTTTAATGAACACCTGAAACACACTGCTTCTTTGTATAGCATCATGGGAAAGTCTAAAGAAATCAGCCAAGATATCAGGAAGAAAATTGTGGACTTGCACAAGTATAGCTCATTCTTGGGTACAATTTCAAGATACCTGAAGGTGTCTCATTCATCTGTACAAACAATTATACGCAAGTACAAACAAGATGGGACTGTTCAGCCATCATACCGCTCAGGAAGGAGACGGTTTCTATGTCCCAGAAATGAACGTGCTTTGGTCCGACATGTGCATATCAACCCAAGGACAAAAGCAAAAGACCTTGTGAAGATGATTGCGGAAGCTAGTAAGATTGTGTCAATATCCAAAGTAAAACTAGTACTGTATCCACATGGGCTGAAAGGCCACTCTGCCAGGAAGAAGCCATTACTCCAAATGAAAAATAAAAAAGCCAGATTAATGTTTGAAAATGCACACAGGAACAAAGACTTTAATTTTTGGAGACAAGTCCTGTGGTCTGATGAAACTAAAATTTAAGTTTTTGGTCATAATGGCCATCGTTACGTTTGGATGACAAAGGGAGAAGCTTGGAAGCCTAAAAACACCATCCCAACTGTGAAACATGGGGGTGACAGCATCATGTTGTGGGGTTGTTTTGCTGCAGGAGGGACTGGTACACGTCACAAAATAGATGGCATCATGAGAAAAGAAGATTATGTGGCAATACTGAAGCAACATCTCAAGACATCAGCCAGGAAGTTAAAGCTTGGGCGGAAATGGGTCTTCCAAATAGACAATGATTCGAAACATACTGTCAAAATGGTAACAAAGTGGCTTAAGGATAACAAAGTCAATGTTTTGGAGTGGCCATCACAAAGCCCTGATCTCAATCCTATTGAAAATTTATGGGCAAAGCTGAAAAGGCAGGTGCGAGCAAGGCGATCTACAAACCAGGATCTGTTACATCAGCTTTGTCCAGAGGAATGGGCCCAAATTCTAACCAACTATTGTGAGAAGCTTGTGGAAGGATATTGACGCATCCAGGGGATGGGGACGACTTGGCGCCTGGGCCTTGTTGTTAGTTTTTGGGGGATGCCGCGATGGCCGGCTCCCGGGGCCATACCCTGGGGTCACTCTTAAAAGCAAGGAATAATGGGGGAAAGGTGTATGGGATAGGAAAAGTTTGTGATGCCACCTGTGGTGTCTGGTGAGGATCACCAGCGCTGCTACAGTCCTCTGAGGCCGGTGGTCAGGCAGCTTAGTTGGTGTGGCTCCCCACAGGTGGAGGGGGGCCTCTGGGCAGCGTAGGAGAAGGGATGCAGGACAGAGGAGACCCAGCCGGGTCAGGAGAAGAATAGGCACACACAATAGTTCACTTCAGTACCTTTACTGGTGGTGTTTCAGGCACGATCCAGGGCACTGTAGGGTGAAGGGTGCATTTCAGGACTCTCCCCAGTGAGCGGGTGTGGGGCCTCCTGTTTCTTGCCTTTAAGTTTATGATAAGTCCTGATAAGTTTATGACCTGCCTGGAGCTAGGCCTAACTTGGTCTCTGTCTTGCACCTGCTGGCCTGGTGGTAGGGCCTTCTGTTGGAGATCACACTCCCTGGTCTCTTGGGTCTCTGTGATTCCTGACCTTGGGATAACGGTCATCTTTTGGTGTTCCTGGGACATGTAGTTCGCCAGGGCTTCCGGTAGTTTCTGCTGGTCGTAGAGATCCCTGCAGACGTGGACCCGGTGTCCGGTAAATGGTTGTGGGGTGAGCTGGTTAAGCTCTTCTGCCCTCTATGTAGCTTGCTTACTCCACTTGCCTTCGGCCACTAGACTTCATACTGGCAGTAGACTTCGCTACTCTTCACCGCTCTTATGGCGTCGGCACGCCATTGGCTCACTAGTCTGAGCTTTATGAGTCTGAACTCTCTCTAGAGGGACTGGAACTACTTCTGTCCCCTGAGGAAACTGTTCTCTAGACTGACTGCCTACCTCCACCTTCCCTTTTTATATCCCTAACGGGCTCCCTCTGGTGGTCTAAGGAGGAAGGTGGAAGTGTGTGTATGCTGTGTGGGCCTCTTGTGGAGGAATCCATCCATGCACCCCTCTAGGATCTGTGGCACCAATGCACAGCAGGGCGCCACAATATCCCAAATGTTTGACCCAAGTCATTCAGTTTAAGGGCAATGGTACCAAATACTTATGAAATATATGTAAACTTTTAACTTTGCAGTAAGTAATAAAAATGCCTTAAAACATTCTCTCTCTCTCATTATTCTGGCATTTGGCAAATATTAAAAATGATGATAATCCTAAGTGACCTAAAACGGGAAAGGTTTATTCAAGTTGATGTTTTTGAGAAAAAATGCATATGTGTCTTTTATATAGTCTATGTAAACTTCTGGTTTCAACTGTAGTGTTGGTTACAATATGGTAATCATTTAAATAGAGTACAGTGACTTGCCATATGCACAAATCACTAACATGCCATAGAAAGTAAAAAATGAAGACCAAACAGGAGATAAAATGAACCCATAAGGTCCAAACGCAAGGTAAAAAAGGGAAATGCAATACTAACAGTGTATGCTGGCATTAAATAGAAGATTGAATGCTATTCTAACAGTATAAACTGACACCCCAAATTGCTGCTGCATGTAGATAGTGCAGTTATATGTCACGATATATCAAGATGTCAATGTGCATATATAAATACAATACCATGTAACTCTTATAATGGCCCAGTGTCAAAGAAGACAGAGTCCCTCTAGCTTCTCCCAGTGACACCTCCGGGTGAATCCACAGGTGAAACACATGTCGGGGTGGGGATACGCCGTGCCAAACCTACCTGTATTCCTTGGAGGTATTTTTGACATTTGACACTGGGCCATTATAAGAGTTACCATTGAGGTCTTCAGCAGGTTGCATGCTGCCATGCAAACCCATTGGCACCTCAAATGATACACACTTAGGACAGCGTGCTATAAATGCCGCTGTCTGAGACTGTTAGTGCTATTTAATGGGTTAGCAGCAAAGATCTTAGCTCCGAATGCTGCTGTTACTGGCTCATGATGCTTTCAAGTACATTAATAATGAAGAATTAATGTGATAACGTGTGTAATTCTAACGCAGCAGGATAGAAGCCAGTTCTACCGTATTACTGATCAATTACACTGAGTCTGTCACTGTTGCGGCTGGCATCGCTGTTATATTCCCCACTCCCCCATCAAATAAATCTCTTCATTATTCACAGACAGTTACACTCATCTTCTTCAGTGCTACAGTTGTCCAACACAAACTGTCTGAAGTAGCTGTCCAATGTTTAGATATTTCTTTCCCTATCTCCTTTGCAGAGCTGTGAGCGATCCTCTCTCTATCCTGAATTACCATAAAATGTCTGCTGCATTTCCTGCCTCGTCTTTTATACAGGCTACGAAAATCCCTCCTGACTGGCTGCACTATACCATTTGACGTGATTGCTGCAAATCATTGGGGAAAAAAACTGGGAGTCTGAACTGAAACATAAATTAGTGTGCATGCAAAATGTAAATGCATGTTCACATAAGGCCATTAGACAGAAAAAAACAAATACAAAAACACAATACACAAATACCCAAAGGTAAATGGATAAATCGCAAAGTGCATAAAAATAATGATAAATAATAAAGGGTATTTAGTTAACATAAATTTTGATCAAATTAATGTAAAAGCCGTCCCGCCACGACACGGCAACCCTAATGGGACAGTCCTAACTCTAATAAATCATTGAGGAAGCCTGCATGCCCGCACCTGAGATAATGTGGGCCTTTACTGACTGATGCAATTATCTGCTTTGTGTAAAATGATGAAGGGAATATTTTGAGTGATTTGAGCAAATTGATTCATTGGGACCTGCAAATTTCATAAAATTTGACAAGGATGTGATTTGCAGCAATTTGATTAGCTCCTATCTAATCTGAACCCTTTGTAACATGCTAGAGGCATTGCAGGGCGGCATGGCAGTGACATAGAAAAAAGAGAGCGGTCGCTCACTGGTCTATTCGGGTGCTCTGAAGAAAAAAGTAATCTAAATTGCAAAAAGAACTTTGGCACTCCATACATGAATATATAAGAAATATTGTATCTAGACTGATGTCACTTTGAAAAATGAAGGTTTCTTCGCATAATTTGGCCAATTTATGTGTGCCCATCAACCACGACAAGGTCACCTTCGTATGATGGGTAACTACGCTACGCTACCACTGGATATACCACTCTTGGGCTGTAAGCCTGTATGGACAATATGTCTCTGCTTGGGCTTTAAACCTACAATGCATGGGCTGGTAGAGCTAGTTAAAAGCACCTGTGAATGAATAGAAGGAATTAGTGGGAGGGACGCATGGTCAGAAAAAAAGCTTTTTTTCAGCAACTCCGGTTTAGCACATTTAACCGCCATGCATTTCCTCCTCAGGAACACCTCCTGTCAGTCTGGAGGCTGTGACCCCAATGAAACTTTTTCCTTTTCTGTGTCTTTAATAAGACAACCTCTCTCAGCTGAGCTGCATAAGCCTCCAGTACTATCTGTACTGGAACGGGAGTGGGAGTGATGAGTCCTACTATCAAATCCTACTCATCACTCCAATAAAAACCGGCCTGAAGCTACCATTAATAAAACAGCTCAGCAACTAAGCTGCTGCACCAACCAGCACTACTCGGCCTTTAATATCTTGCCCAGCTTAACTTTCGGGGAGAGATATACACTCCGTCCAGGATCTTCCCTGTTCCCCGCCTACACCTTAACCCCTTAAGCCCCGGAGCATTTTCCGTTTTTGTATTTTCGTTTTTTGCTCCCCTTGTTCCCAGAGCCATAGCGTTTTTATTTTTTGGTCAATATGGCCATGTGAGGGCTTATTTTTTGAGAGATGAGTTGTACTTTTTAACGCCATTACTAGTTTTACCATATCGTGTACGGGAAACCGTGAAAAAAAATTCCAAGTGCGGTGAAATTGCAAAAAAAGTGCAATACCACAGTTGTTTTTTATTTATTTTTTTTACCACGTTCATTGTATGCTAAAAATGACCTGCCATACTTATTCCCCAGGTCATTACGAGTTCGTAGACACCAAACATGTATAGGTTCTCTTTTATTTAAGTGGTGAAAAAAAATTTCAAAATTTGGTTAAAAAAAAAAAATAGCGCCATTTTCTAAGACCCGTAGCGTCTCCATTTTTCGGGATCTGGGGCTGGGTGAGGGCTTATTTTTTGCGCACCGGGCTGACATTTTTATTGTTCCCATTTTGAGGTAGATCCGATGTTTTGATCGCCCGTTATTGCATTTTATTGTAATTTTGCGGCAACCAAAAAACGTAATTCTGGCGTTTAGAATTTTTTTTGCGTTACGCCGTTTACTGATCGGATTAATTCTTTTTTTATATTGATAGATCGGGCGATTCTGAACGCGACGATACCAAATATCTCTATGTAGGTTTTTTTTTTTTATTATTTTATTTTGAATGGAGTGAAAGGGGGGTGATTTAAACTTTTATATTTTTTTAATTTTTTTTATATTTTTAAAAACTTTTTTTTTTCACTTACTGCATGCTTCAATAGTCACCATAGGAGACTATAAGCAGCAGTTGTCTGATCGCCTCTGCTACATACTGGGGACCAGCAGATCCCCTGCATGCAGCAGAAATGGTCCTGTGCTATGAGCGCCGACCACTAGGTGGCGCTCATAGCAACCGGATCATGACAACCACAGGCGTCTGCTGCAGACCCTGGGTTGTCATGCCCACCCATCGGTGACCCGCGATCACGTGACGGGGTCGCCGATGGGCGGGGCTTATGACGCGCTACCCGGAAGCGCGCGTTAAATGCCACTGTCGGAGATTGACAGCGGCATTTAACATGTTAACAGCCGCGGGTGGATCGCGATTTCCACCCGCGGCTGTTGCGGGCACATGTCAGCTGTAAGAATCAGCTGACATGTGCTTGGTTCAGTGAGGGCTCAGCGCAGCAGCCCTCACTGAACGGGCAGTACGCAAATGTGCGTACTAATACGGCAAGGGTTGTTAAGGGGTTAATATCTTGCCCAGCTTAACTTTCGGGGAGAGATATACACTCCGTCCAGGATCTTCCCTGTTCCCCGCCTACACCTTAAAGACTATTAGAAGAATATTGCAAAGGACAAGCAGATAATATACATTTGTATTTATATATGTTCTTAATGGTCCAATTAGTCCACATAATAACAAAGTGTATATCTGTCAGATAGATTAGTAGACCAATCGGAAATTGACCACAACAACAACAACCAATATATATAATAATATCCGACAAGGGGTCAGAGTAATAAAAAAGACCTTTATTATTGCAATTTGGGTACATGGCGGCAAAGAAAAGAGCGTACAGACATATATACTAATACCATATACTAGTGAGTATAATGTGATTGCTTAAATTGCAGAGACATATTTAAATTGCAAAGACACCAGGGCGGAATAATAGTAGCTCCAAATGAACTAATACATGCTAGTAGTATATCTAAAATCCCATGGTAAAGGATATAATCCTAAGTAGTGGGAGCCAATATAGGCATTCCCAAGAGGTAATCTTTGGGCGTGTATCTATATATCTCAGTGGATGTATTATATCAAAAAAATTTTTTTTACAAATAGCAATGGTGTTGTATAACATTCATTCATACCTGGTATATAGTATCTGCACATGTAGCAGTAGCTCTGGATGCAATGGTCCTACTCTTAGTGTGACGCTCGCCCCGACGCGTGTTTCGGTGCGTCCTTTATCATGAGGTCGATGCTATTTGTAAAAAATTTTTTTTGATATAATACATCCCCTGAGATATATAGATACACACCCAAAGATTACCTCTTTTTAATACTCTGACCCCTTGTCGGATATTATTCTATATATTGGTTGTTCTTAAAGACTGTTAGTAAAATGTTTGGTCTTGAAATCAGATACAATTCCCAAGACAGTGTAATATATAACTTACATTATCTGTGAGTTATATCGTAATTCATATAATTTAGCCCCCTGCTGATGTCATGTTGATTGACACCAGCTCCCCCAATGTTAGGCAGGTGGGATCCCGCTGTCAATCAACATGAGACCGGTAGTGACGCCCCGTGGACAAAGCAGAGCGGATGACAAGGAGCTGTTGTGACAACGTGAAAGCACAAAAAAAGGAGAATTACTGCCATGTGCCGGGATAGAGCGCTGTATGGCAGAACAGGCGGGTGGTTCGCAACTCTCCACAGATAAGTGCTTAGCCCCATAGAGAAAAAAAAGTTTGGATAACTTACTTAAATGATCGGTTGTGTCAGCCCAATGTACTGTTTGATAGGAAAGAGCTGTCACTTCTAGTTTTGTTTTAATCTGGGAGAAAGATTTCTCTATGTCAAACATTAATAAAGAACTTTAAGACATGTAGTTTGATAGTAGCATTTTTATTGTGGCTACTTGTAGATGTTTTGAGGGTGAATAAAGCTTTTTCAATTCAACCCATTATTGATCCAGAGGAAGGCGAAAGAAAAACCCCTATAAATTATGTGTGAGGTAATTGTCCTCATATAGGGGAAAAAAATTCCTTCCTGACTCCAAACGTGGCAATCGGAATTACTCCCTGGATTTATCCATGTATTATCCAATAGTATTGCAGGGAATGAATCATTGAGAGCTGTGCTGTAATCTCATAAATGGTCTATGGAGTTCCTGGGGCAGAACTTGGCTTTCCCTGGCTGCCAGCATAACTAGTTCTGAGGGGTCTGGAGTACAGGCTTCTGTTCTGATGGCTGTCGATGGAAAATATCATATATCAGAATGGTTTCTGTTGCTGCTCAACATTTAAACATTTTACATGAGTCATAACTGCAAACGACTATGGGCCTAATCATTAACGCGTAGGTCACAAAAGTCTTACTGAAGGGGCGAGATGGAGTAAGATGCACCTAATTTATTAAGAAGAACATGCCATTTAATGCCTTAGACTCATCTTATCACTAGTGTGCATCTTCCTGCGACATAACAGAAATCTTACTCCTGGCAGGGACTCAGGTACTTCTCTGTCATAAGTTGCACCACTAAATTGGCATAAGTTTTGAAGAATTTATTGGGCTGGCATTGCCACACCTTGTCACGCCCATGCGTTATTCACTTTGGCAGATGTGGTGGGGACACTTATGTTACCTTTCATAGTGTTTTACACCAGAAATTTGGTGAGACCAAATCGGGTAAATGGGGCTTATGTACTTACAGTGCCTGGTATAAACGGTGGTGGTACTTTAAGGGCTTCCAGATCCTCCCAATTTATGTGCTGGAAGAAGGGATGTTGTCTAATGCAGCCATTTATTCCCAGTCGTCTGCTTGGGTCCTCACACAGTAGCTGTAAAGAAGAACAAAATCTATATTAGTATCTGGATATAAAATATAAAGGTGTCACTATATGTGATGCCTTCTCACTCCTGTGCAAGTTCTGTATCTCTGTGTGATGCCCTCCTGGGTGCCCCCATAGTAGTGGTAATATCCTTCCATGCCACCGTCATAAATTACAGTTTTTCTTCTCTTTAGTTCTACTCATTCTTTGGCGACCATTGTTATGGGGCATCACCATAGAGGCTTGAGTTTACAACAATCTCTCTTACTGCCATCTTTCTGTATAACATCCCTGTTCTAAGAACTAAGCATCTGCTCCACCTCACCTCCTCAATGATATTTTTCAAGTCAGAGTCCAGATTATATGTGGGTACTTCTGACGAATTCCGATAGGACTTTTTATCTCCTGTCACCATCTTGTACAGGATGATGCCCAAAGAGAACCAGTCAGCAGCTGCATTGTACTTCTTCCTTGCAATGACCTGTGAAGAAGAAGGGAAGACTTCATTACATGCTATAGACAATAACGACGCTTTGTAAGTTTAGATTCATGAAGCTCCAATTAGTATTCCCGATGAATGGAGACTATTGAATCCTCCAATGTCCTGTCTCTATCAATCCCACTATAGTCTATGAAATTACTATCCAGACACTCACCTCTGGAGCCATGTAGCCCGGTGTTCCTACTTTTCCAGATACTCCATCCATTCTATTGACGGCCAGCCCAAAATCTGCAATTTTTAGATGACCAGAGCCGTCAATCAGAATATTAGCTGTTTTTAAGTCTCTGTGTAAAGAAAGGTAAAGATATTTTTCATGGAACATGTATGAGTATACACAGTCTATAGTATATATAACACGTAAGTGACTGAATGTGTAAAACATGATCATCTACTGTTCTTCTATATTCAGTGTTCTGCTGAGGAGAAGCACAGAGATGTGACCATATTACAGCAGAACTTGTGCATCAAGGTGAAGAAATGGATTTACCGATGAATGAAGCCCTTTGAGTGCAGGAACTGGAGGCCTGATGTTATCTCAGCCGCATAGAATCTGTTGGGGAAGGAATAAGAAAAAATGTAAGTCTTGGATATTAGAGAAGACGTCACATATGATGTACGCAATCGGATGCTGGGGGAACGGAGTTATTAACAATGTTATGATAGCCTACATTTAATTGGCAATGTTATATATGGAAAAATAGGGTCTCCACAGCAATGATCGCACAGGATGGTCCAAATTTGGATAGAGCCCCCTTCTTCAACAATGGACTGCTTCTGTGGTAAAATCACCCTTGTTAGTGGGGGCATAGATGGATATGGTAATGTTATTAGGAATATGGTCATCAAAATCAGTCTAGAATATAGTTATAAAACCTTTGTGCTTACTTTGCACTGCTAAGTGGGAAACATCCTTGTTTTTCTAGGAGGCTCTTCAGGTCTCCTCCAGAAGCATAGTCCATGGCAAAACACGAGTGCTTCTACAAGAAGATGGAGAACAAAGAGTCATTCACATTCATTGTACATATTGTTTAGATTAGGGTTCTCCAACTCCAGTCCTCAGGACCCACCAAAAGGTCATGTTTTCAGGATTTCCTTAGTATTGCACAGGTGATAATTGCATCACCTGCAAAGGCAATAATTCCATCACCTGTGTAATAGTAAGGAAATCCTGAAAATATGACCTGTTGGTGGGCCTTGAGGGCTGGAGTTGGGGAACCCTGGTTAGATAACCTAGAAAATGTTTAAAAACATTGATGGTTTTACCTTAGTTTGGAAAGTTATGCAGCTATTCACCAAGAAAGGACTTCCAGGCGTCAGCTGAAGGAGCTTCTTTTCCATCAGGAGTTGTTCTTCTGCTGCAGCTGAAACTCCTTTGGTCACAATCTTTATCGCCAGCTTCTTCTTGGTGATGTTATCAGATGCTAGAAAGACCTATATAGGACAGAGAGGTGGCGTGTCAGTAGCATGGATGATTCAGTGATAGCTTCAGCTTTAGATTTATTTTTATATTATATAATGTAGCAACTTACTTTCCCAAAAGCACCTTGGCCAATCTTCCTATGAAACGTAAACCTCTTGATAGAAATACGGTTTCCGTCTGTAGGGCAGGTCTGAGGGGCAGTGCTCGGTCCTAATGGGATAAAATAACACATTATTGGTTTATATAGAAATAATTATTACAGGAAGATACAATGAATAATAGAAGGCACACATTTTATGGGACTGTTGAGCAGAATTGACAAAAACTGCTTAAGTGTATGTGCACACATCGCTTTTTTGTGGTCTTTTTTTCTGTGCAGTTCTTTCTTTCAGCATTTTTGCTGCAGATTTCACACACAATAATGAGAGGGGAAAAATCCGCAAAAAAACCCTTAAAAATCGTGACAAAAACTCAAGAGAAACCTGGCAAGAATATGTGTATTTTACGCAGCGTATTTCCTGGGAACACATCAGGATTTGCAGCAGAATTTTCAGTTGAAACTCCTGAATGTGTGCATATGTAATAATAAACTACAGACGTTGATATTGAGAAAGGTTTTGAAGATGGCGGCTTTCATATTAATAGGAATTGCAACTAAAGATGAATGAATTGAAAAAAAAAGGTTTGCTGATTTCTCTATTTGTACCATCTACAATTACAGCTCTATAATAAATGTATCTATGATTTATAAGTGCCTTTTTAGAAAGACTTTTCGTCCTACCTGGCCTTGGTTCCTCTTCCTCCCTGGCCTTTGAACCGCTATTTTTAGGCCTTTTTACGGACCCACACGAGCCATCTTCTCCCCTCTTTCTCTTTTCACCTCCTTTACTGAGGTCTTTACCATGTACCTTTTCAGGACATGGTCTTTTGCGTTTGGGCTCTGGTGATTTACACCCATCTCTGTGCATCTTTTGGTCTCCATGATGCTCTTCAGAACATGGTCTTTTATTTGAGAGTCTTGGTGATTTAGACCCATTCTCATTTTCCTTCATATCCCCATGTATTTCCTCGGGACATGGTCTTTTTTTTTCAGGGCCAATTGACATTGACCCATCTCTATGTCTTTTCCTCTCTCCTTCTGATTTGGGGCCTTCTTTGTTTTTTTTAGAGGACCCCATTTCAAGAATATCGCAGTGTCAATAGACGCGCAACCGTTCCCAGCAATCGCTAGTTGAACAGTGACCCACCCAAATGATGGCTGAACTCTATTTTAGAACCATGTGATGTCATAGAAAGCATTATGATGTCACAAAGCTCTGGTGGGAGCCCATCATGACTATTGTGACCACTCAACCATTATGATGTAAACATGTAATATATGCATAATGAATGAGAACCTTATATTTCTAGTCATAGAATTTACCTTTATAACACAGTATAAGAGAAGTAGTATGCATGAACATGGCTGGGCTGGATGTCTGGAGGGTCTTACATGGTGTCGTTTTTGAATATAGTATATGTATTATATGCATTATTGTATGCTAGCTATGTCTTTGGTGATCTTTACACATACATGCTGCCTCCCATTGCATCCAATGATACCACTTTGTATCTTCTAAAGTAAACCAGAAGGAGATAAAAGTTGCCATCTGGGATTTGGTGCACAGACCTATACAGCCAGTAGATATCTCGTCACAGGATACAACCTGTAATGTAGATTGCGATTAATTTTCTTACTTATTAATATTGCCTACATTACACACTGGCTTCTGTCAGAAACCCCGTCAGCTCGGGCTCATACTATAATACCATTACAAAAGTCCTGAAGTCTCCAGTAAAATCATTCCTTTCTATTTGAAATTCATTTGAAATGTTTCCACGGCAGGAGGGTGAAATATCGTTGACGCGTTTCGACCAACTGGTCTTAATCGTAACTTATCACATATTGCCAGACAGACAGTTTACAAAACCGCCAACCTCTACCCTCCCAGGACATCACTTAGTTAAGAATATACAAAGATATGTGAATATTAAAATATAAACCCTATTGGAGAATACATGAAAATGCTCTATAGACAATAGAAATAATTATATTTAATCAGGGTGGACCCCTATGTAAGAAATGTCTTTGGGCCCCCCTCCTTTTATGGCGACCAAGCTACAGATAGATTTTTTATGAAATAAAAATGAAAAAGACATTACACTTTAACTTTTCCTGTGCTGGATGAGGGGGACTGTGCCAAACATACCCTCAAACTGGCGGTGCCACTGTCAGAAGTGATATCATCCTGCCCTACCTGTGACGTGCCATATGTTTCAGAGAGCCGTCAGCTTACTTCTCACTGCCATGCTTCCCAGTAGTAAAGGAGGCTAATTGTGACTTGTGTTTGGTAGTATTGCTGGTTGGATGGATGATGCCAGTCCTTGTGGTGTTGATGATTTTTTTTTATAAATCAGATGTTATTTATTGAGAAAAGGTTTTTCCAGTTTAGAAATAATACAAAACAAGAAAATACAATCGCAAACCCCCGATCCCTCCTATCCCTATAATGTAAAGTAAGACATAACTAAATATTCACTGAATAGTTAATTCACGGTTCAATAGGAAGGATTGTTTGATTAATAGTATTCAGTTAATCAGCACATATAGTGAGTGTAACATTTGCTGGTAAAATCTCATGATGCCAGACCAGATCCTTCTATCCATGAGGCTCAAAGTTTCTGGAACTTAGTGGAGGTTTCTCTCTAAATAAATGCTTCTTTCCAAATTCAACAACCAATCGACCTTTTTTATGAATTTTGGGATTGTGGGAGTCTCCTCAGATATCCAGTACTCAGCTACTAATTTCTTAGCCATATATAACATTTGAGAGACAGCAATTTTACCATATTCATCAATAAATAAAGGCTTCGCGAAAACTGTAGCAACGTCATGTGACAAGAAGCCATATTGTTTTGTGCTACTATTGGGACTTATTATATAGACCAATCGTTCTATATACTATCAATATAAGAGGGTGACGCGAAGGTCAGAAATGAACGATACTGGGTCTTCAATGGGATCAAGAGAATGCCAAGAGTGTGCAAAGCAGTCATCAAAGCAAAAGGTGGCTACTTTGAAGAACCTAGATTATAAGACATATTTTCAGTTTCACACTTTTTTGTTAAGTATATAATTCCACATGTGTTAATTCATAGTTTTGATGCCTTCAGTGTGAATGTACAATTTTCATAGTCATGAAAATACAGAAAAAAAAGGGGCCTGTAAATGGAAGACACGGAATACAGATTGGAAGGCCATAATGGTCTGTAACTAGATTAATCCATACATTGATTAATTACTTGATCTACACAGGGTACATATATATTCAAAGGGACCGAATAATAGACCGCATTAAAAAGGGCGCATAAATTTCATTATTCACATCAACATGTCTACATCTTACATATTGCATGATATGTCATATCTCCATGTGTGCCGCACACAAAATTAATACTCATGTGATAATCACGTAAATATACAGTATATTCACCATGTTCTGATTTCTATATACAGTGGTGGCCAAAAGTATTGGCACCCCTGCAATTCTGTCAGATAATACTCAGTTTCTTCCTGAAAATGATTGCAATCACAAATTCTTTGGTATTATTATCTTCATTTAATTTGGTTGCACAACCTTTAGCCAAAATAACTGCGAACAACCGCTTTGATATTTGAAGGGTGCCTTCTCCAAACTGCCATTTTGATATCTCTCCACAGGTGTTCTATGGGATTCAGGTCTGGACTCATTGCTGGTCACCTTAGAAGTCTCCAGTGCTTTCTCTCAAACCATTTTATAGTGCTTTTGGAAGTGTGTTTTGGGTCATTGTCCTGCTGGAAGACCCATGACCTCTGAGGGAGACCCAGCATTCTCACACTGGGCCCTACATTATGCTGCAAAATTTGTTGGTAGTCTTCAGACTTCATAATGCCATGTACACGGTCAAGCAGTCCAGCGCCAGAGGTAGCAAAGCAACCCCAAAACATCAGGGAACCTCCGCCATGTTTGACTGTAGGGACCGTGTTCTTTTCTTTGAATGCCTCTTTTTTTTCCCTGTACACTCTAGGTTGATGTTTTTTCCCAAAAAGCTTGACTTTTGTCTCATCTGACCAGAGAACATTCTTCCAAAATGTTTTAGGCTTTCTCAGGTAAGTTTTGGCAAACTCCAGCCTGGCTTTTTTGTGTCTCGGGCTAAGAAGTAGGGTCTTCCTGGGTATCCTACCATACAGTCCCTTTTCATTCAGACGCCGACGGATAGTATGGGTTGACACTGTTGTACCCTCGGACTGCAGGGCAGCTTGAACTTGTTTGGATGTTAGTCGAGGTTCTTTATCCACCATCCGCACAATCTTGCGTTGAAATCTCTCGTCAATTTTTCTTTTCCGTCCACATCTAGGGAGGTTAGCCACAGTGCCATGGGCTTTAAACTTCTTGATGACACTGCACACGGAAGACACAGGAACATTCAGGTCTTTGGAGCCTTGAGATTGCTCATGCTTCCTCACAATTTGGTTTCTCAAGTCCTCAGACAGTACTTTGGTCTTCTTTCTTTTCTCCATGCTCAATGTGGTACACACAAGGACACAGGACAGAGGTTGAGTCAACTTTAATCCATGTTAACTGGCTGCAAGTGTGATTTAGTTATTGCCAACACCTGTTAGGGGCCACAGGTAAGTTACAGGTGCTGTTAATTACACGAATTAGAGACGCATCACATGATTTTTCAAACAGTGCCAATACTTTTGTCCACCCCCTTTTTTAGGTTTGGTGTGGAATTATATCCAATTTGGCTTTAGGACAATTCTTTTTGTGTTTTTTCATTGAAGACAAATTAAATGAAGATAATAATACCAAAGAATTTGTGATTGCAATCATTTTCAGGAAGAAACTGAGTATTATCTGACAGAATTGCAGGGGTGCCAATACTTTTGGCCACCACTGTATCCATGTGTGCGGTCCACAGACAGAAACATAGCACATTTATGTATTACTACACTATACCTAATATACAAACCCTATACGGTGTTGTTACATTATATTTAGTATATATACTCCTCTGAGGTGCTGTTACATTATACCTAATATATATATCCTATACAATGCATACATCTGTCAAAAAGTGAAATTGCCAGATTCAGGAATATAAATAATTACAACGGATACTTAAGATAGAACAATAAATAGAATATTGCATTCCATATCGCACGAATATACCAGCACTAATGTGCAAACAGGATGCTTATTTCTCATTGTTCATATCTATGCTTTCAATTCATTGGCATCATCACTCTTTATTTCCGCTTCCATTCTGAATTCCAACTGTTCCCCTTTATGTCCTTTATTAGCCAACATGGATAGTGATGTAACATACAACAAATAATGAAGGGGTATAGGCTGATACATATAACCTAGTATAAATGAAACACAATAAAATTAGTATTAAAAACAATGATAAAACAACCATATGTCAAGATGTAACACAGGGCCTCTAGCAGACGGGGAACTACAAGAAAGGGACGAAACTGATGTTTTCATTCAGTCCAGATGGATGTGTGGCGCCCCTGAGGGTTCAGTCGCCACAGGGGTACTGCACCTCAGCCCGAGGTGTAGTATTTACTCTTCCAGGTAGGGATGGAGCACTTCTCATGACCCTACTTCATCATTCAACACTACACCACTCCTGTCCTGAAAACAAAACTGGCCAAATAAATACTATGGTATAGAACAAGGTGCTAGGACAGGTTGTCCGGCACCAGGTTCAAATTGCCTACTCTCAAACGATATGAAAAAACCAGAGGACACACGAGTATAGTAGCAAAAAACAAAAAATATATTTATTAATAATACAAAAACATAGTAGTAGAAAGTATTACAGAGAAAAAGTAATAGGGCAAAAGGGATCTAAAAAAGCAGTGCCAGACCCCGTGACCCATGGCAGTAAGACTGCAAGGCAGTCCCAGGTAAAAAAGGCATCATTAAGTGTACATATATAAAAACCCTCCAAATGACAGTACATAGTAACCACGCATAATTATAATGGTTAACCCTTAATAGGGCACATGTCTAAGGAGGGCCATATAGTCCAAGAACACTCCCGGTGGTCATACATACAAATCATGCTTAATAGCAGTAATTGACCCTTATAAGAAACAAATCAAAGAGGGGTCATATAATGAGCACAAAGCTCAAAGAGTAGTAACTCTATATAGAGATAGTATGGATGACAGAGATCGAAGTCCTGACTACTATATACCCAGGAAGTGCCTAAAAGCACAGGGAATGCCAAAGAAGTAAAGAAAATAACTCACCCAGATGATAGACACCGGGCAACGGAGAGCCTGCAGACTGCCAGAGGGATCAAAGGGAGTACCAACAGATAGAGACGCGCCTCGACGCGCGTTTCGCTCTTCTTTTTCAAGAGGCGCTATGTCCTGTAGGGGGGCCTAAATGCACCAGGGTGTTGCCCCGGCCGGGATATAGGAGATGGGGGGAACCAAAGATAAGGGGAACCATGTAGCAGGTGAGGGTGGAGGACAGACTTTTAGGAAACACTTATTCATTCATATTTAATCTTCAGCCATCTTAAGTTCAAGGTCTTTGATTGTGATCTTCACCGCTGATTGTGGCCTTCTGCTAGAACCTGCAGCCTATTGAAGATACACGGTCCTCGTTCTCTGGCCTTGAGGCGCGGAGCGGGTCAGAGTTAACCACTGCCTCTACCCGGTCAAGGTCCCTACTTAAGAAGGCCTGGAGGGGAGTAGAGGAGACAAGCTCCACAGGCAAAAGGATCCGTGGGGGATACGGACGAAGCGGCATACGCCATCTGTATTTCTTACTCTGGCCTAGTCAGAGGGACTCCTGCTGCAAGAGGGGTGACCGGCCCCCGATATCTGACTTTGTGTAATGCACACGCCCGGGCTGAGTGGCATGTGCGTGTATATGTAGTGATTCCACTGGACCGTGCCGGAGAGTGAATACCTGGAGGGGCGTAACTAAGTATCCACCCGATCCGACCAGGGTCGCACGACGGCATACGACGCCAGTGCACCAAGGAGGAACCGAGCAGAGGGACCAGGTGCTACTCCAGGACAGACCCCGGACACGGCTGTTGACCCATACAGGGGAATACAGGAACAGGCAGGTTAGGCTGGCACACAGACTTCTGGGTAAGGCAGACACGGCTGGTATGCAGACTGGCGGATGCTGGTAAGCACGACTGGTATGCAGGCAGGGAGGTACTGGCAGGTACGACAGGTTGGAGCACCGAGTGGATAGGACCCAGTACAGGAGCAGGACGAGACTGCCGAAGCAGCGAGCAAAGGGTCAGAGCAGAGCGAGACTGCCGGAGCAGCAAGCAAAGGGTCAGAGCAGGGCGTGACTGCCGGAGCAGTGAGCAAAGGATCAGAGCAGAGCGAGACTGCTGGAGCAGCGAGCAAAGGGTCAGAGCAGAGCGAGACTGCCGGAGCAGCGAGCAAAGGGTCAGAGCAGAGTGAGACTGCCGGAGCAGCGAGCAAAGGGTTAGAGCAGAGCGAGACTGCCGGAGCAGCGAGCAAAGGGTCAGAGCAGAGCGAGACTGCGGAAGCAGCGAGCAAAGGGTCAGAGCAGAGCGAGACTGCCGAAGCAGCGAGCAAAGGGTCAGAGCAGAGCGAGACTGCCGGAGCAGCGAGCAAGGCAGAGCAGGCAAGAACCGCCGGAGCGGTGAGCAAGGCAGAGGAGAGGGGACAGGGCTCTGTACACATGGAACAGACTGGAAGGGAAAGGCAGAACCAGGTACACACAGGATACTTGTAATGAAGTAGCGAGTGGACTCTAAACTCACAAACGGGAGTACAGGGACAACGAGTAGGAGTTAGGTACGGGATCAGATTCTGCAGGAAAAGGGAAGGTACGGACATAGTGAAAAACAGGTAACAGGCTAGGAGAGTATTCAGACAAGAACAGACACAGCAGCAAGATACAGGAGCGGGTCTAGGTATGCGGCCCCTAGAAGGCGGAACGAAAAGGCTAGGAGGGAGTTCAGACAGGAACAGGCAAGATACAGGAACGGGTCTAGGTATGCGGCCCCTAGAAGGCGGAAAGAACAGGCTAGGAGCATGTTCACACTGGCCTGGAAATACAGCCTCCAGGATAGGCAGAAGACAACAGGCTAGAAGATAGTTCAGACAGGACACAGTTCAGACACGGGAACTGATACCGCAAGGCAGGAAGCATAGACAGGACCTGGCACATCAGTGACAGGAAGCCAACTGACAGAACACAATGCTCAGGCATGGATTCCAGAGAGGAGCTGGGTTAAATACCAGGTGACAGACAGCAATAGGCTGAGGACGCACAAGGGGTGTGCCTGCAGCAGCTACAAGAAGCAACAGAAACAGAGGCAAGCAGACAGCATGGAGGGAAGCCAGGCTAGCAGACTGGACTGGAGATCAAGTGCGTGCTCTTGCACAGTGGGAGATGGACCACTATGCAAGGACGCCAAGAGTGTGCAAAGCAGTCATCAAAGCAAAAGGTGGCTACTTTGAAGAACCTAGAATATAAGACATATTTTCAGTTATTTCACACTTTTTTGTTAAGTATATAATTCCACATGTGTTAATTCATAGTTTTGATGCCTTCAGTGTGAATGTACAATTTTCATAGTCATGAAAATACAGAAAAATCTTTAAATGAGAAGGTGTGTCCAAACTTTTGGTCTGTACTCTAGGTCTATAGGAAACGCGAGCATTTTTTAGGCGGCTCCTCCCGGCGGTCTGCAGAGGCCTAAAAATTGCCCGAATCGATGGCAACAGTGCTCAAATGACATGGGAACAGGATGGGGAAGACCCATGGAAGCATTTCTGACTCCCAGGTCACTGCTGAGAACAACGTTGTCAGAGGTATTACGCCACTTTTACGGACTCACATTAAATCATACAAAAACTAAACCAAAATGTATTTTCCTGGGAAATATGTTAAGGAACATCCTTTCCAGGGTAATGACTTGTATATAAGGCAAAATAAATAACCAAAGGCAAAAATACTCCTCCACACCTTGGGCTATGTTCACACGTAGCGTTTTTGAAGCATCTTTGCACTTTTGCATTGCTTTCAACCGTGTCAAATGCATTCACTGCGAGATGTCATTTTAACATTTTACAACCTTTTCTGGCCATGTGGTGTGTCAGACATCATCAGACACATCCTGTTTCATTTATGAAGGAGGGACTCTGAAAGTCACAAAGCCTATTTTTATAGAGCCATCAGACGGCCTTTACTATTCTTAAAGGGCCAGCAGTCGGCCCTCACTATTCTTAGAGAGCCATCAGCCGGCTATGCTTTAATGTTTCCATTACTAAAGAATGGGTCTCCTATACTGTTATTGAGTATGCAGTGAGTGGCAGGGCTGTCCAAAATTTGGACGCACCCCAGTACCCCTTTGAAAATTTGGACGCACCCCAATACCCCTTTGAAGAAATTTAGAGGAGGGCCTTCTGAAAACAATGTTTCCTTTATTAGGAAGTGGGTCTCCTATACTGTTTGCCTAAGCCTTGAATGCTAGGCCTGCCAAAAATTTGGACCTACTCCAATGCCCCTTGGAAGAGACGTAGAGGGCCTTCAGAAAAAAAGTTCCCATTATTAGGAAGTGGGTCTCCCATTGTGTTTACCTATGAAGTGAATGCAAGGGTTGCCAAAAATTTGGAGGCACTCCAATGCCCCTTGGAAGAGACATAGAGGGCCTCATGAAAAAATGTTCCCATTATTAGGAAGTGGGTCTCCCATAGTGTTGGCCTATGCAGTGAATGCAAGAACTGAAAAAAAAAATTGGGAGGCACTCCAATGCCACTTGGAAGAGACGTAGAGGGCCTCCTGAAAAAAACATGTTCCCATTATTAGGAAGTGGGTCTCCCATTGTTTTTGCCTATGCAGTGAATGCAAGGGTTGCCTAAAATTTGGGGGCACTCCAATGCCCCTTGGAAGAGACATAGAGGGCCTCATGGAAACAATGTTCCCATTATTAGGAAGTGGGTCTCCCATAGTGTTGGCCTATGCAGTGAATGCAAGAGCTGAAAAAAAAATTGGGAGGCACTACAATGCACCTTGGAAGTGACGTAGAGTGCCTCATGAAAAAATGTTCCCATTATTAGGAAGTGGGTCTCCCATTGTGTTGGTCTATGCAGAGAATGCAAGGGTTGCCAAAAATTTGGAGGCACTCCAATGCCCCTTGGAAGAGACTTGGAGGAGGACCTCCTGAAAAAAAATTTACCCATTATTAGGAAGTGGGTCTCCCATAGTGTTGGCCTATGCAGTGAATGCAAGGGTTGCCAAAAATTTGGAGGCACTCCAATGCCCCTTAGAAGAGACTTGGAGGTCAGAGGGCCTCCTGAAAACAATGTTCCCATTATTGGGACGTGGGTCTCCCATTGTGTTTGCCTATGCAGTGAATGCAAGGGTTGCCAAAAACTTAGAGGCACTCCAATGCCCCTTGGAAGAGACGTGGAGGAGGACCTCCTGAAAAAAAATTTACCCATTATTAGGAAGTGGGTCTCCCATAGTGTTGGCCTATGCAGTGAATGCAAGGGCTGCCAAAAATTTGGAGGCACTCCAATGCCCCTTTGAAGAAACATAGAGGGCCTCATGAAAAATTGTTCCCATTATTAGGAAGTGGGTCTCCCATTGTGTTTGCCTATGCAGTGAATGCAAGGGTTGCCAAAAATTTGGAGGCACTCTAATGCCCCTTGGAAGAGACGTAGAGGGCCTCATGAAAAAATGTTCCCATTATTAGGAAGTGGGTCTCCCATTGTGTTTGCCCATGCAATGAATGCAAGGGCTGCCAAAAATTGGAGGCACTTCAATGCACCTTGGAAAAGACGTGGAGGAGGGCCTCATAAAAAATTTTCCCATTAGAAAGGAGCGGGTCTCCTATACTTGTAATGCCCATGCACTAAGTGTTTGGGCTGACAAACATTTACCCCTGGGGGGGGTATACATGAACATACTGTATAAAAAAAATTTTTAAGGGCATGACAAACAACCTTTAAAAAAATTATGTGGGTGTTGCATCACGGAGCATGGTCACCCTGGTGATATGGTGGTGGAGGATGAGGAGAAGGAGGAGGACAAGAGCAAATATCCAAAATCAGGAAGCGTATACCCATGTGTGGGTGTGAAAAGGTGCATGGGATTACATCTCCCAAAAAAAGACACTGGATTTGAGTTTATGTTACGCTCCTATCATTCGGTGGTGTTGAGAAGTCTGGCACAATCCAGCCCTTGTTCATTTTTATAAGAGTCAGCCTGTCAGCATTTTCAGTTGACAGGCGGATGTGCTTATCAGTTATAATTCCACCAGCGGCACTAAAAACCCGCTCTGATAAAACAATAGTGGCAGGCCAGGACCTCCAAGGCGTAGAGAACCAGTTCATTCCACGTGTCCAGCATGGATACCCAATAGTTATAAGGCACAGAAGAATCCCCGAGGACATTGGTACGGTCAGCAAGGTACTCCCTCAGCATCTTCCCAAATTTTGCACTACTTGTGAGAGTACCCCGCGCCTCAGGGCCTGTGCGATGGGAGGGTCTGAGAAAACTCTCCCAGAACTTTGACAGTGTTCCCCTGCCTCTGCTGGATTGGAGTTGTGTACTCCTTGGTTGTCCAACGAACTGTGACCTTTGCCACCAGCATTTTCAGATGGGAATTTTTTTAATAGTTCCGCAACAAGGGCCTTCTGTTACTGCCCCATTTTTGTAGACCTGTTCGCCTCAGGAATGAGAGATATAAAGTTCTCCTTGTAGCTTGGGTCTAGAAGTGTCACCTACCAGTAATGACTGTCACCCAAAATTTTGAGAACGCGAGGGTCACGGGAAAGGCAGCGTAACATAAACTCAGCCATGCGTGCCAGACTGCTAACAGGCAAAACTTCCATGTCCTCACTGAGGACCACTGACTATGCTCTCCTCCCCCTCCTCCCTGTCCTCAGGCCATCCACGCTGAACAGACGGTATGACAGTTGTGCAGGTAGTACCGTCTATAGCGCATGAAACTAGCTCCTGTTCTTCCTCCTCCTCCTCCTCTTCCTCAGTGTCACCCAATTCACATTGGGATGAGATGAGGATGGGCTGTGTGTAATCACCCTGTATGGTTCCTTGCTCCATCTTATCATGCTCTGCCTGCAATGCATCCTCTTTGATTGTGAGCAGAGAGCGTTTCAGAAGACTGATAAGCGGGATGGTGACACTAATTATGGTGTCATTGCCGCTCACCATCTTGGTGGAGTCCTCAAAGCTTTTGGGGATGGTACAGGTGTCTGACATCCATGTTCACTCCTGAGGTCTTATGTGTGGAGAGTGAACTGAATACCGACGGACTTACTGATGCTGGTAGTCAACAACTGCCCTCTTCTGCTCAGTCAGTGAGCCAGAAGCTGCAAACGCTGCTGAAGCTCGGCAAGGGCAGCGGAAGCTGTATCTGACTTTCTAAAATGGGCACACAGGTGTACTTTGACAAGCAGATCTGGCAGCTCCGGGTAGGTTTTGAGAAACCGCTGAACCACAAGGTTACGCACATGGGCCAGGCATGGTACATATGTGAGCTCGCCTCGCCTCAGAGCCGCCACCATGTTCCGGCCATTGTCACACACGACCATGCCTGACTGTAGGCTCAGCGGTGTCAGCCACAGATCTGCTTGCTTTTTCAGAGCTGTCCACAACTCTTCCACATTGTGCGGTTTGTACCTAAGCATATTAGCTTCAGTACAGCCTGTTGCCGCTTGACTGAGGCAGTGCTGCAGTGCTTCCAGCTTGTGACTGATGTGGTCTTTTCGGAGATGGAGGCTGAAGAGGATGAGGTGCACGAGCTGTAGACTGTGGGGGCAACCCTGATTGTCCTAGGGCCCTCAGTCCTCGGCGTCAGGAGAATGTGTTCCGTTCCAAAGTCCTACTGGGTCCCAGCTTCCACTATGTTAACCCAGTGTGCCGTCAGCGAGATGTACCGTCCCTGCCCACAAGCACTTGTCCACGTGTCCGTGGTTAAATGGACTTTCCCTGTAACTGCATTGTTGAGGTCATGGCTAATGTTCTGGGACACGTGGTCATGTAATGTGGGGACGGCACACCGGGAGAAATAGTGGCGGCTGGGGACCGAGTACTGAGGGATGGCCACCGCCATCAGATTGTAGAAAGCTTTCGTCTCCATGAGCCTAAAAGGCAACATTTTGAGCGCAAGCAGTCGCGAAATGTGGGAATTTAGTAGTGTGGCTTCTGGGGCATTGGCTGCATATTTGCGCTTGCGTTCCAAGGACTGGGGTATGGACAACTGAATGCTGGGCTGGGACAAGGACGTGCTTGCTGTTGGTCCTAGTTGAGAGTGTGCAACGACAGGTGCAGGGCAGGAGGCATCTTTGCCTGCACTATGGACAGGGGATTGACTTCCATGCACAACAGGGGAAGAAGCAGTAGTGTTACCCGCAGACACTGTTCCTGGACCCTGGGATTCGGCCCACAAAAATGGGTGCTTTGCTTCCATGTGCCTGATCATGCTGGTGGTGGTCAGGCTGGTAGTTTTGCCACCCCTGCTGATGCCGGCCTGGCAGGTGGTGCAAATGGCCTTTTTGGGGTTATCGGCAGAACCTTTAAAAAAGAACCAGATTCGGGAAGACCTAACAGTTGTACTGGCATATACCTTCGTGTTGGTGTTACGGGGAACGGTTGCCTGCCTTCTGTCTGTAGCCACCACACTGCTTCTTCCTGCCTGTTGGGGTGCTCTGTCTCCCCCCCCCCCTGTGTGCTGCTGTCCTCGCTCTGCGTGTCCTCCTGCCAGGTTGGGTCAGTTACTATATCATCCACCACCTCCTCTTCCACTTCTGCACCCTGGTACTCCTCCTGACTTTCTGGCAATTGTGTCTCATCATCGTACACCTCTTGTGACACTTCGTGTGACTGTGGCTGCTCAAATATTTGGGCATCGCTACATGCAATCTTGCCCCACTTCAAGTTGACCGGGCGAGAGGCCCGAATCTATAAATGGAAAAGTGAACAGCTCTTCGGAGTGTCCAAGTGTAGGATCAGTTGTCTCTGGGCACTCGGCATGTTGGGAGGAAGGAGGATCAGGGTCCAGACTCACGGCTACTGAGACTTGACCGTGTGGAAGATGGAAGCATTATCTGCTATCCAACCAATAACCTTTTCACACTGCTCTGTGTTAAATAGTGGTGTTCTGCGGTTCCCTATTAATTGGGACAGGAAGGTCGAGCGAGAAGATGTGGGTGTTTGTTGTGGCACAATTTCAGCTTGCCCATAGCCTCGGCCTCTGAATGCACCATCACCATCACGTCCAGTTCCCTGTCCCTTGCCGCATGCCTTGCCCATTTTGAATGGAGAACAATATCTTCCACGCTCACTACAAATTGCTGAATTCAAAGCGAACTTATATGTGATCCGTGTGACGGACAAATCACAGTTTTAAATAGCTGGCCTGTAGGTAACTATTTTTAATAGCAAACTGGTGTCAATAACTTCACTGACACACTGATACAAAATTTCAATGGAGGCCAGAAATGGCAGAATTTTCAGCGCAATTATATGTGATCCGTGTGACGGACAAACCACAGTTTTAAATAGCTGGCCTGTATGTAACTATTTTTAACAGCAAACTGGTGTCAATAGCTTCACTGACACACTGCAACAAAATTTCAATGGAGGCCAGAAATGGCAATATTTTCAGCGCAATTATATATGATCTGTGTGATGGACAAACCACAGTTTTAAATAGGTGGCCTGTAGGTAACTTCTTTTTTAACAGCGCCGACCTCTTGTCAATAAGTTTGCTGACACACTGCAACAAAATTTCAATGGAGGTCAGAAATGGCAATATTTTCAGCGCAATTATATGTGATCCGTGTGATGGACAAACCACAGTTTTAAATAGCTGGCCTGTAGGTAACTATTTTTAACAGCACCGACCTCGTGTCAATAAGTTCACTGACACACTGCAACAAAATTTCAATGGAGGCCAGAAATGGCAATATTTTCAGCGCAATTATATGTGATCTGTGTGACGGACGAGCCACAGTTCTAAATAGCTGGATTCTTAGCTCTGTAATATGGAAAGGACCTGGCTGTATTCTGCAGTGCCAATAAGCAAATGACGCAGAAAAACGTTTCCCCGGGTTGCTTTTTAAGCAAATAATCAGGATTAAAATTAAGAAAAAATTATTCCTGGCCCCTGATACCTGGGGCTATTTCTACAAATATCTGTAAAAGCAGCAGACAGAACTGAAATGGACCCTCTTGCTATGTGCACTGCACCCTGCCTGCCTGCCTAGCACTGATATCTCTGCAGCTGGATTAATCCTCAGAAGGACTGTTAGTTGAGATGAATATGTGTCTCTAATATAGTCTGGTATACCTATACTAACTAGAAACAAGCAAATCTCTCCCTAGCTCAGCATCAGCTCTCCCTACACTGTCTGATTCCGAAGCGACTGTGATGAGCATGGCGGCACCAGGTCTGATATATACCTGATGATGCTGTGTGGCCAGCCAATCAATGTAATGCCACAACCAACATGGCTGCGGTGTGGCAGACAAGCCCTGCATGTTGACTGGTGCTCTAAAGAGCGCTAAACATGCAGGGAGGGGACCCAAGCTCCCACCGAGCAACCCCGGAAATACTCGACGAGCAACGAGCATCTAGGGCAGTGAGATGTTCGGGCGAGCACCGAGCAGAAGCGAGCATGCTCACTCATCACTATTTAGGAAGTGAAGGACAGGTCCCAACAAAATGTCCCTTTTTTCCACAAAAAAAAATATGCTTTATTTCTTGCGAATCTCCGGGGAGATGTATGATGCAGAGACACCCCCTAATTACATGGGTTCCTTCACCTCCCCAAGTACTGGTTCACCCCCAGACCGCTCCCCGGAAGAGGTACACAACCCCGACAAGAAGGCCCCAGAGAAGGTGGTCTCACCCGTCTATCTCAAAGGCATTTATCAAGACGTATGGCCAACGACATGGCAGCCTCCAAGGACTGAGGGGTTTCATATACTGCCAAGGCATCTTTCAACATTTCAGTAAGACCCTCACAAAATTGACTTCTAAAGGCTGAGTCTGTACGTCTCCATTGACCGCTTCCATGCTGAAGGTGGTGTAGCCTAGAGTCAGCCAAGGCGACTTGGTCAGGGTCATCATAGTTGAGGGCCAGAGCCATGAAAAACCCCTCCACTGACTGGAGACAAACCGAGTCCTGCGGTAAAGAAAACGCCCATGGCTGAGGATCTCCCTGCAGTAGAGAGATCACAATTCCAACCTGTTGCTCCTCATTTACGGAACAGTAAGGACCAAGTTTAAAATACAGTTTGCAGGTCTCCTTGAAACCAAAAAACTTGTCCATAACTCCTGAAAACCTCTCCGGGAGGGCAACCTCGGGTTCAGGCTACCTGCAGAAACCCCCACATTGGCGATCTGTAGTCGCTGATGCTGCTGCTGAACCTCACAGCGGAGGTCATTCACCTCCAGAGACAGACTGCGCAGCCACTCTGCGAGCTCTGCAACTGAACCCATACCAAGGGAGAAAGGAAAAAAAAAAGGTCCACACCCAAAGACACACAGAGAAAAAAAAACAACAAAGTCTCAGTTTTTTTTTTTTCCTTTTCAAAATGTGCTCGGCCGGCGATAATGTCACGCAAGATGTGGGAAAGACTAAGTGCAACAGAAAGGGAAGAGGAAAAGGGAGCCCAGACTCTAGGGAAAGGGGGGAGTGGAGACCTCCTAGGCTGATCTAGTGTCACCCTGTCTCCACTAATGTCCCTATATTGGTTCTTCACCAATCGCCGCACGCGTACCTCGCCCTGTCTTTCCCTAGCATTAGGCTCAGGCTAGGGAAGGGAGGGGATGAGCACTAGTCGATCCCCACTGAACACTAAAGACAACAAGGGGGGACAAACAAGGGAAAATCGCTTAGCTTTAGTCGACTCCAGACAAATGCGCACACATCCTTTAGTACCAGAGAGGAAGAAGCACTGCTCTTGCTCAAGCCTTCGCAAGGGGTAAAGAATATCGCCGGCACATCCCTCTGGCACACAGCTGGTATTTATACACCCACGCCAGGGTGTTAATTAGGCAGAGGAAGGTAGCCGCTGGGTCCTAGGGATACAGCTTCCAAGAAGTTGTCTGTAATGCTAAACGAAGAGATCTCGTGCAACCAACTGCAGGGAGACTGTTTGTCACTTCTGACACACCCGTGACATCTCCTTTGCAGAGCTGTGAGCCACCCTCTCTCTATCCTGACTTACCATAAAATGTCTGCTGCATTTCCAGCCTCGTCTTTTTTACAGGATATGAAAATTCCTCCTGACTGGCTGCACTATACCATTTGACGTGATTGCTGCAAATCATTATGGGGAAGCCTGCGTACCCGCACCTGAGATAATGTGGGCCTTTACTGACTGATGCAATTATCTGCTTTGTGTAAAATGATGAAGGGAATATTTTAAGTGATTTGAACAAACTGAATCACTGGGACCTGCAAATTCCATAAAATTTGACATGGATGTGATTTGCAGCAATTTGATTAGCTCCTATCTAATCTAAACCCTTTATAACGACCTAAGGGCATTGCAGGGCGGCATGGCAGTGATATAGTCAGCAACAGTCCATATAAAGAAAACGTGGGGCTTTTATTTTAAGCCAAAATGCAGCAAAACAATAAAGCCACCAAAAAACAACAAAGTGTTGCCCGGCTAGGCGCTAACTAACGTACCATATCTCTGACTGTATGCGGACCTGGCTTTTCAGCAACTCCGGTTTAGCACATTTAACCGCCATGCATTTCCTCCTCAGGAACACCTCCTGTCAGTCTGGAGGCTGTGACCCCAATGAAAGTTTTTCCTTTTCTGTGTCAGTAATAAGACAACCTCTCTCAGCTGAGCTGCATAAGCCTCCAGCACTACCTGTACTGGAGCGGGAGTGGGAGTGATGAGTCCTACTGTCAAATCCTACTCATAACACTCGAATAAAAACCGGCCTGGAGCTACCATAAATAAAACGGCTCTGCAACTAAGCTGCTGCACCAACCAGCACTACTCGGCTTTTAATATCTTGCCCAGCTTAACTTTCAGGGACAGATGTTCACTCCGTCCAATATCTTCCCTGTCGGCCGCCTACACCTTCAAGACTATTAGTAAATTGTTTGGTCTTGTTATCAGATACAAATACCAAAAATAGTGTAATATATAACTTATATTATATGTCAGTTGTATCATAATTCATATAATTTAGCCCCCTGCTGATATCATGTTGATTGACACCAGCTCCCCCAATGTTGGGCAGGCGGGATCCAGCTGTCAATCAACATGACACTTGTAGTGACGCCCCCTGGAAAAAGCAGAGCAGACGACAAAGAATTGTTGTGTCAAGGTGAAATCAGAAAAAGCAGGAGAATTACTGCCGGGATAGAGCGCTGTATGGCAGAACAGGCGGGTGGTTCGCAACTCTCCACAGATAAGTGCTTAGCCCCATAGAGAAAAAAAAGTTTGGATAACTTACTTAAATGATCGGTTGTGTCAGCCCAATGTACTGTTTGATAGGAAAGAGCTGTCACTTCTAGTTTTGTTTTAATCTGGGAGAAAGATTTCTCTATGTCAAACATTAATAAAGAACTTTAAGACATGTAGTTTGATAGTAGCATTTTTATTGTGGCTACTTGTAGATGTTTTATAGGGGCATTCGATGGTATTGATGTTGATAGCAGAAAATGCCAGGATGTTGACCAGCAGCATGGTGAAGGGTCACCACAATTTGTGAAGTCAAATCTGGTAAAGTTTGTCATAAGTTGGGTGAGTAGTCTTCAGGTTAACTTTCCAAGCTTTCTCTTCAGTTCACAGCTCTTCTGCACACTTAGGTAAATGGGTATTGAGGGTGAATAAAGTTTTTTAAATTCAACCATTATTGATCCAGAGGAAGGCGAAAGAAAAACCCCTATAAATTATGTGTGAGGTAATTGTCCTCATATAGGGGAAAAAAATTCCTTCCTGACTCCAAATTTGGCAATCGGAATTACTCCCTGGATTTATCCATGTCCTGTCTATGAAGATCTCTAAAGTGTGCCCACTGTCATATTTGGAGGAGAACCTGAAGATTGACTTTTTTCTTACAGAAAGTTATTAACCCATAGAGATAAGTCACATCCAGGTTTAGCCTTGAAAACTCCCAATAGAGGTTTGAGCAAGCTTCCCTTTTTTCTGCTCAGGGACCATCATGGGTTTTCAAAGGCTTCAAGTCACATCCGGTATTAAGTCCACTATTCCTCGTATTACAGGTTGCATGAGTCCTGAGAAGGTGTTCTTCATAGGAACACGAGATAGGGACGCTGTGGAAAGTCATTTTAGTATTGCAGGGAATGAATCATTGAGAGCTGTGCTGTAATCTCATAAATGGTCTATGGAGTTCCTGGGGCAGAACTTGGCTTTCCCTGGCTGCCAGCATAACTAGTTCTGAGGGGTCTGGAGTACAGGCTTCTGTTCTGATGGCTGTAGATGGAAAATATCATATATCAGAATGGTTTCTGTTGCTGCTCAACATTTAAACATTTTACATGAGTCATAACTGCAAACGACTATGGGCCTAATCATTAACGCGTAGGTCACAAAAGTCTTACTGAAGGGGCGAGATGGAGTAAGATGCGCCTAATTTATTAAGAAGAACATGCCATTTAATGCCTTAGACTCATCTTATCACTAGTGTGCACCTTCCTGCGACATAACAGAAATCTTACTCCTGGCAGGGACTCAGGTACTTCTCTGTCATAAGTTGCACCACTAAATTGGCATAAGTTTTGAAGAATTTATTGGGCTGGCATTGCCACACCTTGCCACACCCATGCGTTATTCACTTTGGCGGATGTGGTTGGGACACTTATGTTACCTTTCATAGTGTTTTACACCAGAAATTTGGTGAGACCAAATTGGGTAAATGGGGCTTATGTACTTACAGTGCCTGGTATAAACGGTGGTGGTACTTTAAGGGCTTCCAGATCCTCCCAATTTATGTGCTGGAAGAAGGGATGTTGTCTAATGCAGCCATTTATTCCCAGTCGTCTGCTTGGGTCCTCACACAGTAGCTGTAAAGAAGATCAAAATCTATATTAGTATCTGGATATAAAATATAAAGGTGTCACTATATGTGATGCCTTCTCACTCCTGTGCAAGTTCTATATCTCTGTGTGATGCCCTCCTGGGTGCCCCCATAGTAGTGATAATATCCTTCCATGCCACCGTCATAAATTACAGTTTTTCTTCTCTTTAGTTCTACTCATTCTTTGGCGACCATTGTTATGGGGCATCACCATAGAGACTTGAGTTTACAACAATCTCTTACTGCCATCTTTCTGTATAACATCCCTGTTCTAAGAACTAAGCATCTGCTCCACCTCACCTCCTCAATGATATTTTTCAAGTCAGAGTCCAGATTATATGAGGGTACTTCAGACGAATGCCGATAGGACTTTTTATCTCCTGTCACCATCTTGTACAGGATGATGCCCAAAGAGAACCAGTCAGCAGCTGCATTGTACTTCTTCCTTGCAATGACCTATGAAGAAGAAGGGAAGACTTCATTACATGCTATAGACAATAACGACGCTTTGTAAGTTTAGATTCATGAAGCTCCAATTAGTATTCCCGATGAATGGAGACTATTGAATCCTCCAATGTCCTGTCTCTATCAATCCCACTATAGTCTATGAAATTACTATCCAGACACTCACCTCTGGAGCCATGTAGCCCGGTGTTCCTACTTTTCCAGATACTCCATCCATTCTATTGACGGCCAGCCCAAAATCTGCAATTTTTAGATGACCAGAGCCGTCAATCAGAATATTAGCTGTTTTTAAGTCTCTGTGTAAAGAAAGGTAAAGATATTTTTCATGGAACATGTATGAGTATACACAGTCTATAGTATATATAACACGTAAGTGACTGAATGTGTAAAACATGATCATCTACTGTTCTTCTATATTCAGTGTTCTGCTGAGGAGAAGCACAGAGATGTGACCATATTACAGCAGAACTTGTGCATCAAGGTGAAGAAATGGATTTACCGATGAATGAAGCCCTTTGAGTGCAGGAACTGGAGGCCTGATGTTATCTCAGCCGCATAGAATCTGTTGGGGAAGGAATAAGAAAAAGTGTAAGTCTTGGATATTAGAGAAGACGTCACATATGATGTATGAAATCGGATGCTGGGGGAACAGAGTTATTAACAATGTTATGAGTGCCTACATTTAATTGGAAATGTTATATATAGAAAAGCAATGATCGCACAGGATGGTCCAAACTTGGATAGAGCCCCCTTCTTCAACAACGGACTGCTTCTGTGTAAAATCACCCTTGTTAGTGGGGTCATAGATGGATATGGTAATGTTATTAGGAATATGGTCATCAAAATCAGTCTAGAATATAGTTATAAAACCTTTGTGCTTACTTTGCACTGCTAAGTGGGAAACATCCTTGTTTTTCTAGGAGGCTCTTCAGGTCTCCTCCAGAAGCATAGTCCATGGCAAAACACGAGTGCTTCTACAAGAAGATGGAGAACAAAGAGTCATTCACATTCATTGTACATATTGTTTAGATCAGGGTTCTCCAACTCCAGTCCTCAGGACCCACCAACAGGTCATGTTTTCAGGATTTCCTTAGTATTGCACAGGTGATAATTGCATCACCTGCAGAGGCAATAATTCCATCACCTGTGTAATACTAAGGAAATCCTGAAAATATGACCTGTTCGTGGGTCTTGAGGGCTGGAGTTGGGGAACCCTGGTTAGATAACCTAGAAAATGTTTAAAAACATTGATGGTTTTACCTTAGTTTGGAAAGTTATGCAGCTATTCACCAAGAAAGGACTTCCAGGCGTCAGGTGAAGGAGCTTCTTTTCCATCAGGAGTTGTTCTTCTGCTGCAGCTGAAACTCCTTTGGTCACAATCTTTATCGCCAGCTTCTTCTTGGTGATGTTATCAGATGCTAGAAAGACCTATATAGGACAGAGAGGTGGCGTGTCAGTAGCATGGATGATTCAGTGATAGCTTCAGCTTTAGATTTATTTTTATATTATATAATGGAGCAACTTACTTTCCCAAAAGCACCTTGGCCAATCTTCCTATGAAACGTAAACCTGTTGATAGAAATACGGTTTCCGTCTGTAGGGCAGGTCTGAGGGGCAGTGCTCGGTCCTAATGGGATAAAATAACACATTATTGGTTTATATAGAAATAATTATTACAGGAAGATACAGTGAATAATAGAAGGCACACATTTTATTCGACTGTTGAGCAGAATTGACAAAAACTGCTTAAGTGTATGTGCACACCACTTTTTTGTGGTCTTTTTTCTGTGCAGTTCTTTCTTTCAGCGTTTTTGCTGCAGATTTCACACATAATAATGAGAGGGGAAAAATCAGTCAAAAAAAACCTTAAAAATCGTGACAAAAACTCAAGAGAAACCTGGCAAAAACATGTGTATTTTACGCAGCGTTTTTCCTGCGAACACATCTGGATTTGCAGCAGAATTTTCAGTTGAAACTCCTGAATGTGTGCATATGTAATAATAAACTACAGACGTTGATATTAAGAAAGGTTTTGAAGATGGTGGCTTTCATATTAATAGGAATTGCAACTAAAGATGAATGAATTGAAAAAAAAAGGTTTGCTGATTTCTCTATTTGTACCATCTCCAATTACAGCTCTATAATAAATGTATCTATGATTTATAAGTGCCTTTTTAGAAAGACTTTTCGTCCTACCTGGCCTTGGTTCCTCTTCCTCCCTGGCCTTTGAACCGCTATTTTTAGGCCTTTTTACGGACCCACACGAGCCATCTTCTCCCCTCTTTCTCTTTTCACCTCCTTTACTGAGGTCTTTACCATGTACCTTTTCAGGACATGGTCTTTTGCGTTTGGGCTCTGGTGATTTACACCCATCTCTGTGCATCTTTTGGTCTCCATGATCCTCTTCAGAACATGGTCTTTTATTTGAGAGTCTTGGTGATTTAGACCCATTCTCATTTTCCTTCATATCCCCATGTATCTCCTCGGGACATGGTCTTTTTTTTTCAGGGCCAATTGACATTGACCCATCTCTATATCTTTTCCTCTCTCCTTCTGATTTGGGGCCTTCTTTGTTTTTTTTAGAGGACCCCATTTCAAGAATATCGCAGTGTCAATAGACGCGCAACCGTTCCCAGTAATCGCTAGTTGAACAGTGACCCAAATGATGGCTGAACTCTATTTTAGAACCATGTGATGTCATAGAAAGCATTATGATGTCACAAAGCTCTGGTGGGAGCCCATTATGACTATTGTGACCACTGAACCATTATGATGTAAATATGTAATATATGCATAATGAATGAGAACCTTATATTTCTAGACATAGAATTTACTTTTATAACACAGTATAAGAGAAGTAGGATGCATGAACATGGCTGGGCTGGATGTCTGGAGGGTCTTACATGGTGTCGTTTTTGAATATAGTATATGTATTATTTGGCTTATTGTATATTAGCTATGTCTTTGGTGGTCTTTACACATACATGCTGCCTCCCATTGCATCCAATGATACCACTTTGTATCTTCTAAAGTAAACCAGAAGGAGATAAAAGTTGCCATCTGGGATTTGGTGCACAGACCTATACAGCCAGTAGACATCTCGTCACAGGATACAACCTGTAATGTAGTTTGCGATTAATTTTCTTACTTATTAATATTGCCTACATTACACACTGGCTTCTGTCAGAAACCCCGTCAGCTCGGGCTCATACTATAATACCATTAGAAAAGTCCTGAAGTCTCCAGTAAAATCATTCCTTTCTATTTGAAATTCATTTGAAATGTTTCCACGGCAGGAGGGTGAAATATCGTTGACGCGTTTCGACCAACTGGTCTTAATCGTAACTTATCACATATTGCCAGACAGACAGTTTACAAAACCGCTAACCTCTACCCTCCCAGGACATCACTTAGTTAAGAATATACAAAGATATGTGAATATTAAAATATAAACCCTATTGGAGAATACATGAAAATGCTCTATAGACAATAGAAATAATTATATTTAATCAGGGTGGACCCCTATGTAAGAAATGTCTTTGGGCCCCCCTCCTTTTATGGCGACCAAGCTACAGATAGATTATTTATGAAATAAAAATGAAAAAGACATTACACTTTAACTTTTCCTGTGCTGGATGAGGGGGACTGTGCCAAACATACCCTCAAACTGGCGGTGCCACTGTCAGAAGTGATATCATCCTGCCCTACCTGTGACGTGCCATATGTTTCAGAGAGCCGTCAGCTTACTTCTCACTGCCATGCTTCCCAGTAGTAAAGGAGGCTAATTGTGACTTGTGTTTGGTAGTATTGCTGGTTGGATGGCTGATGCCAGTCCTTGTGGTGGTGATGATTTTTTTTTATAAATCAGATGTTATTTATTGAGAAAAGGTTTTTCCAGTTTAGAAATAATACAAAACAAGAAAATACAATCGCAAACGCCCGATCCCTCCTATCCCTAAAATGTAAAGTAAGACATAACTAAATATTCACTGAATAGTTAATTCACGGTTCAATAGGAAGGATTGTTTGATTAATAGTATTCAGTTAATCAGCACATATAGTGAGTGTAACATTTGCTGGTAAAATCTCATGATGCCAGACCAGATCCTTCTATCCATGAGGCTCAAAGTTTCTGGAACTTAGTGGAGGTTTCTCTCTAAATAAATGCTTCTTTCCAAATTCAACAACCAATCGACCTTTTTTATGAATTTTGGGATTGTGGGAGTCTCCTCAGATATCCAGTACTCAGCTACTAATTTCTTAGCCATATATAACATTTGAGAGACAGCAATTTTACCATATTCATCAATAAATAAAGGCTTCGCGAAAACTGTAGCAACGTCATGTGACAAGAAGCCATATTGTTTTGTGCTACTATTGGGACTTATTATATAGACCAATCGTTCTATATACTATCAATATAAGAGGGTGACGCGAAGGTCAGAAATGAACGATACTGGGTCTTCAATGGGATCAAGAGAATGCCAAGAGTGTGCAAAGCAGTCATCAAAGCAAAAGGTGGCTACTTTGAAGAACCTAGAATATAAGACATATTTTCAGTTTCACACTTTTTTGTTAAGTATATAATTCCACATGTGTTAATTCATAGTTTTGATGCCTTCAGTGTGAATGTACAATTTTCATAGTCATGAAAATACAGAAAAATCTTTAAATGAGAAGGTGTGTCCAAACTTTTGGTCTGTACTGTACGTACCCGCATATCATCAGTTTACCAAAAATATAATATATGACCACTGTATACATATTACCTCAGTCTCTCAAGTCCAGAAACACCGGCCACACAGTGCACCTCCCCCGATGCACGTTTCGGCGTGAGCCTTCCTCAAGGGGTGTATATCCATAATGATGGGCTGCTACAAATAGGGTCCCAAGTAATTATTGCACATGTACAGAAGTAGGCACGCCCCCAAACAAGGTACCACAAGTGCAACAATGTCAAGCGGGTCGTGTTCATCCAGAATACATCTCCTGCACATATTTGTGCCGGTAATGGTGGCCGCATGCCCGGAAGCGCGCAACATCATGTACTGCGCATGTCTTTGATGACGCTGACTGAGTCACCGGAAGTGCGCAAGTTATGGTGTACTGCGCATGTCTCTGATGACGCTGGTCGCGTCATCGGTGTTGATGTAATATGCATCATGTGTCTCAAAACACTCACCGCGCATGTCTATATGTGACGCGGTAGCGTCACTGTAACCTAGGCAATCAGGGGGCGTCGTCATCACTGGGATGCCAAAAGCCCACCGGTGCAGAGGGACTGTGACACCACCGCTTACAGAAATCGTGGTACCTGTGGACCAGAACCATGCTTTTTGCAAAAGGGGCCTGTAAATGGAAGACACGGAATACAGATTGGAAGGCCATAATGGTCTGTAACTAGATTAATCCATACATTGATTAATTACTTGATCTACACAGGGTACATATATATTCAAAGGGACCGAATAATAGACCGCATTAAAAAGGGCGCATAAATTTCATTATTCACATCAACATGTCTACATCTTACATATTGCATGATATGTCATATCTCCATGTGTGCCGCACACAAAATTAATACTCATGTGATAATCACGTAAATATACAGTATATTCACCATGTTCTGATTTCTATATACAGTGGTGGCCAAAAGTATTGGCACCCCTGCAATTCTGTCAGATAATACTCAGTTTCTTCCTGAAAATGATTGCAATCACAAATTCTTTGGTATTATTATCTTCATTTAATTTGGTTGCACAACCTTTAGCCAAAATAACTGCGAACAACCGCTTTGATATTTGAAGGGTGCCTTCTCCAAACTGCCATTTTGATATCTCTCCACAGGTGTTCTATGGGATTCAGGTCTGGACTCATTGCTGGTCACCTTAGAAGTCTCCAGTGCTTTCTCTCAAACCATTTTATAGTGCTTTTGGAAGTGTGTTTTGGGTCATTGTCCTGCTGGAAGACCCATGACCTCTGAGGGAGACCCAGCATTCTCACACTGGGCCCTACATTATGCTGCAAAATTTGTTGGTAGTCTTCAGACTTCATAATGCCATGTACACGGTCAAGCAGTCCAGCGCCAGAGGTAGCAAAGCAACCCCAAAACATCAGGGAACCTCCGCCATGTTTGACTGTAGGGACCGTGTTCTTTTCTTTGAATGCCTCTTTTTTTTCCCTGTACACTCTAGGTTGATGTTTTTTCCCAAAAAGCTTGACTTTTGTCTCATCTGACCAGAGAACATTCTTCCAAAATGTTTTAGGCTTTCTCAGGTAAGTTTTGGCAAACTCCAGCCTGGCTTTTTTGTGTCTCGGGCTAAGAAGTGGGGTCTTCCTGGGTATCCTACCATACAGTCCCTTTTCATTCAGACGCCGACGGATAGTATGGGTTGACACTGTTGTACCCTCGGACTGCAGGGCAGCTTGAACTTGTTTGGATGTTAGTCGAGGTTCTTTATCCACCATCCGCACAATCTTGCGTTGAAATCTCTCGTCAATTTTTCTTTTCCGTCCACATCTAGGGAGGTTAGCCACAGTGCCATGGGCTTTAAACTTCTTGATGACACTGCACACGGAAGACACAGGAACATTCAGGTCTTTGGAGCCTTGAGATTGCTCATGCTTCCTCACAATTTGGTTTCTCAAGTCCTCAGACAGTACTTTGGTCTTCTTTCTTTTCTCCATGCTCAATGTGGTACACACAAGGACACAGGACAGAGGTTGAGTCAACTTTAATCCATGTTAACTGGCTGCAAGTGTGATTTAGTTATTGCCAACACCTGTTAGGGGCCACAGGTAAGTTACAGGTGCTGTTAATTACACGAATTAGAGACGCATCACATGATTTTTCAAACAGTGCCAATACTTTTGTCCACCCCCTTTTTTAGGTTTGGTGTGGAATTATATCCAATTTGGCTTTAGGACAATTCTTTTTGTGTTTTTTCATTGAAGACAAATTAAATGAAGATAATAATACCAAAGAATTTGTGATTGCAATCATTTTCAGGAAGAAACTGAGTATTATCTGACAGAATTGCAGGGGTGCCAATACTTTTGGCCACCACTGTATCCATGTGTGCGGTCCACAGACAGAAACATAGCACATTTATGTATTACTACACTATACCTAATATACAAACCCTATACGGTGTTGTTACATTATATTTAGTATATATACTCCTCTGAGGTGCTGTTACATTATACCTAATATATATATCCTATACAATGCATACATCTGTCAAAAAGTGAAATTGCCAGATTCAGGAATATAAATAATTACAACGGATACTTAAGATAGAACAATAAATAGAATATTGCATTCCATATCGCACGAATATACCAGCACTAATGTGCAAACAGGATGCTTATTTCTCATTGTTCATATCTATGCTTTCAATTCATTGGCATCATCACTCTTTATTTCCGCTTCCATTCTGAATTCCAACTGTTCCCCTTTATGTCCTTTATTAGCCAACATGGATAGTGATGTAACATACAACAAAAAATGAAGGGGTATAGGCTGATACATATAACCTAGTATAAATGAAACACAATAAAATTAGTATTAAAAACAATGATAAAACAACCATATGTCAAGATGTAACACAGGGCCTCTAGCAGACGGGGAACTACAAGAAAGGGACGAAACTGATGTTTTCATTCAGTCCAGATGGATGTGTGGCGCCCCTGAGGGTTCAGTCGCCACAGGGGTACTGCACCTCAGCCCGAGGTGTAGTATTTACTCTTCCAGGTAGGGATGGAGCACTTCTCATGACCCTACTTCATCATTCAACACTACACCACTCCTGTCCTGTAGGGGGGCCTAAATGCACCAGGGTGTTGCCCCGGCCGGGATATAGGAGATGGGGGGAACCAAAGATAAGGGGAACCATGTAGCAGGTGAGGGTGGAGGACAGACTTTTAGGAAACACTTATTCATTCATATTTAATCTTCAGCCATCTTAAGTTCAAGGTCTTTGATTGTGATCTTCACCGCTGATTGTGGCCTTCTGCTAGAACCTGCAGCCTATTGAAGATACACGGTCCTCGTTCTCTGGCCTTGAGGCGCGGAGCGGGTCAGAGTTAACCACTGCCTCTACCCGGTCAAGGTCCCTACCTAAGAAGGCCTGGAGGGGAGTAGAGGAGACAAGCTCCACAGGCAAAAGGATCCGTGGGGGATACGGACGAAGCGGCATACGCCATCTGTATTTCTTACTCTGGCCTAGTCAGAGGGACTCCTGCTGCAAGAGGGGTGACCGGCCCCCGATATCTGACTTTGTGTAATGCACACGCCCGGGCTGAGTGGCATGTGCGTGTATATGTAGTGATTCCACTGGACCGTGCCGGAGAGTGAATACCTGGAGGGGCGTAACTAAGTATCCACCCGATCCGACCAGGGTCGCACGACGGCATACGACGCCAGTGCACCAAGGAGGAACCGAGCAGAGGGACCAGGTGCTACTCCAGGACAGACCCCGGACACGGCTGTTGACCCACACAGGGGAATACAGGAACAGGCAGGTTAGGCTGGCACACAGACTTCTGGGTAAGGCAGACACGGCTGGTATGCAGACTGGCGGATGCTGGTAAGCACGACTGGTATGCAGGCAGGGAGGTACTGGCAGGTACGACAGGTTGGAGCACCGAGTGGATAGGACCCAGTACAGGAGCAAGACGAGACTGCCGAAGCAGCGAGCAAAGGGTCAGAGCAGAGCGAGACTGCCGGAGCAGCAAGCAAAGGGTCAGAGCAGGGCGTGACTGCCGGAGCAGCGAGCAAAGGATCAGAGCAGAGCGAGACTGCTGGAGCAGCGAGCAAAGGGTCAGAGCAGAGCGAGACTGCCGGAGCAGCGAGCAAAGGGTCAGAGCAGAGTGAGACTGCCGGAGCAGCGAGCAAAGGGTTAGAGCAGAGCGAGACTGCCGGAGCAGCGAGCAAAGGGTCAGAGCAGAGCGAGACTGCGGAAGCAGCGAGCAAAGGGTCAGAGCAGAGCGAGACTGCCGAAGCAGCGAGCAAAGGGTCAGAGCAGAGCGAGACTGCCGGAGCAGCGAGCAAGGCAGAGCAGGCAAGAACCGCCGGAGCGGTGAGCAAGGCAGAGGAGAGGGGACAGGGCTCTGTACACACGGAACAGACTGGAAGGGAAAGGCAGAACCAGGTACACACAGGATACTTGTAATGAAGTAGCGAGTGGACTCTAAACTCACAAACGGGAGTACAGGGACAACGAGTAGGAGTTAGGTACGGGATCAGATTCTGCAGGAAAAGGGAAGGTACGGACATAGTGAAAAACAGGTAACAGGCTAGGAGAGTATTCAGACAAGAACAGACACAGCAGCAAGATACAGGAGCGGGTCTAGGTATGCGGCCCCTAGAAGGCGGAACGAAAAGGCTAGGAGGGAGTTCAGACAGGAACAGGCAAGATACAGGAACGGGTCTAGGTATGCGGCCCCTAGAAGGCGGAAAGAACAGGCTAGGAGCATGTTCACACTGGCCTGGAAATACAGCCTCCAGGATAGGCAGAAGACAACAGGCTAGAAGATAGTTCAGACAGGACACAGTTCAGACACGGGAACTGATACCGCAAGGCAGGAAGCATAGACAGGACCTGGCACATCAGTGACAGGAAGCCAACTGACAGAACACAATGCTCAGGCATGGATTCCAGAGAGGAGCTGGGTTAAATACCAGGTGACAGACAGCAATAGGCTGAGGACGCACAAGGGGTGTGCCTGCAGCAGCTACAAGAAGCAACAGAAACAGAGGCAAGCAGACAGCATGGAGGGAAGCCAGGCTAGCAGACTGGACTGGAGATCAAGTGCGTGCTCTTGCACAGTGGGAGATGGACCACTATGCAAGGACGCCAAGAGTGTGCAAAGCAGTCATCAAAGCAAAAGGTGGCTACTTTGAAGAACCTAGAATATAAGACATATTTTCAGTTATTTCACACTTTTTTGTTAAGTATATAATTCCACATGTGTTAATTCATAGTTTTGATGCCTTCAGTGTGAATGTACAATTTTCATAGTCATGAAAATACAGAAAAATCTTTAAATGAGAAGGTGTGTCCAAACTTTTGGTCTGTACTCTAGGTCTATAGGAAACGCGAGCATTTTTTAGGCGGCTCCTCCCGGCGGTCTGCAGAGGCCTAAAAATTGCCCGAATCGATGGCAACAGTGCTCAAATGACATGGGAACAGGATGGGGAAGACCCATGGAAGCATTTCTGACTCCCAGGTCACTGCTGAGAACAACGTTGTCAGAGGTATTACGCCACTTTTACGGACTCACATTAAATCATACAAAAACTAAACCAAAATGTATTTTCCTGGGAAATATGTTAAGGAACATCCTTTCCAGGGTAATGACTTGTATATAAGGCAAAATAAATAACCAAAGGCAAAAATACTCCTCCACACCTTGGGCTATGTTCACACGTAGCGTTTTTGAAGCATCTTTGCACTTTTGCATTGCTTTCAACCGTGTCAAATGCATTCACTGCGAGATGTCATTTTAACATTTTACAACCTTTTCTGGCCATGTGGTGTGTCAGACATCATCAGACACATCCTGTTTCATTTATGAAGGAGGGACTCTGAAAGTCACAAAGCCTATTTTTATAGAGCCATCAGACGGCCTTTACTATTCTTAAAGGGCCAGCAGTCGGCCCTCACTATTCTTAGAGAGCCATCAGCCGGCTATGCTTTAATGTTTCCATTACTAAAGAATGGGTCTCCTATACTGTTATTGAGTATGCAGTGAGTGGCAGGGCTGTCCAAAATTTGGACGCACCCCAGTACCCCTTTGAAAATTTGGACGCACCCCAATACCCCTTTGAAGAAATTTAGAGGAGGGCCTTCTGAAAACAATGTTTCCTTTATTAGGAAGTGGGTCTCCTATACTGTTTGCCTAAGCCTTGAATGCTAGGCCTGCCAAAAATTTGGACCTACTCCAATGCCCCTTGGAAGAGACGTAGAGGGCCTTCAGAAAAAAAGTTCCCATTATTAGGAAGTGGGTCTCCCATTGTGTTTACCTATGCAGTGAATGCAAGGGTTGCCAAAAATTTGGAGGCACTCCAATGCCCCTTGGAAGAGACATAGAGGGCCTCATGAAAAAATGTTCCCATTATTAGGAAGTGGGTCTCCCATAGTGTTGGCCTATGCAGTGAATGCAAGAACTGAAAAAAAAAATTGGGAGGCACTCCAATGCCACTTGGAAGAGACGTAGAGGGCCTCCTGAAAAAAACATGTTCCCATTATTAGGAAGTGGGTCTCCCATTGTTTTTGCCTATGCAGTGAATGCAAGGGTTGCCTAAAATTTGGGGGCACTCCAATGCCCCTTGGAAGAGACATAGAGGGCCTCATGGAAACAATGTTCCCATTATTAGGAAGTGGGTCTCCCATAGTGTTGGCCTATGCAGTGAATGCAAGAGCTGAAAAAAAAATTGGGAGGCACTACAATGCACCTTGGAAGTGACGTAGAGTGCCTCATGAAAACATGTTCCCATTATTAGGAAGTGGGTCTCCCATTGTGTTGGTCTATGCAGAGAATGCAAGGGTTGCCAAAAATTTGGAGGCACTCCAATGCCCCTTGGAAGAGACTTGGAGGAGGACCTCCTGAAAAAAAATTTACCCATTATTAGGAAGTGGGTCTCCCATAGTGTTGGCCTATTCAGTGAATGCAAGGGTTGCCAAAAATTTGGAGGCACTCCAATGCCCCTTAGAAGAGACTTGGAGGTCAGAGGGCCTCCTGAAAACAATGTTCCCATTATTGGGACGTGGGTCTCCCATTGTGTTTGCCTATGCAGTGAATGCAAGGGTTGCCAAAAACTTAGAGGCACTCCAATGCCCCTTGGAAGAGACGTGGAGGAGGACCTCCTGAAAAAAAATTTACCCATTATTAGGAAGTGGGTCTCCCATAGTGTTGGCCTATGCAGTGAATGCAAGGGCTGCCAAAAATTTGGAGGCACTCCAATGCCCCTTTGAAGAGACATAGAGGGCCTCATGAAAAATTGTTCCCATTATTAGGAAGTGGGTCTCCCATTGTGTTTGCCTATGCAGTGAATGCAAGGGTTGCCAAAAATTTGGAGGCACTCTAATGCCCCTTGGAAGAGACGTAGAGGGCCTCATGAAAAAATGTTCCCATTATTAGGAAGTGGGTCTCCCATTGTGTTTGCCCATGCAATGAATGCAAGGGCTGCCAAAAATTGGAGGCACTTCAATGCACCTTGGAAAAGACGTGGAGGAGGGCCTCATAAAAAATTTTCCCATTAGAAAGGAGCGGGTCTCCTATACTTGTAATGCCCATGCACTAAGTGTTTGGGCTGACAAACATTTACCCCTGGGGGGGGTATACATGAACATACTGTATAAAAAAAATTTTTAAGGGCATGACAAACAACCTTTAAAAAAATTATGTGGGTGTTGCATCACGGAGCATGGTCACCCTGGTGATATGGTGGTGGAGGATGAGGAGAAGGAGGAGGACAAGAGCAAATATCCAAAATCAGGAAGCGTATACCCATGTGTGGGTGTGAAAAGGTGCATGGGATTACATCTCCCAAAAAAAGACACTGGATTTGAGTTTATGTTACGCTCCTATCATTCGGTGGTGTTGAGAAGTCTGGCACAATCCAGCCCTTGTTCATTTTTATAAGAGTCAGCCTGTCAGCATTTTCAGTTGACAGGCGGATGTGCTTATCAGTTATAATTCCACCAGCGGCACTAAAAACCCGCTCTGATAAAACAATAGTGGCAGGCCAGGACCTCCAAGGCGTAGAGAACCAGTTCATTCCACGTGTCCAGCATGGATACCCAATAGTTATAAGGCACAGAAGAATCCCCGAGGACATTGGTACGGTCAGCAAGGTACTCCCTCAGCATCTTCCCAAATTTTGCACTACTTGTGAGAGTACCCCGCGCCTCAGGGCCTGTGCGATGGGAGGGTCTGAGAAAACTCTCCCAGAACTTTGACAGTGTTCCCCTGCCTCTGCTGGATTGGAGTTGTGTACTCCTTGGTTGTCCAACGAACTGTGACCTTTGCCACCAGCATTTTCAGATGGGAATTTTTTTAATAGTTCCGCAACAAGGGCCTTCTGTTACTGCCCCATTTTTGTAGACCTGTTCGCCTCAGGAATGAGAGATATAAAGTTCTCCTTGTAGCTTGGGTCTAGAAGTGTCACCTACCAGTAATGACTGTCACCCAAAATTTTGAGAACGCGAGGGTCACGGGAAAGGCAGCGTAACATAAACTCAGCCATGCGTGCCAGACTGCTAACAGGCAAAACTTCCATGTCCTCACTGAGGACCACTGACTATGCTCTCCTCCCCCTCCTCCCTGTCCTCAGGCCATCCACGCTGAACAGACGGTATGACAGTTGTGCAGGTAGTACCGTCTATAGCGCATGAAACTAGCTCCTGTTCTTCCTCCTCCTCCTCCTCTTCCTCAGTGTCACCCAATTCACATTGGGATGAGATGAGGATGGGCTGTGTGTAATCACCCTGTATGGTTCCTTGCTCCATCTTATCATGCTCTGCCTGCAATGCATCCTCTTTGATTGTGAGCAGAGAGCGTTTCAGAAGACTGATAAGCGGGATGGTGACACTAATTATGGTGTCATTGCCGCTCACCATCTTGGTGGAGTCCTCAAAGCTTTTGGGGATGGTACAGGTGTCTGACATCCATGTTCACTCCTGAGGTCTTATGTGTGGAGAGTGAACTGAATACCGACGGACTTACTGATGCTGGTAGTCAACAACTGCCCTCTTCTGCTCAGTCAGTGAGCCAGAAGCTGCAAACGCTGCTGAAGCTCGGCAAGGGCAGCGGAAGCTGTATCTGACTTTCTAAAATGGGCACACAGGTGTACTTTGACAAGCAGATCTGGCAGCTCCGGGTAGGTTTTGAGAAACCGCTGAACCACAAGGTTACGCACATGGGCCAGGCATGGTACATATGTGAGCTCGCCTCGCCTCAGAGCCGCCACCATGTTCCGGCCATTGTCACACACGACCATGCCTGACTGTAGGCTCAGCGGTGTCAGCCACAGATCTGCTTGCTTTTTCAGAGCTGTCCACAACTCTTCCACATTGTGCGGTTTGTACCTAAGCATATTAGCTTCAGTACAGCCTGTTGCCGCTTGACTGAGGCAGTGCTGCAGTGCTTCCAGCTTGTGACTGATGTGGTCTTTTCGGAGATGGAGGCTGAAGAGGATGAGGTGCACGAGCTGTAGACTGTGGGGGCAACCCTGATTGTCCTAGGGCCCTCAGTCCTCGGCGTCAGGAGAATGTGTTCCGTTCCAAAGTCCTACTGGGTCCCAGCTTCCACTATGTTAACCCAGTGTGCCGTCAGCGAGATGTACCGTCCCTGCCCACAAGCACTTGTCCACGTGTCCGTGGTTAAATGGACTTTCCCTGTAACTGCATTGTTGAGGTCATGGCTAATGTTCTGGGACACGTGGTCATGTAATGTGGGGACGGCACACCGAGAGAAATAGTGGCGGCTGGGGACCGAGTACTGAGGGATGGCCACCGCCATCAGATTGTAGAAAGCTTTCGTCTCCATGAGCCTAAAAGGCAACATTTTGAGCGCAAGCAGTCGCGAAATGTGGGAATTTAGTAGTGTGGCTTCTGGGGCATTGGCTGCATATTTGCGCTTGCGTTCCAAGGACTGGGGTATGGACAACTGAATGCTGGGCTGGGACAAGGACGTGCTTGCTGTTGGTCCTAGTTGAGAGTGTGCAACGACAGGTGCAGGGCAGGAGGCATCTTTGCCTGCACTATGGACAGGGGATTGACTTCCATGCACAACAGGGGAAGAAGCAGTAGTGTTACCCGCAGACACTGTTCCTGGACCCTGGGATTCGGCCCACAAAAATGGGTGCTTTGCTTCCATGTGCCTGATCATGCTGGTGGTGGTCAGGCTGGTAGTTTTGCCACCCCTGCTGATGCCGGCCTGGCAGGTGGTGCAAATGGCCTTTTTGGGGTTATCGGCAGAACCTTTAAAAAAGAACCAGATTCGGGAAGACCTAACAGTTGTACTGGCATCCTTCGTGTTGGTGTTACGGGGAACGGTTGCCTGCCTTCTGTCTGTAGCCACCACACTGCTTCTTCCTGCCTGTTGGGGTGCTCTGTCTCCCCCCCCCCCGTGTGCTGCTGTCCTCGCTCTGCGTGTCCTCCTGCCAGGTTGGGTCAGTTACTATATCATCCACCACCTCCTCTTCCACTTCTGCACCCTGGTACTCCTCCTGACTTTCTGGCAATTGTGTCTCATCATCGTACACCTCTTGTGACACTTCGTGTGACTGTGGCTGCTCAAATATTTGGGCATCGCTACATGCAATCTTGCCCCACTTCAAGTTGACCGGGCGAGAGGCCCGAATCTATAAATGGAAAAGTGAACAGCTCTTCGGAGTGTCCAAGTGTAGGATCAGTTGTCTCTGGGCACTCGGCATGTTGGGAGGAAGGAGGATCAGGGTCCAGACTCACGGCTACTGAGACTTGACCGTGTGGAAGATGGAAGCATTATCTGCTATCCAACCAATAACCTTTTCACACTGCTCTGTGTTAAATAGTGGTGTTCTGCGGTTCCCTATTAATTGGGACAGGAAGGTCGAGCGAGAAGATGTGGGTGTTTGTTGTGGCACAATTTCAGCTTGCCCATAGCCTCGGCCTCTGAATGCACCATCACCATCACGTCCAGTTCCCTGTCCCTTGCCGCATGCCTTGCCCATTTTGAATGGAGAACAATATCTTCCACGCTCACTACAAATTGCTGAATTCAAAGCGAACTTATATGTGATCCGTGTGACGGACAAATCACAGTTTTAAATAGCTGGCCTGTAGGTAACTATTTTTAATAGCAAACTGGTGTCAATAACTTTACTGACACACTGATACAAAATTTCAATGGAGGCCAGAAATGGCAGAATTTTCAGCGCAATTATATGTGATCCGTGTGACGGACAAACCACAGTTTTAAATAGCTGGCCTGTATGTAACTATTTTTAACAGCAAACTGGTGTCAATAGCTTCACTGACACACTGCAACAAAATTTCAATGGAGGCCAGAAATGGCAATATTTTCAGCGCAATTATATATGATCTGTGTGATGGACAAACCACAGTTTTAAATAGGTGGCCTGTAGGTAACTTCTTTTTTAACAGCGCCGACCTCTTGTCAATAAGTTTGCTGACACACTGCAACAAAATTTCAATGGAGGTCAGAAATGGCAATATTTTCAGCGCAATTATATGTGATCCGTGTGATGGACAAACCACAGTTTTAAATAGCTGGCCTGTAGGTAACTATTTTTAACAGCACCGACCTCGTGTCAATAAGTTCACTGACACACTGCAACAAAATTTCAATGGAGGCCAGAAATGGCAATATTTTCAGCGCAATTATATGTGATCTGTGTGACGGACGAGCCACAGTTCTAAATAGCTGGATTCTTAGCTCTGTAATATGGAAAGGACCTGGCTGTATTCTGCAGTGCCAATAAGCAAATGACGCAGAAAAACGTTTCCCCGGGTTGCTTTTTAAGCAAATAATCAGGATTAAAATTAAGAAAAAATTATTCCTGGCCCCTGATACCTGGGGCTATTTCTACAAATATCTGTAAAAGCAGCAGACAGAACTGAAATGGACCCTCTTGCTATGTGCACTGCACCCTGCCTGCCTGCCTAGCACTGATATCTCTGCAGCTGGATTAATCCTCAGAAGGACTGTTAGTTGAGATGAATATGTGTCTCTAATATAGTCTGGTATACCTATACTAACTAGAAACAAGCAAATCTCTCCCTAGCTCAGCATCAGCTCTCCCTACACTGTCTGATTCCGAAGCGACTGTGATGAGCATGGCGGCACCAGGTCTGATATATACCTGATGATGCTGTGTGGCCAGCCAATCAATGTAATGCCACAACCAACATGGCTGCGGTGTGGCAGACAAGCTCTGCATGTTGACTGGTGCTCTAAAGAGCGCTAAACATGCAGGGAGGGGACCCAAGCTCCCACCGAGCAACCCCGGAAATACTCGACGAGCAACGAGCATCTAGGGCAGTGAGTTGTTCGGGCGAGCACCGAGCAGAAGCGAGCATGCTCACTCATCACTATTTAGGAAGTGAAGGACAGGTCCCAACAAAATGTCCCTTTTTTCCACAAAAAAAAATATGCTTTATTTCTTGCGAATCTCCGGGGAGATGTATGATGCAGAGACACCCCCTAATTACATGGGTTCCTTCACCTCCCCAAGTACTGGTTCACCCCCAGACCGCTCCCCGGAAGAGGTACACAACCCCGACAAGAAGGCCCCAGAGAAGGTGGTCTCACCCGTCTATCTCAAAGGCATTTATCAAGACGTATGGCCAACGACATGGCAGCCTCCAAGGACTGAGGGGTTTCATATACTGCCAAGGCATCTTTCAACCTTTCAGTAAGACCCTCACAAAATTGACTTCTAAAGGCTGAGTCTGTACGTCTCCATTGACCGCTTCCATGCTGAAGGTGGTGTAGCCTAGAGTCAGCCAAGGCGACTTGGTCAGGGTCATCATAGTTGAGGGCCAGAGCCATGAAAAACCCCTCCACTGACTGGAGACAAACCGAGTCCTGCGGTAAAGAAAACGCCCATGGCTGAGGATCTCCCTGCAGTAGAGAGATCACAATTCCAACCTGTTGCTCCTCATTTACGGAACAGTAAGGACCAAGTTTAAAATACAGTTTGCAGGTCTCCTTGAAACCAAAAAACTTGTCCATAACTCCTGAAAACCTCTCCGGGAGGGCAACCTCGGGTTCAGGCTACCTGCAGAAACCCCCACATTGGCGATCTGTATTCGCTGATGCTGCTGCTGAACCTCACAGCGGAGGTCATTCACCTCCAGAGACAGACTGCGCAGCCACTCTGCGAGCTCTGCAACTGAACCCATACCAAGGGAGAAAGGAAAAAAAAAAGGTCCACACCCAAAGACACACAGAGAAAAAAAAACAACAAAGTCTCAGTTTTTTTTTTTTCCTTTTCAAAATGTGCTCGGCCGGCGATAATGTCACGCAAGATGTGGGAAAGACTAAGTGCAACAGAAAGGGAAGAGGAAAAGGGAGCCCAGACTCTAGGGAAAGGGGGGAGTGGAGACCTCCTAGGCTGATCTAGTGTCACCCTGTCTCCACTAATGTCCCTATATTGGTTCTTCACCAATCGCCGCACGCGTACCTCGCCCTGTCTTTCCCTAGCATTAGGCTCAGGCTAGGGAAGGGAGGGGATGAGCACTAGTCGATCCCCACTGAACACTAAAGACAACAAGGGGGGACAAACAAGGGAAAATCGCTTAGCTTTAGTCGACTCCAGACAAATGCGCACACATCCTTTAGTACCAGAGAGGAAGAAGCACTGCTCTTGCTCAAGCCTTCGCAAGGGGTAAAGAATATCGCCGGCACATCCCTATGGCACACAGCTGGTATTTATACACCCACGCCAGGGTGTTAATTAGGCAGAGGAAGGTAGCCGCTGGGTCCTAGGGATACAGCTTCCAAGAAGTTGTCTGTAATGCTAAACGAAGAGATCTCGTGCAACCAACTGCAGGGAGACTGTTTGTCACTTCTGACACACCCGTGACATCTCCTTTGCAGAGCTGTGAGCCACCCTCTCTCTATCCTGACTTACCATAAAATGTCTGCTGCATTTCCAGCCTCGTCTTTTTTACAGGATATGAAAATTCCTCCTGACTGGCTGCACTATACCATTTGACGTGATTGCTGCAAATCATTATGGGGAAGCCTGCGTACCCGCACCTGAGATAATGTGGGCCTTTACTGACTGATGCAATTATCTGCTTTGTGTAAAATGATGAAGGGAATATTTTAAGTGATTTGAACAAACTGAATCACTGGGACCTGCAAATTCCATAAAATTTGACATGGATGTGATTTGCAGCAATTTGATTAGCTCCTATCTAATCTAAACCCTTTATAACGACCTAAGGGCATTGCAGGGCGGCATGGCAGTGATATAGTCAGCAACAGTCCATATAAAGAAAACGTGGGGCTTTTATTTTAAGCCAAAATGCAGCAAAACAATAAAGCCACCAAAAAACAACAAAGTGTTGCCCGGCTAGGCGCTAACTAACGTACCATATCTCTGACTGTATGCGGACCTGGCTTTTCAGCAACTCCGGTTTAGCACATTTAACCGCCATGCATTTCCTCCTCAGGAACACCTCCTGTCAGTCTGGAGGCTGTGACCCCAATGAAAGTTTTTCCTTTTCTGTGTCAGTAATAAGACAACCTCTCTCAGCTGAGCTGCATAAGCCTCCAGCACTACCTGTACTGGAGCGGGAGTGGGAGTGATGAGTCCTACTGTCAAATCCTACTCATAACACTCGAATAAAAACCGGCCTGGAGCTACCATAAATAAAACGGCTCAGCAACTAAGCTGCTGCACCAACCAGCACTACTCGGCTTTTAATATCTTGCCCAGCTTAACTTTCAGGGACAGATGTTCACTCCGTCCAATATCTTCCCTGTCGGCCGCCTACACCTTCAAGACTATTAGTAAATTGTTTGGTCTTGTTATCAGATACAAATACCAAAAATAGTGTAATATATAACTTATATTATATGTCAGTTGTATCATAATTCATATAATTTAGCCCCCTGCTGATATCATGTTGATTGACACCAGCTCCCCCAATGTTGGGCAGGCGGGATCCAGCTGTCAATCAACATGACACTTGTAGTGACGCCCCCTGGAAAAAGCAGAGCAGACGACAAAGAATTGTTGTGTCAAGGTGAAATCAGAAAAAGCAGGAGAATTACTGCCGGGATAGAGCGCTGTATGTCAGAACAGGCGGGTGGTTCGCAACTCTCCACAGATAAGTGCTTAGCCCCATAGAGAAAAAAAAGTTTGGATAACTTACTTAAATGATCGGTTGTGTCAGCCCAATGTACTGTTTGATAGGAAAGAGCTGTCACTTCTAGTTTTGTTTTAATCTGGGAGAAAGATTTCTCTATGTCAAACATTAATAAAGAACTTTAAGACATGTAGTTTGATAGTAGCATTTTTATTGTGGCTACTTGTAGATGTTTTATAGGGGCATTCGATGGTATTGATGTTGATAGCAGAAAATGCCAGGATGTTGACCAGCAGCATGGTGAAGGGTCACCACAATTTGTGAAGTCAAATCTGGTAAAGTTTGTCATAAGTTGGGTGAGTAGTCTTCAGGTTAACTTTCCAAGCTTTCTCTTCAGTTCACAGCTCTTCTGCACACTTAGGTAAATGGGTATTGAGGGTGAATAAAGTTTTTTAAATTCAACCATTATTGATCCAGAGGAAGGCGAAAGAAAAACCCCTATAAATTATGTGTGAGGTAATTGTCCTCATATAGGGGAAAAAAATTCCTTCCTGACTCCAAATTTGGCAATCGGAATTACTCCCTGGATTTATCCATGTCCTGTCTATGAAGATCTCTAAAGTGTGCCCACTGTCATATTTGGAGGAGAACCTGAAGATTGACTTTTTTCTTACAGAAAGTTATTAACCCATAGAGATAAGTCACATCCAGGTTTAGCCTTGAAAACTCCCAATAGAGGTTTGAGCAAGCTTCCCTTTTTTCTGCTCAGGGACCATCATGGGTTTTCAAAGGCTTCAAGTCACATCCGGTATTAAGTCCACTATTCCTCGTATTACAGGTTGCATGAGTCCTGAGAAGGTGTTCTTCATAGGAACACGAGATAGGGACGCTGTGGAAAGTCATTTTAGTATTGCAGGGAATGACTCATTGAGAGCTGTGCTGTAATCTCATAAATGGTCTATGGAGTTCCTGGGGCAGAACTTGGCTTTCCCTGGCTGCCAGCATAACTAGTTCTGAGGGGTCTGGAGTACAGGCTTCTGTTCTGATGGCTGTAGATGGAAAATATCATATATCAGAATGGTTTCTGTTGCTGCTCAACATTTAAACATTTTACATGAGTCATAACTGCAAACGACTATGGGCCTAATCATTAACGCGTAGTTCACAAAAGTCTTACTGAAGGGGCGAGATGGAGTAAGATGCGCCTAATTTATTAAGAAGAACATGCCATTTAATGACTTAGACTCATCTTATCACTAGTGTGCAACTTCCTGCGACATAACAGAAATCTTACTCCTGGCAGGGACTCAGGTACTTCTCTGTCATAAGTTGCACCACTAAATTGGCATAAGTTTTGAAGAGTTTATTGGGCTGGCATTGCCACACCTTGTCACGCCCATGCGTTATTCACTTTGGCGGATGTGGTTGGGACACTTATGTTACCTTTCATAGTGTTTTACACCAGAAATTTGGTGAGACCAAATTGGGTAAATGGGGCTTATGTACTTACAGTGCCTGGTATAAACGGTGGTGGTACTTTAAGGGCTTCCAGATCCTCCCAATTTATGTGCTGGAAGAAGGGATGTTGTCTAATGCAGCCATTTATTCCCAGTCGTCTGCTTGGGTCCTCACACAGTAGCTGTAAAGAAGATCAAAATCTATATTAGTATCTGGATATAAAATATAAAGGTGTCACTATATGTGATGCCTTCTCACTCCTGTGCAAGTTCTCTATCTCTGTGTGATGCCCTCCTGGGTGCCCCCATAGTAGTGATAATATCCTTCCATGCCACCGTCATAAATTACAGTTTTTCTTCTCTTTAGTTCTACTCATTCTTTGGCGACCATTGTTATGGGGCATCACCATAGAGACTTGAGTTTACAACAATCTCTCTTACTGCCATCTTTCTGTATAACATCCCTGTTCTAAGAACTAAGCATCTGCTCCACCTCACCTCCTCAATGATATTTTTCAAGTCAGAGTCCAGATTATATGAGGGTACTTCTGACGAATTCCGATAGGACTTTTTATCTCCTGTCACCATCTTGTACAGGATGATGCCCAAAGAGAACCAGTCAGCAGCTGCATTGTACTTCTTCCTTGCAATGACCTGTGAAGAAGAAGGGAAGACTTCATTACATGCTATAGACAATAACGACGCTTTGTAAGTTTAGATTCATGAAGCTCCAATTAGTATTCCCGATGTATGGAGACTATTGAATCCTCCAATGTCCTGTCTCTATCAATCCCACTATAGTCTATGAAATTACTATCCAGACACTCACCTCTGGAGCCATGTAGCCCGGTGTTCCTACTTTTCCAGATACTCCATCCATTCTATTGACGGCCAGCCCAAAATCTGCAATTTTTAGATGACCAGAGCCGTCAATCAGAATATTAGCTGTTTTTAAGTCTCTGTGTAAAGAAAGGTAAAGATATTTTTCATGGAACATGTCTATAGTATATATAACACGTAAGTGACTGAATGTGTAAAACATGATCATCTACTGTTCTTCTATATTCAGTGTTCTGCTGAGGAGAAGCACAGAGATGTGACCATATTACAGCAGAACTTGTGCATCAAGGTGAAGAAATGGATTTACCGATGAATGAAGCCCTTTGAGTGCAGGAACTGGAGGCCTGATGTTATCTCAGCCGCATAGAATCTGTTGGGGAAGGAATAAGAAAAAATGTAAGTCTTGGATATTAGAGAAGACGTCACATATGATGTATGAAATCGGATGCTGGGGGAACAGAGTTATTAACAATGTTATGAGTGCCTACATTTAATTGGCAATGTTATATATAGAAAATTATTGACTCCACAGCAATGATCGCACAGGATGGTCCAAATTTGGATAGAGCCCCCTTCTTCAACAATGGACTGCTTCTGTGGTAAAATCACCCTTGTTAGTGGGGGCATAGATGGATATGGTAATGTTATTAGGAATATGGTCATCAAAATCAGTCTAGAATATAGTTATAAAACCTTTGTGCTTACTTTGCACTGCTAAGTGGGAGACATCCTTGTTTTTCTAGGAGGCTCTTCAGGTCTCCTCCAGAAGCATAGTCCATGGCAAAACACGAGTGCTTCTACAAGAAGATGGAGAACAAAGAGTCATTCACATTCATTGTACATATTGTTTAGATTAGGGTTCTCCAACTCCAGTCCTCAGGACCCACCAACAGGTCATGTTTTCAGGATTTCCTTAGTATTGCACAGGTGATAATTGCATCACCTGCAGAGGCAATAATTCCATCACCTGTGTAATACTAAGGAAATCCTGAAAATATGACCTGTTGGTGGGCCTTGAGGGCTGGAGTTGGGGAACCCTGGTTAGATAACCTAGAAAATGTTTAAAAACATTGATGGTTTTACCTTAGTTTGGAAAGTTATGCAGCTATTCACCAAGAAAAGACTTCCAGGCGTCAGGTGAAGGAGCTTCTTTTCCATCAGGAGTTGTTCTTCTGCTGCAGCTGAAACTCCTTTGGTCACAATCTTTATCGCCAGCTTCTTCTTGGTGATGTTATCAGATGTTAGAAAGACCTATATAGGACAGAGAGGTGGCGTGTCAGTAGCATGGATGATTCAGTGATAGCTTCAGCTTTAGATTTATTTTTATATTATATAATGTAGCAACTTACTTTCCCAAAAGCACCTTGGCCAATCTTCCTATGAAACGTAAACCTGTTGATAGAAATACGGTTTCCGTCTGTAGGGCAGGTCTGAGGGGCAGTGCTCGGTCCTAATGGGATAAAATAACACATTATTGGTTTATATAGAAATAATTATTACAGGAAGATACAATGAATAATAGAAGGCACACATTTTAAGGGACTGTTGAGCAGAATTGACAAAAACTGCTTAAGTGTATGTGCACACATCGCTTTTTTGTGGTCTTTTTTCTGTGCAGTTCTTTCTTTCAGCATTTTTGCTGCAGATTTCACACACAATAATGAGAGGGGAAAAATCCGCAAAAAAAAAACATAAAAATCTTGACAAAAACTCAAGAGAAACCTGGCAAAAACATCTGTATTTTACGCAGCGTTTTTCCTGCGAACACATCTGGATTTGCAGCAGAATTTTCAGTTGAAACTCCTGAATGTGTGCATATGTAATAATAAACTACAGACGTTGATATTAAGAAAGGTTTTGAAGATGGTGGCTTTCATATTAATAGGAATTGCAACTAAAGATGAATGAATTGAAAAAAAAGGTTTGCTGATTTCTCTATTTCTACCATCTCCAATTACAGCTCTATAATAAATGTATCTATGATTTATAAGTGCCTTTTTAGAAACACTTTTCGTCCTACCTGGCCTTGGTTCCTCTTCGTCCCTGGCCTTTGAACCGCTATTTTTAGGCCTTTTTACGGACCCACACGAGCCATCTTCTCCCCTCTTTCTTTTTTCACCTCCTTTACTGAGGTTTTTACCATGTACCTTTTCAGGACATGGTCTTTTGCGTTTGGGCTCTGGTGATTTACACCCATCTCTGTGCATCTTTTGGTCTCCATGATGCTCTTCAGAACATGGTCTTTTATTTGAGAGTCTTGGTGATTTAGACCCATTCTCATTTTCCTTCATATCCCCATGTATCTCCTCGGGACATGGTCTTTTTTTTTCAGGGCCAATTGACATTGACCCATCTCTATATCTTTTCCTCTCTCCTTCTGATTTGGGGCCTTCTTTGTTTTTTTTAGAGGACCCCATTTTAAGAATATCGCAGTGTCAATAGACGCGCAACCGTTCCCAGCAATCGCTAGTTGAACAGTGACCCAAATTTTGGCTGAACTCTATTTTAGAACCATGTGATGTCATAGAAAGTATTATGATGTCACAAAGCTCTGGTGGGAGCCCATCATGACTATTGTGACCACTGAACCATTATGATGTAAACATGTAATATATGCATAATGAATGAGAACCTTATATTTCTAGTCATAGAATTTACCTTTATAACACAGTATAAGAGAAGTAGGATGCATGAACATGGCTGGGCTGTATGTCTGGAGGGTCTTACATGGTGTCGTTTTTGAATATAGTATATGTATTATATGGATTATTGTATATTAGCTATGTCTTTGGTGGTCTTTACACATACATGCTGCCTCCCATTGCATCCAATGATACCACTTTGTATCTTCTAAAGTAAACCAGAAGGAGATAAAAGTTGCCATCTGGGATTTGGTGCACAGACCTATACAGCCAGTAGACATCACGTCACAGGATACAACCTGTAATGTAGTTTGCGATTAATTTTCTTACTTATTAATATTGTCTACATTACACACTGGCTTCTCCCATGTAATATTTCGATGAGTTACCTGAGATTAGAAAATTTGCTCCTTTATTTATGGTATTATGTCTATAGTTAGGGAATGTTGGTGGTGAAAGTTGTGTAATAGCTCGGGAGATGCAGGTTACAGGGCATTTACATTCAGTATACAGTACATACTGGAATTATTCATTAAAGACATTTTCCACTCTTAGGAATGTGGACCCAAAGTGCTCTAAAATACCTACAATAACTAACAAAGCAGATACTCACCCTCCTCAATTCAAGCACCAGCTCTAAGTATTTTGGTTGCAGTGTGGACGTCACATCGACAGTTTGCATCATTGCTGTAGCCAATCACTGCCTATATATCAAAAGGAAAGAACAGATTTGGCTCACCACTGTTATATATCCACCGTCGCATGAGATTCCGAATTTTCCGAAACCCCGTCAGCTAGGGCTCATACTATAATACCATGAAAAAAGTCCTGAAGTCTCCAGTAAAATCATTCCTTTTCATTTGAAATCCATTTAAAATATCTCCACGGAAGGAGGGTGAAAAATCGTTGACGCGTTTCGACCAACTGGTCTTAATTGTACCTTATCACAGTTTGCCATACAGATATAAAACCACTAATCTCTACCCTCCCAGGACATCACTTAATTAAAAATATGCAAAGATATGTGAATATTAAACATATAAACCCTATTGGAGAATGCATGAAAAGGCTGTACAGACAATAGAAATAATTATATTAAACAGATATACATTAGATCTCTGCAAAAATGTAATCCTTGTGGTGAATTTCATGATCCATAGCTCTTCATTTTTAAGCAGTGTTTTCCTCCAATTCTCTCCTTGTCTAGGTCTATTAACCCTAACAAATTCATAGAAGGAAAAAGTGTTCAAGCTTCCTACATGAAACTCTGTGAAGTGGTTTGTTGCACCTGAAGTATTTGTATGTTTTTTCTCTTTTAGATAAGAAATACAGGTGCATCTCACTAAATTAGAATATCATCAAAAAGTTAATTTATTTCAGTTCTTCAATACAAAAAGTGAAACTCATATATTATATAGAGTCATTACAAACAGAGTGATCTATTTCAAGTGGTTATTTCTGTTAATGTTGATGATTATGGCTTACAGCTAGTGATGGGCGAGCACTAAAATGCTCGGGTGCTCGATGCTCGGATCGAGCAAATTGGAATACTCAGGTGCTCGACCCGAGCAACGAGCCTAATATAAGTCTATGGGAAACTTGAACATTTTTTAGGCGGCTCCCCCCGGCTGTCTGCAGAGGGCCTAAAAATTGTCCAAATCGATGGGAACAGTGCTCAAATGACATGAGAAAAGCATGGGGATGACCCCTGGAAGCGTTTCTGACTCCTAGGTCACTGCTGTCAACAACGTTGTCAGAGGTATTATGCCACTTTTACGAACTCACAATAAAACATACAAAAACGAGATCAAAATGGATTCTGGGGACTCTGAAAGTCACAAAGCCTATTTTTATAGGGCCATCTGGTGGCCTTTACTATTCTTAAAGGACCAGCAGTCGGCCCTCACTATTGTTAGAGAGCCATCAGCCGGCTATGCTTTGTTGTTCCCATTACTAAAGAGTTGGTCTCCTCTACTGTTATTGCATATGCAGTGAGTGGCAGGGCTGGCCAAAATTTGGACGCACCTCAATACCCCTTTGAAAATTTGGATGCACCCCAATACCCCTTTGAAGCGACTTAGAGGAGGGCCTCCTGAAAACAATGTTCCCATTATTAGGAAGTAGGTCTCCCATAGTGTTGGCCTATGCAGTGAATGCAAGGGCTGCCAAAAATTGGTAGGCACTCCAATGCACTTTGGAAAAGACGTGGAGGAGGGCCTCATAAAAAAATGTTCCCATTAGAAAGGAGCGGGTCTCCTATACTTGTAATGCTCATGCACTAAGTGTGTGGGCTGACAAACATTTACCCCTGGGGGGTATACATGAACATACTGTCTAAAAAAATTTTTTACGGGCATCATAAACACCCTTTAAAAAAATTATGTGGGTGTTGCATCACGGATCATGGTCACCCTGGTGATAAGGTGGTGGAGGATGAGGATGAGGACAAGGAGGAGGACAAGAGCAAATAGCCAAAATCAGGAAGCGTATACCCATGTGTGGATGTGAAAAGGTGCATAGGAATACACCTCCCAAAAAAAGACACTGGATTTGAGTTTATGTTACGCTGCTATCATTTGGTGGTGTTGAGAAGTCTGGCCCAATCCAGCCCTTGTTCATTTTTATAAGAGTCAGCCTGTCAGCATTTTCAGTTGACAGGCGGATGCGCTTATCAGTTATAATTCCACCAGCGGCACTAAAAACCCGTTCTGATAAAACGCTAGCGGCAGGGCAGGCCAGGACCTCCAAGGCTTAGAGAGCCAGTTCATTCCACGTGTCCAGCTTGGATACCCAATAATTATAAGGCACAGAGGAATCACAGAGGATGTTGGTACGGTCGGCAAGGTACTCCCTCAGCATCTTCCCAAACTTTGCACTCCTTGTGAGAGTACCCCGCGCCTCAGGGCCTGTGCGATGGGAGGGGCTGAGAAAACTCTCCCAGAACTTTGACAGTGTTCCCCTGCCTCTGCTGGATTGGAGTTGTGTCTCTCTCGACTTTACTCCTTGGTTGTCCAACGAACTGTGACCTCTGCCACCAGCGTTTTCAGATGGGAATTTTTTTAATAGTTCCGCATCAAGTGACTTCTTGTACTGCCCCATTTTTAGACCTGTCCGCCTCAGGAATAAGAGATATAAAGTTCTCCTTGTAGTGTGGGTCTAGAAGTTTCACCAACCAGTAATGACTGTCTCCCAAAATTTTGAGAACGTGAGGGTCAAGGGAAAGACTGACCATGCTCTCCTTCTCCTCCTCCCTGTCCTCAGGCCATGCACTATGAACAGACGGTATGACAGTTGTGCAGGTAGTACCGTCTATAGCGCATGAAACTAGCTCCTGTTCTTCCTCCTCCTCCTCTTCCTCATTGTCACCCAATCCACATTGGGATGACATGAGGCTTGGCTGTGTGTAATCACCCTGTATGGTTCCTTGTTCCAACTCATCGTGCTCCGCCTGCAATGCATCCTCTTTGATTGTGAGCAGAGAGCGTTTCAGAAGACAGAGAAGCGGGATGGTGCCGCTAATTATGGCGTCATCGACGCTCACCATCATCTCAAAGTTTTGGAGGATGGTACAGATCTCTGACATCCATGTCCACTCCTGAGGTCTTATGTGTGGAGTCTGAACTGAAAATCGACGGCCTTGTTGATGCTGGTAGTTAACAACTGCCCTCTTCTGCTCAGAAATCCTTCCTAACATCTGCAGTGTAGAGTTCCAACGCGTGGGGACATCACACACCAGTCGGTGAGCCGGAAGCTGCAAACGCTGTTGAAGCATGGAAAGGGTGGCCGAAGCTGTAGCTGATTTTCTAAAATGGGCACACAGTCGGCGTACTTTGACAAGCAGATTCGGCAGCTCTGGGTAGGTTTTGAGAAACCGCTGAACCACGAGGTTAAGCACATGGGCCAGGCATGGTACATGTGTGAGCTAGCCTCACCTCAGAACCGCCACCAGTTTCCGACCATTGTCACACACAACCATGCCTGGCTGTAGGTTCAGCGGTGTCAGCCACAGATCTACCTGCTCTTTCAGAGATGTCCACAACTCTTCAACATTGTGCAGTTTGTCACCTAAGCATATTAGCTTCAGCACAGCCTGTTGGCCGAGGCAGTTCTGCAGTGCTTCCAGCTTGTGACTGATGTGGTCATTTCGGAGGTGGAGACTAAAGAGGAGGAGGAGGCTGAGGAGGATGAGGTGCAGGAGCTGTAGACTGTGGGGGCAAGCCTGATTGACCTAGGGCCTGCAATCCTCAGCGTCGGGAGGATGTGTTCCGTCCCAAGGTCTGACTGGGTCCCGGATTCCACTATATTATTCCAGTGTGCCGTCAGCGAGAAGTACCATCCCTGCCCACAAGCACTTGTCCACGTGTCCGTGGTTAGGTGGACTTTCCCTGTAACTGCATTGTTGAGGGCACGGCTAATGTTGTGGGACACGTGCTTGTGTAATGCGGGGACAGCAAAACGGGAGAAATAGTGGCAGCTGGGGACAGAGTACCGAGGGACGGCCGCCGCCATCAGATTACCGAAAGTTTCCGTCTCCACAAACCTAAAAGGCAACATTTCGAGCACAAGCAGTCGCGAAATAAGGGAATTTAGTAGTGTGGCCTGCGGTGCGTTGGCTGCGTATTTACACTTGCGTTCCAAGGACTGGGGTATGGACAACTGAATGCTGTGCTGGGACAAGGACATGCTTGCTGATGGTGCTAGTTGAGAGTATGCAACGACAGGTGCAGGGCAGGAGGCATCTACACATGCACTATGGGCAAGGGATTGGCTTGCACGCACAACAGCGGAAGAAGCAGTGGTGTCACCCGCAGACACTGTTCCTGGACCCTGGGGTTCGGCCTACAAAGTCGGGTGCTTTGCTGCCATGTGCCTGATCATGTTGGTGGTGGTCAGGCTGCTAGTTTTGCTACCCTTGCTGATGCTGGCCTGGCAGGTGGTGCAAATGGCCTTTTTGGGGTTATCGGCAGCGTCTTTAAAAAGCAACCAGACTCGGGATGACCTGACAGTTGTGCTGACAACTTCCATCGTGTTGGTGTTATTGGGAACGGTTGCCCGCTTTCTGTCTGTGGCCACGACACTGCTTCTTCCTGCCTGTTGGGGTGCTCTGCCTCCCTCCCCCTGTGTGCTGCTGTCTTCGCTCTGCATGTACTGCTGCCAAGTCGGGTCAGTTACTATATCATCCACCTCCTCGTCTTCCACTTCCGCACCCTGGTTCTCCTACTGACATTCCGGCAATTGTGTCTCATCATCGTCCATCTCTTGTGATACTTTCCCACCGTCGCCTTCGTATGAGCGTGGCTGCTCAAATATTTGGGCATCGCTACATGCGATCTCCTCTTGCCCCACTTCAAGTGGACAAGGCGAGAGGCCTGAATCTATAAATGGAAAAGTGAACAGCTCTTCAGATTGTCCAAGTGTGGGATCAGTTGTCTCTGGGCACTCGGCATGGTGGAAGGAAGGAGGATCATGGTGAGAAATATGCGGTCCAGACTCAAGGCTACTGAGATCAAACCGTATGGAAGACAGGGTGGTGGTGGTGGCTAACTGACTGGAAGCATTATCTGCTATCCAACCAATAACTTTTTCACACTGCTCTGTGTTCAATAGTGGTGTTCTGCGGTCCCCTATTCACTTGAACAGGAAGGTTGAGCGAGAAGATGTGGGTGTTTGTTGTGGCACAATTTGAGCTTGCACACGGCCTCAGCCTCTGCACGCACCATCACCATCACGTCCAGTTCCCCGTCCCTTGCCATGTGCCTTGCCCATTTTAAAAAGAGGGCAATATCTTCCACGTTCACTACAAATGGCTGAATTTGGAGCGAACTTATATGTGATCCATGTGACGGACAAACCACAGTTTTAAATAGCTGGCCTGTAGGTAACTATTTTTAACATTGCCGACCTCGTGTCAATAAGTTCACTGACACACTGCAACAAAACTTCAATGGAGGCCAGAAATGGTAATATTTTCAGCGCAATTATATGTGATCCATGTGATGGACAAACCACAGTTTTAAATAGCTGGCATGTAGGTAACTGTTTTTTAACATTGCCGACCTCATGTCAATAAGTTCACTGACACACTGCAACAAAATTTTAATGGACGCCAGAAATGGCAATATTTTCAGCTCAATTATATGTGATCCGTGTGACAGACAAACCACAGTTTTAAATAGCTGGATTTTTAGCGCTGTAATATGGAAAGGACCTGGCTGTATTCTACAATGCCAACAAGCAAAAAAATGGTGTTCTCTGGATTGCTTTTTAAGCAAATAATCAAGATAAAAAAAAAATATTCCTGGCCCCTAATACCTGGGCCTATTTCTACAAATATCTGTAAAAGCTCCAGCAGACAGAACTAGAATGGACCCTCTTGCTATATGCACTGCAGTCTGCTATATACCCTGCCTGCCTGCCTAGCACTGATATCTCTGCAGCTAGATTAGTCCTCAGAAGGACTGTTAGTTGAGATGGATATGTGTCTCTAATATAGTCTGGTATACCTTCACTAACTAGAAACAAACAAATCTCTCCCTAGCTCAGCAGCAGCTCTCCCTACACTGTCTGATTCCAGAGTGACTGTGACGAGCATGGCGGTGCCAGGTCTGATATATACCTGATGACGCTGTGCTGTCAGCCAATCACTGTAATGCCACAACCAACATAGCTGCAGTATTACAGTGTGTGGCAGATAATCCCTGATTGTTGATTGGTGCTCTAAAGAGCGCCAAACATGCAGAGAGGGGACCCGAGCTCCCGCCGAGCAAGCCAGGAAATACTCGCCGAGCACCGAGCATCTCGAGCAGTAAGATGCTCGGGCGAGCACCGAGCAGTAGCGAGCATGCTCGTTCATCACTACTTATAGCTAAAGAAAACACAAAAATCATTATCTCAGTAAATTATAATAATAACAAAAAACACCTGCAAAGGCTTCCTCAGCATTTAAAAAGGTCCCTTAGTCTGTTTCAGTAGGCTCCACAATCATGGGGAAGACTGCTGACTTGACAGATGTCCAGAAGGCAGTTATTGACACACTCTACAAGGTCCCAGAGTTCCAATTTTATTTGAAAATCAAGGTCCCGCAGTCTAGAGGAAGAGTGGAGAGGCCACAATCCAAGTTGCTTGAGGTCTAGTGTGAAGTTTCCACAATCAGTGATGGTTTGGGGAGTCATGTCATCTGCTGATGTAGGTCCGGTGTGTTTTATCAAGGCCAAAGTCAGCACAGCCGTCTACCAGGACATTTTAGAGCACTTCATACTTCCCTCTGCCGGCAAGCTTTTTGGAGATGGAGATTTCATTCTCCAGCAGGACTTGGCACCTGTCCACACTGCCAAAAGTACCAATACCTGGTTTACACACAACAGTATCACTCTGCTTGATTGGCCAGCAAACTCGCCTGACCTAAGACGTAAGAAGACTTTTAGGCCATGCAATGCCCCTCTGTGATATCATACTTATTTACAGAATATGATATTATTCTTATATTTTTTAGATGCTAAATGTTGAAATTATGAATTAACTATATATAAATATCGACTCATACATTTTACCGAAAAGCTTATTTAGTTTAGATTTACATTTAGATGTTGACTAAGGATATAAAATATTAAAAGCAGAAAATTAACGTAAAGTACCTAAACCTTCAAGAAAAGTCCTTTCACTCTTGGTAAATAGTCATCATCAGGTAAAGACAAAGTCCTAACTTTAAATAAAGTCATATTGGTTTAGAATTAGTTTTACATAGATCAGCTATCAGCTATTAAATTCCAATATTGAGCTACAGGATGGCAAAACAAAAAAAAAAGTCAAATGAAATGGCCTCATGGAAGTGGCAACATTTCATTCCTAATTCCAAATATTGGACTTAAAGGGATTTTCACCCGATGACAAACTCTGTTCCTATAAGGGCATCTAGCTGTCATAGAGAGGGATCCTTCAGTTGGGTCCCTCTCTGTGAGTCAGAATGGAGACCTGCTTAATAAGAGGTGTATTACACAAGGGCAATTTATCTGACTGATCGATATGTAATACTACATTTCCACAAAACTGGCCACTAGCTGCATAATGTCTAGCTGACCAAAGCTTACACTCAGCAAAATTTGCTGCCACAGATGCAGAAAGCAAGGCTTGTGGAAATCAGCTGATAGCACAAGAAGGGTCTAAAATACCGTACATAATAAAGAGTAATCACAATGTCCAAACACTATAAAGCTTATGGCACTTCACACACAATGCAATCTACCATGCTCAGGCTGAAAATCGACAGCCAAAGAAACAAAGAGAACCATATCAGTAAAATGAATAAATATTTATTAGAAAATACCTATAAAAACATAATTCAAATGGCAGAGTGCCTAAATAATGGGACGTCAAAGGATCCTAACAATACATAGAAATTACATACAGTTGAAACCAGAAATTTACATGCACTATATAGAAAGACACATATGCAGGTTTTTCTCAATATCTGACATGAAATCAGAATAAACCTTTCCCGTTTTAGGTCAATTAGGATTACCATAATGTTTAATATTTGCCAAATGCCGGAATAATGAGAGAGAGAATGTTTTAAGGCAATTTATTATTTACTGCAAACTCAAAAGTTTACATACACTAAGATTACTATGCCTTTAAACAATTCTGGACTGCCCATATGATGATGTCATGTGTTTGGAAGCTTCTAATATTTTTTTCTGCCAACATCTGAGTTAATTAGAGACACACCTGTGGATGTATTTTAATGAACACCTGAAACACACTGCTTCTTTGTATAGCATCATGGGAAAGTCTAAAGAAATCAGCCAAGATATCAGGAAGAAAATTGTGGACTTGCACAAGTATAGCTCATTCTTGGGTACAATTTCAAGATACCTGAAGGTGTCTCATTCATCTGTACAAACAATTATACGCAAGTACAAACAAGATGGGACTGTTCAGCCATCATACCGCTCAGGAAGGAGACGGTTTCTATGTCCCAGAAATGAACGTGCTTTGGTCCGACATATGCATATCAACCCAAGGACAAAAGCAAAAGACCATGTGAAGATGATTGCGGAAGCTAGTAAGATTGTGTCAATATCCAAAGTAAAACTAGTACTGTATCCACATGGGCTGAAAGGCCACTCTGCCAGGAAGAAGCCATTACTCCAAATGAAAAATAAAAAAGCCAGATTAATGTTTGAAAATGCACACAGGAACAAAGACTTTAATTTTTGGAGACAAATCCTGTTGTCTGATGAAACTAAAATTTAAGTTTTTGGTCATAATGGCCATCGTTACGTTTGGATGACAAAGGGAGAAGCTTGGAAGCCTAAAAACACCATCCCAACTGTGAAACATGGGGGTGACAGCATCATGTTGTGGGGTTGTTTTGCTGCAGGAGGGACTGGTACACGTCACAAAATAGATGGCATCATGAGAAAAGAAGATTATGTGGCAATACTGAAGCAACATCTCAAGACATCAGCCAGGAAGTTAAAGCTTGGGCGGAAATGGGTCTTCCAAATAGACAATGATTCGAAACATACTGTCAAAATGGTAACAAAGTGGCTTAAGGATAACAAAGTCAATGTTTTGGAGTGGCCATCACAAAGCCCTGATCTCAATCCTATTGAAAATTTATGGGCAAAGCTGAAAAGGCAGGTGCGAGCAAGGCGATCTACAAACCAGGATCTGTTACATCAGCTTTGTCCAGAGGAATGGGCCCAAATTCTAACCAACTATTGTGAGAAGCTTGTGGAAGGATATTGACGCATCCAGGGGATGGGGACGACTTGGCGCCTGGGCCTTGTTGTTAGTTTTTGGGGGATGCCGCGATGGCCGGCTCCCGGGGCCATACCCTGGGGTCACTCTTAAAAGCAAGGAATAATGGGGGAAAGGTGTATGGGATAGGAAAAGTTTGTGATGCCACCCGTGGTGTCTGGTGAGGATCACCAGCGCTGCTACAGTCTTCTGAGGCCGGTGGTCAGGCAGCTTAGTTGGTGTGGCTCCCCACAGGTGGAGGGGGGCCTCAGGGCAGCGTAGGAGAAGGGATGCAGGACAGAGGAGACCCAGCCGGGTCAGGAGAAGAATAGGCACACACAACAGTTCACTTCAGTACCTTTACTGGTGGTGTTTCAGGCACGATCCAGGGCACTGTAGGGTGAAGGGTGCATTTCAGGACTCTCCCCAGTGAGCGGGTGTGGGGCCTCCTGTTTCTTGCCTTTTCCTGATAAGTTTATGACCTGCCTGGAGCTAGGCCTAACTTGGTCTCTGTCTTGCACCTGCTGGCCTGGTGGTAGGGCCTTCTGTTGGAGATCACACTCCCTGGTCTCTTGGGTCTCTGTGATTCCTGACCTTGGGATAACGGTCATCTTTTGGTGTTCCTGGGACATGTAGTGCGCCAGGGCTTCCGGTAGTTTCTGCTGGTCGTAGAGATCCCTGCAGACGCGGACCCGGTGTCCGGTAAATGGTTGTGGGGTGAGCTGGTTAAGCTCTTCTGCCCGTATGTAGCTCGCTTACTCCACTTGCCTTCGGCCACTAGACTTCATACTGGCAGTAGACTTCGCTACTCTTCACCGCTCTTATGGCGTCGGCACGCCATTGGCTCACTAGTCTGAGCTTTATGAGCCTGAACTCTCTCTAGAGGGACTGGAACTACTTCTGTCCCCTGAGGAAACTGTTCTCTAGACTGACTGCCTACCTCCACCTTCCCTTTTTATATCCCTAACGGGCTCCCTCTGGTGGTCTAAGGAGGAAGGTGGAAGTGTGTGTATGCTGTGTGGGCCTCTTGTGGAGGAATCCATCCATGCACCCCTCTAGGATCTGTGGCACCAATGCACAGCAGGGCGCCACAATATCCCAAACGTTTGACCCAAGTCATTCAGTTTAAGGGCAATGGTACCAAATACTTATGAAATATATGTAAACTTTTAACTTTGCAGTAAGTAATAAAAATGCCTTAAAACATTCTCTCTCTCTCATTATTCTGGCATTTGGCAAATATTAAAAATGATGATAATCCTAAGTGACCTAAAACGGGAAAGGTTTATTCAAGTTGATGTTTTTGAGAAAAAATGCATATGTGTCTTTTATATAGTCTATGTAAACTTCTGGTTTCAACTGTAGTGTTGGTTACAATATGGTAATCATTTAAATAGAGTACAGTGACTTGCCATATGCACAAATCACTAACATGCCATAGAAAGTAAAAAATGAAGACCAAACAGGAGATAAAATGAACCCATAAGGTCCAAACGCAAGGTAAAAAAGGGAAATACAATACTAACAGTGTATGCTGGCATTAAATAGAAGATTGAATGCTATTCTAACAGTATAAACTGACACCCCAAATTGCTGCTGCATGTAGATAGTGCAGTTATATGTCACGATATATCAAGATGTCAATGTGCATATATAAATACAATACCATGTAACTCTTATAATGGCCCAGTGTCAAAGAAGACAGAGTCCCTCTAGCTTCTCCCAGTGACACCTCCGGGTGAATCCAGAGGTGAAACACACGTCGGGGTGGGGATACGCCGTGCCAAACCTACCTGTATTCCTTGGAGGTATTTTTGACATTTGACACTGGGCCATTATAAGAGTTACCATTGAGGTCTTCAGCAGGTTGCATGCTGCCATGCAAACCCATTGGCACCTCAAATGATACACACTTAGGACAGCGTGCTATAAATGCCGCTGTCTGAGACTGTTAGTGCTATTTAATGGGTTAGCAGCAAAGATCTTAGCTCCGAATGCTGCTGTTACTGGCTCATGATGCTTTCAAGTACATTAATAATGAAGAAATAATGTGATAACGTGTGTAATTCTAACGCAGCAGGATAGAAGCCAGTTCTACCGTATTACTGATCAATTACACGGAGTCTGTCACTGTTGCGGCTGGCATCGCTGTTATATTCCCCACTCCCCCATCAAATAAATCTCTTCATTATTCACAGACAGTTACACTCATCTTCTTCAGTGCTACAGTTGTCCAGCACAAACTGTCTGAAGTAGCTGTCCAATGTTTAGATATTTCTTTCCCTATCTCCTTTGCAGAGCTGTGAGCGATCCTCTCTCTATCCTGAATTACCATAAAATGTCTGCTGCATTTCCTGCCTCGTCTTTTATACAGGCTACGAAAATCCCTCCTGACTGGCTGCACTATACCATTTGACGTGATTGCTGCAAATCATTGGGGAAAAAAACTGGGAGTCTGAACTGAAACATAAATTAGTGTGCATGCAAAATGTAAATGCATGTTCACATAAGGCCATTAGACAGAAAAAAACAAATACAAAAACACAATACACAAATACCCAAAGGTAAATGGATAAATCGCAAAGTGCATAAAAATAATGATAAATAATAAAGGGTATTTAGTTAACATAAATTTTGATCAAATTAATGTAAAAGCCGTCCCGCCACGACACGGCAACCCTAATGGGACAGTCCTAACTCTAATAAATCATTGAGGAAGCCTGCATGCCCGCACCTGAGATAATGTGGGCCTTTACTGACTGATGCAATTACGGTATCTGCTTTGTGTAAAATGATGAAGGGAATATTTTGAGTGATTTGAGCAAATTGATTCATTGGGACCTGCAAATTTCATAAAATTTGACAAGGATGTGATTTGCAGCAATTTGATTAGCTCCTATCTAATCTGAACCCTTTGTAACATGCTAGAGGCATTGCAGGGCGGCATGGCAGTGACATAGAAAAAAGAGAGCGGTCGCTCACTGGTCTATTCGGGTGCTCTGAAGAAAAAAGTAATCTAAATTGCAAAAAGAACTTTGGCACTCCATACATGAATATATAAGAAGTATTGTATCTAGACTGATGTCACTTTGAAAAATGAAGGTTTCTTCGCATAATTTGGCCAATTTATGTGTGCCCATCAACCACGACAAGGTCACCTTCGTATGATGGGTAACTACGCTACGCTACCACTGGATATACCACTCTTGGGCTGTAAGCCTGTATGGACAATATGTCTCTGCTTGGGCTTTAAACCTACAATGCATGGGCTGGTAGAGCTAGTTAAAACCACCTGTGAATGAATAGAAGGAATTAGTGGGAGGGACGCATGGTCAGAAAAAAAGCTTTTTTTCAGCAACTCCGGTTTAGCACATTTAACCGCCATGCATTTCCTCCTCAGGAACACCTCCTGTCAGTCTGGAGGCTGTGACCCCAATGAAACTTTTTCCTTTTCTGTGTCTTTAATAAGACAACCTCTCTCAGCTGAGCTGCATAAGCCTCCAGTACTATCTGTACTGGAACGGGAGTGGGAGTGATGAGTCCTACTATCAAATCCTACTCATAACACTCCAATAAAAACCGGCCTGAAGCTACCATTAATAAAACAGCTCAGCAACTAAGCTGCTGCACCAACCAGCACTACTCGGCCTTTAATATCTTGCCCAGCTTAACTTTCGGGGAGAGATATACACTCCGTCCAGGATCTTCCCTGTTCCCCGCCTACACCTTAACCCCTTAAGCCCCGGAGCATTTTCCGTTTTTGCATTTTCGTTTTTTGCTCCCCTTGTTCCCAGAGCCATAGCGTTTTTATTTTTTGGTCAATATGGCCATGTGAGGGCTTATTTTTTGAGAGATGAGTTGTACTTTTTAACGCCATTACTAGTTTTACCATATCGTGTACGGGAAAACGGGAAAAAAAATTCCAAGTGCGGTGAAATTGCAAAAAAAGTGCAATACCACAGTTGTTTTTTATTTATTTTTTTTACCACGTTCATTGTATGCTAAAAATGACCTGTCATACTTATTCCCCAGGTCATTACGAGTTCGTAGACACCAAACATGTATAGGTTCTCTTTTATTTAAGTGGTGAAAAAAAATTCCAAAATTTGGTTAAAAAAAAAAAATAGCGCCATTTTCTAAGACCCGTAGCGTCTCCATTTTTCGGGATCTGGGGCTGGGTGAGGGCTTATTTTTTGCGCACCGGGCTGACATTTTTATTGTTCCCATTTTGAGGTAGATCCGATGTTTTGATCGCCCGTTATTGCATTTTATTGTAATTTTGCGGCAACCAAAAAACGTAATTCTGGCGTTTAGAATTTTTTTTGCGTTACGCCGTTTACTGATCGGATTAATTCTTTTTTTATATTGATAGATCGGGCGATTCTGAACGCGACGATACCAAATATCTCTATGTAGGTTTTTTTTTATTATTATTTTATTTTGAATGGAGTGAAAGGGGGGTGATTTAAACTTTTATATTTTTTTAATTTTTTTTATATTTTTAAAAACTTTTTTTTTTCACTTACTGCATGCTTCAATAGTCACCATAGGAGACTATAAGCAGCAGTTGTCTGATCGCCTCTGCTACATACTGGGGACCAGCAGATCCCCTGCATGCAGCAGAAATGGTCCTGTGCTATGAGCGCCGACCACTAGGTGGCGCTCATAGCAACCGAATCATGACAATCACAGGCGTCTGCTGCAGACCCTGGGTTGTTATGCCCACCCATCGGTGACCCGCGATCACGTGACGGGGTCGCCGATGGGCGGGGCTTATGACGCGCTACCCGGAAGCGCGCGTTAAATGCCACTGTCGGAGATTGACAGCGGCATTTAACATGTTAACAGCCGCAGGTGGATCGCGATTTCCACCCGCGGCTGTTGCGGGCACATGTCAGCTGTAAGAATCAGCTGACATGTGCTCGGTTCAGTGAGGGCTCAGCGCAGCAGCCCTCACTGAACGGGGGGTACGCAAATGTGCGTACTAATACGGCAAGGGTTGTTAAGGGGTTAATATCTTGCCCAGCTTAACTTTCGGGGAGAGATATACACTCCGTCCAGGATCATCCCTGTTCCCCGCCTACACCTTAAAGACTATTAGAAGAATATTGCAAAGGACAAGCAGATAATATACATTTGTATTTATATATGTTCTTAATGGTCCAATTAGTCCACATAATAACAAAGTGTATATCTGTCAGATAGATTAGTAGACCAATCGGAAATTGACCACAACAACAACAACCAATATATATAATAATATCCGACAAGGGGTCAGAGTAATAAAAAAGACCTTTATTATTGCAATTTGGGTACATGGCGGCAAAGAAAAGAGCGTACAGACATATATACTAATACCATATACTAGTGAGTATAATGTGATTGCTTAAATTGCAGAGACATATTTAAATTGCAAAGACACCAGGGCGGAATAATAGTAGCTCCAAATGAACTAATACATGCTAGTAGTATATCTAAAATCCCATGGTAAAGGATATAATCCTAAGTAGTGGGAGCCAATATAGGCATTCCCAAGAGGTAATCTTTGGGCGTGTATCTATATATCTCAGTGGATGTATTATATCAAAAAAATTTTTTTTACAAATAGCAATGGTGTTGTATAACATTCATTCATACCTGGTATATAGTATCTGCACATGTAGCAGTAGCTCTGGATGCAATGGTCCTACTCTTAGTGTGACACTCGCCCCGACGCGTGTTTCGGTGCGTCCTTTATCATGAGGTCGATGCTATTTGTAAAAAAATTTTTTTGATATAATACATCCCCTGAGATATATAGATACACACCCAAAGATTACCTCTTTTTAATACTCTGACCCCTTGTCGGATATTATTATATATATTGGTTGTTCTTAAAGACTGTTAGTAAAATGTTTGGTCTTGAAATCAGATACAATTCCCAAGACAGTGTAATATATAACTTACATTATCTGTGAGTTATCTTGTAATTCATATAATTTAGCCCCCTGCTGATGTCATGCTGATTGACACCAGCTCCCCCAATGTTAGGCAGGCGGGATCCCGCTGTCAATCAACATGACACCGGCAGTGACGCCCCCTGGAAAAAGCAGAGCGGATGACAAGGAGCTGTTGTGACAACGTGAAATCACAAAAAAGGGAGAATTACTGCCAGGTGCCGGGAGAGAGCGTTGTATGGCAGAACAGGCGGGTGGTTTGCAACTCTCCACAGATAAGTGCTTAGCCCCATAGAGAAAAAAAAGTTTGGATAACTTACTTAAATGATCGGTTGTGTCAGCCCAATGTACTGTTTGATAGGAAAGAGCTGTCACTTCTAGTTTTGTTTTAATCTGGGAGAAAGATTTCTCTATGTCAAACATTAATAAAGAACTTAAATACATGTAGTTTGATAGTAGCATTTTTATTGTGGCTACTTGTAGATGTTTTGAGGGTGAATAAAGCTTTTTCAATTCAACCCATTATTGATCCAGAGGAAGGCGAAAGAAAAACCCCTATAAATTATGTGTGAGGTAATTGTCCTCATATAGGGGAAAAAAATTCCTTCCTGACTCCAAACGTGGCAATCGGAATTACTCCCTGGATTTATCCATGTATTATCCAATAGTATTGCAGGGAATGAATCATTGAGAGCTGTGCTGTAATCTCATAAATGGTCTATGGAGTTCCTGGGGCAGAACTTGGCTTTCCCTGGCTGCCAGCATAACTAGTTCTGAGGGGTCTGGAGTACAGGCTTCTGTTCTGATGGCTGTAGATGGAAAATATCATATATCAGAATGGTTTCTGTTGCTGCTCAACATTTAAACATTTTACATGAGTCATAACTGCAAACGACTATGGGCCTAATCATTAGCGCGTAGTTCACAAAAGTCTTACTGAAGGGGCGAGATGGAGTAAGATGCGTCTAATTTATTAAGAAGAACATGCCCATTAATGACTTAGACTCATCTTATCACTAGTGTGCACCTTCCTGCCACATAACAGAAATCTTACTCCTGGCAGGGACTCAGGTACTTCTCTGTCATAAGTTGCACCACTAAATTGGCATAAGTTTTGAAGAATTTATTGGGCTGGCATTGCCACACCTTGTCACACCCATGCGTTATTCACTTTGGCGGATGTCGTTGGGACACTTATGTTACCTTTCATAGTGTTTTACACCAGAAATTTGGTGAGACCAAATTGGGTAAATGGGGCTTATGTACTTACAGTGCCTGGTATAAACGGTGGTGGTACTTTAAGGGCTTCCAGATCCTCCCAATTTATGTGCTGGAAGAAGGGATGTTGTCTAATGCAGCCATTTATTCCCAGTCGTCTGCTTGGGTCCTCACACAGTAGCTGTAAAGAAGAACAAAGTCTATATTAGTATCTGGATATAAAATATAAAGGTGTCACTATATGTGATGCCTTCTCACTCCTGTGCAAGTTCTCTATCTCTGTGTGATGCCCTCCTGGGTGCCCCCATAGTAGTGGTAATATCCTTCCATGCCACCGTCATAAATTACAGTTTTTCTTCTCTTTAGTTCTACTCATTCTTTGGCGACCATTGTTATGGGGCATCACCATAGAGGCTTGAGTTTACAACAATCTCTCTTACTGCCATCTTTCTGTATAACATCCCTGTTCTAAGAACTAAGCATCTGCTCCACCTCACCTCCTCAATGATATTTTTCAAGTCAGAGTCCAGATTATATGTGGGTACTTCTGACGAATTCCGATAGGACTTTTTATCTCCTGTCACCATCTTGTACAGGATGATGCCCAAAGAGAACCAGTCAGCAGCTGCATTGTACTTCTTCCTTGCAATGACCTGTGAAGAAGAAGGGAAGACTTCGTTAAAAGCTATAGACAATAACGACGCTTTGTAAGTTTAGATTCATGAAGCTCCAATTAGTATTCCCGATGAATGGAGACTATTGAATCCTCCAATGTCCTGTCTCTATCAATCCCACTATAGTCTATGAAATTACTATCCAGACACAAACCTCTGGAGCCATGTAGCCCGGTGTTCCTACTTTTCCAGATACTCCATCCATTCTATTGACGGCCAGCCCAAAATCTGCAATTTTTAGATGACCAGAGCCGTCAATCAGAATATTAGCTGTTTTTAAGTCTCTGTGTAAAGAAAGGTAAAGATATTTTTCATGGAACATGTATGAGTATACACAGTCTATAGTATATATAACACGTAAGTGACTGAATGTGTAAAACATGATCATCTACTGTTCTTCTATATTCAGTGTTCTGCTGAGGAGAAGCACAGAGATGTGACCATATTACAGCAGAACTTGTGCATCAAGGTGAAGAAATGGATTTACCGATGAATGAAGCCCTTTGAGTGCAGGAACTGGAGGCCTGATGTTATCTCAGCCGCATAGAATCTGTTGGGGGAAGGAATAAGAAAAAATGTAAGTCTTGGATATTAGAGAAGACGTCACATATGATGTATGAAATCGGATGCTGGGGGAACAGAGTTATTAACAATGTTATGAGTGCCTACATTTAATGAGCAATGTTATATATGGAAAATTAGGGTCTCCACAGCAATGATCGCACAGGATGGTCCAAATTTGGATAGAGCCCCCTTCTTCAACAATGGACTGCTTCTGTGGTAAAATCACCCTTGTTAGTGGGGGCATAGATGGATATGGTAATGTTATTAGGAATATGGTCATCAAAATCAGTCTAGAATATAGTTATAAAACCTTTGTGCTTACTTTGCACTGCTAAGTGGGAAACATCCTTGTTTTTCTAGGAGGCTCTTCAGGTCTCCTCCAGAAGCATAGTCCATGGCAAAACACGAGTGCTTCTACAAGAAGATGGAGAACAAAGAGTCATTCACATTCATTGTACATATTGTTTAGATCAGGGTTCTCCAACTCCAGTCCTCAAGGCCCACCAAAAGGTCATGTTTTCAGGATTTCCTTAGTATTGCACAGGTGAGCATTGCATCACCTGCAGAGGCAATAATTCCATCACCTGTGTAATACTAAGGAAATCCTGAAAATATGACCTGTTCGTGGGTCTTGAGGACTGGAGTTGGGGAACCCTGGTTAGATAACCTAGAAAATGTTTAAAAACATTGATGGTTTTACCTTAGTTTGGAAAGTTATGCAGCTATTCACCAAGAAAGGACTTCCGGACGTCAGCTGAAGGAGCTTCTTTTCCATCAGGAGTTGTTCTTCTGCTGCAGCTGAAACTCCTTTGGTCACAATCTTTATCGCCAGCTTCTTCTTGGTGATGTTATCAGATGCTAGAAAGACCTATATAGGACAGAGAGGTGGCGTGTCAGTAGCATGGATGATTCAGTGATAGCTTCAGCTTTAGATTTATTTTTATATTATATAATGGAGCAACTTACTTTCCCAAAAGCACCTTGGCCAATCTTCCTATGAAACGTAAACCTGTTGATAGAAATACGGTTTCCGTCTGTAGGGCAGCTCTGAGGGGCAGTGCTCGGTCCTAATGAGATAAAATAACACATTATTGGTTTATATAGAAATAATTATTACAGGAAGATACAATGAATAATAGAAGGCACACATTTTATGGGACTGTTGAGCAGAATTGACAAAAACTGCTTAAGTGTATGTGCACACATCGCTTTTTTGTGGTCTTTTTTTCTGTGCAGTTCTTTCTTTCAGCATTTTTGCTGCAGATTTCACATACAATAATGAGAGGGGAAAAATCCACAATAAAAAAACATAAAAATCTTGACAAAAACTCAAGAGAAACCTGGCAAAAACATCTGTATTTTACGCAGCGTTTTTCCTGCCAACACATCAGGATTTGCAGCAGAATTTTCAGTTGAAACTCCTGAATGTGTGCATATGTAATAATAAACTACAGACGTTGATATTAAGAAAGGTTTTGAAGATGGTGGCTTTCATATTAATAGGAATTGTAACTAAAGATGAATGAATTGAAAAAAAAAAGGTTTGCTGATTTCTCTATTTCTACCATCTCCAATTACAGCTCTATAATAAATGTATCTATGATTTATAAGTGCCTTTTTAGAAAGACTTTTCGTCCTACCTGGCCTTGGTTCCTCTTCCTCCCTGGCCTTTGAACCGCTATTTTTAGGCCTTTTTACGTACCCACACGAGCCATCTTCTTCTCCCCTCTTTCTCTTTTCACCTCCTTTACTGAGGTCTTTACCATGTACCTTTTCAGCACATGGTCTTTTGCGTTTGGGCTCTGGTGATTTACACCCATCTCTGTGCATCTTTTGGTCTCCATGATCCTCTTCAGAACATGGTCTTTTATTTGAGAGTCTTGGTGATTTAGACCCATTCTCATTTTCCTTCATATCCCCATGTATCTCCTCGGGACATGGTCTTTTTTTTTCAGGGCCAATTGACATTGACCCATCTCTATGTCTTTTCCTCTCTCCTTCTGATTTGGGGCCTTCTTTGTTTTTTTTAGAGGACCCCATTTCAAGAATATCGCAGTGTCAATAGACGCGCAACCGTTCCCAGCAATCGCTAGTTGAACAGTGACCCAAATGTTGGCTGAACTCTATTTTAGAACCATGTGATGTCATAGAAAGCATTATGATGTCACAAAGCTCTGGTGGGAGCCCATCATGACTATTGTGACCACTCAACCATTATGATGTAAACATGTAATATATGCATAATGAATGAGAACCTTATATTTCTAGGCATAGAATTTACTTTTATAACACAGTATAAGAGAAGTAGGATGCATGAACATGGCTGGGCTGGATGTCTGGAGGGTCTTACATGGTGTCGTTTTTGAATATAGTATATGTATTATATGCATTATTGTATATTAGCTATGTCTTTGGTGGTCTTTACACATACATGCTGCCTCCCATTGCATCCAATGATACCACTTTGTATCTTCTAAAGTAAACCAGAAGGAGATAAAAGTTGCCATCTGGGATTTGGTGCACAGACCTATACAGCCAGTAGACATCTCGTCACAGGATACAACCTGTAATGTAGTTTGCGATTAATTTTCTTACTTATTAATATTGTCTACATTACACACTGGCTTCTTCCATGTAATATTTCGATGAGTTACCTGAGATTAGAAAATTTGCTCCTTTATTTATGGTATTATGTCTATAGTTAGGGAATGTTGGTGGTGAAAGTTGTGTAATAGCTCGGGAGATGCAGGTTACAGGGCATTTACATTCAGTATACAGTACATACTGGAATTATTCATTAAAGACATTTTCCACTCTTAGGAATGTGGACCCAAAGTGCTCTAAAATACCTAAAATAACTAACAAAGCAGATACTCACCCTCCTCAATTCAAGCACCAGCTCTAAGTATTTTGGTTGCAGTGTGGACGTCACATCGACAGTTTGCATCATTGCTGTAGCCAATCACTGCCTATATATCAAAAGGAAAGAACAGATTTGGCTCACCACTGTTATATATCCACCGTCGCATGAGATTCCGAATTTTCCGAAACCCCGTCAGCTAGGGCTCATACTATAATACCATGAAAAAAGTCCTGAAGTCTCCAGTAAAATCATTCCTTTTCATTTGAAATCCATTTAAAATATCTCCACGGCAGGAGGGTGAAATATCGCTGACGCGTTTCGACCAACTGGTCTTAATTGTACCTTATCACAGTTTGCCATACAGATATAAAACCACTAATCTCTACCCTCCCAGGACATCACTTAATTAAAAATATGCAAAGATATGTGAATATTAAACATATAAACCTTATTGGAGAATGCATGAAAAGGCTGTATAGACAATAGAAATAATTATATTAAACAGATATACATTAGATCTCTGCAAAAATGTAATCCTTGTGGTGAATTTCATGATCCATAGCTCTTCATTTTTAAGCAGTGTTTTCCTCCAATTCTCTCCTTGTCTACGTCTATTAACCCTAACAAATTCATAGAAGGAAAAAGTGTTCAAGCTTCCTACATGAAACTCTGTGAAGTGGTTTGTTGCACTTGAAGTATTTGTATGTTTTTTCTCTTTTAGATAAGAAATACAGGTGCATCTCACTAAATTAGAATATCATCAAAAAGTTAATTTATTTCAGTTCTTCAATACAAAAAGTGAAACTCACATATTATATAGAGTCATTACAAACAGAGTGATCTATTTCAAGTGTTTATTTCTGTTAATGTTGATGATTATGGCTTACAGCTAGTGATGAGCGAGCACTAAAATGCTCGGGTGCTCGATGCTCGGATCGAGCAAATTGGAATACTCAGGTGCTCGACCCGAGCAACGAGCCTAATATAAGTCTATGGGAAACTTGAACATTTTTTAGGCGGCTCCCCCCGGCTGTCTGCAGAGGGCCTAAAAATTGTCCAAATCGATGGGAACAGTGCTCAAATGACATGAGAAAAGCATGGGGAAGACCCCTGGAAGCGTTTCTGACTCCTAGGTCACTGATGTCAACAACGTTGTCAGAGGTATTATGCCACTTTTACGAACTCACAATAAAACATACAAAAACGAGATCAAAATGGATTCTGGGGACTCTGAAAGTCACAAAGCCTATTTTTATAGGGCCATCTGGTGGCCTTTACTATTCTTAAAGGACCAGCAGTCGGCCCTCACTATTGTTAGAGAGCCATCAGCCGGCTATGCTTTGTTGTTCCCATTACTAAAGAGTTGGTCTCCTCTACTGTTATTGCATATGCAGTGAGTGGCAGGGCTGGCCAAAATTTGGACGCACCTCAATACCCCTTTGAAAATTTGGATGCACCCCAATACCCCTTTGAAGAGACTTAGAGGAGGGCCTCCTGAAAACAATGTTCCCATTATTAGGAAGTAGGTCTCCCATAGTGTTGGCCTATGTAATGCAAGGGCTGCCAAAAATTGGTAGGCACTCCAATGCACTTTGGAAAAGACGTGGAGGAGGGCCTCATAAAAAAATGTTCCCATTAGAAAGGAGCGGGTCTCCTATACTTGTAATGCTCATGCACTAAGTGTGTGGGCTGACAAACATTTACCCCTGGGGGGTATACATGAACATACTGTCTAAAAAAATTTTTTACGGGCATCATAAACACCCTTTAAAAAAATTATGTGGGTGTTGCATCACGGATCATGGTCACCCTGGTGATAAGGTGGTGGAGGATGAGGATGAGGACAAGGAGGAGGACAAGAGCAAATAGCCAAAATCAGGAAGCGTATACCCATGTGTGGATGTGAAAAGGTGCATAGGAATACACCTCCCAAAAAAAGACACTGGATTTGAGTTTATGTTACGCTGCTATCATTTGGTGGTGTTGAGAAGTCTGGCCCAATCCAGCCCTTGTTCATTTTTATAAGAGTCAGCCTGTCAGCATTTTCAGTTGACAGGCGGATGCGCTTATCAGTTATAATTCCACCAGCGGCACTAAAAACCCGTTCTGATAAAACGCTAGCGGCAGGGCAGGCCAGGACCTCCAAGGCTTAGAGAGCCAGTTCATTCCACGTGTCCAGCTTGGATACCCAATAATTATAAGGCACAGAGGAATCACAGAGGATGTTGGTACGGTCGGCAAGGTACTCCCTCAGCATCTTCCCAAACTTTGCACTCCTTGTGAGAGTACCCCGCGCCTCAGGGCCTGTGCGATGGGAGGGGCTGAGAAAACTCTCCCAGAACTTTGACAGTGTTCCCCTGCCTCTGCTGGATTGGAGTTGTGTCTCTCTCGACTTTACTCCTTGGTTGTCCAACGAACTGTGACCTCTGCCACCAGCGTTTTCAGATGGGAATTTTTTAAATAGTTCCGCATCAAGTGACTTCTTGTACTGCCCCATTTTTAGACCTGTCCGCCTCAGGAATAAGAGATATAAAGTTCTCCTTGTAGTGTGGGTCTAGAAGTGTCACCAACCAGTAATGACTGTCTCCCATAATTTTGAGAACGTGAGGGTCAAGGGAAAGACTGACCATGCTCTCCTTCTCCTCCTTCCTGTCCTCAGGCCATGCACTATGAACAGACGGTATGACCGTTGTGCAGGTAGTACCGTCTATAGCGCATGAAACTAGCTCCTGTTCTTCCTCCTCCTCCTCTTCCTCATTGTCACCCAATCCACATTGGGATGACATGAGGCTTGGCTGTGTGTAATCACCCTGTCTGGTTCCTTGTTCCAACTCATCGTGCTCCGCCTGCAATGCATCCTCTTTGATTGTGAGCAGAGAGCGTTTCAGAAGACAGAGAAGCGGGATGGTGCCGCTAATTATGGCGTCATCGACGCTCACCATCATCTCAAAGTTTTGGAGGATGGTACAGATCTCTGACATCCATGTCCACTCCTGAGGTCTTATGTGTGGAGTCTGAACTGAAAATCGACGGCCTTGTTGATGCTGGTAGTTAACAACTGCCCTCTTCTGCTCAGAAATCCTTCCTAACATCTGCAGTGTAGAGTTCCAACGCGTGGGGACATCACACACCAGTCGGTGAGCCGGAAGCTGCAAACGCTGTTGAAGCATGGAAAGGGTGGCCGAAGCTGTAGCTGATTTTCTAAAATGGGCACACAGTCGGCGTACTTTGACAAGCAGATTCGGCAGCTCTGGGTAGGTTTTGAGAAACCGCTGAACCACGAGGTTAAGCACATGGGCCAGGCATGGTACATGTGTGAGCTAGCCTCACCTCAGAACCGCCACCAGTTTCCGACCATTGTCACACACAACCATGCCTGGCTGTAGGTTCAGTGGTGTCAGCCACAGATCTACCTGCTCTTTCAGAGATGTCCACAACTCTTCAGCATTGTGCAGTTTGTCACCTAAGCATATTAGCTTCAGCACAGCCTGTTGGCCGAGGCAGTTCTGCAGTGCTTCCAGCTTGTGACTGATGTGGTCATTTCGGAGGTGGAGACTAAAGAGGAGGAGGAGGCTGAGGAGGATGAGGTGCAGGAGCTGTAGACTGTGGGGGCAAGCCTGATTGACCTAGGGCCTGCAATCCTCAGCGTCGGGAGGATGTGTTCCGTCCCAAGGTCTGACTGGGTCCCGGATTCCACTATATTATTCCAGTGTGCCGTCAGCGAGATGTACCATCCCTGCCCACAAGCACTTGTCCACGTGTCCGTGGTTAGGTGGACTTTCCCTGTAACTGCATTGTTGAGGGCACGGCTAATGTTGTGGGACACGTGATTGTGTAATGCGGGGACAGCAAAACGGGAGAAATAGTGGCAGCTGGGGACAGAGTACCGAGGGACGGCCGCCGCCATCAGATTGCCGAAAGTTTCCGTCTCCACAAACCTAAAAGGCAACATTTCGAGCACAAGCAGTCGCGAAATAAGGGAATTTAGTAGTGTGGCCTGTGGTGCGTTGGCTGCGTATTTACACTTGCGTACCAAGGACTGGGGTATGGACAACTGAATGCTGTGCTGGGACAAGGACATGCTTGCTGATGGTGCTAGTTGAGAGTATGCAATGACAGGTGCAGGGCAGGAGGCATCTACACATGCACTATGGGCAAGGGATTGGCTTGCACGCACAACAGCGGAAGAAGCAGTGGTGTCACCTGCAGACACTGTTCCTGGACCCTGGGGTTCAGCCTACAAAGTCGGGTGCTTTGCTGCCATGTGCCTGATCATGTTGGTGGTGGTCAGGCTGCTAGTTTTGCTACCCTTGCTGATGCTGGCCTGGCAGGTGGTGCAAATGGCCTTTTTGGGGTTATCGGCAGCGTCTTTAAAAAGCAACCAGACTCGGGACGACCTGACAGTTGTGCTGACAACTTCCATTGTGTTGGTGTTATTGGGAACGGTTGCCCGCTTTCTGTCTGTGGCCACGACACTGCTTCTTCCTGCCTGTTGGGGTGCTCTGCCTCCCTCCCCCTGTGTGCTGCTGTCTTCGCTCTGCATGTACTGCTGCCAAGTCGGGTCAGTTACTATATCATCCACCTCCTCGTCTTCCACTTCCGCACCCTGGTTCTCCTACTGACATTCCGGCAATTGTGTCTCATCATCGTCCATCTCTTGTGATACTTTCCCACCGTCGCCTTCGTATGAGCGTGGCTGCTCAAATATTTGGGCATCGCTACATGCGATCTCCTCTTGCCCCACTTCAAGTGGACAAGGCGAGAGGCCTGAATCTATAAATGGAAAAGTGAACAGCTCTTCAGATTGTCCAAGTGTGGGATCAGTTGTCTCTGGGCACTCGGCATGGTGGAAGGAAGGAGGATCATGGTGAGAAATATGCGGTCCAGACTCAAGGCTACTGAGATCAAACCGTATGGAAGACAGGGTGGTGGTGGTGGCTAAGTGACTGGAAGCATTATCTGCTATCCAACCAATAACTTTTTCACACTGCTCTGTGTTCAATAGTGGTGTTCTGCGGTCCCCTATTCACTTGAACAGGAAGGTTGAGCGAGAAGATGTGGGTGTTTGTTGTGGCACAATTTGAGCTTGCACACGGCCTCAGCCTCTGCACGCACCATCACCATCACGTCCAGTTCCCCGTCCCTTGCCATGTGCCTTGCCCATTTTAAAAAGAGGGCAATATCTTCCACGTTCACTACAAATGGCTGAATTTGGAGCGAACTTATATGTGATCCATGTGACGGACAAACCACAGTTTTAAATAGCTGGCCTGTAGGTAACTATTTTTTAACATTGCCGACCTCATGTCAATAAGTTCACTGACACACTGCAACAAAATTTTAATGGACGCCAGAAATGGCAATATTTTCAGCTCAATTATATGTGATCCGTGTGACAGACAAACCACAGTTTTAAATAGCTGGATTTTTAGCGCTGTAATATGGAAAGGACCTGGCTGTATTCTGCAATGCCAACAAGCAAAAAAATGGTGTTCTCTGGATTGCTTTTTAAGCAAATAATCAAGATAAAAAAAAATATTCCTGGCCCCTAATACCTGGGCCTATTTCTACAAATATCTGTAAAAGCACCAGCAGACAGAACTAGAATGGACCCTCTTGCTATATGCACTGCAGTCTGCTATATACCCTGCCTGCCTGCCTAGCACTGATATCTCTGCAGCTAGATTAGTCCTCAGAAGGACTGTTAGTTGAGATGGATATGTGTCTCTAATATAGTCTGGTATACCTTCACTAACTAGAAACAAACAAATCTCTCCCTAGCTCAGCAGCAGCTCTCCCTACACTGTCTGATTCCAGAGTGACTGTGACGAGCATGGCGGCGCCAGGTCTGATATAGACCTGATGACGCTGTGCTGTCAGCCAATCACTGTAATGCCACAACCAACATAGCTGCAGTATTACAGTGTGTGGCAGATAATCCCTGATTGTTGATTGGTGCTCTAAAGAGCGCCAAACATGCAGGGAGGGGACCCGAGCTCCCACCGAGCAACCCAGGAAATACTCGCCGAGCACCGAGCATCTCGAACAGTAAGATGCTCGGGCGAGCACCGAGCAGTAGCGAGCATGCTCGTTCATCACTACTTATAGCTAAAGAAAACACAAAAATCATTATCTCAGTAAATTATAATAATAACAAAAAACACCTGCAAAGGCTTCCTCAGCATTTAAAAAGGTCCCTTAGTCTGTTTCAGTAGGCTCCACAATCATGGGGAAGACTGCTGACTTGACAAATGTCCAGAAGGCAGTTATTGACACACTCTACAAGGTGCCAGAGTTCCAATTTTATTTGAAAATCAAGGTCCCGCAGTCTAGAGGAAGAGTGGAGAGGCCACAATCCAAGTTGCTTGAGGTCTAGTGTGAAGTTTCCACAATCAGTGATGGTTTGGGGAGTCATGTCATCTGCTGATGTAGGTCCGGTGTGTTTTATCAAGGCCAAAGTCAGCACAGCCGTCTACCAGGACATTTTAGAGCACTTCATACTTCCCTCTGCCGACAAGCTTTTTGGAGATGGAGATTTCATTCTCCAGCAGGACTTGGCACCTGTCCATACTGTCAAAAGTACCAATACCTGGTTTACACACAACAGTATCACTCTGCTTGATTGGCCAGCAAACTCGCCTGACCTAAGGCTATGTGCCCACGTTGCATTTATGAAGCAGAAAATTTCTGCTGCATAAATGCAAGTCCTCTCCCGGAAAAACGCATGCGGAATTCCGCACGCGTTTATCGCGCATTTTTCGCGCGTTTATCGCGCATTTTTCGCGCGTTTATCACGCGTTTTCCACATGCGGAATTGCCTTCCGTTTTTTATGCATTGGACAAAGGCAATTCCGCTTGCGGAAACGCAAAATTAAATGACATGCTGCGGATTTTTGAACGCGGCATAAACGCTGCGGAAAAATCCGCAGCATGTGCATAGAACTTGCGGAATCCCATTGGGGACCATGGGGTGCGGATATACATGCATTTTTCAAGCGTTTACGCTGCGGAAATTCCGCAGCATATACGCTTGAAAAATGCTACGTGGGCACACAGCCTAAGACGTAAGAAGACTTTTAGGCCATGCAATGCCCCTCTGTGATATCATACTTATTTATAGAATATGATATTATTCTTATATTTTTTAGATGCTAAATGTTGAAATTATGAATTAACTATATATAAATATCGACTCATACATTTTACCGAAAAAGCTTATTTAGTTTAGATTTACATTTAGATGTTGACTAAGGATATAAAATATTAAAAGCAGAAAATTAACGTAAAGTACCTAAACCTTCAAGAAAAGTCCTTTCACTCTTGGTAAATAGTCATCATCAGGTAAAGAGAAAGTCCTGACTTTAAATAAAGTCATATTGGTTTAGAATTAGTTTTACATAGATCAGCTATCAGCTATTAAATTCCAATATTGAGCTACAGGATGGCAAAACAAAAAAAAAAGTCAAATGAAATGGCCTCATGGAAGTGGCAACATTTCATTCCTAATTCCAAATATTGGACTTAAAGGGATTTTCACCCGATGACAAACTCTGTTCCTATAAGGGCATCTAGCTGTCATAGAGAGGGATCCTTCAGTTGGGTCCCTCTCTGTGAGTCAGAATGGAGACCTGCTTAATAAGAGGTGTATTACACAAGGGCAATTTATCTGACTGATCGATATGTAATACTACATTTCCACAAAACTGGCCACTAGCTGCATAATGTGTAGCTGACCAAAGCTTACACTCAGCAAAATTTGCTGCCACAGATGCAGAAAGCAAGGCTTGTGGAAATCAGCTGATAGCACAAAAAGGGTCTAAAATACCGTACATAATAAAGATTAATCACAATGTCCATACACTATAAAGCTTATGGCACTTCACACACAATACAATCTACCATGCTCAGGCTGAAAATCGACAGCCAAAGAAACAAAGAGAACCATATCAGTAAAATGAATAAATATTTATTAGAAAATACCTATAAAAACATAATTCAAATGGCAGAGTGCCTAAATAATCGGACGTCATAGGATCCTAACAATACATAGAAATTACATACAGTTGAAACCAGAAGTTTACATGCACTATATAGAAAGACACATATGCAGGTTTTTCTCAATATCTGACATGAAATCAGAATAAACCTTTCCCGTTTTAGGTCAATTAGGATTACCATAATGTTTAATATTTGCCAAATGCCGGAATAATGAGAGAGAGAGAATGTTTTAAGGCAATTTATTATTTACTGCAAACTCAAAAGTTTACATACACTAAGATTACTATGCCTTTAAACAATTCTGGACTGCCCATATGATGATGTCATGTGTTTGGAAGCTTCTAATATTTTTTTCTGCCAACATCTGAGTTAATTAGAGACACACCTGTGGATGTATTTTAATGAACACCTGAAACACACTGCTTCTTTGTATAGCATCATGGGAAAGTCTAAAGAAATCAGCCAAGATATCAGGAAGAAAATTGTGGACTTGCACAAGTATAGCTCATTCTTGGGTACAATTTCAAGATACCTGAAGGTGTCTCATTCATCTGTACAAACAATTATACGCAAGTACAAACAAGATGGGACTGTTCAGCCATCATACCGCTCAGGAAGGAGACGGTTTCTATGTCCCAGAAATGAACGTGCTTTGGTCCGACATGTGCATATCAACCCAAGGACAAAAGCAAAAGACCTTGTGAAGATGATTGCGGAAGCTAGTAAGATTGTGTCAATATCCAAAGTAAAACTAGTACTGTATCCACATGGGCTGAAAGGCCACTCTGCCAGGAAGAAGCCATTACTCCAAATGAAAAATAAAAAAGCCAGATTAATGTTTGAAAATGCACACAGGAACAAAGACTTTAATTTTTGGAGACAAGTCCTGTGGTCTGATGAAACTAAAATTTAAGTTTTTGGTCATAATGGCCATCGTTACGTTTGGATGACAAAGGGAGAAGCTTGGAAGCCTAAAAACACCATCCCAACTGTGAAACATGGGGGTGACAGCATCATGTTGTGGGGTTGTTTTGCTGCAGGAGGGACTGGTACATGTCACAAAATAGATGGCATCATGAGAAAAGAAGATTATGTGGCAATACTGAAGCAACATCTCAAGACATCAGCCAGGAAGTTAAAGCTTGGGCGGAAATGGGTCTTCCAAATAGACAATGATTCGAAACATACTGTCAAAATGGTAACAAAGTGGCTTAAGGATAACAAAGTCAATGTTTTGGAGTGGCCATCACAAAGCCCTGATCTCAATCCTATTGAAAATTTATGGGCAAAGCTGAAAAGGCAGGTGCGAGCAAGGCGATCTACAAACCAGGATCTGTTACATCAGCTTTGTCCAGAGGAATGGGCCCAAATTCTAACCAACTATTGTGAGAAGCTTGTGGAAGGATATTGACGCATCCAGGGGATGGGGACGACTTGGCGCCTGGGCCTTGTTGTTAGTTTTTGGGGGATGCCGCGATGGCCGGCTCCCGGGGCCATACCCTGGGGTCACTCTTAAAAGCAAGGAATAATGGGGGAAAGGAGTATGGGATAGGAAAAGTTTGTGATGCCACCTGTGGTGTCTGGTGAGGATCACCAGCGCTGCTACAGTCCTCTGAGGCCGGTGGTCAGGCAGCTTAGTTGGTGTGGCTCCCCACAGGTGGAGGGGGGCCTCAGGGCAGCGTAGGAGAAGGGATGCAGGACAGAGGAGACCCAGCCGGGTCAGGAGAAGAATAGGCACACACAACAGTTCACTTCAGTACCTTTACTGGTGGTGTTTCAGGCACGATCCAGGGCACTGTAGGGTGAAGGGTGCATTTCAGGACTCTCCCCAGTGAGCGGGTGTGGGGCCTCCTGTTTCTTGCCTTTAAGTTTATGATAAGTCCTGATAAGTTTATGACCTGCCTGGAGCTAGGCCTAACTTGGTCTCTGTCTTGCACCTGCTGGCCTGGTGGTAGGGCCTTCTGTTGGAGATCACACTCCCTGGTCTCTTGGGTCTCTGTGATTCCTGACCTTGGGATAACGGTCATCTTTTGGTGTTCCTGGGACATGTAGTTCGCCAGGGCTTCCGGTAGTTTCTGCTGGTCGTAGAGATCCCTGCAGACGTGGACCCGGTGTCCGGTAAATGGTTGTGGGGTGAGCTGGTTAAGCTCTTCTGCCCTCTATGTAGCTTGCTTACTCCACTTGCCTTCGGCCACTAGACTTCATACTGGCAGTAGACTTCGCTACTCTTCACCGCTCTTATGGCGTCGGCACGCCATTGGCTCACTAGTCTGAGCTTTATGAGTCTGAACTCTCTCTAGAGGGACTGGAACTACTTCTGTCCCCTGAGGAAACTGTTCTCTAGACTGACTGCCTACCTCCACCTTCCCTTTTTATATCCCTAACGGGCTCCCTCTGGTGGTCTAAGGAGGAAGGTGGAAGTGTGTGTATGCTGTGTGGGCCTCTTGTGGAGGAATCCATCCATGCACCCCTCTAGGATCTGTGGCACCAATGCACAGCAGGGCGCCACAATATCCCAAACGTTTGACCCAAGTCATTCAGTTTAAGGGCAATGGTACCAAATACTTATGAAATATATGTAAACTTTTAACTTTGCAGTAAGTAATAAAAATGCCTTAAAACATTCTCTCTCTCTCATTATTCTGGCATTTGGCAAATATTAAAAATGATGATAATCCTAAGTGACCTAAAACGGGAAAGGTTTATTCAAGTTGATGTTTTTGAGAAAAAATGCATATGTGTCTTTTATATAGTCTATGTAAACTTCTGGTTTCAACTGTAGTGTTGGTTACAATATGGTAATCATTTAAATAGAGTACAGTGACTTGCCATATGCACAAATCACTAACATGCCATAGGAAGTAAAAATGAAGACCAAACAGGAGATAAAATGAACCCATAAGGTCCAAACGCAAGGTAAAAAAGGGAAATACAATACTAACAGTGTATGCTGGCATTAAATAGAAGATTGAATGCTATTCTAACAGTATAAACTGACACCCCAAATTGCTGCTGCATGTAGATAGTGCAGTTATATGTCACGATATATCAAGATGTCAATGTGCATACATAAATACAATACCATGTAACTCTTATAATGGCCCAGTGTCAAAGAAGACAGAGTCCATCTAGCTTCTCCCAGTGACACCTCCGGGTGAATCCACAGGTGAAACACATGTCGGGGTGGGGATACGCCGTGCCAAACCTACCTGTATTCCTTGGAGGTATTTTTGACATTTGACACTGGGCCATTATAAGAGTTACCATTGAGGTCTTCAGCAGGTTGCATGCTGCCATGCAAACCCATTGGCACCTCAAATGATACACACTTAGGACAGCGTGCTATAAATGCCGCTGTCTGAGACTGTTAGTGCTATTTAATGGGTTAGCAGCAAAGATCTTAGCTCCGAATGCTGCTGTTACTGGCTCATGATGCTTTCAAGTACATTAATAATGAAGAAATAATGTGATAACGTGTGTAATTCTAACGCAGCAGGATAGAAGCCAGTTCTACCGTATTACTGATCAATTACACTGAGTTTGTCACTGTTGCGGCTGGCATCGCTGTTATATTCCCCACTCCCCCATCAAATAAATCTCTTCATTATTCACAGACAGTTACACTCATCTTTTTCAGTGCTACGGTTGTCCAACACAAACTGTCTGAAGTAGCTGTCCAATGTTTAGATATTTCTTTCCCTATCTCCTTTGCAGAGCTGTGAGCGATCCTCTCTCTATCCTGAATTACCATAAAATGTCTGCTGCACTTCCTGCCTCGTCTTTTATACAGGCTACGAAAATCCCTCCTGACTGGCTGCACTATACCATTTGACGTGATTGCTGCAAATCATTGGGGAAAAAAACTGGGAGTCTGAACTGAAACATAAATTAGTGTGCATGCAAAATGTAAATGCATGTTCACATAAGGCCATTAGACAGAAAAAAACAAATACAAAAACACAATACACAAATACCCAAAGGTAAATGGATAAATCGCAAAGTGCATAAAAATAATGATAAATAATAAAGGGTATTTAGTTAACATAAATTTTGATCAAATTAATGTAAAAGCCGTCCCGCCACGACACGGCAACCCTAATGGGACAGTCCTAACTCTAATAAATCATTGAGGAAGCCTGCATGCCCGCACCTGAGATAATGTGGGCCTTTACTGACTGATGCAATTATCTGCTTTGTGTAAAATGATGAAGGGAATATTTTGAGTGATTTGAGCAAATTGATTCATTGGGACCTGCAAATTTCATAAAATTTGACAAGGATGTGATTTGCAGCAATTTGATTAGCTCCTATCTAATCTGAACCCTTTGTAACATGCTAGAGGCATTGCAGGGCGGCATGGCAGTGACATAGAAAAAAGAGAGCGGTCGCTCACTGGTCTATTCGGGTGCTCTGAAGAAAAAAGTAATCTAAATTGCAAAAAGAACTTTGGCACTCCATACATGAATATATAAGAAGTATTGTATCTAGACTGATGTCACTTTGAAAAATGAAGGTTTCTTCGCATAATTTGGCCAATTTATGTGTGCCCATCAACCACGACAAGGTCACCTTCGTATGATGGGTAACTACGCTACGCTACCACTGGATATACCACTCTTGGGCTGTAAGCCTGTATGGACAATATGTCTCTGCTTGGGCTTTAAACCTACAATGCATGGGCTGGTAGAGCTAGTTAAAACCACCTGTGAATGAATAGAAGGAATTAGTGGGAGGGACGCATGGTCAGAAAAAAAGCTTTTTTTCAGCAACTCCGGTTTAGCACATTTAACCGCCATGCATTTCCTCCTCAGGAACACCTCCTGTCAGTCTGGAGGCTGTGACCCCAATGAAACTTTTTCCTTTTCTGTGTCTTTAATAAGACAACCTCTCTCAGCTGAGCTGCATAAGCCTCCAGTACTACCTGTACTGGAACGGGAGTGGGAGTGATGAGTCCTACTATCAAATCCTACTCATCACTCCAATAAAAACTGGCCTGAAGCTACCATTAATAAAACAGCTCAGCAACTAAGCTGCTGCACCAACCAGCACTACTCGGCCTTTAATATCTTGCCCAGCTTAACTTTCGGGGAGAGATATACACTCCGTCCAGGATCTTCCCTGTTCCCCGCCTACACCTTAACCCCTTAAGCCCCGGAGCATTTTCCGTTTTTGCATTTTCGTTTTTTGCTCCCCTTGTTCCCAGAGCCATAGCGTTTTTATTTTTTGGTCAATATGGCCATGTGAGGGCTTATTTTTTGAGAGATGAGGTGTACTTTTTAACGCCATTACTAGTTTTACCATATCGTGTACGGGAAAACGGGAAAAAAAATTCCAAGTGCGGTGAAATTGCAAAAAAAGTGCAATACCACAGTTGTTTTTTATTTAATTTTTTTACCACGTTCATTGTATGCTAAAAATGACCTGCCATACTTATTCCCCAGGTCATTACGAGTTCGTAGACACCAAACATGTATAGGTTCTCTTTTATTTAAGTGGTGAAAAAAAATTCCAAAATTTGGTTAAAAAAAAAAATAGCGCCATTTTCTAAGACCCGTAGCGTCTCCATTTTTCGGGATCTGGGGCTGGGTGAGGGCTTATTTTTTGCGCACCGGGCTGACATTTTTATTGTTCCCATTTTGAGGTAGATCCGATGTTTTGATCGCCCGTTATTGCATTTTATTGTAATTTTGCGGCAACCAAAAAACGTAATTCTGGCGTTTAGAATTTTTTTTGCGTTACGCCGTTTACTGATCGGATTAATTCTTTTTTTATATTGATAGATCGGGCGATTCTGAACGCGACGATACCAAATATCTCTATGTAGGTTTTTTTTTTTTATTATTTTATTTTGAATGGAGTGAAAGCGGGGTGATTTAAACTTTTATATTTTTTTAATTTTTTTTATATTTTTAAAAACTTTTTTTTTTCACTTACTGCATGCTTCAATAGTCACCATAGGAGACTATAAGCAGCAGTTGTCTGATCGCCTCTGCTACATACTGGGGACCAGCAGATCCCCTGCATGCAGCAGAAATGGTCCTGTGCTATGAGCGCCGACCACTAGGTGGCGCTCATAGCAACCGGATCATGACAACCACAGGCGTCTGCTGCAGACCCTGGGTTGTCATGCCCACCCATCGGTGACCCGCGATCACGTGACGGGGTCGCCGATGGGCGGGGCTTATGACGCGCTACCCGGAAGCGCGCGTTAAATGCCACTGTCGGAGATTGACAGCGGCATTTAACATGTTAACAGCCGCGGGTGGATCGCGATTTCCACCCGCGGCTGTTGCGGGCACATGTCAGCTGTAAGAATCAGCTGACATGTGCTTGGTTCAGTGAGGGCTCAGCGCAGCAGCCCTCACTGAACGGGCAGTACGCAAATGTGCGTACTAATACGGCAAGGGTTGTTAAGGGGTTAATATCTTGCCCAGCTTAACTTTCGGGGAGAGATATACACTCCGTCCAGGATCTTCCCTGTTCCCCGCCTACACCTTAAAGACTATTAGAAGAATATTGCAAAGGACAAGCAGATAATATACATTTGTATTTATATATGTTCTTAATGGTCCAATTAGTCCACATAATAACAAAGTGTATATCTGTCAGATAGATTAGTAGACCAATCGGAAATTGACCACAACAACAACAACCATTATATATAATAATATCCGACAAGGGGTCAGAGTAATAAAAAAGACCTTTATTATTGCAATTTGGGTACATGGCGGCAAAGAAAAGAGCGTACAGACATATATACTAATACCATATACTAGTGAGTATAATGTGATTGCTTAAATTGCAGAGACATATTTAAATTGCAAAGACACCAGGGCGGAATAATAGTAGCTCCAAATGAACTAATACATGCTAGTAGTATATCTAAAATCCCATGGTAAAGGATATAATCCTAAGTAGTGGGAGCCAATATAGGCATTCCCAAGAGGTAATCTTTGGGCGTGTATCTATATATCTCAGTGGATGTATTATATCAAAAATTTTTTTTTTACAAATAGCAATGGTGTTGTATAACATTCATTCATACCTGGTATATAGTATCTGCACATGTAGCAGTAGCTCTGGATGCAATGGTCCTACTCTTAGTGTGACGCTCGACCCGACGCGTGTTTCGGTGCGTCCTTTATCATGAGGTCGATGCTATTTGTAAAAATTTTTTTTTTATATAATACATCCCCTGAGATATATAGATACACACCCAAAGATTACCTCTTTTTAATACTCTGACCCCTTGTCGGATATTATTATATATATTGGTTGTTCTTAAAGACTGTTAGTAAAATGTTTGGTCTTGAAATCAGATACAATTCCCAAGATAGTGTAATATATAACTTACATTATCTGTGAGTTATATCGTAATTCATATAATTTAGCCCCCTGCTGATGTCATGCTGATTGACACCAGCTCCCCCAATGTTAGGCAGGCGGGATCCAGCTGTCAATCAACATGACACCGGCAGTGACGCCCCGTGGACAAAGCAGAGCGGATGACAAGGAGCTGTTGTGACAACGTGAAATCACAAAAAAGGAGAATTACTGCCATGTGCCGGGAGAGAGCGTTGTATGGCAGAACAGGCGGGTGGTTCGCAACTCTCCACAGATAAGTGCTTAGCCCCATAGAGAAAAAAAAGTTTGGATAACTTACTTAAATGATCGGTTGTGTCAGCCCAATGTACTGTTTGATAGGAAAGAGCTGTCACTTCTAGTTTTGTTTTAATCTGGGAGAAAGATTTCTCTATGTCAAACATTAATAAAGAACTTTAAGACATGTAGTTTGATAGTAGCATTTTTATTGTGGCTACTTGTAGATGTTTTGAGGGTGAATAAAGTTTTTTAAATTCAACCCATTATTGATCCAGAGGAAGGCGAAAGAAAAACCCCTATAAATTATGTGTGAGGTAATTGTCCTCATATAGGGGAAAAAAATTCCTTCCTGACTCCGAATTTGGCAATCGGAATTACTCCCTGGATTTATCCATGTATTATCCAATAGTATTGCAGGGAATGAATCATTGAGAGCTGTGCTGTAATCTCATAAATGGTCTATGGAGTTCCTGGGGCAGAACTTGGCTTTCCCTGGCTGCCAGCATAACTAGTTCTGAGGGGTCTGGAGTACAGGCTTCTGTTCTGATGGCTGTAGATGGAAAATATCATATATCAGAATGGTTTCTGTTGCTGCTCAACATTTAAACATTTTACATGAGTCATAACTGCAAACGACTATGGGCCTAATCATTAACGCGTAGGTCACAAAAGTCTTACTGAAGGGGCGAGATGGAGTAAGATGCGCCTAATTTATTAAGAAGAACATGCCAATTAATGCCTTAGACTCATCTTATCACTAGTGTGCACCTTCCTGCCACATAACAGAAATCTTACTCCTGGCAGGGACTCAGGTACTTTTCTGTCATAAGTTGCACCACTAAATTGGCATAAGTTTTGAAGAATTTATTGGGCTGGCATTGCCACACCTTGTCACGCCCATGCGTTATTCACTTTGGCCGATGTGGTTGGGACACTTATGTTACCTTTCATAGTGTTTTACACCAGAAATTTGGTGAGACCAAATTGGGTAAATGGGGCTTATGTACTTACAGTGCCTGGTATAAACGGTGGTGGTACTTTAAGGGCTTCCAGATCCTCCCAATTTATGTGCTGGAAGAAGGGATGTTGTCTAATGCAGCCATTTATTCCCAGTCGTCTGCTTGGGTCCTCACACAGTAGCTGTAAAGAAGAACAAAGTCTATATTAGTATCTGGATATAAAATATAAAGGTGTCACTATATGTGATGCCTTCTCACTCCTGTGCAAGTTCTCTATCTCTGTGTGATGCCCTCCTGGGTGCCCCCATAGTAGTGGTAATATCCTTCCATGCCACCGTCATAAATTACAGTTTTTCTTCTCTTTAGTTCTACTCATTCTTTGGCGACCATTGTTATGGGGCATCACCATAGAGGCTTGAGTTTACAACAATCTCTCTTACTGCCATCTTTCTGTATAACATCCCTGTTCTAAGAACTAAGCATCTGCTGCACCTCACCTCCTCAATGATATTTTTCAAGTCAGAGTCCAGATTATACGTGGGTACTTCTGACGAATTCCGATAGGACTTTTTATCTCCTGTCACCATCTTGTACAGGATGATGCCCAAAGAGAACCAGTCAGCAGCTGCATTGTACTTCTTCCTTGCAATGACCTGTGAAGAAGAAGGGAAGACTTCATTACATGCTATAGACAATAACGACGCTTTGTAAGTTTAGATTCATGAAGCTGCACTTAGTATTCCCGATGAATGGAGACTATTGAATCCTCCAATGTCCTGTCTCTATCAATCCCACTATAGTCTATGAAATTACTATCCAGACACTCACCTCTGGAGCCATGTAGCCCGGTGTTCCTACTTTTCCAGATACTCCATCCATTTTATTGACGGCCAGCCCAAAATCTGCAATTTTTAGATGACCAGAGCCGTCAATCAGAATATTAGCTGTTTTTAAGTCTCTGTGTAAAGAAAGGTAAAGATATTTTTCATGGAACATGTATGAGTATACACAGTCTATAGTATATATAACACGTAAGTGACTGAATGTGTAAAACATGATCATCTACTGTTCTTCTATATTCAGTGTTCTGCTGAGGAGAAGCACAGAGATGTGACCATATTACAGCAGAACTTGTGCATCAAGGTGAAGAAATGGATTTACCGATGAATGAAGCCCTTTGAGTGCAGGAACTGGAGGCCTGATGTTATCTCAGCCGCATAGAATCTGTTGGGGAAGGAATAAGAAAAAATGTAAGTCTTGGATATTAGAGAAGACGTCACATATGATGTATGCAATCGGATGCTGGGGGAACAGAGTTATTAACAATGTTATGAGTGCCTACATTTAATTGGCAATGTTATATATAGAAAATTAGGGACTCCACAGCAATGATCGCACAGGATGGTCCAAATTTGGATAGAGCCCCCTTCTTCAACAATGGACTGCTTCTGTGGTAAAATCACCCTTGTTAGTGGGGGCATAGATGGATATGGTAATGTTATTAGGAATATGGTCATCAAAATCAGTCTAGAATATAGTTATTAAACCTTTGTGCTTACTTTGCACTGCTAAGTGGGAAACATCCTTGTTTTTCTAGGAGGCTCTTCAGGTCTCCTCCAGAAGCATAGTCCATGGCAAAACACGAGTGCTTCTACAAGAAGATGGAGAACAAAGAGTCATTCACATTCATTGTACATATTGTTTAGATCAGGGGTCCCCAACTCCAGTCCTCAGGACCCACCAAAAGGTCATGTTTTCAGGATTTCCTTAGTATTGCACAGGTGATCATTGCATCACCTGCAGAGGCAATAATTCCATCACCTGTGTAATAGTAAGGAAATCCTGAAAATATGACCTGTTGGTGGGTCTTGAGGACTGGAGTTGGGGAACCCTGGTTAGATAACCTGGAAAATGTTTCAAAACATTGATGGTTTTACCTTAGTTTGGAAAGTTATGTAGCTATTCACCAAGAAAGGACTTCCAGGCGTCAGCTGAAGGAGCTTCTTTTCCATCAGGAGTTGTTCTTCTGCTGCAGCTGAAACTCCTTTGGTCACAATCTTTATCGCCAGCTTCTTCTTGGTGATGTTATCAGATGCTAGAAAGACCTATATAGGACAGAGAGGTGGCGTGTCAGTAGCATGGATTATTCAGTGATAGCTTCAGCTTTAGATTTATTTTTATATTATATAATGTAGCAACTTACTTTTCCAAAAGCACCTTGGCCAATCTTCCTATGAAACGTAAACCTGTTGATAGAAATACGGTTTCCGTCTGTAGGGCAGGTCTGAGGGGCAGTGCTCGGTCCTAATGGGATAAAATAACACATTATTGGTTTATATAGAAATAATTATTACAGGAAGATACAATGAATAATAGAAGGCACACATTTTAAGGGACTGTTGAGCAGAATTGACAAAAACTGCTTAAGTGTATGTGCACACATCGCTTTTTTGTGGTCTTTTTTTCTGTGCAGTTCTTTCTTTCAGCATTTTTGCTGCAGATTTCACACACAATAATGAGAGGGGAAAAATCCACAATAAAAAAACATAAAAATCTTGACAAAAGCTCAAGAGAAACCTGGCAAAAACATGTGTATTTTACGCAGCGTTTTTCCTGGGAACACATCTGGATTTGCAGCAGAATTTTCAGTTGAAACTCCTGAATGTGTGCATATGTGATAATAAACTACAGACGCTGATATTAAGAAAGGTTTTGAAGATGGCGGCTTTCATATTAATAGGAATTGCAACTAAAGATGAATGAATTGAAAAAAAAGGTTTGCTGATTTCTCTATTTGTACCATCTCCAATTACAGCTCTATAATAAATGTATCTATGATTTATAAGTGCCTTTTTAGAAAGACTTTTCGTCCTACCTGGCCTTGGTTCCTCTTCCTCCCTGGCCTTTGAACCGCTATTTTTAGGCCTTTTTACGGACCCACACGAGCCATCTTCTTCTCCCCTCTTTCTCTTTTCACCTCCTTTACTGAGGTCTTTACCATGTACCTTTTCAGGACATGGTCTTTTGCGTTTGGGTTCTGGTGATTTACACCCATCTCTGTGCATCTTTTGGTCTCCATGATGCTCTTCAGAACATGGTCTTTTATTTGAGAGTCTTGGTGATTTAGACCCATTCTCATTTTCCTTCATATCCCCATGTATTTCCTCGGGACATGGTCTTTTTTTTTCAGGGCCAATTGACATTGACCCATCTCTATGTCTTTTCCTCTCTCCTTCTGATTTGGGGCCTTCTTTGTATTTTTTAGAGGACCCCATTTCAAGAATATCGCAGTGTCAATAGACGCGCAACCGTTCCCAGCAATCGCTAGTTGAACAGTGACCCAAATTTTGGCTGAACTCTATTTTAGAACCATGTGATGTCATAGAAAGCATTATGATGTCACAAAGCTCTGGTGGGAGCCCATCATGACTATTGTGACCACTGAACCATTATGATGTAAACATGTAATATATGCATAATGAATGAGAACCTTATATTTCTAGTCATAGAATTTACTTTTATAACACAGTATAAGAGAAGTAGGATGCATGAACATGGCTGGGCTGGATGTCTGGAGGGTCTCACATGGTGTCGTTTTTGAATATAGTATATGTATTATATGGATTATTGTATATTAGCTATGTCTTTGGTGGTCTTTACACATACATGCTGCCTCCCATTGCATCCAATGATACCACTTTGTATCTTCTAAAGTAAACCAGAAGGAGATAAAAGTTGCCATCTGGGATTTGGTGCACAGACCTATACAGCCAGTAGATATCACGTCACAGGATACAACCTGTAATGTAGTTTGCGATTAATTTTCTTACTTATTAATATTGTCTACATTACACACTGGCTTCTCCCATGTAATATTTCGATGAGTTACCTGAGATTAGAAAATTTGCTCCTTTATTTATGGTATTAGGTCTATAGTTAGGGAATGTTGGTGGTGAAAGTTGTGTAATAGCTCGGGAGATGCAGGTTACAGGGCATTTACATTCAATATACAGTACATACTGGAATTATTCATTAAAGACATTTTCCACTCTTAGGAATGTGGACCCAAAGTGCTCTAAAATACCTAAAATAACTAACAAAGCAGATACTCACCCTCCTCAATTCAAGCACCAGCTCTAAGTATTTTGGTTGCAGTGTGGACGTCACATCGACAGTTTGCATCATTGCTGTAGCCAATCACTGCCTATATATCAAAAGGAAAGAACAGATTTGGCTCACCACTGTTATATATCCACCGTCGCATGAGATTCCGAATTTTCCGAAACCTCGTCAGCTAGGGCTCATACTATAATACCATGAAAAAAGTCCTGAAGTCTCCAGTAATGAAATTCATTTTCATTTGAAATCCATTTAAAATATCTCCACGGCAGGAGGGTGAAATATCGCTGACGCGTTTCGACCAACTGGTCTTAATTGTACCTTATCACAGTTTGCCATACAGATATAAAACCACTAATCTCTACCCTCCCAGGACATCACTTAATTAAAAATATGCAAAGATATGTGAATATTAAACATATAAACCTTATTGGAGAATGCATGAAAAGGCTGTATAGACAATAGAAATAATTATATTAAACAGATATACATTAGATCTCTGCAAAAATGTAATCCTTGTGGTGAATTTCATGATCCATAGCTCTTCATTTTTAAGCAGTGTTTTCCTCCAATTCTCTCCTTGTCTACGTCTATTAACCCTAACAAATTCATAGAAGGAAAAAGTGTTCAAGCTTCCTACATGAAACTCTGTGAAGTGGTTTGTTGCACCTGAAGTATTTGTATGTTTTTTCTCTTTTAGATAAGAAATACAGGTGCATCTCACTAAATTAGAATATCATCAAAAAGTTAATTTATTTCAGTTCTTCAATACAAAAAGTGAAACTCATATATTATATAGAGTCATTACAAACAGAGTGATCTATTTCAAGTGTTTATTTCTGTTAATGTTGATGATTATGGCTTACAGCTAGTGATGAGCGAGCACTAAAATGCTCGGGTGCTCGATGCTCGGATCGAGCAAATTGGAATACTCAGGTGCTCGACCCGAGCAACGAGCCTAATATAAGTCTATGGGAAACTTGAACATTTTTTAGGCGGCTCCCCCCGGCTGTCTGCAGAGGGCCTAAAAATTGTCCAAATCGATGGGAACAGTGCTCAAATGACATGAGAAAAGCATGGGGAAGACCCCTGGAAGCGTTTCTGACTCCTAGGTCACTGCTGTCAACAACGTCGTCAGAGGTATTATGCCACTTTTACGAACTCACAATAAAACATACAAAAACGAGATCAAAATGGATTCTGGGGACTCTGAAAGTCACAAAGCCTATTTTTATAGGGCCATCTGGTGGCCTTTACTATTCTTAAAGGACCAGCAGTCGGCCCTCACTATTGTTAGAGAGCCATCAGCCGGCTATGCTTTGTTGTTCCCATTACTAAAGAGTTGGTCTCCTCTACTGTTATTGCATATGCAGTGAGTGGCAGGGCTGGCCAAAATTTGGACGCACCTCAATACCCCTTTGAAAATTTGGATGCACCCCAATACCCCTTTGAAGAGACTTAGAGGAGGGCCTCCTGAAAACAATGTTCCCATTATTAGGAAGTAGGTCTCCCATAGTGTTGGCCTATGTAATTCAAGGGCTGCCAAAAATTGGTAGGCACTCCAATGCACTTTGGAAAAGACGTGGAGGAGGGCCTCATAAAAAAATGTTCTCATTAGAAAGGAGCGGGTCTCCTATACTTGTAATGCTCATGCACTAAGTGTGTGGGCTGACAAACATTTACCCCTGGGGGGTATACATGAACATACTGTCTAAAAAAATTTTTTACGGGCATCATAAACACCCTTTAAAAAAATTATGTGGGTGTTGCATCACGGATCATGGTCACCCTGGTGATAAGGTGGTGGAGGATGAGGATGAGGACAAGGAGGAGGACAAGAGCAAATAGCCAAAATCAGGAAGCGTATACCCATGTGTGGATGTGAAAAGGTGCATAGGAATACACCTCCCAAAAAAAGACACTGGATTTGAGTTTATGTTACGCTGCTATCATTTGGTGGTGTTGAGAAGTCTGGCCCAATCCAGCCCTTGTTCATTTTTATAAGAGTCAGCCTGTCAGCATTTTCAGTTGACAGGCAGATGCGCTTATCAGTTATAATTCCACCAGCGGCACTAAAAACCCGTTCTGATAAAACGCTAGCGGCAGGGCAGGCCAGGACCTCCAAGGCTTAGAGAGCCAGTTCATTCCACGTGTCCAGCTTGGATACCCAATAATTATAAGGCACAGAGGAATCACAGAGGATGTTGGTACGGTCGGCAAGGTACTCCCTCAGCATCTTCCCAAACTTTGCACTCCTTGTGAGAGTACCCCGCGCCTCAGGGCCTGTGCGATGGGAGGGGCTGAGAAAACTCTCCCAGAACTTTGACAGTGTTCCCCTGCCTCTGCTGGATTGGAGTTGTGTCTCTCTCGACTTTATTCCTTGGTTGTCCAACGAACTGTGACCTCTGCCACCAGCGTTTTTAGATGGGAATTTTTTTAATAGTTCCGCATCAAGTGACTTCTTGTACTGCCCCAATTTTAGACCTGTCCGCCTCAGGAATAAGAGATATAAAGTTCTCCTTGTAGTGTGGGTCTAGAAGTGTCACCAACCAGTAATGACTGTCTCCCATAATTTTGAGAACGTGAGGGTCAAGGGAAAGACTGACCATGCTCTCCTTCTCCTCCTCCCTGTCCTCAGGCCATGCACTATGAACAGACGGTATGACAGTTGTGCAGGTAGTACCGTCTATAGCGCATGAAACTAGCTCCTGTTCTTCCTCCTCCTCCTCTTCCTCATTGTCACCCAATCCACATTGGGATGACATGAGGCTTGGCTGTGTGTAATCACCCTGTATGGTTCCTTGTTCCAACTCATCGTGCTCCGCCTGCAATGCATCCTCTTTGATTGTGAGCAGAGAGCCTTTCAGAAGACAGAGAAGCGGGATGGTGCCGCTAATTATGGCGTCATCGACGCTCACCATCATCTCAAAGTTTTGGAGGATGGTACAGATCTCTGACATCCATGTCCACTCCTGAGGTCTTATGTGTGGAGTCTGAACTGAAAATCGACGGCCTTGTTGATGCTGGTAGTTAACAACTGCCCTCTTCTGCTCAGAAATCCTTCCTAACATCTGCAGTGTAGAGTTCCAACGCGTGGGGACATCACACACCAGTCGGTGAGCCGGAAGCTGCAAACGCTGTTGAAGCATGGAAAGGGTGGCCGAAGCTGTAGCTGATTTTCTAAAATGGGCACACAGTCGGCGTACTTTGACAAGCAGATTCGGCAGCTCTGGGTAGGTTTTGAGAAACCGCTGAACCACGAGGTTAAGCACATGGGCCAGGCATGGTACATGTGTGAGCTAGCCTCACCTCAGAACCGCCACCAGTTTCCGACCATTGTCACACACAACCATGCCTGGCTGTAGGTTCAGCGGTGTCAGCCACAGATCTACCTGCTCTTTCAGAGATGTCCACAACTCTTCAGCATTGTGCAGTTTGTCACCTAAGCATATTAGCTTCAGCACAGCCTGTTGGCCGAGGCAGTTCTGCAGTGCTTCCAGCTTGTGACTGATGTGGTCATTTCGGAGGTGGAGACTAAAGAGGAGGAGGAGGCTGAGGAGGATGAGGTGCAGGAGCTGTAGACTGTGGGGGCAAGCCTGATTGACCTAGGGCCTGCAATCCTCAGCGTCGGGAGGATGTGTTCCGTCCCAAGGTCTGACTGGGTCCCGGATTCCACTATATTATTCCAGTGTGCCGTCAGCGAGATGTACCATCCCTGCCCACAAGCACTTGTCCACGTGTCCGTGGTTAGGTGGACTTTCCCTGTAACTGCATTGTTGAGGGCACGGCTAATGTTGTGGGACACGTGCTTGTGTAATGCGGGGACAGCAAAACGGGAGAAATAGTGGCAGCTGGGGACAGAGTACCGAGGGACGGCCGCCGCCATCAGATTGCCGAAAGTTTCCGTCTCCACAAACCTAAAAGGCAACATTTCGAGCACAAGCAGTCGCGAAATAAGGGAATTTAGTAGTGTGGCCTTGTCACGGGTGTGTCGCCACGAAGATCGTCACGAGTACACACCCTGACTTCTCGCAGCTGACTTGTTGGTGCTTTGTGTTTTTCGGCAGTGAGGGAGTTAATTCTCTCTCTCTTACTTTTCCCTTTTTGTTGTGATCGGGGTCCTTCTCAGGACTAGATTACTTAGGTGCAGGGATCCTCAGGAGGTAGGGGTTACGCTGGCGGCCTGGACCTCTGTACCTTTAACAGTACCTCCAGGTTGAGGGACTAGTCAGGGCCCCAGCTTAGGGTCAGCTTAGGCCCCCTACCTCCAGTATACAGAGACAGCGTGACAGGCCTGTGGTGCGTTGGCTGCGTATTTACACTTGAGTTCCAAGGACTGGGGTATGGACAACTGAATGCTGTGCTGGGACAAGGACATGCTTGCTGATGGTGCTAGTTGAGAGTATGCAATGACAGGTGCAGGGCAGGAGGCATCTACACATGCACTATGGGCAAGGGATTGGCTTGCACGCACAACAGCGGAAGAAGCAGTGGTGTCACCCGCAGGCACTGTTCCTGGACCCTGGGGTTCGGCCTACAAAGTCGGGTGCTTTGCTGCCATGTGCCTGATCATGTTGGTGGTGGTCAGGCTGCTAGTTTTGCTACCCTTGCTGATGCTGGCCTGGCAGGTGGTGCAAATGGCCTTTTTGGGGTTATCGGCAGCGTCTTTAAAAAGCAACCAGACTCGGGATGACCTGACAGTTGTGCTGACAACTTCCATCGTGTTGGTGTTATTGGGAACGGTTGCCCGCTTTCTGTCTGTGGCCACGACACTGCTTCTTCCTGCCTGTTGGGGTGCTCTGCCTCCCTCCCCCTGTGTGCTGCTGTCTTCGCTCTGCATGTACTGCTGCCAAGTCGGGTCAGTTACTATATCATCCACCTCCTCGTCTTCCACTTCCGCACCCTGGTTCTCCTACTGACATTCCGGCAATTGTGTCTCATCATCGTCCATCTCTTGTGATACTTTCCCACCGTCGCCTTCGTATGAGCGTGGCTGCTCAAATATTTGGGCATCGCTACATGCGATCTCCTCTTGCCCCACTTCAAGTGGACAAGGCGAGAGGCCTGAATCTATAAATGGAAAAGTGAACAGCTCTTCAGATTGTCCAAGTGTGGGATCAGTTGTCTCTGGGCACTCGGCATGGTGGAAGGAAGGAGGATCATGGTGAGAAATATGCGGTCCAGACTCAAGGCTACTGAGATCAAACCGTATGGAAGACAGGGTGGTGGTGGTGGCTAAGTGACTGGAAGCATTATCTGCTATCCAACCAATAACTTTTTCACACTGCTCTGTGTTCAATAGTGGTGTTCTGCGGTCCCCTATTCACTTGAACAGGAAGGTTGAGCGAGAAGATGTGGGTGTTTGTTGTGGCACAATTTGAGCTTGCACACGGCCTCAGCCTCTGCACGCACCATCACCATCACGTCCAGTTCCCCGTCCCTTGCCATGTGCCTTGCCCATTTTAAAAAGAGGGCAATATATTACACGTTCACTACAAATGGCTGAATTTGGAGCGAACTTATATGTGATCCATGTGACGGACAAACCACAGTTTTAAATAGCTGGCCTGTAGGTAACTATTTTTAACATTGCCGACCTCGTGTCAATAAGTTCACTGACACACTGCAACAAAACTTCAATGGAGGCCAGAAATGGTAATATTTTCAGCGCAATTATATGTGATCCATGTGATGGACAAACCACAGTTTTAAATAGCTGGCCTGTAGGTAACTATTTTTTAACATTGCCGACCTCATGTCAATAAGTTCACTGACACACTGCAACAAAATTTTAATGGACGCCAGAAATGGCAATATTTTCAGCTCAATTATATGTGATCCGTGTGACAGACAAACCACAGCTTTAAATAGCTGGATTTTTAGCGCTGTAATATGGAAAGGACCTGGCTGTATTCTGCAATGCCAACAAGCAAAAAAATGGTGTTCTCTGGATTGCTTTTTAAGCAAATAATCAAGATAAAAAAAAAATATTCCTGGCCCCTAATACCTGGGCCTATTTCTACAAATATCTGTAAAAGCACCAGCAGACAGAACTAGAATGGACCCTCTTGCTATATGCACTGCAGTCTGCTATATACCCTGCCTGCCTGCCTAGCACTGATATCTCTGCAGCTAGATTAGTCCTCAGAAGGACTGTTAGTTGAGATGGATATGTGTCTCTAATATAGTCTGGTATACCTTCACTAACTAGAAACAAACAAATCTCTCCCTAGCTCAGCAGCAGCTCTCCCTACACTGTCTGATTCCAGAGTGACTGTGACGAGCATGGCGGCGCCAGGTCTGATATAGACCTGATGACGCTGTGCTGTCAGCCAATCACTGTAATGCCACAACCAACATAGCTGCAGTATTACAGTGTGTGGCAGATAATCCCTGATTGTTGATTGGTGCTCTAAAGAGCGCCAAACATGCAGGGAGGGGACCCGAGCTCCCGCCGAGCAACCCAGGAAATACTCGCCGAGCACCGAGCATCTCGAGCAGTAAGATGCTCGGGCGAGCACCGAGCAGCAGCGAGCATGCTCGTTCATCACTACTTATAGCTAAAGAAAACACAAAAATCATTATCTCAGTAAATTATAATAATAACAAAAAACACCTGCAAAGGCTTCCTCAGCATTTAAAAAGGTCCCTTAGTCTGTTTCAGTAGGCTCCACAATCATGGGGAAGACTGCTGACTTGACAAATGTCCAGAAGGCAGTTATTGACACACTCTACAAGGTGCCAGAGTTCCAATTTTATTTGAAAATCAAGGTCCCGCAGTCTAGAGGAAGAGTGGAGAGGCCACAATCCAAGCTGCTTGAGGTCTAGTGTGAAGTTTCCACAATCAGTGATGGTTTGGGGAGTCATGTCATCTGCTGATGTAGGTCCGGTGTGTTTTATCAAGGCCAAAGTCAGCACAGCCGTCTACCAGGACATTTTAGAGCACTTCATACTTCCCTCTGCCGACAAGCTTTTTGGAGATGGAGATTTCATTCTCCAGCAGGACTTGGCACCTGTCCACACTGCCAAAAGTACCAATACCTGGTTTACACACAACAGTATCACTCTGCTTGATTGGCCAGCAAACTCGCCTGACCTAAGACGTAAGAAGACTTTTAGGCCATGCAATGCCCCTCTGTGATATCATACTTATTTACAGAATATGATATTATTCTTATATTTTTTAGATGCTAAATGTTGAAATTATGAATTAACTATATATAAATATCGACTCATACATTTTACCGAAAAGCTTATTTAGTTTAGATTTACATTTAGATGTTGACTAAGGATATAAAATATTAAAAGCAGAAAATTAACGTAAAGTACCTAAACCTTCAAGAAAAGTCCTTTCACTCTTGGTAAATAGTTATCATCAGGTAAAGACAAAGTCCTGACTTTAAATAAAGTCATATTGGTTTAGAATTAGTTTTACATAGATCAGCTATCAGCTATTAAATTCCAATATTGAGCTACAGGATGGCAAAACAAAAAAAAAAGTCAAATGAAATGGCCTCATGGAAGTGGCAACATTTCATTCCTAATTCCAAATATTGGACTTAAAGGGATTTTCACCCGATGACTTATATCTGTTCCTATAAGGGCATCTAGCTGTCATAGAGAGGGATCCTTCAGTTGGGTCCCTCTCTGTGAGTCAGAATGGAGACCTGCTTAATAAGAGGTGTATTACACAAGGGCAATTTATCTGACTGATCGATATGTAATACTACATTTCCACAAAACTGGCCACTAGCTGCATAATGTCTAGCTGACCAAAGCTTACACTCAGCAAAATTTGCTGCCACAGATGCAGAAAGCAAGGCTTGTGGAAATCAGCTGATAGCACAAAAAGGGTCTAAAATACCGTACATAATAAAGATTAATCACAATGTCCATACACTATAAAGCTTATGGCACTTCACACACAATACAATCTACCATGCTCAGGCTGAAAATCGACAGCCAAAGAAACAAAGAGAACCATATCAGTAAAATGAATAAATATTTATTAGAAAATACCTATAAAAACATAATTCAAATGGCAGAGTGCCTAAATAATGGGACGTCATAGGATCCTAACAATACATAGAAATTACATACAGTTGAAACCAGAAGTTTACATGCACTATATAGAAAGACACATATGCAGGTTTTTCTCAATATCTGACATGAAATCAGAATAAACCTTTCCCGTTTTAGGTCAATTAGGATTACCATAATGTTTAATATTTGCCAAATGCCGGAATAATGAGAGAGAGAGAATGTTTTAAGGCAATTTATTATTTACTGCAAACTCAAAAGTTTACATACACTAAGATTACTATGCCTTTAAACAATTCTGGACTGCCCATATGATGATGTCATGTGTTTGGAAGCTTCTAATATTTTTTTCTGCCAACATCTGAGTTAATTAGAGACACACCTGTGGATGTATTTTAATGAACACCTGAAACACACTGCTTCTTTGTATAGCATCATGGGAAAGTCTAAAGAAATCAGCCAAGATATCAGGAAGAAAATTGTGGACTTGCACAAGTATAGCTCATTCTTGGGTACAATTTCAAGACACCTGAAGGTGTCTCATTCATCTGTACAAACAATTATACGCAAGTACAAACAAGATGGGACTGTTCAGCCATCATACCGCTCAGGAAGGAGACGGTTTCTATGTCCCAGAAATGAACGTGCTTTGGTCCGACATGTGCATATCAACCCAAGGACAAAAGCAAAAGACCTTGTGAAGATGATTGCGGAAGCTAGTAAGGTTGTGTCAATATCCAAAGTAAAACTAGTACTGTATCCACATGGGCTGAAAGGCCACTCTGCCAGGAAGAAGCCATTACTCCAAATGAAAAATAAAAAAGCCAGATTAATGTTTGAAAATGCACACAGGAACAAAGACTTTAATTTTTGGAGACAAGTCCTGTGGTCTGATGAAACTAAAATTTAAGTTTTTGGTCATAATGGCCATCGTTACGTTTGGATGACAAAGGGAGAAGCTTGGAAGCCTAAAAACACCATCCCAACTGTGAAACATGGGGGTGACAGCATCATGTTGTGGGGTTGTTTTGCTGCAGGAGGGACTGGTACACGTCACAAAATAGATGGCATCATGAGAAAAGAAGATTATGTGGCAATACTGAAGCAACATCTCAAGACATCAGCCAGGAAGTTAAAGCTTGGGCGGAAATGGGTCTTCCAAATAGACAATGATTCGAAACATACTGTCAAAATGGTAACAAAGTGGCTTAAGGATAACAAAGTCAATGTTTTGGAGTGGCCATCACAAAGCCCTGATCTCAATCCTATTGAAAATTTATGGGCAAAGCTGAAAAGGCAGGTGCGAGCAAGGCGATCTACAAACCAGGATCTGTTACATCAGCTTTGTCCAGAGGAATGGGCCCAAATTCTAACCAACTATTGTGAGAAGCTTGTGGAAGGATATTGACGCATCCAGGGGATGGGGACGACTTGGCGCCTGGGCCTTGTTGTTAGTTTTTGGGGGATGCCGCGATGGCCGGCTCCCGGGGCCATACCCTGGGGTCACTCTTAAAAGCAAGGAATAATGGGGGAAAGGTGTATGGGATAGGAAAAGTTTGTGATGCCACCCGTGGTGTCTGGTGAGGATCACCAGCGCTGCTACAGTCCTCTGAGGCCGGTGGTCAGGCAGCTTAGTTGGTGTGGCTCCCCACAGGTGGAGGGGGGCCTCAGGGCAGCGTAGGAGAAGGGATGCAGGACAGAGGAGACCCAGCCGGGTCAGGAGAAGAATAGGCACACACAACAGTTCACTTCAGTACCTTTACTGGTGGTGTTTCAGGCACGATCCAGGGCACTGTAGGGTGAAGGGTGCATTTCAGGACTCTCCCCAGTGAGCGGGTGTGGGGCCTCCTGTTTCTTGCCTTTAAGTTTATGATAAGTCCTGATAAGTTTATGACCTGCCTGGAGCTAGGCCTAACTTGGTCTCTGTCTTGCACCTGCTGGCCTGGTGGTAGGGCCTTCTGTTGGAGATCACACTCCCTGGTCTCTTGGGTCTCTGTGATTCCTGACCTTGGGATAACGGTCATCTTTTGGTGTTCCTGGGACATGTAGTTCGCCAGGGCTTCCGGTAGTTTCTGCTGGTCGTAGAGATCCCTGCAGACGTGGACCCGGTGTCCGGTAAATGGTTGTGGGGTGAGCTGGTTAAGCTCTTCTGCCCTCTATGTAGCTTGCTTACTCCACTTGCCTTCGGCCACTAGACTTCATACTGGCAGTAGACTTCGCTACTCTTCACCGCTCTTATGGCGTCGGCACGCCATTGGCTCACTAGTCTGAGCTTTATGAGTCTGAACTCTCTCTAGAGGGACTGGAACTACTTCTGTCCCCTGAGGAAACTGTTCTCTAGACTGACTGCCTACCTCCACCTTCCCTTTTTATATCCCTAACGGGCTCCCTCTGGTGGTCTAAGGAGGAAGGTGGAAGTGTGTGTATGCTGTGTGGGCCTCTTGTGGAGGAATCCATCCATGCACCCCTCTAGGATCTGTGGCACCAATGCACAGCAGGGCGCCACAATATCCCAAACGTTTGACCCAAGTCATTCAGTTTAAGGGCAATGGTACCAAATACTTATGAAATATATGTAAACTTTTAACTTTGCAGTAAGTAATAAAAATGCCTTAAAACATTCTCTCTCTCTCATTATTCTGGCATTTGGCAAATATTAAAAATGATGATAATCCTAAGTGACCTAAAACGGGAAAGGTTTATTCAAGTTGATGTTTTTGAGAAAAAATGCATGTGTCTTTTATATAGTCTATGTAAACTTCTGGTTTCAACTGTAGTGTTGGTTACAATATGGTAATCATTTAAATAGAGTACAGTGACTTGCCATATGCACAAATCACTAACATGCCATAGGAAGTAAAAATGAAGACCAAACAGGAGATAAAATGAACCCTTAAGGTCCAAACGCAAGGTAAAAAAGGGAAATACAATACTAACAGTGTATGCTGGCATTAAATAGAAGATTGAATGCTATTCTAACAGTATAAACTGACACCCCAAATTGCTGCTGCATGTAGATAGTGCAGTTATATGTCACGATACATCAAGATGTCAATGTGCATACATAAATACAATACCATGTAACTCTTATAATGGCCCAGTGTCAAAGAAGACAGAGTCCATCTAGCTTCTCCCAGTGACACCTCCGGGTGAATCCACAGGTGAAACACATGTCGGGGTGGGGATACGCCGTGCCAAACCTACCTGTATTCCTTGGAGGTATTTTTGACATTTGACACTGGGCCATTATAAGAGTTACCATTGAGGTCTTCAGCAGGTTGCATGCTGCCATGCAAACCCATTGGCACCTCAAATGATACACACTTAGGACAGCGTGCTATAAATGCCGCTGTCTGAGACTGTTAGTGCTATTTAATGGGTTAGCAGCAAAGATCTTAGCTCCGAATGCTGCTGTTACTGGCTCATGATGCTTTCAAGTACATTAATAATGAAGAAATAATGTGATAACGTGTGTAATTCTAACGCAGCAGGATAGAAGCCAGTTCTACCGTATTACTGATCAATTACACTGAGTCTGTCACTGTTGCGGCTGGCATCGCTGTTATATTCCCCACTCCCCCATCAAATAAATCTCTTCATTATTCACAGACAGTTACACTCATCTTCTTCAGTGCTACAGTTGTCCAACACAAACTGTCTGAAGTAGCTGTCCAATGTTTAGATATTTCTTTCCCTATCTCCTTTGCAGAGCTGTGAGCGATCCTCTCTCTATCCTGAATTACCATAAAATGTCTGCTGCATTTCCTGCCTCGTCTTTTATACAGGCTACGAAAATCCCTCCTGACTGGCTGCACTATACCATTTGACGTGATTGCTGCAAATCATTGGGGAAAAAAACTGGGAGTCTGAACTGAAACATAAATTAGTGTGCATGCAAAATGTAAATGCATGTTCACATAAGGCCATTAGACAGAAAAAAACAAATACAAAAACACAATACACAAATACCCAAAGGTAAATGGATAAAAATAATGATAAATAATAAAGGGTATTTAGTTAACATAAATTTTGATCAAATTAATGTAAAAGCCGTCCCGCCACGACACGGCAACCCTAATGGGACAGTCCTAACTCTAATAAATCATTGAGGAAGCCTGCATGCCTGCACCTGAGATAATGTGGGCCTTTACTGACTGATGCAATTATCTGCTTTGTGTAAAATGATGAAGGGAATATTTTGAGTGATTTGAGCAAATTGATTCATTGGGACCTGCAAATTTCATAAAATTTGACAAGGATGTGATTTGCAGCAATTTGATTAGCTCCTATCTAATCTGAACCCTTTGTAACACGCTAGAGGCATTGCAGGGCGGCATGGCAGTGACATAGAAAAATGAGAGCGGTCGCTCACTGGTCTATTCGAGTGCTCTGAAGAAAAAAGTAATCTAAATTGCAAAAAGAACTTTGGCACTCCATACATGAATATATAAGAAGTATTGTATCTAGACTGATGTCACTTTGAAAAATGAAGGTTTCTTCGCATAATTTGGCCAATTTATGTGTGCCCATCAACCACGACAAGGTCACCTTCGTATGATGGGTAACTACGCTACGCTACCACTGGATATACCACTCTTGGGCTGTAAGCCTGTATGGACAATATGTCTCTGCTTGGGCTTTAAACCTACAATGCATGGGCTAGTAGAGCTAGTTAAAACCACCTGTGAATGAATAGAAGGAATTAGTGGGAGGGACGCAGGGTCAGAAAAAAGGCTTTTTTTCAGCAACTCCGGTTTAGCACATTTAACCGCCATGCATTTCCTCCTCAGGAACACCTCCTGTCAGTCTGGAGGCTGTGACCCCAATGAAACTTTTTCCTTTTCTGTGTCTTTAATAAGACAACCTCTCTCAGCTGAGCTGCATAAGCCTCCAGTACTACCTGTACTGGAACGGGAGTGGGAGTGATGAGTCCTACTATCAAATCCTACTCATCACTCCAATAAAAACCGGCCTGGAGCTACCATAAATAAAACAGCTCAGCAACTAAGCTGCTGCACCAACCAGCACTACTCGGCTTTTAATATCTTGCCCAGCTTAACTTTCGGGGAGAGATATACACTCCGTCCAGGATCTTCCCTGTTCCCCACCTACACCTTAACCCCTTAAGCCCCGGAGCATTTTCCGTTTTTGCATTTTCGTTTTTTGCTCCCCTTGTTCCCAGAGCCATAGCGTTTTTATTTTTTGGTCAATATGGCCATGTGAGGGCTTATTTTTTGAGGCATTATAAGGGAGGGGGGGCGTGACATTCTGCATGGGGCATTATAAGGGAGGCGGTGTGACATCCTGCATGGGGCATTATAAGAGGGGGAGGGGGGAATTGACATCCTGCATGGGGCATTATATAGAGGGTGGGTGTCCTCCTGCATGGGGCATTATAAGGGAGGGGGTGGTCTGACATGCTGCATGGGGCATTGAAAAGGGGGGAAGTGAAATCCTGCAAGGGGCATTATATGGGGGGAAGAGGTGACATCCTGCATGGGGTATTTTATGGGGGGTAGATGTGACATCCTGCCTAGCGCATTAAAAGACGGGTGTCATCCTGCATGGGGCATTATAAGGGGGGAACAGCCTGCATGGAGCGTTACATGGGGGCCAATATTCTGTATGGAGAGTTATATGGGGACCAGTATCCTGTATGGATGCTGTATGGAGCATTATATGGGGACCAGTATCCTGTATGGAGCATTATAAGGGGGTCAGTATCCTGTATGGAGCATTATATGGTGCCCATATTACTGTATGGAGGACTATACTGTCCGGTCTGCACTGTGCGCTGTGAGGATTCGCCGGTTTCTGAGCTATTGTAGAATTTACAATAGATATCGCTTGAGTAATGGGGCATTATAAGGGGGGAACAGCCTGCATGGAGCGTTATATGGGGGCCAATATTCTGTATGGAGAGTTATATGGGGACCAGTATCCTGTATGGAGCATTATATGGGGACCAGTATCCTGTATGGAACATTATAAGGGGGTCAGTATCCTGTATGGAGCATTATATGGTGCCCATATTACTGTATGGAGGACTATACTGTCCGGTCTGCACTGTGCGCTGTGAGGATTCGCCGGTTTCTGAGCTATTGTAGAATTTACAATAGATATCGCTTGTGTAATGGGGCATTATAAGGGGGGAACAGCCTGCATGGAGCGTTATATGGGGGCCAATATTCTGTATGGAGCGTTATATGGGGGTCAGTATTCTGTATGGAGCGATATATGGGGGACAGTATTCGGTAGGGAGCGTTATATGGGGGCCAGTATTCTGTATGCAGTGTTATATGGGGACCAGTATCCTCTATGGAGCGTTATATGGGGACCAGTATCCTGTATGGAGCATTATATGGGGACCAGTATCCTGTATGGAGCATTATAAGGGGGTCAGTATCCTGCATGGAGCATGATATGGTACCCATAATACTGTATGGAGGACTATACTGTCCGGTCTGCTCTGTGCGTTGTGAGGATTCGCCGGTTTCTGAGCTATTGTAGAATTTACAATAGATATCGCTTGAGTAATGGGGCATTATAAGGGGGGAACAGCCTGCATGGAGCGTTATATGGGGGCCAATATTCTGTATGGAGCGTTATATGGGGATCAGTATTCTGTATGGAGCGATATATCAGGGACAGTATTCAGTAGGGAGCGTTATATGGGGGCCAGTATTCTGTATGCAGTGTTATATGGGAACCAGTATCCTCTATGGAACGTTATATGGGGATCAGTATCCTGTATGGAGCATTATATGGGGACCAGTATCCTGTATGGAGCATTATAAGGGGGTCAGTATCCTGTATGGAGCATGATATGGTGCCCATAATACTGTATGGAGGACTATACTGTCCGGTCTGCACTGTGCGTTGTGAGGATTCGCCGGTTTCTGAGCTATTGTAGAATTTACAATAGATATTGCTCATGTAATGTAGTAAGTGAAATCCTTGGCCTTGTACTATATATATATATTTCTCTGCGGTATCTGTGCATCATGAATCATGGTATGTGTTAAAGGGGCCCACTGAAACTCTGTCGCCCAGGGCCCACAAAAACCTGGAGCCGGCCCTGGGGGTAAGTAAAACAAGTTGTATTTTTTTTTACATACAATTAATTAACTTGGAGTGGGGGGAATCAGAGATGCACGGGGGGGATGAGAGATGCACGGGGGGGTCCCTTCATGCCCCCTATGAAGGGGCCCCCAAAAAATTCTTGCGCAGGGGCCCACTACAGTCTGTGTCCGCCCCTGTGTAGTACGCTGTGTTTTTCTACACTCCTAAAATAACATATCAGCAGAGTATAGGTGGTCACACATAAGCCCAGGTCTGCTAGATAGATACCTATGAATTATTATTTTGTATATGTTTTCAAACATACTTGATCAATGAAATCATCATTGTAAACTTCAACTCCACATAATAGTATATGATGTAGCGGTCACTAATTATCTTGAGTGCTTCATCTGATGTCCGTGCACATAGTATACATAGTATACCACATACAGTACAATATATATAGGAGAATATACAGTATGACTGGTATATAGAGACGAGCAATTTGTAGAACCGTGGTCCAGTGGTCAGATGAATATTCTGTGGCTGCTGAACAGGAGCCACCACATAGTCTCCTTTTTACAGCCCCACATAGCCTTCCATATACTGTACAGTGTGAGCCCCACATAGCCTCCTATATACAATGTGAGCCCTCACACAACCTCCTATATGAGTATGAGCCCTCACATAGCCTCCTATATACAGTATCAGTCCCCACACAGCCTCCTGCATACAGTGTGAGGACCCACACAGCCTCCTGCATACAGTGTGAGGAGCCACTGTGTGAGTACAGTGTGAGGACTGGTCGTCGGATATGTTGCACGCTTATTGAGATGTGTTATTGACAGCTCTATCATTTTTCTTGCCACTGTCTTGTTAAATATACAGGTTGGATACATTTGGTGTTCATGCCATATAAATTCCTGTTTATAACGAGTACATATTTATCATAGGTAGCTTTGTTTTACTACCATTGGCAGGCATTAACTGGATTTTAGGTCCTAGTGACGTTTTATATCTTTTTTACCTACGTATTCATTAAAGGTTATGTTTTAACCTCTTTCACTACTTTAATTGCTTCATATTACCTTTATTGAGTGGTGACCTGTATGATAGTGTGTGAGCACCAGCTCCAGGCGTCCCTGAAGAGGGGCAGGGAAAAAGTAAAGGGGGCAGTGGGAAGGGGGTTTATCCAAGGAGGGGTGAGGTCAGCAGAGTATGAGAGACAGACTCATCCTAAACCAGGGGTCTCAAACACGCGGGTCGCATGTGGCCCTTCAGACTGGTTCATGCGGCCTGTAGGTGACGCGCCCCTGGGCCTGAGTCGCGTAGCGTTGCGCACGCGGGAGCCTACCCGGAGCCGGATCTGATAGGGGTAGTAGTCTCGTGGCGGTGACCCGGTCCGTGCCCAGGGAGTCAAGCTGAGTGGCAGTTTTTAGCAGAAGATGGTACGGTGTTCGACTACGCCACCCGTTGAATGCGGCTATGAAGCCGCCGCTGCAGGGCAGACCGCTGAGGCCGGTGGTAAGGTCGTGCAGCGTAGCTGGTAGAACCCCCAACGGGAGGGGTATGGCCTCAGGGCAACCGACGTGTTTGAAGGGGGTAGCAGGAACCACTCAGAGACGGTGCGGTGTAGTTCAGGGTCTTTACTGGTGGCAAAGGTAGACCCTCCCGGAGTACTGGCTAGCGATCGGGGCCTGGTTAGTCCGTGAGCTGATGGGATCTCCCCTGGCCAGGCGGAGTTGTAGGCCTCCCCAACTAATCGTACTCTTCTGGCTACCTTGCTAGAGGCTGGTAAAAGTAGCCCACGTCCCTGAGTGTACCGTGTGGTGCTCACCCGTATGGCCGGTGACTCGGGGCCTTTTGGTAGCTTCCGCTCCACGTCGCGGTGCTGGTCCCTTGCGTGTGACCGTGCCTTCGGGTTTCTTGGCCAGAGGACCTGAAATCCCCTGCCGGGCGGTTTCTGCTGCTGGGTAAGGATTAGTCCCCACAGCCTCGGACTCCGGGTCCGGTAAGAACTCTTCAATCAGGGCGAGCTCTACAGCTTCCAGCCCCTGACCTCTTTTAGTACAGCTCCCACAGAGCTCCTGATCTTTCTTTTTCCTATTGCTGCTCCACTACAGACCAGACTGTGTCTCTGTCTGTGTTCTCTGCTCTTTCTCTACTCACTAACCCTGCCTCAGCCCCAGCTTTATATAGGGGAAGTTCTTCCCCTCCCAGGACTGGGCAGGAGGTGTGGCATGCATAGGATGTCTGACCAGGAAACATCCCACCTGCTCACAGACGTAATATTGCTATTACTGTGGGAACCAGACCCCTGGGGTGCCACATTCCACCCTAGTGAAATTTAGTACTCCGGGACTAAACATACTTTTGTAAAACATAACAAGTAAAAACAGAAACAGTATAACAAAGAAAAAACACATTATGATGGTCACGGCGTGTCCGCAACCGGGTGCAGTCTTTGAAGAAAACAAAGGTGTCCATTTCACCAAGAGACAGGGAGCCGTAACCGGGTAGGGGTCTGTCCTGCCCCGAGTCCTTAACAGTCTTTAGTCCATTCCCGGGTTACGCTCCAAACATATGTACAAAGGATTCCGGATAATCCATAAACGACACCTATAAACAAACTAGAAATACACAATTATTTACAAGTAACAGAAAACAGGTAAATACAAATAAACAGTCTAAACACTTAGATCCTCCAACGTACGGGTAACTGGCCTCTAGTGGCTCTAGTGGACCTACGGAGCTGACTGACTGGTCCTGAGCTACCAGGTGTAGGAGCTGTCAAAGGTAAACTGGGCAGCTGTCTATGGGCTCTTTGGCTCACTAGGGGTATGGCAGGCTCACTATAAGCAGAGGGTTGATCCTCCTGGTCTGCTTGTGTGGGGTCTTCTGCCTCCTGGACCGGCTGCTCTTCCAGCTCTACCTGTTTCTCCGTAGGTACTTGAGATGCTGGTTGGATGAAGGTGAGGACGGGTACCACAACTGCGCCATTGACTTGAGTCCAAGACCGAGGGAAGTCTCCGAGCACAGTACTAACCATATCTTCCCTTTCCTCTGCGGGTCGAGGGTCTTCTTGTTCTTCTTCAGGGCTTCGTAGCTGTTCGGGACACTTCTTCAGGTGATCTTGGGATACAATGGCTGTGGTTTCCCCTCCGTCCTTGCTGATTGTACAGACCTTTGGGTTCTCGTGGCTCGAGGGCAGTACGGTGTACGGGTCCTTCTCCCACTGGTCGTCCAGCTTGTGGAGCCGCCTCTTCCTCTTCAAGACCTGCTCTCCAGGTACCAGGGGAACAGCGGGAGCATGCTGGTTATAAGCCTTCTCCTGTCTCTCTCTAGCTTGACAGAGACTTCGCTCCACGCTCTCCTGTACTTTCCGGTACTGCTGCTGCCTCTCTGTGTCCCAGTCTGCTTCTGGTGAAGTGTCCTCGGGTGTCAGGACTCCCATCTCCAGATCAACAGGGAGCTTACCAGGTCTCGCTCTCATTAGGTAAGCCGGGGTACAGTTGGTAGAACCTACTGGGATGTGGTTGTATAGGTCCACCAGATCAGGCAGTTTCTCAGGCCACAGACTGCGATCTTCCAGGGGCAATGTTTTCAGAAGATCTATCACCACCTGGTTCATTTTCTCGCAGAGTCCATTGGTTTGCGGATGATAGGGTGTTGTTCGTATCTTCCGGCAGCCATACAGAGTGCAGAATTCCTGGAAGACCTCCGCTTCAAAGGCAGGTCCCTGGTCCGTCAGCACCTGCTCCGGGTATCCGTGTGGACGGCAGAAGTGCTGCTGGAAGGCTCTAGCTGCTGTTTGAGCCGTTAAGTCCTTGACCGGGACCACCACCAGGAACCGGGAGTAATGATCTACGATTGTGAGGGCGTAGACATACCCAGATCTGCTTGGAGCCAGTTTCACATGGTCCAGGGCTACCAGTTCCAGTGGCTGTCGGGTGATGATGGGCTGCAAGGGAGTCTTCTGGCTGGCACGGTCCTTCCTTCTTAGGTGGCACGGTCCACAGTCTCTGCACCACCTCTCGATGGTTCCCCTCATGCCTACCCAGTGGAACCGCCCGCGCAGCAGGAACTCCAGCTTCTTCCACCCGAAGTGCCCAGCTCCGTCGTGGTATGCCTCCAGTACCATAGCCGCGTCTCTTCTTGGCACCACTACTTGCCAGATCAGTTCATGCGTCCGGGAGTTAACCATTCTGCGGCACAACTTCCCCTTGTAAAGGAACAGTCGACTCTTCTCAGCCCACAATTGCTTGGTCTCCTCCGGAGCGTCTGGGTCAAGGCGGGCATCTGGCTGAGTCAGCATCTCCTTCACCAGTCGGACGGCGGGGTCACTGTCTTGCGTTTCCGCCCAGTTGTAATGAGGTAAGGGGTTGAACGTAGCGGATTGCTTACTCCTTACCCGGTGGGAATACTGGATAGTCCCATGCCGGTGGAACGCGGGAAGTTCAACCTCTTCCAGTTCTTCTGGATCTTCCCCCACGTCCGGTAGGTTTGGCATTCTGGACAAGGCATCCACGTTGGTATTGGAGCGTCCTGCCCGGTATTTGATTGTGAACTCAAAGTTGGACAGGCGGGCCATCCATCTCTGCTCCAGGGCACCGAGTCTTGCTGTGTCCAGGTGTGTCAACGGGTTGTTATCCGTGTACACGGTGAACCGGGAAGAGGCGAGGTAGTGCTTAAAGCGTTCGGTGACTGCCCACACCACTGCCAGGAATTCTAACTTGAATGAGCTGTAATTCTCAGGGTTTCTTTCGGTGGGTCGCAGTTTTCGGCTGGCGTAAGCAATTACTCGTTCCTTCCCCTGCTGGATCTGGGACAGTACGGCTCCTAGCCCGATGTTACTTGCGTCGGTGTAGAGGATAAAGGGCTGGCTGTAATCCGGGTACGCCAGGATTTCATCCCCCGTGAGGGCCATCTTCAGCTGGCGGAAGGACTCTTCTTCCAGCTTCTCCCATCTGAAGGGCGGCTTCTGGTTCTTGGCCTTCCTGGACTGGCCTATCAGGAGGTCCTGCATAGGAGCTGCCTTTTTGGTGAAACCGGGAATGAATCTTCGGTAGTAGCCTACCAACCCGAGGAACTGCCGCACTTCCTTTACGCTGGAGGGGCTTGGCCATTCCTTAATTGCGGTGATCTTATCAGGGTCGGGAGCCACTCCGTCAGCACTCACCACGTGTCCCAGGTACTGCACCATTGGTTTCAGGAGGTGACACTTGGAGGGTTTCACCTTTAGGCCGTAGTTTGCCAGGGCTTCGAACACTTCTGCCAGGTGTTTCAGGTGGTCCTCGTAGGTCTTGGAGTAGACGATGACATCGTCCAGGTATAACAGGACCGTCTCGAAGTTTCGGTGTCCCAGACAGCATTCCATCAACCGTTGGAAGTTTCCTGGTGCGTTGCAGAGTCCGAACGGCATGCAGGTAAACTCGCTAAGTCCCATCGGGGTGGTAAATGCGGTCTTCTCCCGGTCCGCCTCTGCTACAGGAACCTGCCAGTACCCGCTAGTGAGATCCAAAGTAGAGAAGAAGTTAGCAGATTTTAAAGCAGCCAAAGACTCCTCTATCCTTGGTAAGGGGTACGCATCTTTGTGTGTGATACGGTTGATTTTCCGGTAATCTACACACATTCTCATAGTGTTGTCTTTCTTTTTAACCAAGACTAGTGGAGCTGCCCAGGGGCTACAGCTATCCCTGATTACCCCAGCCTCCTTCATGTCTCTAAGCATCCCCTTGGCGTGTTGGTAGTGTGCAGGGGGTACGGGTCGGTATCTCTCCTTTATGGGAGGATGGTCTCCCGTGGGGATGTGGTGTTCTACCCCCTTTACTCGCCCGAAGTCTAACGGGTGTTTACTAAACACTCTCTCGTACTCTTGAACCACCCGATAGACTCCCTGTTTCTGGTGTGAGGGAGTGGAGTCAGTACCCAAATGTAGTTGCTGACACCAGTCCTCTATTGTTTTCTTAGAGCCGTTACCTTCCTCTGGTTGAGATGGAGGCAAGGGTTCCACGGCCTGTACAGAATTCTGGTTTATGGTGAACAATTTAGCTAGCGTGGCATACCGGGGCAGGTGTACTTCTCTCTTCCCGATGTTTATTATGCGAACGGGCACCCTCCCATGGCGTACATCAACCACAGCCCGTGCTGTCAAAATGGTGGGCCTACTGTCTGAGTAGACGGGTTCTACCATTGCTTGGTAGTCTCTACCTCTTAGACCAATAGCTGCCCGGCACTAAATCATCATTTCACTTTTTGGGGGCATGGCAATAGGGAAAGGGTCACACATTCTCACGCTTCCAATCTCACCACCGGAGAGTTCCACCTGTTGCCGTCGCATCAGTGCCCGGATCTCTTTTTGGAGCACTCGCTGCTGGCCGGAGCTGGCGTTCTTGGCAACCTGCTGTAAAATGAAAATCACCTCTGCAAGACAATTTTCAATCACATTAGTTCCTAGAGTTATCTTTGGGTGACTCTCGCGCTTGTCAATGTCTACAATGATCAGTCCCTGTGCTGCCAGTTCGACTCTACCGATTTTAATGGTCATCTCTTTGAATCCGATCTGTGGCACGGGTTGACCATTGCTGGCGATGATACTCAAGTCGTCGTCAGGGTAGCGAGTTATATCCGAGTCATTCCAGTACTGCTTGAAGAGCACGTACGGGATGGTGGTGACCTGTGACCCGGTGTCAAGTAGGGCACTCATAGGAATGCCATCCAGTACCACAGGCAAGACTGGACGTCCTCCCACATATTTGTCATGCCAGTTCGATGGGCCTGGTGATCTTATTCCTGGGGGTTGGCCCTCTACCCCAGGTTGTGCCAGTTTAAAGGACAGTACCTTGCCATATGTCCGGGTTGATTGCAGCGGCGGCAGATGGGTTGTCCGTCCTCGTTGTATCGGTCGCTGGGTCTTCCTCTGGCCGGTGGGGTCCTCCTTGGTCGACGCCACGGGATGTCCTCCGGTCCGGATGCCAGCTGGATCTTCCCTGGAGCAGAAACCTGTAACGACTGCACAGTTCGGGTTAGCGCGGCAACGCTTTTAGCTAGCTCTTGGACCTGATGGTGCAGGTCTGGAGCCGGGTCATTGTTCAAAGCCTGCGCATCAGCCCCCACAGGCCCTGCCGACAAGGGCGCCGCCTCCTGGTGGTAAGCGGTAGTAGGGCGCCTGTGGGTCACAACGCCACCCGGTGCCGGTTCTCGGAGCACCCGGATGGCTCTGTCCTTGAACTGTGCAAAGTCCAGATGAGGATCCTGTAAGGCCATTGCCCGCAACTGGGTTCGGTGGGCATTGCAATATAGTCCCTCTATAAATTGTTCGGTCAACAGCCTGTCCTCGTTTCCCACGCTGTCAGGGTCGGTCTGCTTAATGGCTCTCAGGGCCTCTTGTAGGTTTAAAGCATAGTCTCTTATACTCTCATGTGCTCACTGTTTGCACCCGTAGAATCTAAGCTTAATCTCGGCTGAGGTGCGGGTATCAAAGGTGTCTTTCAGCCGGGTTAATATCCCTGCGACAGTCCTCCTCCCAGGTGGCCAGGACTTTACCTCCCTTTGGGCTGCCCCGGTTAGTTGGGCCACCAGGATGCTCACTTTTTGCTCTTCTGTGAGGGGGTACACCTGGAAGAGGCTATCCAGCTTTTCTCTAAAGTCATTCAGGGTATGTGACTCCCCTGAGTACTGGGGTAGCCAGGCTGCCCCCGGGATATAGGGCATAGTGAAAGGCATGATCGCAGCAGCGGTGGCGCTGGCGGTGGCTGCGGCAGTGAAGCTCTCCTCCGTATCCGACATCTTCCTCCCCCCTAGTGGACCGTGGCCTACCTTGCGATGATCCTCTTTCGTAGGCCGCGGCTCCGCAGTGGATCGTCAGGGTCGAGGACCTTCCGTCGCGCTCCTATGACGTCGGCGTCTGCTGGGCTCCTTCCAGGACCTTACGCAACGTCTGGACGTGAGGCGGGGCTTCAGTTCTCACGGGCTTTTCGGAGTCCACGCCCCTCTTCTTCCCGCGCGGCGTCTTCAAGATGGCGTCCAACGGCGGGAAAACTCCACGGATGGCGGGAAGAAGGCAGAAGATGGCGTCCAACGGCGGGAAAACTCCACGGATGGCGGGAAGAAGGTAGAAGATGGCGTCGGATGGCGGGAATCTTCACCACAGGTAAGTTTAAAAGTCTCTTTTTCAGGCACGCAGTACCCGGTGGTTGCGGGCACGAGATCCTGCCGACTACGCCAAAGTTGACGCGCCCCTGGGCCTGAGTCGCGTAGCGTTTCGCACGCGGGAGCCTACCCGGAGCCGGATCTGATAGGGGTAGTAGTCTCGTGGCGGTGACCCGGTCCGTGCCCAGGGAGTCAAGCTGAGTGGCAGTTTTTAGCAGAAGATGGTACGGTGTTCGACTACGCCACCCGTTGAATGCGGCTATGAAGCCGCCGCTGCAGGGCAGACCGCTGAGGCCGGTGGTAAGGTCGTGCAGCGTAGCTGGTAGAACCCCCAACGGGAGGGGTATGGCCTCAGGGCAACCGACGTGTTTGAAGGGGGTAGCAGGAACCACTCAGAGACGGTGCGGTGTAGTTCAGGGTCTTTACTGGTGGCAAAGGTAGACCCTCCCGGAGTACTGGCTAGCGATCGGGGCCTGGTTAGTCCGTGAGCTGATGGGATCTCCCCTGGCCAGGCGGAGTTGTAGGCCTCCCCAACTAATCGTACTCTTCTGGCTACCTTGCCAGAGGCTGGTAAAAGTAGCCCACGTCCCTGAGTGTACCGTGTGGTTCTCACCCGTATGGCCGGTGACTCGGGGCCTTTTGGTAGCTTCCGCTCCATGTCGCGGTGCTGGTCCCTTGCGTGTGACCGTGCCTTCCGGTTTCTTGGCCAGAGGACCTGAAATCCCCTGCCGGGCGGTTTCTGCTGCTGGGTAAGGATTAGTCCCCACAGCCTCGGACTCTGGGTCCGGTAAGAACTCTTCAATCAGGGCGAGCTCTACAGCTTCCAGCCCCTGACCTCTTTTAGTACAGCTCCCACAGAGCTCCTGATCTTTCTTTTTCCTATTGCTGCTCCACTACAGACCAGACTGTGTCTCTGTCTGTGTTCTCTGCTCTTTCTCTACTCACTAACCCTGCCTCAGCCCCAGTTTTATATAGGGGAAGTTCTTCCCCTCCCAGGACTGGGCAGGAGGTGTGGCATGCATAGGATGTCTGACCAGGAAACATCCCACCTGCTCACAGACGTAATATTGCTATTACTGTGGGAACCAGACCCCTGGGGTGCCACATAGGCACCATAGACCCCGATCGCGGCCCGGTCCAGGAGCTGCCGACAGCTTCACTTTAGTTCAGTGTATTGCTGCGCAGAGACCGGCTCTCTGCATGATACAATACCAATGCCAGCCACCGGCCTATCAGAGGCCAGCAGCGGACATCCGTGTCCCAGCGCAGCGGTGCATGACATCACTAACATGGGTAGATGTCAGCTGCTGGCCTCTGATAGGCCGGTGGCAGGCATTGGTCTCTGCGCAGCAATACACTGAACTAAAGCGCAGCTGCCGGAAGCTCCTGGACCAGGCCGCGATCGTCAAGGGGTCTATGGTGCCTGCGCCCGCATATGCAGAAAGGACACCGAGGGAACGGAGGACAGGTGAGAAGAGACTTTTTTTTTTCTTATATATGTATGTGAAGAATGGAACTGCGGACATTCCTACAATATAGGGACCTGAATGGGGACATTCCTACAATATGGGAACCTGGATAGGAACATTCCTACAATGTGGGACCTGGATGGGGACATTCCTACAATGTGGGACCTGAATGGAGACATTCCTACAATATGGGGACCTGGATAGGAACATTCCTACAATGTGGGACCTGGATGGGGACATTCCTACAATGTGGAACCTGAATGGGGACATTCCTTCAATATGGGGACCTGGATAGGAACATTCCTACAATGTGGGACCTGGATGGGGACATTCCTACAATGTGGGACCTGAATGGGGACATTCCTACAATGTGGGACCTGAATGGGGACATTCCTGCAATACGGGGACCTGGATGGGGACATATCTACACTGTGCGGACCTAGATAGGGACATTCCTACAATGTGGGGACCTGGATGGGGACATAACTACAATATGGGGAACTGGATTGGGACATATCTACAATGTGGGGACCTGGATAGGAACATTCCTGCATTGTGGGGACCTGGATAGGAACATTTCTACAATGTGAGGACCTGGATAGGAACATTCCTACATTGTGGGGACCTGGATAGGAACATTTCTACAATGTGAGGACCTGGATGGGGGACATTCCTACAAGATGGGGACATTACAACAAGATGGGGACCTAGATGGGGGACATTACGACAAGATGGGGACCTGGATGGGGGACATTATGACAAGTTGGGGACCTGAATGGGGGACATTACGACAAGTTGGGGACCTGGATGGGGCATTACTACAAGATGAGGACCAGGATGGTGCATTACTGCAAGTTGAGGACCAGGATGGTGCATTACTACAAGATGAGGACCAGGATGGTGCATTACTACAAGATGAGGACCAGGATCAGTCATTACTAAAAGATGGGGACCAGGATGAGACATTACTACAAGATGAGGACCAGGATGAGTCATTAACCCCTTTACAACCCAAGGTGGTTTGCACATTAATGACCAGGCCAATTTTTACAATTCTGACCACTGTCACTTTATGAGGTAATTACTCTGGAATGCTTCAACGGATCTCCCTGATTCTGAGACTGTTTTTCGTGACATATTGTACTTCATGATTGTGGTAAAATTTCTTCGATATCACTTGTGTTTATTTGTGAAAAAATGGAAATTTTGCAAAAATTTTGAACATTTTGCAATTTTCAAAATTTTAATTTTTATGCCCTTAAATCAGAGAGATATGTCACACAAAATAGTTAATAAATAACATTTCCCACATGTCTACTTTACATCAGCACAATTTTGGAACCAAAATTTTTTTTACTGGGGAGCTATAAGGGTTAAAAGTAGACCAGCGATTTCTCATTTTTCTAACAACATTTAGAAAACCATTTTTTTAGGGACCACATCATATTTAAAGTCACTTTGAGGGGTCTTTATGACAGAAAATACCCAAAAGTGACACCATTCTAAAAACTGCACCCCTCAAGGTGCTCAAAACCACATTCAAGAACTTTATTAACCCTTCAGGTGCTTCACAGGAATTTTTGGAATGTGGAAGAAAAAAATGAACATTTAACTTTTTTCACAAAAATGTTACTTTAGACCCAATTTTTTTTATTTTCGCAGGGGTAACAGGAAAAAATAGACCCCAAAATTTGTTGATCAATTTCTCCTGAGTAAGCAGATACCCCATATGTGGGGGAAAACCACTGTTTGGGCGCACAGCAGGGTTCGGAAGGGAAGAAGCGCCATTTGACTTTTTAAATGTAAAATTTGCTTGAATAATTAGCGGACGTCATATTGCATTTGGGGAGCCCCTGATGTGCCTAAAAAGTGGAAACCCCCCACAAGTGACCCCATCTTGGAAACTAGACCCCTCAGGGAACTTATCTAGATGTGTGGTGAGCACCTTAAACCCCCAGGTGCTTCACAGAAGTTTATAACATTGAGCCGTAAAAATTAAATTTTCACATTTTTCCCACAAAAATGTTTTTCAGCCCCCACTTTTGCATTTTCATAAGGGTAAAAGGAGAAATTGCACTATGCAGTTTGTTGCTCAATTTCTTCTGAGCAAGCAGATACCCCATATGTGGGGGAAAACCACTGTTTGGGCGCACAGCAGGGTTCGGAAGAGAAGGAGCGCCATTTGACCTTTTAAATGTAAAATTTGCTTGAATAATTAGCGAACGCCATATTGCATTTGGGTAGCCCCTGATGTGCCTAAACAGTGGAAACCCCCCACATGTGACCCCATTTTGGAAACTATACCCCTCAGGGAACTTATCTAGATGTGTGGTGAGCACCTTGAACCCCCAGGTGCTTCACAGAAGTTTATAACATTGAGCCGTAAAAATAAAATTTTCACATTTTTCCCACAAAAATGTTTTTCAGCCCCCACTTTTTCATTTTCATAAGAGTAACAGAAGAAATTGCACTATGCAGTTTGTTGTACAATTTCTCCTGAGTTAGCAGATACCCCATATGTGGGGGATAACCACTGTTTGGGAGCGCGGCAGGGTTCGGAAGGGAAGGAGCGCCATTTTACTTTTTGATTGTAAAATTTGCTTGAATAATTAGCGGATGTACCCCTGATGTGCCTAAACAGTGGAAACCGCCCCCAAGTGACACCATTTTGGAAACTAGACCCCTCGGGGAACTTATCTAGATGTGTGGTGAGCACCTTGAACCACCAGGTGCTTCACAGAAGTTTATAACATTAAGCCGTAAAAATAAAATTTTCACATTTTTACCAAAAAAAATGTTTTTCAGCCCCCACTTATGCATTTTCAAAAGGGTAACAGAAGAAATTGCACTATGCAGTTTGTTGTGCAATTTCTCTTGAGTTAGCAGATACCCCATATGTGGGGGCAAACCACTGTTTGGGCGCGCGGCAGGGTTCGGAAGGGAAGGAGCACCATTTGACTTTTTGATTGTAAAATTTGCTTGAATAATTAGTGGATGTGCCCCTGATGTGCCTAAACAGTAGAAACCCCCACAAGTGACACCATTTTGGAAACTAGACCCCTCGGGGAACTTATCTAGATGTGTGGTGAGCACCTTGAACCCCCAAGTCCTTTACAGAAGATTATAACATGGAGCCGTGAATATAAAAAAATCAAACTTTTTCCACAACAATGATGTTTTAGCCCCAATTTTTTTATTTTCGCAAGGGTAAGAGGAGAAATTGGACCCCAAAAACTTTTGTGCAATTTCTCCTGAGTACTCTAATACCCCATATGTCGGGAAAATACAGTGTTTGGGCGCACGGCAGAGTTCATAAGGGAAGGAGCACTGGGTGACTTTTTGAGCACAAAATTGGCTGGAATCGATAGCGGACGCCATGTCGCGTTTGAAGAGCCCCTGATGTCCTAAATAGTTGAAACCCCCCACAAGTGACCCCATTTTGGAAACTACACCCCTCAAGGATTTTATTATGGGGTGCAGTGAACATTTTGAACCCAGAGGTACGACACAAAATTTGATGACATTAGGTCATCATATTGAATAAGTTGTCATTAGTCTTGAGCGCAAGTGCTCGCTACTTGAGTTTGCATCGGGTACTCAGTTATGCACCATGTATCACAGGTGCTCAAGTGAAATGCTCGAGTCCCCTCCCGCATGTTTCACGGTTATTAGACACCCCCAAAAAACATGCGGGGATCGCTCGAGCATGGCAGGCAATCCCCGCGAGGTTATTTTGGCCGCGAAGCATATGGGGCGGAGACTCGAGCACCCGCGATACTCAATGCATACCTGAGCACCCGATGCAAACTCAAGTAGCGAGCACTAGTTGCCATATCGTCATCTTTTTTTTTTTTTTTTTTATAAAAAAAAACAACCCTTACCCCCAACCCTAACCCTACCCTAGCCCAAACCTGACCCCAACCTTAACATTAGCACAACCCTAACCCCAACCCCAGCTCTAGTGTTTATTTTTTACGCCGTTCCTCGTGCGGTATAAGTGATTAGACGACCTTATTCTTCGGGTCGGTGCGACTACAGAGATACCAGAATGATATCGGGTTTTTATGATTGACAGCTGTCACACACTAAAAGACACATATTTTGTAAAATCTAGTTTTTGCATCGCCATATTTTGAGAGCTATAATTTTTCCATATTTTGGCCGACAGAGTCATGTGATGGATTTTTTTTGCGGGACAAGTTGACGTTTTTATTGGTGCCATTTTCAGGCACGTGATATATTTTGATCGCTTTCTATTCCAGCTTTTGGTAGGCAGAATAAACAAAAACCTACAATTCAGGAATTGTTTTTTTTTTTTTATTCTACTCAGCATGTGGTAAAATTGATAAGGTAGCTTTATTCTTCGGGTCAGTACGTTTACAGCGGTACCACATTTTTATCGTTTTTCTATGTTTTGGCGCTTTTACACAATAAAAGACATTTTATAGAAAAAATTATTTTTTTGCATCGCTTTATTCTGAGAGCTATAACTTTTTGAATTTTCAGATTATGGAGCTGTATGGCGGCTTGTTTTTTGCGGGACAAGATTACATTTTCAGCGGTACCATTTTTATTTATATTCATCTTTTTGATCGCATGTTATTCCATTTTTTGTTTGGCGGTATGATGATAAAGCATTGTTTTTTGCTTCGTTTTTTTTTTTTTTTTTACCGTGTTCAATGAAGGGGTTAACTAGTGGGACAGTTTTATAGGTCAGGTCGTTCCGGACGCGGCGATACCAAATATGTGTACTTTTATTGTTTTTTTTCATAATAATATTTATTGATGGGTACATTATATTTTTATTTTTGGTGGATTATTATTATTATTTTTTTTTTTATATTTTTACAATTTTTTTAACAAATAGTTTTTTCACTTTCTGAGAGGTTTTACACTTTTTTACTTTGTCCCACTCTGGGACTTTCACTTTTTTTATTCTGATCGCCTGCATAGCATAGGGATGGAGCACCATCCCTGAGCCATGCAGGCAGTCAGCGCTGCACAGTGAGAAGATTGTTCGGTCATGCACTGCGCATGACCGAACAATCTACCTGCTGTCTGGTGACCCGGATGTTGTTATGACGACATCAGGTCATCATGGCAACACCCGGGAAGCCGCGGCAGACAGCGCTGGAGCCCGGAAGAGGAGGTGAGTATTGCGATCACCTCCCCTTGCCACCGCAATGCTGCGATCGACTTCGATCGCAGCATTGCGGGGGTTAATGTGCCGGGAGTGGTGCGGGACCGCTCCCTGCACATAGTACCGGGTGTCAGCTGTGACAATCAGCTGACACCCGGCGGCTATCGCGCCTGCACAGCCTGTGTGCGCGCATGATCGCCATGACGTACTAATAAGGGTCAGGCTCTTAAAGCCCAGGGCACAGACGCATATTAGTACGTCATGGGCTGTAAAGGGGTTAATACAAGATGAGGACAAATTCAAAAGGTGTATAGAAAAAAAAATGATATCACTAAAAATGTCATTTTGTCATGCAAAGAATGGGGCCCATCTACCCAGCCGAGTTTGAGACCCTTGCTTTATAAAGTATCTTTGCTTAACAAACAGTTGTTTCTGAGAAGCTAATGATAGCAAATGATCAGGCAATATTTTCTGTGCATTTTCCCATTTCATTCTACTTGTGCCTCCTTTTCGCAAACATTCTGTTGCAATTTTTGGGTTAACTCCTTTATTTTGGATTTTATCTTATTGATCTCCCCTATGCATATTCACCGTACATATGCTTTCATAGCATCCCATATAAATCTCGTAGATGACGACCCATCATTAAAACGAAAATATTCTAAGATTCTAGAGCTAAGAGTTGGACCAATTAGTTGCAGCCAAAAAGGATTGATGTGCCATGTATAGTCCCCCGGAGACCTCACAGCACCCATCTGCAGTTGTACCTGTATAGGCGAGTGGTCAGAGACACTCCTTGGCAGATACCTCACCGATTTAATATAGGGTATGATTGATTCAAAGCCAATAGCTTGGTCTATTCTTGACAAAGAATGATGGGAGGCGAAGTAACAGGAATATTGTCTGACATCAGGGTGCCGTATTCTCCATAGGTCCACTATGCCTACCCCCTCTAGTAGATAATGTAGAGATGTATATTGTGCATTTTGAAAAATATTTCCAGTATGGAATTTATCCCAGAAAGGGTGGCGGTAGGTGGTAAAATCCCCTCCCCCTGCGAGGTTGGGATTTAGGAGGATGTTAGTTTTAGATCAGTTGCAGAACGGAGGGCACGGGAGGGGTGATAGACAGAAATGAGGGATGAGATATAGGGTGGTGCAGAACTGTGGAGGGCTTTATGGGTGAGAGAGATGAGTTTGTATTGTATTCTGTGGTGAATGGGTAACCAGTGCAATGACTGGCACTGGTTAGAGGTGTTGGTGAAGCAGCCTGATAGAAACACGACCCTGGCTACTGCATTCAGAATGGATTGGAGAGGAGAGAGTTTGTTTAGAGGGAGACCGATTAGAAGAGAGTTGCAGTAGTCCAGACGAGAGTGAATAAGAGCGACAGTAAGAGTTTTTGCAGTATCAAAGGTGAGAAAATGTGGGGTTCTGGAGATGTTTTTAAGGTGCAGGTGACATGAGTGAGTGAGAGATTGTAGCCCAGTCAAGAGAGCTTGTAAAAGAACTTCTACATGATGTTTCAAGGATGGAAAGAGACTGCCATCTACTGGCCAGACGCCGTCAAGCTGAACCAAGATATGGAAGGGAAGTTGCAGGGAGAGCAAGTTCAGACGCTGGACCTGATCAGGTGACTTCCAGGAAGGAGTTCCGAAAAATAAGAGGCCAGCGCGCCAAACCTGAGGGGTCTTTGACGCCAAGCAGCAGAAAGGAGCAGATGTGTTCCCTGCGTCCTGAGAAACCCCGCGTGACAGGCCTTAGCCAGAGGCCTGTGAGGTGCCACAGCCGGGCACCGGTAAAAGAGCTCCGGATATCTCGCGGATGTTACCTGAGTGCTGTGCCTGCTGAGGAGACTAGGAACCTAATTGCGGTGCTGAGTGAGTTCGCGGAACCCGACGTCGCCCGCCGACAGACGAGGCCTGGACCCCCCTTTCCAAGGCTCGAGAGACTGCCTCCAACAGCCAAGCAGAGAGGAGTTGAGAGACGGTTGCCCCAGGAAAGTCACGCCAGCGCAAGCGGAGGAGCTGCATACGTGAACAGGGCCGTCACTTCCACTGTTCACCCACAATACTGGGGACAATTGGGTTTAAATAATCAGGTTGTGAGGGGAACGGTTGGGACTAAAGGAGCACAACGTGATCTAATTGAATTTATGCGGAAGAGACTCACGGCCTAGTGTGAATAACCGATGACCCCCGCTAGGGCCAAATGTACAGTTAAAGAACTTACGTGGTGTCTCCCATGACTGAGGGCACCCTACTTAAGAGACTTCGCCTTACTTAAGAGACTTCACCTTACTTAAGAGACTTCACCCTACTAAAGAGACTGCACCTTACTTAAGAGACTTCACCTTTCTTTGAGAGGCTTCACCTTACTTTGAGAGACTGCGTGTTATTTTGAGAGATTTTGCCTTTTGATGATATATTGAATTACTGTTCATTACCCGTGTTACTAATCCCTTGTTCAGAATACCTGTTGCATAAAATTGTTTATTTTCATCTCAGACTGTTCTCGCCTTGTGTCTCTGTGCGTTGCATTCCCGCACCTGCATTACATTTGGCGTAGTCGGCAGGATGCAACATTCAGACGCAGAGATGGGGGATCAGTCTGTGGCTGGGTCCGGTCGGGCCCATATACCCCTGGGGGCTATGCTCAGCCATCTTCCCAAGTTTTCAGGGGATGGCATGTCACTGTGGGACTGGGTAGAAAGACTGAGAAGTATGTTACGGATGTACCCCCTTGATCCCCTAGCCCAGGCGGAGCTGGCCCTCCTAACCCTTGATGGAGAGGCCCGACAGACTGTGATGTACCGCCCACCTGGGGACCGTGACACCGTGGATAAAATGATACAAATTTTAGAGGACATGCACGGTGACACTACAGATTTGGGACACTTGCGCTTACGGTTGTTCCAGTGGGTCCAAGGGGAAAATGAGACAGTAAATCAGTATGTTAATGCGTTGCAGGAAGTGACGGCCCATATCACTAAGAAAGTTCGAGATGGGAACCGAGGACTGGGACCATTGGATGAGGTGTTGCGTGACCAACTGATTGCCGGCTTGAAAGACCCTTCCCTGAGGCAGATCCTGAAGGAGCGGCTGCGATTGAGCCCTGATATGGGCTTCCTGGAGGTAGGGGCTGAAGCTAGAGTGCTGGAGAGAGAAGTTCCTGTTCTCAAAGCCACAGTTAGAAGTCAAGAGGCAATTGCTCCTGGATTCACCAACCAAGAGCCTGATTGGGTACGGGAAATATATCAGGAAATTCAAGACATTCGGGGTGAGCTGAATGCTATTATAAAGCCCCCTACTGCTCCCTTGCCGACGGACCGTACTGCTCAACGCGGACGGAGACCAGAACGAGAGAGACGTTCCTACCCGGCCGCAGCACGGCATGTACCCGACCTATCGGCAGAAAGAGGACCGGAGTGCTGGACTTGCGAAGGTAGGGGGCATATCTCCAAAGACTGTCCCAACCGAGAAAGGAGGAGGAGGGGACAGCTGTTAAACTAAAATGCCCCACGGTTGTGGAGCATACCATGGGGTCTCGTGCTTCAGAGAGTAGAAGAGGGAGCTCTGAAGACATTGTCTCCGAGAGGCCCATCATCTGGGCTGAATTCAATGGGCAGCGGATCCGCTGTTTGATGGACACCGGGTCTCAAGTGACCACTATGCCTGAGACGTATTTCCAAAGTCACTTTCCTGAAGTCACTCGTTCCTGCCGGGAACCCACTGTCAAATTGGTGGCGGCCAATCAACTACCTATCCCAGTAGCGGGAGTAGTATGGATGTCCATGCGGGCATGTGGAAAGGACCTCGGTCGAAAAGGGATCGTACTAACCACAGGGCCCGGAGGCGATGGGCCCATTGTAACCCTGGGCATGAATGTGCTGAAAGAAGTCGGACAGTTCCTGGCTGAGGGCTGTAGCAAAAACAACTGGACCCGCGCCACTCGAGACCCAGCTAGCAAGAGAGTGTTCCAACACCTCGTGCGGGTCAGCCAGATTCAAAAATTGCCCACTACCTCTCAGTACCTTGGCAAGGTATCGATACCGCCCGAAGCCACAATGACACTGCCAGTGGGACAGACTGTACTCACGTTGCCGGTGCTGGCACATGTGTCGTTAGAGGGCATGGATATTCAAACTGAACCGATGGAAGGAGAAGAAGCGCCCTCTGGACTCCTGATTGCTCGACCTCTGGACACCATGCGGCACGGCCGAGTACCCGTGCGCTGCATCAATTTAGGTGGCACCAGTTTACAGTTGTTGCCCCGACAAGAGGTGGCGCGAGTGTACATAATGCCAGAGGCCCTTACTAAAGAGGACGCTATAGGGCTGGCACCTGTGGAAGGAAAACCATGGACCATCGAGGTGTCCCTCAACAGCCAGGAGAATGGAAGAGAACCGTTGGCTGGACGCCACCTTCTGGAAGAAATGGAGGCTAATCTGACTGAGTTTTCTGCTGGACAAGTAAGGCAGATCGAACAACTTCTACAGCGATATCAGGGAGTGTTTGCACAGCATGAAGATGATTTCGGGTGCACTCGGGACATTCAGCACGAAATACCCACCGGAAATACTGCTCCCATCCGAGAGAGATATCGGCAGATCCCGCCTCAAATGTACCAGGAGGTGAAAGAGCTGTTGGCCCACATGTTGCAGAACAGTGTGATCCGTGAAAGTCAGAGCCCCTGGGCGGCTCTGATCATGCTGGTCCGAAAGAAGGATGGTACCCTGAGATTTTGCATGGCCTATTGAAAGCTGAATGCCTGTACAGTCCGGGACTCCTATCCACTCCCCCGAATCGAAGAGTCTCTATCTGCACTAGGAAGCGCCAAATTCTTCTCTTCCCTCGACCTGGCCAGTGGCTATTGGCAGGTCCCAGTAGCTGAGAAGGATCGTCCGAAGACCGCTTTTGTTCTCCCTATGGGCCTGTTTGAGTTCAATCGGATGCCGTTCGGACTAACAAATGCGCCAGGGACCTTCCAACGGTTGATGGAGAGATGCTTGGGGGACCTCAACTTTGAAGCCACTTTAATATATCTGGACGATATAATTATCTATTCCGCTACGTTTGAGGATCATCTCCGCCGATTGGAACACGTGTTAGAACGGCTTCAGAGACATGGCCTGAAAATTAAGCCTCGAAAGTATCGTCTCTTCAAACGAGAAATTGAGTATCTGGGGCACACTGTGTCCAGTGCAGGAGTACACCCCACTGCAGAGAAAGTAGCTGCCGTGCAGAAGTGGCCCACGCCCGCCAACCTAAGGGAACTGAGGGCGTTCCTGGGGCTTGCTGGATACTACCGCAGATTTATTAAAGACTACGCTAAGATTGCGATCCCGCTCAATGAATTGCTGAGAGGAACAGCTGGGGGAGCCAAGCGACAGCCCATCGAGTGGGGCCCACGACAAGAAGAGGCATTCCGAGCATTGAAAATGGCGCTAACATATGCCCCAATCTTGGCCTACGCCGACTTTTCGCAGCCTTTCGTGTTGTACACCGATGGAAGCTTGCATGGACTGGGAGCAGTGCTGGCTCAAGTACAAGGAGGAAAAGAGCGAGTGATCGCGTATGCCAGCAGGTCACTCCGAGATACGGAGAAGAATCCGGAGAACTACAGTTCGTTTAAGCTGGAGCTACTAGCACTGGTGTGGGCCATGACCGAGAAATTTGCTGAGTACTTGTCAGGGTCAGAAGTGCAAGTGCGGACAGATAACAATCCTTTGGCCCACTTGGAGAATGCCAAACTGGGCGCGTTAGGACAGAGGTGGGTCGCAAGGATGTTCAAATACCAGTATAAGATTGCCTATCGGTCCAAGGTCCTTAACACCCATGCCGATGCCCTGTCCCGGGTCACTCAGGCGGGGCCGAAAGAGGACAGAGATGAGGAGCTCGAAGGCGACGAGATTCCAGATTTCAGCCAGTTGGTCGCTGCCCAAGAGACCAGAGAGGAGCCGAAGCCCACTCAGATTCTGGGCCGTTCAAGAGATGAATGGATACATCTGCAGCAATCCGATCCGGAGTTAGCAAAATTGAGGGAATGGGTCGCGCTTAATCAAAGACCCAACCAGGAAACCAGAGCCGCTTCACTTCCAACTACCCTACAAATCCTAGGTCAGTGGGAGAGGCTTCTCCTGAAGGACGGCTTGCTATGCCGAAGAATCCAGCTGCCTCGAGAGTTTGATGTTACCTGGCAGGTGGTAGTTCCAGGAGCGCTAGTAACACAGCTAGCCCAAGAAGCTCATAGAAGAGGTGCTCACTTCGGAGTAGAAAAGACCTTTTCGGTGGTTGCAACGGCTGGTGTATTGGCCTCAACTGCAGCAAGAAGTCGAGGGAGTCTGCCAAGCATGTCGCCAGTGTGAGTTGAATAAGCCCCCGGAACAAAGAGCTCCCATTCAGACCATCCGAACTTCTGCCCCCTTGGAGGTCTTAATGATTGATTACTTGATGATAGGAACTTCATACAATGGTTATGGACACTGTTTGGTCATGACTGATCACTTCACCAAGTTCGCAGTAGTGACGCCTACTAAAGACCAGACGGCAGAAGCTGCAGCTAAGGCCATCTGTCAAGATTTCATCCGGATTTATGGGTGCCCGAAGCGAATACATTCTGACCAGGGGGCCTGCTTCCAAGGGCGAGTGATGGATGAGTTGTACCGCATCTATGGAATCGACCGTTCCCGAACAACGCCCTACCACCCACAAGGGAACGGCGCATGCGAGCACTTTAACCGAACCCTGTTGCAAATGTTGCGAACGCTGGAAGCAGACAAAAAGATGAAGTGGCCCGAATATGTGTCCGAGCTGGTGTGGGTGTATAATAATCGAGTTCATGCGACCACCGGCTACACCCCTTACATGTTGCTGTTTGGAAGAAGTGGCCGAGAAATCACTGAACTGGAGCTAGACTCAGAAGACCCCGGCCCGGGCGGTATCCCAAGTACCTGGATTCGAGAACACCGGCGTCGGCTCCATACAGTGAGAAGACTGGTTGCTCAGAAGTTTCAGGAAGTAGAGCATGCAGTTTGGCCCCCGACGACAGGTGGATCACTTCAGCCAGGAGACCGAGTGCTGGTGAGGGCTAAACGATTTGGAAGTAAACTGGACCATCGTTGGGAGGCGATACCATATCAGGTGGTGAAGAAAGTTCACCCAGACAACCCAGTCTACGAGGTTAGGCCCGAAGGGGATGACGCCGCGACACCCAGGGTGTTGCACCGTAATATGCTGCGACCTTGCTCCTCTGAAGCAGAAGTCTGTAACGGAGTTGGGCCCCCAGACGTATTGGCTGAAGTGCCACATGCAGGAACCTTAGGGGATGAAGGATGGGCCACAATGCAGTTGGGCCCGTCAGAACCGTTGATGCCAACCCCGAGTGGAATTCCAAATGAGTCGGGAAATGATTTGCAATCCCCAGTGGTTGATTCCTCGGATCTCCCGGAGTCACCTCCGCAAGAAGAGCTCAGCAGAACTGAGCGGGCTAATGCCGGAATCCCTCCTAAACGGTATGCTCAGGAAGAGTTCATCTGGTCTCAAATCCAACAGAAAACGCAGGAGTGTGCCCAACTCCTGTCTGAGCTTGCACTGGCTGGAAGGAGGCATCAGTTCTGCGAGAAGCCCACTCGCCCGAGGACTGGCGAGCAAAACGGAGGGAGGAATGTAGCCCAGTCAAGAGAGCTTGTAAAAGAACTTCTACATGATGTTTCAAGGATGGAAAGAGACTGCCATCTACTGGCCAGACGCAGTCAAGCGGAACCAAGGTATGCAAGGGAAGTTGCAGGGAGAGCAAGTTCAGATGCTGGACCTGATCAGGTGACTTCCAGGAAGGAGTTCCGGAAAATAAGAGGCCAGCGCGCCAAACCTGAGGGGTCTTTGGCGCCAAGCAGCAGAAAGGAGCAGACGTGTTCCCTGCATCCTGAGAAACCCCGCGTGACAGACCTAAGCCAGAGGCCTGTGAGGTGCCACAGCCGGGCACCGGTAAAAGAGCTCCGGATATCTCGCGGATGTTACCTGAGTGCTGTGCCTGCTGAGGAGACTAGGAACCTGATTGCGGTGCTGAGTGAGTTCGCGGAACCCGACGTCGCCCGCCGACAGACGAGGCCTGGACCCCCCTATCCAAGGCTCGAGAGACTGCCTCCAACAGCCAAGCAGAGATGAGTTGAGAGACGGTTGCCCCAGGAAAGTCACGCCAGCGGAAGCGGAAGAGCTGCATATGTGAACAGGGCCGTCACTTCCACTGTTCACTGTTGGGAGGGGAACGGTTGGGACTAAAGGAGCACAACGTGATCTAATTGAATTTATGCGGAAGAGACTCACGGCCTAGCGGGAATAACCGGTGACCCCCGCTAGGGCTAAATGTACAGTTAAAGAACTTACGTGGTGTCTCCCATGACTGAGGGCATCGCCCTACTTAAGAGACTTCGCCTTACTTAAGAGACTTCACCGTACTAAAGAGACTGCACCTTACATAAGAGACTTCACCTTACTTTGAGAGACTTCACCTTACTTTGAGAGGCTTCACCTTACTTTGAGAGACTGCGTCTTATTTTGAGAGATTTTGCCTTTTGCTGATATATTGAATTACTGTTCATTACCCTTGTTACTAATCCCTTGTTCAGAATACCTTTTGCATAAAATTGTTTATTTTCATCTCAGACTGTTCTTGCCTTGTGTCTCTGTGCGTTGCATTCCCGCACCTGCATTACATGATTGTATATGGGGGAAAGTTGTGTGTCAAATATGACTCCAAGACATCGAGCTTGCTGCTTGGGGGTTATGGTGGCGCAACCCAAGAAAATTGAAAAGTCAGGTATAGGTAGGTTAGTAGAGAGAAAAAACAAGGAGTTCAGTTTTGGAGAGATTCAGTTTCAGATAGAGGGAAGACATGATGTTAGAGACAGCAGACAGACAATCACTGGTATTTTGTATTAGAGTGGGGGTGATGTCAGGTGAAGAGGTGTATAGTTGGGTGTCATCAGCATTGAGATGGTACTGGAAATCAAATCTGCTGATGGTTTGTCCAATAGGAGCAGTATACAAGGAGAAGAGGAGGGGACCTAGGACTTATCCTTGTGGAACCCCGATAGTAAGAGGAAGATTAGAGGAAGAAGAGCCTGCAAAAGATACCGTGAAGGAGCGGTCAGAGGTAGAAAAACCAGGAGGGAGCGGTGTCCTTGAGGCCTATACAGCGGAGCATAGTGAGGAGGAGCTGATGATCTACAGTGTCAAAAGAGAGATCCAGGAGAAACAGCAGGGAGTAGTGACCATTAGATTTAGCTGTTAGTAGATCATTAGAGACTTTAGTGAGGGCAGTTTCAGTAGAGTGTGAGGAGCAGAAACCGGATTGTAAAGGGTCGAGAAGAGAGTTATCTGAGAGATAGCGGATTAGGCGGGAATGGACCAGGCGTTCCTGGAGTTTAGAGATGAAGGGAAGATTAGAGACCGGTCTGTAGTTAGCAGTGCAGTTCTGGTCCAGGGATGGCTTTTTCAGTAAAAGGGTTATGATGGCATGTTTAAGTGAGGAGGGAAAGATACCTGAAGAAAGAGAGAGGTCAAATATTTTAGTTAGGTGGGTAGTGATGTCAAGGTAAATTATATATATTATAGAAAATCAATTATTTTATTTTAATAGATTACCTAATCAGTGTGAATTAATTTAGAGATGATGGAATAATCTATGTGTATGTATGTATGCAAATGTGTATATGCACATTGATTATGTTAATAGTTAATGATATATAACAGTTTCTGTTCTCAGGCTATGTGCCCACGATGCAGAAATGCTCCGGATTTTTCCTGATCGTTTCTGCATCTCCCTGGCAGAAAACATGTATGCGGATTGTACATGCGGATTTTACATGCGGATTGTACATGCGGATTTTACATGTGGATTGTACATGCGGATTTTACATGCGTTTTTCCTGCCAGGGACAAGCGGATGTGAAGCTTTCTTCACATACATTTCCGCATGCGCATTGAAAAGCGCTTTCCAAGTGATTTTAACATCACTTGGAAAGTGCTTGACAACTTGGTCACACTATATAAATCCATGCAAACGGCATGGATTTATATAGTGTGTCCGAAAGAATGTTAAAAAATAAAAATAAATGTCATACTTACCTTCTGATGGCCCCCAGTGTCTTTATCCGATGCGTCTCAGCTTGCCGGCAGCTCGCGGTACACTGAAGGACCTGCCGTCACATGACTAAATGACGTCAGCGCAGGTCCTTGAGTCCACCGCGATCTGCCGGCAAGCCAAGACAACCACACCGGGGGTCATCAGAAGGTAAGTATAATATTTATTTTTTATTTTATTCATTTTTTAAAGGTACTATGGTACCTGGGTCCGGAGGAGAGTCTCCTCTTCTTCAGACCCGGGTACCATCCGCACATGAAACGCATGGAATGCGCATGTATAGATCCAGTGATGCAGATTCCATGTGTTCCAATGCAAGTCAATGGCGGCGAAAACGCAGCGCTTCCGCAAAATAATTGGTCATGCTACGTTTTTTTCCGCAATGAAAAGACGCAGCGGAAATTTCCGCAGCATGTGCACAGCACATGCGGATTATCATTGGGGAACATGGCAGGCCTTCTACCAAGCGTTTTTTTAAGCGCTTCTGCAGCGGAATTGCCGCTGCGAAAACGCTTAAAAAACGCATCGTGGGCACACAGCCTTATTGTAGACATGAACAACTAAATGATTTCCTGGGAATGACGTATGTATGTGCATGGCTGATAACAGAGAGATTCATGTCGAGTTGGCAAAGATGGCGCTGAGAGACGACTTCACCCCTCCCATCAGAATTCCTAAGGTGTTACTGAGGCCAGGAGATACATGGATGAGCAAATTGCAGTGTACCAAGTTTTCAGAAGGAGCAATGAATTTTACTAATCCCACCTAGAAGTAGAATACTATATAACCCCATGTCTACATAATAAAGTATGTCATTTTGTGTGGTTTAGTCTCTGAGTGAAGTTTTTCAACCATATTAGCAAATTTGGTTGATTTGCATTCACTCGGACATCTTTAATTAGGAGGAGAGCAGTTACCTAGTGTATCTTAAATTGGTGAAACCTCCACAGTGACAGCTGGGGAAAGGAACTGAATGAGCTGTGAGGGAATAGGGTCACTGTTGCAGGTTGTAGGGGGGGAAGAAGTGAGGAGTCTGGTCACTTCTTCTTCTGTGACCAGCTCGAAGATGGAAAGTGAACTTGAGGTGCGGGAGGGAAGGGAATCCAGACTCTGAGGGGATTGTGTAAAAATGTCTTGACAGATATGATTGATTTTTTGTAGGAAATAAGTGGCCAGATCGTCAGCGCTTAGGTTGGTGACGGGGTCTGTATTTTAGAGCTCAGGAGGGAGTGGAAGGTTTCAAAGAGTCGTTTAGGATTGTTGGCTAGAGATGTGATGAGAGTGGTAAAGTAGACTTGTTTAGCCGGATGGAGAGCAGAATTATAAGTTTTGAGCATGAACTTATAGTGGATGAAGAGAAACCAAAAGCAAGAAAAATACCCAAATAATTGAAAGTAAATGTATAGTGGATGAAGTTTTCTGTCAAAAGAGATTTTCTCCACAGATGCTCCACTCACAAAATAAGAATACTTTGTATGTACAATAAGGCAGGTACAAAACTCATCATAGCTCAACATTTCCCGCTCATAATAGAATAACGGAATAGATTCAGGGATAGACATTTTTTCATAATGGTATATGAAAAGTGCTTGGAGAAAACCGCCTCAAGGAGAAGTCTCTCATCCAGCTCCATTTCGCAGAGATCTCTTATTGGCATCCATTCATGATAAAGCATCTGGAAGGGAGTCAAACATATGAACTCCACCCTAAGCCGAGCAGGGTAGATTATAGAATAGGAAATTTGCTTTTCACAGAGCCTCCTTTTTCTATCCCAGAACTTGACCCTCTTCTTCTGAACTTCTGTTGAAAAGTCAGGATAAATAGATATTTTCCTTCCATCAAGGGTAAGTGAAGAGTGGTCCTTGGCCTTTCATAGGATATGGTCTCTCTCTTTAAAATTTTGTAATTTGATGAGTACAGGTCTTGGTGGAGCACCCGGTGGCAAAGGACGTGTAGGAACTCTGTGAGCTCTTTCAATTGCAAAAAATTGAGAGAGAGTGTCTTTGCCGAACATTGTAGTCAGCCAGGATTAAAAAAAAATCAACTGAATTACGACCCTCCGCTTTTTCATGAACCCCGACTAAACGTATGTTATTTCGCCGATGCCTATTCTCTAGGTCATCAACCTTCTTGAGAAGGGCATTGATATTCTGAAGACCTCTCCTGAGATATTTATGTATAGTAGGCATTTGGTCCGCAACAGAACTCACTCTTTCCTCCAACTCATTGACTCGGCTGTTTATTTTCTTCATGTTTTGTCTGATGAGATTAATGTCCTCTCTAAGCCCTCCCATGTGTTTGTTGAGAATTTCTAATGAGAAGCTACAGGATTTTCCAGCAGAGAAAACATCTTGTCGTGTAGGCTCTTGCCCAGAATCATTGACTTCTCCATAGGTGTTGCTAGTGCTCTCCATTTCCTGCACTTCTCTGTTTAACTGTTGCTGTGAGAGTGGTGCCACATTGCCTCCCCTGCACAGTCTCTGTATCTCTCTTCCTCTGTGAGCATACCTGATCAGGTTGTAAATCATCTGAAGGGTCAGAATCTAAGGTCAGTCTGGCAAATCTCCCCAGCTTTGCTGCAGCAGCCTCAGCATCTCTCACTCTGGCTGGTGTGGGGGAGGAGGCGCCATGTTGGAAGGCCCACTATCTGGACTCTGCTCCTTCTGATGCTTGCTTCTGGTCATGTCTGAGTGCACTTTAAGCTTCTCTGTGTACTTTCCTCCAGCCTTTGGTGTGACGGAATCAATATTTCACTGCTAATAGGTGGAAATGAAAGGAAAGGATGCAGAGCAGGAGCAAAGCACAGAGCTTCCATGTGAAGAGGCTGTCAGCAAAAGGTCCTTTTTAAAGGGGAATCTGTAACACTCCCATCATCTGCTCCTGAGCTCACATCAAAGACAGTCTGTATTATATGTATTTTATATGAGCACTGCACTTGGCTTTTTCTGGCAAAGAAGATGACACACCCGATCTGCCGCTCCATTTTACAATAGGAATAAAAGTGCCCTGTCAGGGATAAAAATTCCCCATTCTTCCAATCGGTACAGTCCCAAATGGTCAGACCAATCAATCACTGACCAATAAGATATCACCTCTCCTGTGGATCCTATGGAGTTATCACCTCTCCTGTGGATCCTATGGTCATAACTTGTTTTCACCAACAAAGTCCTTTACTGCAAATTACCGTAATTGTACATCCCAGTTATGGTATCGCACAGTAAGAGGTGCAGGAGCCTCCTGTATTTTACAGCCGACGCTCCACTATAATCAGGATAATGGCTAACAGGTTTTCATATACAGCTGTAGTGTGGGCCCCTAGAATCAATTCCTATTGGGGCCCCAGACACCCCAGTTTGATCCTGGTTGGGGGTGGGGAGGGTAATTTTGCACTCTGTCGTAAAGAAAAATTGTAAAACCCAAAAAGACATCTCTGGAGAGGGGACATATCACCCTCACATTGAACATATAGGATTATAACTAGAAAAGTGAGAAAGAGCTGACACTTCAACCTCTATTGACAAAACCTACAAAAGACAAAAAATATATCTCATACCCTACCATCATTAGAACATGCTCCTATTTCTTGCATGTGTACCATCTTAGACCTCAGTTCACATTGCTTGTTTTTTTGTCTTGTTTGCATTCTGTGCAATATAAGGGTGTGGCATCCCCTTTGTTTAGCTGATTAGTATATATGTAGCTTACCACGGGCCTAGGTGGTCTGGAGTTGGGACCCGGTCCTATTTGTCTACCCTTTTATGTGCATTACTTCAACTTTGATATACAGTAAGGTTTTTAATATAGACAGTGTAGGTACCGTCCCAATTTAGGGTCACCTTGTCACTGGTGGGACGGCTTGTATACTTTTTTTGATCAAAAATAGTTCACTAAGTACCCTATATTTAATATGCAACTTTGCTTTACATTTATATATAATGATGGTAGGGTATGAGATATATTTTTTGTCTTTTGTAGGTTTCGCTTCTTTTTGCTAGTGTGAACATGCTCCTATTTCTTGCATGTTTACCATCTTAGACCTCAGTTCACATTGCTTGGTTTTTTGTCTTGTTTGCATTCTGTGCAAAATAAGGGTGTGGCATCCCCTTTGTTGAGCTGATTAGTATATATGTAGCTTACCACGGGCCTAGGTGGTCTGAAGTTGGGACCCGGTCCTATTTGTCTACCCTTTTATGTGCATTACTTCAACTTTGATATACAGTAAGGTTTTTAATATAGACAGTGTAGGTACCGTCCCAATTTAGGGTCACCTTGTTGCTGGTGGGACGGCTTGTATACTTTTTTTGATCAAAAATAGTTCACTAAGTACCCTATATTTAATATGCAACTTTGCTTTACATTTATATATAATGATGGTAGGGTATGAGATATATTTTTTGTCTTTGTAGGTTTTGCTTCTTTTTGCTAGTGTGAACATGCTCCTATTTCTTGCATGTGTACCATCTTAGACCTCAGTTCACATTGCTTGGTTTTTTAACCTCTATTGACGTAGGGCCTCCTGCCGTGGTCAGGTAAATTCAACAAAGAATCTGATGAGAACCAGCCAACAAGTCTAGAATTTGCATACTCAGAGGCAGATAAGTACATTTCCGAAGCAAGGGCTTCCTCTTTCCAAAGGACTTGTCTCAGACACTCTGAAGACTGTGGTCAGTGGTAAATATTGGGGTTTGCATCAATCCAATATTCATGGGAGATGTATTTTTGACATCGTAGCAAAGGGACGATCATGACGCATTCACTCACATCATTGTAAGGCCAGCCGAACACCCCCAACTTAATATCGTTTAGATGGATAATGCTATCCATGCCATGTTTCATCTCTATAGAAAGGTAAAATCATGATAGAAAACATGACCATGATATTTCCCGCCCGAGACCTCCATGGGTGAAGATATCCTGAAAGTTGGGGATCTCATAAACTTCTAAAAGATCTAGCACACCTATGACAAGTCCTCATATGAGCTCACCAATAGAAGGTATGTGGGTGTAACCGTGATCTTATTAAATCAGAGCTTGGATTTTGGTCATTGGTCAGTCCTGGAAGGTACAGCTTGCTGTAGTTGTATCTGTTTTCCTAAGGAGTTCTTCTAAGGAGTGCTTCCTTGCGCTAAGCTCTGAGCTATTTCTCTGACACAGGTTTAGCACTTTTCTTTTATCTTTTTGATTTTATGTTAATGTATATATCATATTGTTTGTATCATCTTTGTGTATTTTTTATACACACTGCCTACTTTTCAAGATTAGATCACTTGTTTTTATTCTGTTATTCCCACACCCTATCATTTCTTTACTTAGAAAATTGGGCGTGAGGAACGATCAACATGCCCATATGATGGCGCGGTCGAGCATGTAAATTGTAACTCCCTACATGTATTTCTATAGCAGGACAAAGAACGTTTGGCGTTCGAAACGTGTAGGTTTCACAGAGGTCTCCACCTTTATTTATTTTATTTTTGCAATGTGTATATCTTTTTAATGGATTAACAATAAAATCATAATTTTATCTGCAATTGGATCTGGAAGCTGGCGCATCACAATGTCGGTGGATATGCACCTTCTCTTTTTGATTGAGGAGAAGGTGACTCCTACAGGGTGAGATAGAAAAATGCAATGGGCCTAAGAACTATCAGGCAGGTAATTGCTTATTACGTGCTTGTTCTACCATGTGGTGGCTCAGATTGCTCCTGGACCGCTCCTAACAGCGATTCTGCTGCTTCACGTCAACAGAACAGCTCTTCCTCTTCCCGACTGCTCTGTCAAAGAGGCGTGACTGCCAACTTTATGCTGATTGACAGACGGCTCCCTGCAGTTAGGCAGCAGGGAGCCAGCTGTCAATCAGCATGACACCGGCAGTCACACCCCATCAACAGATCAGAGCGAGAGCTGAAAAATCACTGTCAGGAGCGCTCCGTGACCACTCTGAGCCAGCAAATATCGGCGCCTGGCACAACAGGCACATAGTTAGCAAATACTTGCCTGTTAGTTCTTAGGTCCATGGTAAAAAATAAAAAAAAAAGTCCCGGACAACCCCTTTTAATATTAAGGAGCAGGAATTCTCCGCATGATGCTATAATCAAGAAAACATGAAATTCTCTCCTGCCCAGTCAGTCTGCCTGATCTGTTACACCATGATTACCAAAACCTCGACTCATTCCACTGCCCACATGTATTACCACTTACCCGCCTCTGCTTGGCCCCTGTTACCAGGCCATTGGCTTGTCTGACTGCAAGTGCACACTTCTGAACCGGGAGTCCCTGTGGATTTTCACATCCCCTCAATTTGACATAATGAATTTCAGTGACACAGAGGATTGTTCGGCTAAACTGAACAAACTAGCATCTATTTTTGATAATAAACCGTCAGTGGTGACAACAGAACCAGATGAATTTAAAGATCTCATGTTCCAGATGGAAAACAAAATGACCAGAGAACTTAAAGTTTGGTGGGATCTCACAACCTTGGACACATATATAAAAAAGGAAATGATCCCTAGAGGTCTGCGTTTAAAAAAAAGTCGCCACCACTATATACAATGACGATAGATATTCAAGAAGATCAGAAAGCGATTCTTAGTCAATGTTCACTGAATCTTATGCACCTCATAATCAAACATGAGGAACTGGAACTGACTTAAATTAAATTGGATATTAAAAATATACAATCGTCTTTGGGGAAATATGTGCAACTAAAATAATTTAATATTTGTAATGACAAACTGAAATCTAATTTGGCCAAGTTGGAGAACACCATTATGGATAGAAAAAGATCCAAGTTCAAAAGGGACAGTGAGGACTATGCGCAGAACAAGATTTATAGTTGGAATAAACAATTACCATCCATCTTAAAAAAAAGCTCCCACAAACGTTTTCAGAGATCTGGAAGAGGGAGTTTTAAGGAGCATGATGATGTTACGGATAGTTCTTTTGCTGCCACCTCTGATGATTACTCAGATTCATCTATAAGTTCAATGGGAGAAATGCAACAATTGTATTTTGTCAAAAATAAATTATCTAGTGCTGGTGGAGCGATTACAAAAAACAGAGGAAGAGGGTGTGGCGCCCCTGAGGGTTCGGTCGCCACAGGGGGGTACTGCATATTGTGAAAGAGGTGTGGTATCTCCTCTCCCAGGTTAGGATGGAGCACCTGTCAGGACCCCACCTCATCACTCAACACTACACACTCCTGTCCTATGGGGGGCTAGTATGCACTAGGGTGCTGCCCCAGCAGGATAATGGAGATGAGGGAACCAAAGATAGGGGGAACCATGTAGTGGGTGAGGGTGGAGGATGCACTTTTAGGTTACACTTGTAGATACATATTTAATAGCCAGCCATCTTAAGTTCATGGTTGTTTCATTGTGGTCTTCACAGCTGGCAGTGGCCTTGTGTAGGAGCCTGCAGCGTGCTGGAAATGCACGGTCCTCGTGCTCTGGCCTTGAGACGAGGAGCAGGATAGAGTTAACGGAGGTCTCTACCCGGTCAAGGTCCCTGCTTAAGAAGGCCTGGAGGGGAGTTGAGGAGGAGAGCTCCGCTGGCAAAAGGATACGCCACCTGTACTCTCCATTCTGGCCTAGTCAGAGGGACTCCTGCTGCAAGAGGGGTACCGGCCCCCGATATCTGACTTTGTTACTTCACATCTCAGTCGGAAAAGCCCGGAGGCTAAGTGGTTCTCACCGGGTAACGGACGGAGTGGAGTCGCCACCCGTGCCCTTGTTCTGTGTATAGCCAGAGAGAGACCCAGCCTTGCAACACACACTGCACACGGACAGGAGAGGCCCAAGGGGGAGATTTCTAGGAACACACTGGTGCTGGGGGTCCTGATAGACACACCTGAACTACCGGGGTGTGCCAAAACTCCTTCTCTGGTGGCCGCAGCACGCCGTGAGGAGCAAGGAGAAGCCTTGCAGCTGACCTCTAACAACGTGAGTAAAGCCTGGAAGACTACATCCATTGCCTCCGGTCCATTATTGCAGCGGGACACGACACCGCACCACTGCATCCTCCCTGCTTCCTCTGCCTGTGGGGAGTAGTACTACCATCGGCTGCCACAACATCCCGCCTCAGAGGACTGCAGCAGCGCTGGTGGCGCATCACCAGACACCACAGGTGGTGTAGTCGTTTATCCTCTCATAATTGCCACTCATCAACTAGCCCCTATTTTTAATGTGTGCGCCCTGGGCACGAACCGGGCCGAGGCCGCGACTGCATCACCATTCTACCAACTGGGCCCGCCGTCCGAGTACACCCTTTCCCAGGGAGGGCTAGCCGCTACTGAAACAGCTAGTGGCGGGTCACACAAGGGCGGGACGTAAGCGCAAATGCAAACAAGTACCCAACACATAGCAAAAAACGCCATTATTAGAGTCACCTGTTTGGAATCTCTCTAGCTACATCTTATCTGAGAGTCAAATTTCTCTCCTGGCTAAAGGCCTGAGCTTTTCACCTTCTAACGAATTCGACATTTTCAGAACAATTCTGGATGTTAACAAACTAGCACGTAACCTCACCATCCGATGTCATTTTATGGACATGAAAAATCCACAGAATACAGCTTCAGAAGAAGTTTCTCCTAGGACAAGCCAGGATTCCATGTTATTATTCACAGAACAACAGTCTTTATTACAAATGAAACAATTCGAGACGGAATCTTTAATTCCAAATGTAAATTTAAATGACGACTTTCGGGCTGGTAATCCTTTCTTTTACCCACTTCAGTCCAGACCATTGGTTCTGGATCAGTTCCAGGAGTTAATTGAAAAAGAACTAGTGGAATTAAAGAATGAATTATCTTCTACTAATCATTTGGACTCTAATCTGACATATAGAGAAAAAGACGCTCTGAAAAAATTAAAGGATAATTCAGACATACTAGTCCGCTCTGCGGATAAAGGTGGCACTATAGTACTGAATGCAGGATTGTATAAAAAATTGAATTTGATGGATTTAGAAAATAGGGATGTTTATTTGGAGTTAGCTAGAGATCCTACTGTTGAGTTTAATGCTGCTATGTATAATCTATTAAACGAAGGTTTGCACTGAGGGGCCCTAAAAAAAAATTAATGGAATATTTATACGTAGATCACCCAATTGTTCAAGTTTACCATTCGCTGCCAAAAATACATAAAAATATTTTCCCACCACCTTTAACCCCTTTACTACCCAAGGTGGTTTGCACATTAATGACCAGGCCAATTTTTACAATTCTGACCACTGTCACTTTATGAGGTAATTACTCTGGAACGCTTCAACGGATCCCCCTGATTCTGAGATTGTTTTTTCGTGACATATTGTACTTCATGATTGTTGTAAAATTTCTCCGATATCACTTGCATTTATTTGTGACAAAAACTGAAATTTGGCGAAAATTTTTGAAAATTTAGCAATTTTCAAAATTTGAATTTTTATGCCCTTAAATCAGAGAGATATGTCACACAAAATAGTTAATAAATAACATTTACCACATATCTTCTTTACATCAGCACAATTTTGGAACCAAATTTTTTTTTTATTAGAGAGCTATAAGGGTTAAAAGTTGATCAGAGATTTCTCATTTTTCCAACAAAATTTACAAAACCATTTTTCTAGGGACCACATCACATTTGAAGTCACTTTGAGGGGTCTTTATGACAGAAAATACCCAAAAGTAACACCACTCTAAAATCTGCACCCCCAAGGTGCTCAAAACCACATTCAAAAAATGTATTAACTGTTCAAGTGCTTCACAGAAATGTTTGGAATGTGGAAGAAAAAAATTAACATTTAACTTTTTTCACAAAAATGTTACTTTAGACCCAATTTTTTTTATTTTCACAGGGTTAACAGGAAAAAATGGACCCCAAAATTTGTTGTTCAATTTCCCCTGACCACACAGATACCCAATATGTGGGGAAAAACCACTGTTTAGGCGTACGGCAGGGTTCGGAAGGAAAGGAGCGCCATTAGACTTTTTGAAAGTAAAATTTGCTTGAATAATTAGCGGACGCCATGTTGTGTTTGGGAAGCCCCTTATGTGCCTAAACAGTGGAAACACCTCACAAGTGACACCATTTTGGAAACTAGACCCCTCAGAGAACCTTTACAGAAGTTTAAACATGGAGGCATGACAATAAATAATCAAACTTTTTCCACAAAAATTATGTTTTAGCCCCAATTTTTTTATTTTCACAAGGGTAAGAGGAGAAAATGGCCCCAAAAACTTTTTGCAATTTCTCCTGAGTACGCCAATACCCTATATGTGGGGAAAATACAGTGTTTGGGTGCACGGCAGAGTTCAGAAGGGAAGGAGCACTGTGTGACTTTTTGAACGCAAAATTGTCTGGAATTGAGGGCGGACGCCATGTCACGTTTGAAGAGCCCCTGATGTGCCTAAATAGTTGAAACCCCCCACAAGTGACCCCATTTTGGAAACTACACCCCTCAAGGATTTTATCAAGGGGTATAATGAACATTTTGAACCCGGTACGACACATAATTTGATAACATTAGGTCATCATATTGAATAAGTTGTCATTAGTCTTGAGCACAAGTGCTCGCTACTTGAGTTTGCATCGTGTACTCGGGTATGCACCATGTATCGCACGTGCTCGAGTGACATGCTGGAGTCCTGCCCACATGTTTCACGGTTATTAGACACCCAAAACAAACATGCAGTGATTGCTGGTGCATGGCAGGCAATCCCCGCACGTTTTTTTTGACTGTGAAGCATATGGGACAGAGACTCGAGCACCCGCGATACTCAATGCATACCCGAGCACCTGATGCAAACTCAAGTAGCGAGCACTTGTGCTCAACACTAGTCGCCATATCGTCATCTTTTTTTTTTTTTGCTTTTGAAAAAAATCCCAACCCTAGCACAACCCTAACCCTAGAGTTTATTTTTTACACCGTTCCTTGTGCAGTATAAGTGATTAGACGACTTTATTCTTTGGGTCGGTGCGATTACAGCGATACCAGAATCCTATCGGGTTTTTATGATTGACAGCTGTCTCACACTAAAAGACACATTTTTTTTCAAAATCTAGTTTTTGCATTGCCATATTTTGAGAGCTATAATTTTTCCATATTTTGGCGGACAGAGTCATTTGACAACTTGTTTTTTGCGGGATGAGTTGACGTTTTTATTGGTACCATTTTCAGGCACGTGACATTTTTTGATCGCTTTCTATTCCGATTTTTGGGAGGCAGAATAAGCAAAAACAAACAATTCAGGAATTGTTTTTTTTTATTTTTTTATGCTGTTCCGCGTGTGGTAAAATTGATGAGGTAGCTTTATTCTTTGGGTCTGTACGTTTACAGCGGTACCACATTTATATTTTTTTTATGTTTTGGCGCTTCTACACAATAAAAGCTATTTTCTAGAAAAAAATATTTTTTTGCATCACTTTATTCTGAGAGCTATAACTTTTTTATTTTTCAGCTGATAGAGCTGTATGGCGGCTTGTTTTTTCTGGAACAAGATGACGTTTTCAGCGGTACCATTCTTGTTTATATTCATCTTTTTGATCGCGTTTAATTCCAATCTTTGTTTGGCAGTATGATGATAAAGCATCGTTTTTTGCTTTGTTTTTTATTTTAATTTTTTACTGTGTTCACTAAAGGAGTTAACTTCTGAGACAGTTTTGTAGGTCAGGTCGTTCCGGACGTGGTGATACCAAATATGTGTACTTTTATTGTTTTGTTTGTTTTTTTTTATTATAATATTTATTGATGGGTACATTATATTTTTATTTTTGGTGAATTCTTTTTTTTTTACATTTTTTTACCACTTTTTTTTTACTTTTATACTTTGTACCACTATGGGACTTTCACTTTTTATACTCTGATCGCCTGTATAGGGATGGTTCTATACAGGCTGTCAGCGCTGTAGATACAGAAGATACTTTGGTCATGCACTGTGCATGATCAAAGTATCTTTCTGCTGTCTGGTGACCCGGATGTTGACATGACGACATCTGGGTTGCCATGACAACCACAGAAGCCAGCCTCAGACAGCGCGCGACGGCGGGGAAGAGGTGAGTATGCAGTACTTACCTCCGCAATGCTGTGATCGACTTCGATCGCAGGATTGCGGGGGTTAATGTGCCGGGAGCCGTGCGTGACCGCTCCCAGCACATAGCAAAAATCAGCTCACACCCGGCGGCGATCGAGCCCGCACAGCCTGTGTGTGGCCGAAATCAACAGGGCGTACTAATACGTACCTGGCTCTTAAAGCCCAGGGCGCAGGTACAGTACGTATTAGTACGCCCTGGGCTGTAAAGGGGTTAAGACCCATAGTGGTGGGGATTGGTTCCCATGGTGAAAAATTAAGTGCCTGGATGGATTTTTACCTACAGCCTCTGGTTCAGGAAACTCCGAGTTACATTAGGGATTCAAAATTCATAGTGACCATTTTTGATAAATTTGAATGGCAAAAAAACTTTGGATGATTGTCCTGTGATGTGGTGGCATTATACCCCCTCAATTCCACACCATATTGCTTTAGCATGTTTAACCTACCACCTTGACACATACAGTTCGTACACTATAGAAATAAAAGAATTTCTGGTCATAGCAGTACAGTTCCTCTTAGAGCGTAATTATTTTAGCTTTGATAAAAGTTTTTTTTTTACAGAAAAGAGGAGTCAGCATGGGCAGTAAATTTTCTCCTTCGCTAGTGAACATAGTGATGTGTAGGTGGGAGGAGCTTTTCATTTACCATAATGATAACACATATAGTGGACACATTGTGTGGTACGGTAGATTTATTGATGACCTCCTCCTGGTGTGGGGGGCACACAGGAGGAGGTGGTACAATTTGTACAGTACATCAACTGCAATCATTTTAATCTTAAATTCACTTAGTTCTACCATTCATCCAAAATTACTTTTTTGGATCTCGAACTTGAGGCTACCAAGGAGAAAGAATTGGTCAAAATTAATCCCCACAGAAAATCTACAGCCTCAAATTCTATTCTATCAGCTAAATGTTGTCATCCGCCACATATTAAGAGAAATATCCCTTACGGTGAGCTAATACGAGCAATACGAAATTGTTCAGATAACATCACTTTTCAGAAGGAATCAGAAAAAATGTGTAACAGACCATCCAATAGGTGCTATCCCGAGTGGTCTTTAAGAAAAGCGAGTAGAATTGTCTCCAATATAAATCAGAAAGATATACTCCGAAATAAACAGAAAAATAACATGAACACATTGGATACTAGGGTAACGTTTTCTACCACCTATAGTCCTCAGTATAATAAAATTACATCTAGAATTAAAAAGTATAACCCTATTATATATCAGAGCAAGAAACTAAAAAACCTACTTTCTAATGCCATCCGCTTTGTAGCCAGGAAAGCGCCCGCTCTGGGAACCATCCTTTCTCCTAGTTTATACACCAGTGAGACTAATACTGTACAACCAAATTGGCTCAGCACAAAAGGTTTCTTCAGATGTGGAGCCAATCGGTGCAAAGCGTGTCTACACGCGGTTAAAACAGATAGTTTTATGTCTTTAAGTAATGATAGAGAATATAAAATTCATGATTTCCTCAATTGTAATTCATCAGGGGTTATATACCTTATAGAATGCACCTTGTGTAAGGTCCACTATGTGGGTTGCACCACAGGTGCGCTGAAAGTCCGTATCAGAAGACATCTTTCTGATGCGATTCATTTGGAAGCCATAAATACATCAGCAGTATCGAGGCATTTTGCGAGAGTTCATAAAGGTGACACCTCATTCTTTAAATATATGGAGATAGAGAAGGTATATAGATCCACACGAGGGGGGGATCATAAGTGCAAACTTCTGAACCGGGAGCCCCTGTGGATTTTCACATTGGATACCACAGGGGTTAAATTCAAGACAGGATCTGATACTGCAGTATTAAGAAATATAATTTTGCATTTATTTCCATGCATGTACACTGGGTACGGAAAGTATTCAGACCCCTTTACATTTTTCACTCTTTGTTGCATTGCAGCCATTTGGTAAATTCTAAAAAGTTCATTTTTTTCTCATTAAAGTCCACTCTGCACCCCATCTTGACTGAAAGAAAACAGAAATGTAGAAATTTTTGCAAATTTAATAAAAAGGAAAAACTGAAATATCACACGGGCATAAGTATTCAGACCCTTTGCTCAGTATTGAGTAGAAGCACCCTTTTGGGCTAGTACAGCCATGAGTCTTCTTGGAAATGATGCAACAAGTTTTTCACACCTGCATTTTGGGATTCTCTGCCATTCTTCCTTGAGGATCCTCTCCAGTTCCGTCAGGATGAATGGTAAACGTTGGTGGACAGCCATTTTCAGGTCTCTCCAAAGATGCTCAATTGGGTTTAGGTCAGGGCTCTGGCTGGGCCAGTCAAGAATGGTCACATAGTTGTTCTGAAGCCACTCCTTTGTTATTTTAGCTGTGTGCTTAGGGTCATTGTCTTGTTGGAAGGTGAACCTTTGGCCAAGTCTGAGGTGCAGAGCACTCTGGAAGAGGTTTTCATCCAGGATATCTCTGTACTTGGCCGCATTCATGTTTCCTTCAATTGCAACCAGTCGTCCTGTCCCTGCAGCTGAAAAACACACCTATAGGAGGATACTGCTGTTATGATCTGCTACAAGAACTAAGGAAAGAGAGGAAATCTGTCCATACAATAGGACTAAGCTGATTCCCTACGATGCAGCGGGCAACCTGTTCCTTGTGAACAGACTCGCCTTCGTCCGTGGCTAGTCTGAACGCAGACCTAAAGATTAAAGGGAGGGGTCCCTAAAAGAACTAAGGACTGGGACAAAATTGGACACCTCCTGGCAGAAGTAGTAGCAGAAGAAGACAAACAGACAAAAGTACTTAGTGGTCCAAGGACCAAACAAACTAGAGAGATACAGTAGGTACAAAGCACCTGGCTAGATTAAGAGTCAAAGTAACACTGAAGTCCAGCAAAGCCTGAAGGGCGGAGCTGGAATATATGGGCAGAAGGTCACGTGACCACAAAATAGAAAAAACTAACAGGAGGGTTCTAACAACTGCCACCACCATGTTTCACTGTTGGGATTGTATTAGGTAGGTGATGAGCAGTGCCTGGTTTTCTCCACACATACCACTTAGAATTATCACCAAAAAGTTCTATCTTCATCTCATCAGACCAGAGAAACTTATTTCTCATAGTCTGGGAGTCTTTCATGTGTTTTTGAGCAAACTCTATGCGGGCTTTCATATGAGGAGAGGCTTCCGTCTGGCCACTCTGCCATAAAGGCCCAACTGGGGGAGGGCTGCAGTGATAGTTGACTTTGTGGAACTTTCTCCCATCTCCCTACTGCATCTCTGGAGCTCAGCCACAGTGATCTTGGGGTTCTTCTTTACCTCTCTCACCAAGGCTCTTCTCCCACGATTGCTCAGTTTGGCTGGACGGCCAGGTCTAGGAAGACTTCTGGTGGTCCCAAACTTCTTCCATTTAAGGATTATGGAGGCCACTGTGCTCTTATGAACCTTGAGTAATGCAGAAATTCTTTTATAACCTTGGCTAGATCTGTGCCTTGCCACAATTCTGTCTCTGAGCTCCTTGGGCAGTTCCTTTGAGCTCATGATTCTCATTTGGTCTGACATGCACTGTGAGCTGTGGGGTCTTATATAGACAGGTGTGTGCCTTTCCAAATCAAGTCCTATCAGTTTAATTAAACACATTTGGACTCCATTGAAGGAGTAGAACCATCTCAAGGAGGATCACAAGGAAATGGACAGCATGTGACTTAAATATGAGTGTCTGCGCAAAGGATCTGAATAATTATGACCATGTGATATTTCAGTTTTTCTTTTTTAATAAATTTGCAAAAAAAATCTACATTGCTGTTTTTTTCAGTCAAGATGGGGTGCAGTGTACTTTAATGAGAAAAAAAATGAACTTTTTAGAATTTATCAAATGGCTGCAATGAAACAAAGAGTGAAAAATTTAAAGGAGTCTGAATACTTTCCGTACTCACTGTATGTATCTATATACACTGCTCCAAAAATAAAGGGAACACTTAAAACAACAGAATATAACTCCAAGTAAATCAAACTTCTGTGAAATCAAACTGTCCACTTAGGAAGCAACACTGATTGACAATCAATTTCACATGCTGATGTGCAAATGGAATAGACGATAGATGGAAATTATTGGCAATTATCAAGACACCCTCAATAAAGGAGTGGTTCTGCAGGTGGGGACCACAGACCACATCTCAGTACCAATGCTTTCTGGCTGATGTTTTGGTCACTTTTGAATGTTGGTTGTGCTTTCACACTCGTGGTAGCATGAGACAGACTCTACAACCCACAGAAGTTGCTCAGATAGTGCAGCTCATCCAGGATGGCACATCAATACGAGCTGTGGCAAGAAGGTTGGCTGTGTCCAGAGCCTGGAGGCACTACCAGGAGATAGGCCAGTACAGCAGGAGATGTGGAGGGGGCCGTAGGAGGGCAACAACCCAGCAGCACGACCGCTACCTCCGCCTTTGTGCAAGGAGGAACAGGAGGAGCACTGCCAGAGCCCTGCAAAATGACCTCCAGCAGGCCACAAATGTGCATGTGTCTGCACAAACGGTTAGATACTGACTCCATAAGGGTGGTACGAGGCCCCGACGTCCACAGATAGGGGTTGTGCTCACAGCCCAACACCATGCAGGACGCTTGGCATTTGCCACAGAACACCAGGATTGGCAAAGTCGCCACTCGCGCCCTGTGCTCTTCACAGATGAAAGCAGGTTCACACTGAGCACATGTGACAGACGTGACAGAGTCTGGAGACGCCGTGGAGAGCAACATCCTTCAGCATGACCGCTTTGGCAGTGGGTGAGTAATGGTGTGGGGTGGCATTTCTTTGGAGGGCCACACAGCCCTCCATGTGCTCGCCAGAGGTAGCCTGACTTCCATTAGGTACCGAGATGAGATCCTCAGACCCCTTGTGAGACCATATGCTGGTGCGGTTGACCCTGGGTTCCTCCTAATGCAGGACAATGCCAGACCTCATGTGGCTGGAGTGTGTCAGCAGATCCTGCAAGATGAAGGCATTGAAGCTAAGGACTGGCCCGCCCGTTCCCCAGACCTGAATCCGATTGAGCACATCTGGGACATCATGTCTCGCTCCATCCGTCAACGTCACGTTGCACCACAGACTGTCCAGGAGTTGGCGGATGCTTTAGTCCAGGTCTGGGAGGAGATCCCACAGGAGACCATCCGCAACCTCATCAGGAGCATGCCCAGGCATTGTAGGGAGGTCATACAGGCACGTGGATATATATATATATATATATATATATATATATATATATATATATATATATATATATGCCTTTTTGTCATTCTAGTAGTAGGGCCATAATTAAGACATGATTTGTTGAAACGCGTAGGTCTGTAAGCTATGATATTTGCACATTTGCTGTATTCTTTGTGGAGCAGTGTTTTATATGGCTAATAAAAGCTAAGTTTTAATATTTTTTCTACTAAACAAACCTTTACGCTGGATCATTTGCACTTTTCTCTTGTCTGACTACACTTACGTTTCGCCCTGGTACCATTATCTGCATCTCCAGAAGTTTCCCATTTCTCTATTATACTGTCCAAATGACATTTTGAGACTTTCTCCTCCTGTTGTTGCACATATTTTTTTTCCCTTCATCTGCACAGGTATCATTAATCTATCAACTATAATGGCCGTACCAGGTCCTGCAGGTCCTGTATCCCGTACACATGACGTGGGCAGTGCACGGCATGCCGCTAGTTTTTATTCTGAGTGCTCTTATATACGGTGGTAGTTTTACACAATGTTGAGCCTGTGATCTGCAGAGTGAAATGTCTGACTGCTAGAACAGAAGTATACGGCAGATTCTATAGCATGGATACATAAAGGACGTCCTGGGGGAATATACCTCCCTCCAACACTCGTCCAGTCCCTGCCTCACACTAGAGACATTTATAATAACTCCAGGACTATGGAGCTGGTCATTTTCTCATAATCTGTGGCCATTATTAGTGATCTCGCATTGTACGGTAATATCACCCTGGAGGTTGTGATGTATTTAGTGTAATAGCGCCATCTAGAATATGCAGTATATATCAGGCGATACCATGCTTTCTATAGTTAGTCGTCTTATGTGCACTCTATAGCTATCTATTATACTTTATATTTCTTTATAATAATTTATAATAAATTACTCGATAGTTTTACAGCTTTATGATGTTTATTAATCTGCTGTAATTATAAAAGAAAGTCCAACCTTACAGTGGACACAGGTGGAAGTGTCCTCCATGATGGTGTAGGCTGAGGTGGAGCAAGTATATAGTCAGTGGGGGATCAAGATGACCAGTATTCCCCAGGGTTCCTTGTTATCAGGGAGGGACCGGGTGTATGCAATCAAAAGATCTTATCCTCTGACCGGCTGTGTGCCATCAACAGGTAATGACCATCCGGCAGTGCGCCATCAACAGGTAATGACCCTCTGGCTATGGCCTTCAATAGGTCATCACCCTCCAGCTGTGTGCCATCAACAGGTAATGACCATCCGGCAGTGCGCCATGAACAGGTAATGACCATCCGGCTGTGTGCCATCAACAGGTAATGATCCTCTGTCCGGCTGTGTGCCATCAACAGGTAATGACCCTCTGGCTATGGCCATCAATAGGTCATCACCCTCCGGCTGTGTGCCATCAAATGTTTTTATCTTCTGTCCAGTTTTGTGCCATCAAGAGGTAATGTCCCTCCAGCTGTGGGCCATCAACAGGTCATCACCCTTCGGCATTTAGGCTTCTTGTCTTCTGTAAGATGCGATTCTTGAGTCTCCTGATGCTAAAAAATATTTAAAAAATCACCGATTAAACTAATAATCTATCTAGTACATAAGCATCACAATTTATAATCTATCTAGTGCATAAGTATGACAATTTAGCTCACAGAACATACACTATGCTAAAACATTAGACCCTACAAGCAGAAATTTGCTAAACTAACATAAATATAACTGACAAATCAGTAGAAAAATCGCTACCAATGGCACAGCTCTCTTCACATCAACCTGTAACCATAGTAGATAAGAAATAGAGGACAATGCTCATAGTCAGTTATCAACAATTCGACATGGGGCATCCCACCAGAGACATTATAATATCTAGTAGATTATAGATGGCAATAGAATTTACCAACAAGCACATAGTACGCCAAACTCAAGTACATAGTATGCCAAACCTCGACACGTTTTCCTAAAATAGGTTCATCAGAATCACATACTAAACAGTGATACTTAGCAAAGCGTTCATAGATATATGCGCCATATGATAAGGTGCTAAAGTGCAAGTGTGTGAAGAAATATCCATTCGATTTCAGGTGCAATGCTGCCTTGTATGTAGTAAGATGGTGCCCATCAGACAGCATGTATAGGACTAACCTGTGATGAAAACACGAGCAATGGGAAAGTTCAAGCAGTTGCCTTCTCAATCTTCCTCGCCTCTAAGACATCTAAGGAAACACCTTCTCCTCTTGATTTTGGGTGGAAGTGTTGTAGGCATTTCAGGCTATGGCATTCTAGGTTCTGACATGGTAGGTTCTGGTGTTCTAGGTTCTGGTGCTCTTGGCTCTGGAATTCTGGGTTGTTGGCTTCTCTGAAAAATCAGTAACCTCTCTTTATGCTCCGTGGAACTTCGAGCTCTTCTTCCTATATTGTTGTGAGGGATCGTTCTGACCCAGACAATATCACTGAACGCCACATTATAGTTGCAGCTAGGAACCTTTTTCGCATCCTGCGGTGCAGGAGCCATGGATGGAGTAGAACATTTGCCATTGGGCAGGACAGGTGTTCTCCTGGAGTCTTGCTCCTGAATCTGAGGGATGCAAATCGGCTCCTTACAAGCACTCTGTTCCTTCAGAATGGTTTTGTTCTCAGGAGTTTTCTGATTGTTTCACCAGGTTCAGACATTGCCCACTTGCTCAGGACAAGACTTAAGGCCAAATACTCTAGTATTGTCAGTAGTGTCATCACCGCAACAAAAACTGCGTCACGGAAGAGCCAAAGAGGAAGATTGATGGAAGCTTGATAGGTGCTTCTCCTGAGATCCACGGGTAGTGGGTCATCCTATAATAAAGAAAAAAAACATAATAAAGTCCTGTATATTTATACCCAATCCAGTCAAACAGAGAGCTCTTGTTATTATACAGTGATGGATACATTATCAAGCAACTTTCAGAAATATCCCATTGAGAAGATCAGGAAGAAGTTTGGGATTCACCTCCAGGGTCCATGGAATATTATTTACAGTTGGACTTTCATATGACGGACGGTCACGTGTCCAGTATGAGAAGTCCTGCAAAAGGCGATATTCTCATTAGCTGATCCTTGTGACCTCCATATTGATGAGAACATACTCGCCCTCAGTGTACTGTAATATGGGGGGTAGAGCAACGTAAAGCACAGAAATGATAGGATGATACTCATCATCTCCAGAGGTCTCTCAGCACCAAGGTATGGTCAATGAGATACAAGCTGCAGATGGGCCGAGGCTTCTAATATACCCAGGGGTGACATCACAAAGCCCTCTGTGACATCATTGCACAGTTCTATCCATCATGTCACTGATACTTTGGACCTAACTAAATGTCTAAAAGAGAACCCTTCCACATGATTTCCAATCACGGAGCAGCTTCAGTTTTTCAAGAAAAGTTTAAAAAATATAATCTGTGCTGTGATTGGTCACAATGGCACATGAAGCAGAACGTCTTTAGATCTTTTAAAGGGAAAGTGTCAGCAAATTTTTTACAATTGTAAAATTGTAAAGTATTTATATTTATATATAAATACACATATATATTTAAAAAGGTTTTAATGGTATAAAATCTGAAAAAATATTTTAACTGTTTTGATGTTTTCATCTTGTAAACACTAGGGGGAGCAGCTGCTGACATTTCCATGAAAACAGAATACAGCTAGCTCGCATTACGACTGCAGTAAAATCCCCTCTGACTGTCACTTCCTAAGCTCCTTTCCCTGCCATAACCTCTTATTCCCGCAGGTAAATTCTTACAGGACCCCCCTCCCCATCCCCTTCCCCTGCCGCAGCTGATTCTAAACGTCCTCCATATGTAATAATAGACAGGTACTCACCGGCAGCCTATGGTAATTCACAGGGTAGAACAGGGTACAGCACAGAAACAATATGGCGATCCTCATTGTCTCCAGGGGGTATCTCAGCACCAAGAAATGGCCAATGAGATATGAGCTCCAGGTGGATGGAGCCCCCTTATATACCCCAAGGGTGACATCACAACGCCCTCTGTGACATCATCACCCACAACATTCCGTCACATGACATCACCCAGCACCAGCATCATGTGACCCAGCGTAAATATAAACGGTCCCTGTTGCCTATAGCAACTATTCAAAACTAAGTTTAAACTTTTCCAACAGCTAAAGGCGGCTCTGTGATGGCAGTTTCTTCTTGTGGACGGTTGTGATAAATCTGCAGAACATCTACATAACGCGACATGTAGAAAATCCTGTCTTTTCCCCTCTGTTCCTCCTCTGGTGCTACAGAGACCGATAGAAGGAGTTTTTCCAGACCTTACAGTGCACAATATGGGACCTAATCACTGATATCCCAGATCTCCTCAGTACAAGCATACCGCCAACCTATGAGGACTACAAAGAGGGCGAAACCATGCGGCACGCGTAGTCTGACCACGCCCCTATCCACACCCCAAGCCACGCCCTTTTTATACCTTGGCAGGAGGAGATGTCTGTACAAAGAGCAAGTTATCAAAAGGCTGAAGGAACACTTTATCAACATGAATGAAGGTTTTGAAGGGCATCCACTGTCCCGGCACTACCGGAAGTTCCACAACCAATCTTATAAGGACACTAAGTTTTGTGGGATTCGATTAGTCCCCAGAAAATGGAGGGGAGGTGATTACCTGAGATTAATGTCGCGGATGGAATCCAAATGGTTCTTCACATTAAATAGCTTGGCTCTGAAGGGCCTTAATCACGAGAGTCAGCTGTATGCCTTCAACTCGCAGCGGTATATACTGTATGTATTTTTTATCCCAGTACCAATTGAACATTTACATTGCACTTTTATGAACCTCCTTATATTTTATCAATATAATATGTCTTTTGGATATATTCCTTTGCATCCACCTATTTTTTATATGTATTTGTTTCTATACATTGATACCCCTATTGGAGATACAATATAATGTTTTTATTTTTCTCCTTCATTTTTTCTTTTTATCTCTGAATGGTACTAAGTGCTGAATTTATACTATCCTGGTAATATACACTGATTAACAGACTGTTTTTTATAGCCATCAGAAATATAAGTATATAATTTTTATTGATTTTTAACTAATTGTGAAAGTTTGAACAAAGTCTTTTTTATTATTATTTTTTTCACACACAGTCTATTCTTATTGGAATTCTATCTTAGTTCTATTGCACCTCCATATGTCCTTTTGCACCGTCTTGATAGTATTGGATCTTCCTCCATTTCTTTGGTTGTATTATCTTTGTGGGGGGCGTTTGGACTTTATTAGGTTACCAGTTTGACTACCAGCGAGAAGCTGACGAAGAGGAACTGTGAGTCCTCGAAACGCGTAGTTTTTTTTGGCCTATACAGGACATCGAAGGAGAAGGAGAGAGTCAATGCACGGGGATAAGCCCTCCTGATATCCAGAAGATATATATAACCATATCATATTATTGATACAAAATATAAATGCACAGAGTCAATAAAATCACTTAAAAACACCAAACCCCATCCTTACTTTGCAAGATACCTATTCCAAAGGTGTATCTAGGTTTTCTGGCACCCGGTGCAGCAGGGGCTGGCTGGCACAATTTAGCCTGGGGGGCAAGCACACAGCAGTGGTCCATGAGTAGCGGCCCATCCTTAACATGTTTATTACCAGATGCATCATAAGCCTATATTCACACGACCGTATTGTCTAAGTGTTGCCCGTGAAAAAAGCTGACAGCACTTGGACCAGTTCAGATGAGTGTTTGTAGTGGTCAGACATAGTACATATTATTCTTATGTATTACTATTTTTAAAGCAGATATACCTTTTTAGAGATGTAGTACCAGGGGCGGACCTACCGCCCGTGCAGCCGGTTCATTGAACGGGGACCCCCGAGGGAGAGGGGGCCCCTCCAGCCTCCAGCAGGGCCGCCATCATGGCATGACTGCCCTGACTCCAGCATGGGGCCCGGCCGGTCGGGGCCCCCTCGGAGCCCCCCTCTTGTGCGTCTCCTCATGGGCCCCCCCCGCAGGACCCCCCGCCGTCACATGACCGGAGATGTGCCTGCGCTCAGCATGGGCCCCATGCTGAGTGCAGGGACATATCCGGTCATGTGACGGCGCCGGCACAATACTTACCCCTCCCCGTGCCTCCGCAACATCTGCCGCGTCGTCTGACTGTGACGTCTCAGGTCAGAGGGCACGGTGACGTCTTTGCACCGCGCGCTCTCTCCTGAGCTGTCACATCACAGAGCGGGAAGACTCGCGCAACGCTGGATTCCGGATCAGCAGCAGGTAAGAAGTGAGGTGAGTATTTTTTTTTTTTTATGTATGGGGGCATGGGGCATTTAATGGTTGAGGGAGAGTGGGTGTGACATCCTGCATGGGGCATTATATGGCGGAGGTGGTGTGACATCCTGCATGGGGCATTATATAGGGGGGGTGTTGGCATCCTGAATGGGGCATTATATGAGGGAGGTGGGAATTGACATCCTGCATGGGGGCATTATATGGGGGTAGGGGGGGAGGGATGTGACATCCTGCATTGGGCATAATAAGAGGGGAAGGGGGAAGTGACATCCTGCATGGGGCATTATAAGAGGGGAAGGGGGGAAGTGACATCCTGCATGGGGCATTATAAGAGGGGAAGGGGGGAAGTGACATCCTGCATGGGGCATTATAAGAGGGGAAGGGGGGAAGTGACATCCTGCATGGGGCATTATAAGAGGGGAAGGGGGGAAGTGACATCCTGCATGGGGCATTATAAGGGAGGGGGGCGTGACATTCTGCATGGGGCATTATAAGGGAGGTGGTGTGACATCCTGCATGGTGCATTATAAGAGGGGGAGGGGGGAATTGACATCCTGCATGGGGCATTATATAGAGGGTGGGTGTCCTCCTGCAAGGGGCATTATATGGGGGGAAGAGGTGACATCCTGCATGGGGCATTTTATGGTGGGTAGATGTGACATCCTGCATAGCGCATTAAAAGACGGGTGTCATCCTGCATGGGGCATTATAAGGGGGCAACAGCCTGCATGGAGCGTTACATGGGGGCCAATATTCTGTATGGAGAGTTATATGGGGACCAGTATCCTGTATGGATGCTGTATGGAGCATTATATGGGGACCAGTATCCTGTATGGAACATTATATGGGGACTAGTATCCTGTATGGAACATTATAAGGGGGTCAGTATCCTGTATGGAGCATTATATGGTGCCCATATTACTGTATGGAGGACTATACTGTCCGGTCTGCACTGTGCGCTGTGAGGATTCGCCGGTTTCTGAGCTATTGTAGAATTTACAATAGATATCGCTTGTGTAATGGGGCATTATAAGGGGGGAACAGCCTGCATGGAGCGTTATATGGGGGCCAATATTCTGTATGGAGCGTTATATGGGGGTCAGTATTCTGTATGGAGCGCTATATAGTGGGGACAGTATTCGGTAGGGAGCGTTATATGGGGGCCAGTATTCTGTATGCAGTGTTATATGGGGACCAGTATCCTCTATGGAGCGTTATATGGGGACCAGTATCCTGTATGGAGCATTATAAAGGGGTCAGTATCCTGTATGGAGCATGATATGGTGCCCATAATACTGTATGGAGGACTATACTGTCTGGTCTGCACTGTGCGTTGTGAGGATTCGCCGGTTTCTGAGCTCTTGTAGAATTTACAATAGATATCGCTTGTGTAATGGGGCATTATAAGGGGGGAACAGCCTGCATGGAGCGTTATATGGGGGCCAATATTCTGTATGGAGCGTTATATGGGGGTCAGTATTCTGTATGGAGCGATATATGGGGGACAGTATTCGGTAGGGAGCGTTATATGGAGGCCAGTATTCTGTATGCAGTGTTATATGGGGACCAGTATCCTCTGTGGAGCGTTATATGGGGACCAGTATCCTGTATGGAGCATTATATGGGGACCAGTATCCTGTATGGAGCATTATAAGGGGGTCAGTATCCTGTATGGAGCATGATATGGTGCCCATAATACTGTATGGAGGACTATACTGTCCGGTCTGCACTGTGCGTTGTGAGGATTCGCCGGTTTCTGAGCTATTGTAGAATTTAGTTTAAAATGTTACTTGCGCTGGTATCGTAAGGCTTCAGGTATGGGTTTAGGAGACTAAAAAGGAGGTTAAAAGAGAAGAATTATAAGGATACCCAGGTAGAATTAAAACCATACAATTTATTTAAGATTATTAAGACAATAAAATAAGCGAAGAATAAAGGATATTTTTAAAAGGTCCTTGAGAGCGTGAAGGGTTCTTGAGGGTAGGACCAAGTTGGCGTCGGTAGCTCAAAGGAATGGAAGCTGTTGATAGGTGCAGGTATTCTGAGTAGATTTAAATGGAGAGAAAAAAGAAGTTAGTGGGTTTGCATGGTCACAAACTCATCAGTGGAGATTAGGAATTACCTTTAATGAGGTTGATTGTTGAGTCAGTTCATAGGTGGTGGTGCTAGAACTTGATTGTGGTTGTGGTGAGGGTACCATAAGCTAGAGGTAAAAGAGTGATATAGATATAATATAGCCTCGTGGATGGAGAGCTTTGTTTAGTCAAGAGTAGGGGAACTTATTTGAGGTATGGTTAGTGTAATGGATATGCAAATGGGCTTTTACCTTTTGAGATAAATATTTGGTGCCTGGAAATTGGATGTCGATTATGTCCTGAGTGGGACGTAACCTGTAGGGTACTGAAAAGCAATGGTTGCTAAGAGTGTAGTAGGGTTAGTGAGCGTCAGTTAGAGATGACGGGATTGAATACCTCTGGTTCATGTGGCTGGAGTAAGCGTTAAAAATATAGGCTTGCCGTTCTCGTTCAAGGGCTTATAGTGTCTGGGGTTTTGTAGTCGTGTACCACCTCTAGATTGAGGTGGCAGTGGCTACAGGTGAAGCTCCGACAATGGCAATTTGCTGAGGCTTCTGGACACTAGCTTCAGTTGGCATGGGTGTTATACCCAGTGGCAATGCACAGAAGATGTGAGGAGCTGTGGAACCCGAAACAGAGTTATGACAGTATTAGTCTTTCGATAAATGACCAGAAACTTCATAGGACATGGAGCTCAATAAGAAAGACTTACAGTTGTCGATTTGTAGGAGCGGATCCTGTTACCTGTTGAGGTCCTGTATGCTTGGTTTGTAATGTCCTTTTAGATTTGAAGTGCTGGCTGGTTCAGCGATGGCTGTAAGGGAGAGGAGCGGGGATAGTAAGCGGAGTCCCGGCCGGTGACTCACTGTATCACCCGTGTTTCTCTTGTGATCTTGCGTCGTCAGTGTTTAAGGTGGCAGGTAAGGACCTGCGGTTAGCGTCCTGCAGTAGAGTGGAAGGACCTTCGTGACGTAGGCGCACGTGACTGGGAATCACGTGACTCGTACCGGAACGGAAGCCTAGGAAGACCAAAAGACCGACATGTTTCAGGAACTACGGTTCCCTTCTTCAGGGTTGGTCTATGGGTGTGTGTGCTTCCCTTTTATACGTGCGCCTGTTGATTGGTGGTGATTAGAGGCAGCTGAACTTAGGTGTTCCTTCACTTGGAATCATGGATGTGACTACCTGCTGATGTTAATGGTAGTTATTTAAATGAGCGACTAGTCTTCATTAAATGCAAAGAGCTCTATTTCTGAGTTCAATCCTTTGGGTTTTAATGTGTCCAGAGTGAAGATCCATCGGCTCTCTATTCTTGACATTTGTTTCAAGTAGTTACCTTTGCGCCATTGTTTTTTTACTTTCTGTATGCCTGTTACCACAATGTCCTTTAAAGAGCCTCCATGTTTTTCTGCAAAATGTTTAGATAGTGGATGTCCATCAAATTTTTTAGAGATATTTCGTAAATGTTCATTTATACGTACATGTAGAGGACGTTTTGTCCTGCCTACATAGAGTTTATTACATGGGCATTTGAGACTATAGATGACACCTTCGGTGGAACAAGTGATGAAATCTTCTATCATGTGGGTGACGTTACCCTCTTTGATGAATTTCTGTTTGGTCATGTGGAGTTTTTGGCATACAGCACATTTCTGGCATGGAAAGAAGCCTAGAAGATCTTTGGCGAAGGGGAGTCGTTCACTGGTTGGAGGGTGTGAATTGCAGATTGTGGGGGCAATTATATTGCCCAAGTTTTGTGCTTTCTTGAAGATGAACCTTGGTTTGGGTGGGATGTAGTCGCCTATGATTTTATCATCTTTTAATGTGTTCCAATGTTTATTAATGATTCTCTTTAAGAGATGTGTGTTAGAATTGAACTGAGTGATAATGGGAACATTGATATGCCTTGTTGCTTTTTGATTAATAGTTTTTTCTTTTTGTTTACCAAGAAGCGTTTCCCTTGGTATGGCTTGTACCTTATCTTTGGTATTTTTTAAGAATTCAGTCTTATATCCCTTCTCAATGAATTTGTTAGTGAGTTGTGCGGATTCTTTATTGAAGTCCTCCTCTTTCGAACAGTTCCTGTGTAGGCGCATATATTGGCTGCGAGGAATGTTGAGGAGCCAACTGGGATAGTGGCAGCTGTTAGAGATATAAAACTGTTAGAGTCGGTTGGTTTAGTGTAAGTTTGGGTTTGGATTTGATTGTCCTGTATGTATATACTGAGGTCCAAAAAATTGACCTCTTTTGTACTGGTGTTGGAGCTGAATTCTAGAAAGAATTCATTATTGTTAATTTCTTTAAGGAAGGAGTCCAGAGATTGTTGGTCCCCAGACCAGATGAAAAGGACATCATCAATAAATCTCTGCCATAGAACCAGGTTCGCTCGGAGGGTCCCGCCTGGGTAGATGGTAGACTCCTCCCACTTACCAACGTAGAAATTTGCATAGCTGGGGGCAAATCTGGTCCCCATGGCTGTGCCCCACTGCTGTGCATAGAAATTATTCTCATACTTGAAATAGTTGTGTGTGAGGATGAAGGTCATGCATTCCTTAATGAATAAATTTGTTCGTGAGGTAACTTATTTTGTTTATGGAGGAAGTAAGTGGCTGCTTGGCATCCTTTTTCATGCTGTATTACTGTATATAGAGACGAAATGTCCAGAGTGCCTATGATATAGTTGTCTTGCCATACAATCTGTTGTAGGAGCCTTAGGACCTGTTGACTGTCCTTAAGGTATGCTGGTAATAATGGTACCAGATCTTGTAAGTGTTTGTCAACGAATCTGGAGAGATTAGAGGTTAGGCACTGTATCCCAGAGATAATAGGTCTGCCTGGGGGATGGGTGAGAGATTTGTGGATTTTTGGTAAATAATAGAAAGCTCAAGTCTTGGGTGGAGGATGGTAATATAATCAAATTCTTGTTGGGTGAGGAAGCCTGAATTGAGGCCTCTAGTTGTCAGATTTTTCATTTCTTTCAGGTATGCATCCGTGGGATCTGTTCGCATTAGTTTGTAAGTGCGGGTGTCACTAAGGAGTCTATTGGCTTCCGCTTGATATTGGTCGTGGTCTAGAATGACCAGTCCCCCTCCTTTATCAGCTGGGCGAATTGTGATATTTTGGTTGGTTTGTAGCAGTTTTATAGCTTTGCGTTCGGAATAGTTTAGGTTATGTTGGAACTTGTTGCATTTTTTGTCACTTAGATTGCGAATATCTGTGATGACATTTTTTTGGAAGCTTTCAAGGGCAGCTGAATATTCGCTTAGTGGGTGGAATTTAGATTGTGGTTTTAGGTCCGTATGTATATACCTTGAGGTAAGTGGATTTTTTGATTCTTGTGTAATAGTTATATCTTCTCGTTTTAGATAATATTTCTTAAGGGCAAGTTTGCGCATGAATTGTTTTATTCCGATGAAAGCTTGGAATTTGTTGAAACCTGTAGAGGGGGAATACTTGAGGCCTTTAATGAGTAGATTGGTTTCGTTAGGTTTCAGTACATATTTACTTAAGTTGAAGATTGCCCTAAGGCCCCGTCACACATAACGAGATCGCTAGCGAGATCGCTAATGAGTCACGATTTTGGTGACGCAATAGCGATCTCGTTATGTCTGACAGGTAGCAACGATCAGGCCCCTGCTGTGAGATCGCTGATCGTTACAAAGCTTCCTGGACCATTCCTGGGTCGTTGCGCTCCCGCTGGGCAGTGTGCATCGCTGTATTTGACACCTTATCAACGACCTCGTTAGCGATTCAGAACTGAGACATGTAGGCGTGCATAAATTGGACTTTTCTGCGCTCCTCGTCCCCGATTGGTGGTTACTACTGCATCCTTGTTTTTTCAGATCCCACCAGCGTTCTCCGGCTGTGACTCCACTTTGAAGAAATCAGGCATCTTTAGCGAGGTAGGTATTGTTTGGGGTCTCAAATGAGTTTTCATTTTTAATGGAGACGCAGTAGAGATCCCATCTGACTGGAGATGTAGTGTTAAACCAAGGCCACCCAATCTGAATGCAGTAGCGTCCACCAACTGGAGATGAGGGGGGCGCGGAAAAGCAATTTTATGCATGCCTTTCTGACACAGTACAGTCCCTATCAAGGTGTGGATCGTTGAAATAGCTGCTGTGTGAAAGCGTCCCAACGACCACCGAGATCGTTGGTTAGATCGCTGGGGCGGCCGAGATCGTTGGAAAGTTCTGCATGTTTGACATCTCCCCAGCGATCTCGCTAGCGATCTCGTTATGTGTGACAGGGCCTTTAGTGGTCTTATTTACCTCCTTTGTGTGTTCTTTTTTATTTTTGGTGAATTGCCCTCCTCTGCATCCCCTCTGGCGTTTATTTTTGGAGCCCTTTGAAAAAAATTGGAGGCACTTCAAATCTAAAAGGACATTACAAACCAAGCATACAGGACCTCAACAGGTAACAGGATCCGCTCCTACAAATCGACAACTGTAAGTCTTTCTTATTGAGCTCCATGTCCTATGAAGTTTCTGGTCATTTATCGAAAGACTAATACTGTCATAACTCTGTTTCGGGTTCCACAGCTCCTCACACCTTATGTGCATTGCCACTGGGTATAACACCCATGCCAACTGAAGCTAGTGTCCAGAAGCCTCAGCAAATTGCCATTGTCGGAGCTTCACCTGTAGCCACTGCCACCTCAATCTAGAGGTGGTACACGACTACAAAACCCCAGACACTATAAGCCCTTGAACGAGAACGGCAAGCCTATATTTTTAACGCTTACTCCAGCCACATGAACCAGAGGTATTCAATCCCGTCATCTCTAACTGACGCTCACTAACCCTACTACACTCTTAGTAACCATTGTTTTTCAGTACCCTACAGGTTACGTCCCACTCAGGACATAATCGACATCCAATTTCCAGGCACCAAATATTTATCTCAAAAGGTAAAAGCCCATCTGCATATCCATTACACTAACCATACCTCAAATAAGTTCCCCTACTTCTTGACCAAACAAAGCTCTCCATCCACGAGGCTATATTATATCTATATCACTCTTTTACCTCTAGCTTACGGTACCCTCACCACAACCACAATCAAGTTCTAGCACCACCACCTATGAACTGACTCAACAATCAACCTCATTAAAGGTAATTCCTAATCTCCACTGATGAGTTTGTGACCATGCAAACCCACTAACTTCTTTTTTCTCTCCATTTAAATCTACTCAGAATACCTGCACCTATCAACAGCTTCCATCCCCTTGAGCTACCGACGCCAACTTGGTCCTACCCTCAAGAACCCTTCACGCTTTCAAGGACCTTTTAAAAATATCCTTTATTCTTCGCTTATTTTATTGTCTTAATAATCTTAAATAAAGTGTATGGTTTTAATTCTACCTGGGTATCCTTATAATTCTTCTCTTTTAACCTCCTTTTTAGTCTCCTAAACCCATACCTGAAGCCTTACGATACCAGCGCAAGTAACATTTTAAACTTATTTATAGGTATATCCTAATTAGACAACTAGTGGTAGGTTGTCTTTTCTTGCAGCAGGTATAGCATAAGGCCCACCTACCAGTGCCTCTACCAATTATCTATTGTAGAATTTACAATAGATATCGCTCATGTAATGTAGTAAGTGAAATCCTTGGCCTTGTACTATATATATATATTTCTCTGCGGTATCTGTGCATCATGAATCATGGTAT